>NC_140999.1:160857616-161457616 GCF_052327205.1 Somniosus microcephalus
GGGATATATATTTGAAAAGGATGAATATAAAAAGATCTTTGCAGGGGTGGGGGATGAGATTACAGGAGAAAGCGCTAGCACCGGGGGACGAATGGCCTCCTCCTGTGCTGTAATTTCTATAATTCCATGAAAACTTTCCTCTGATGAGTCTGAGCTCAGGAGTGGTTTCAAAATGTTGGTGCTGAGCTGTGTTTAGGACAATGTGCCCTGTGAGAAGTGCCCCAAACACTGAGCCCGCTGCCCTTTGTGCGATCTCTCAGTTTGGTTCATGTTAGTCTGTGCGGCCTGGTTTTGACGTTTGATGTCCAAGTACAGATTGGCTTTGACTGAGGCTCCCAGTTCAGAGATGTCACCTTCAAACGGAACCAGCGTCCAAGGAGATAGGGAGAGAGATCGGACCTGTTAAAAGTAGCATCAACTGGGAGCCTGACTGCACCTTGTGCAGTACAGGAGGATTCTGGCTCTAGTGAATATCAGCAGGCTATAGGATTACTGCTAGTTACAGGTAGGATATTGGGGCATTACACCTATTACTGTTAGTTATGTGGGGAATCTGATTTTTACCACTTTACTATTAGTTATCAGTGCAATTTCAGTGAGTTACCATTAGTTACTAGTGAAATCAAAGGTCCTTCCACCTCTGGTTAGACTCTCTCTTGTTGGAGATGGTCATTGCCCAACCCTCGTGTGGTGTGAATGTTACTTGCCACTTATCAGCCCAATCCTGGATGTTGTCCAGGTCTTGCTGCATGTGCGCACAACTGTTTCATTATCTGAGGAATTGCGAATGGAACCACTGTGCAATCATCAGCAAACATCCCCACTTCTGACCTTATGATGGAGGGAAGGTCATTGATAAAGCAGCTGAAGATGCTTGGGCCTAGGACACTGCCCTGAGGAACTCCTGCAGCGATGTCCTGGGGCTGAGATGATTGGCCTCCAACAACCATAACCATTTTCCTTGGTGCTAGGTATGACTTCAGTCAGTGGAGAATTTTTCCCCTGATTCCCATTGACTTCAATTTTACTAGGGCTCATTGGTGTCGAACTCGGTCAAATGCTGCCTTGATATCAAGGGCAGTCACATCCACCTCACCTCACGAATTCAGCTCTTTTGTTAATGTTTGGACCAAGGCTCTAATGAGGTCTGGGGCCAAGTGATCCTGGTGGAACCCAAACTGGGCATTGGTGAGCCCCTCCGGAACTTTCTTCCCCTTCACTTTCTTCTGACCCCATCCCTTCTTTCAATCTTACCCCCTGCGTGTTTTCAAAATCCCCTCTGACCTTCCCTTCACTGACCCCGAACGGTCAGTCCTCAGCAAAGACCTGACCTTCATTCCCTTACGCCCCCATCTCAATGAATTTCGAGCTCGGCACGGCACTGAGCTCTTTTTCCATTGCCTTCGTCCCCGTGCCTACTTCTTTGGCCAGGAGTCTTCCCCCCACACAGCTGACCCTTTCACTTGTTTTCAGAATTCTCGTTCTACCTGGACCCCTCCCCCTGGCCTCTTAACCTCTCTAGATCTTTTCATTGCTAACTGCCGGCATGACATCGGTCATCTCAATTTCTCTGTTCCCCTTCTCCACTCCAACCTACGTCCCTCTGAACTTGCAGTACTCCATTCTCTCAGATCCAAGTCCAACATTGTTATTAAGCCTGCTGACAAGGGTGGTGCTGTTGTTGTTTGGCAAACCGACCTCTACCTAGCGGAGGCTGAAAGCCAACTCTCCGACACCTCCTCCTACCTCCTCCTGGACCATGACCCCACTACCGAACATCAAGCCACTGTTTCCAAGACTGTCACTGACCTCATCTCCTCTGGAGATCTTCCCTGCATTGCCGCCAACCTCATAGTTCCCCAACCCCGCTTCTACCTCCTTCCCAAGATCAACAAACAGGACTGCCCTGGTAGACCCATCGTTTCAGCCTGTTCTTGCCCCACGGAACTTCTCTCTTCCTTTCTCGACTCTATCTTTTCTCCCCTTGTCCAGTCTCTTCCCACCTACATCCGCGACTCTTCCGACGCCTTCCGCCACTTTAACAGTTTCCTGGCCCCAACCGTCTCCACTATGGACGTCCAATCCCCCACCAGGATGGCCTGAGGGCGCTCCGCTTCTTTCTTGAACAGAGACCCAACCAGTCCCCATCTACCACCATCCTCCTTCGCCTGACTGAACTTGTTCTCACATTGAACAACTTCTCTGTTGACTCCACTTACTTCCTCCAAATTAAAGGTGTTGCTATGGGAACCCGCTTGTGTCTTAGCTATGCCTGCCTGTTTGTGGGATATGTGGAACATTCTTTGTTCCAGTCTTACTCAGGTCCCCTCCCTCACCTCTTTTTCCAGTTTATTGATGACTGTATTGGTGCCATTTCCTGCTCTCACCCAGAACTAGAAAATTTCATTCACTTTGCTTCCATTTTCCACCCTTCCCTCACCTTCACATGGTACATCTCCGACTTTTCCCTTCCCTTCCTCGACTTCTCTGTCTCTATCCCTGGGTACAGGCTATTGACAAACATTCACTATAAGCTCACTGACTCCCACAGCTACCTGGACTACACTTCCTCCCACCCTGCTTTCTGTAAGGACTCTATTCCATTTTCCCAGTTTCTCCATCTCTGCCACATCTGCTCTGATGATGTCACCTTCCATACTAGTGCTTCTGACATGTCTTCCTTTTTCCCCAACCGAGAATTCCACTCTACTGTGGTTGACACGGCCCTTGACTTCAGCTCTCACCCTTCCCCTCCCTCCCGGAACCATGATAGGGTTCCTCTTGTCCTCGCATTTCACCCCACCAGCCTCCACATTCAACGGATCATCCTCCGCCATTTCCGCCACCTCCAGTGTGATCCCACCACCAAACACATCTTCCACTCACCTACCCTTTCAGCATTCCGCAAGGACCGTTCCCTCCGCGACACCCTGGTCCACATCTCTATCACCCCCAACACCCCCGCCCCTTCGCCCAGCACCTTCACGTGCAAGCACAGGAGATGCAACACCTGCCCTTTTACCTCCTCCCTTCCCACTGTCCAGGGCCCCAAACATTCCTTCCAGGTGAAACAGCGATTTACTTGTACATCTTGCAATTTAGTATACTGTATTTGCTGCTCACGATGTGGTCTCCTCTACATTGGGGAGACCAAACGCAGATTGGTTGACCGCTTTGCGGAACACCTTCGTTCAGTCCGTAAGGGTGACCCCGAGCTTCCAGTCGCCTGTCACTTTAATACTCCGCTCCACTCCCACTCAGACCTCTCCGTCCTTGGCCTCTTGCACTGTTCCAATGAAGCTCAATGTAAGCTCGAGGAACGGCACCTTATCTTTTGATTAGGCACTTTGCAGCCTTCTGGACTCAACATCGAGTTCAACAATTTCAGACCATAACCTCTACCCCTTTCTTTTTTTCTCTCTCACATGGCAGCTGTCGATCATTCTGCCACTGCCATTTACACTTCATCTAGAGTCATCTTTTGTTTCTTAACTTGTCCCATTAATATCTCCTTTTGCCTTGTACCATCATCCCTTTTGTCTCTTAATCTCTCCTGCCTTCCATCCTATCACAGACCTTTCCTTTTGTTCTTTCCTCCCCTACCCCCTTCCCTGCCACTTGCTTAAAAACCTGTTCCATCTCCAACTTTTTCCAGTTCTGATGAAGGGTCTTCGACCTGAAACATTAACTCTGTTTCTCTCTCCACAGATGCTGCCTGACCTGCTGAGTATTTCCAGCATTTTCTGTTTTTATATTGGTAAGCAGATTACTGGTAAGTGCTGCTTGATAGCACTGTCGATGACACCTTCCATCACTTTGCTGATGATTGAGATTAGACTGATGGAGCCTGTATTCTGTGGACAGGACCAATGTTCCCTTTAAATTTTTGTTGAGTGCATGGCCCATTCAAACTACCAAGCATGAGTGTTGCTTCCCATTTGCAAGCCGGTGAGCTGGCTGAGCGAGAGCTCCAGAGTGCCAAGTGGCCATGTAGCTTAAAGGTAACATTGAACAACACAGACCTGGGCAATTTTCCACTTTGTTGGGTAGATGCCAGTGTTGTAGCTGTATTAAAACTTCTCACCAGACCTAAACCCACCCGTTGTTGGTGGTTAAAATTACTCCCATTAACCCATTTTAAAATAAATGGGTTAACATCTTTGTTAAAATAGCAAATTGAGGAATTTCATACGAAAGTGCCTTTCTGCTAATATAGCCAACAGTAATCTCTAACCATTTTTCCTTTAAACACGTGATTAGTTGTTAAATTACAGAAAGCAAAAAAAGGGTGGGCTTAACAAGGTCAATCAAGGGAAAATAGCGTGGGTTGGCCAGAAGTTGATGGAGGTGGGACTAAAACATGATAAATGGGAGTCCTGCCTCCAAAAGCTCCCCATTGGCAAAATCCAGCCCGTTACCTTTAGTTGCTGTGATCTATCACCTGCTTTTTTTGTATTTACTTAGCACGAGTTCACCTTGAAAGACGAAGTAGTGTTTGGCACAGTTTTGAATGAAACAGACCTACAACTCTCCATAGAAATATCAGGATCGATGTTCCTATCAATGGACATCAGGCATACAATGGGTGTAGTGATCACCTGATGTGCCCGGTGAGAGGCTCAAACCTTTTGGATGGTCAAGCCTCATTTGCATCTGATCAGTGAGCGTTGAACCACAATTCACAGGTAGCTCTCTGATCAGGGGAGTGGGGTGGGGCGGAAATCCAGTGGCTCCTCCTCGGAGTGGAGCCGAAAGTCAAGACTTAAAGGGGGAGGGTGGCAATCGGCGGGTGGGGGTGAGTCATCAAAAGGACCAGTAGTGGGCTCCTCCTGGCTCTACAAAAAATCATTCTGAAAACTTGTCTGTACTGTTTCCAGAGCGGCCTGCAGCAATCCCTTCAGGAGCTGCTCATTGGCCACTTTACACTGAGTACCAATGGGTGAAGAGTGTGTGTGGTGCAATCTCCGCTACGCTCTACCTGAAAATTGCATTGGGGTCCTATGTATGTCATAGGAGCCCGACTTGCATGTCTTAATGAGGTGCCCGCCTAAAACCTTGAGGTAGAAGATCAACCATGATCTTATTGAATGGCGGAGCAGTCTCAAGGTGGCTTATGGCCTACTCCTGCTCCTATTTCTTATGTTCTAACAGGTGGGCTGCCCATTTCCAGGACTAGTTGAAGCGAGTGGATTGGTAACAGGGCAGTAAATTTAGCAGCATGATTTTCAGAGCACTACTGCCCTGTTCCCACCCAGTGGAGGCAGTGTGGCAATACTTTTGTAACAAAATTAGACCAGGATTGTATAGTAAAAGAATTATTTTGTCAGGTCCCACTCTTGGCGTGGAGCCATACTAAATGAAGCATTTGCTGTATAGTGTTCTAGCTCGTTCTTGAACCCATGTCCCTGTCTAATGAGGCTCCAGGCTGGGAACAGAGTGCCAAATTTACCCTCGAGTACCTACTTATATATGTTTAGTTTATACAAAAAGCATGTAGAAGGAACATTCTCTCTGCCAATATTGTCAGCTATATCTTAGAAAATACTTTTTGTACTGCATTCTTTTTCTTTTGAATGTAAATGTTTTCACAGAATCTACAGTGCAGATAGAGGCCATTTCGGCCCATCGAGCCTGCACCGACACATATCCCACCCTATCCCCGTAATTTTGTTAATGGATTCTCAATTTCCTTTTTTTCAAATTGTCTACAAGTTAGCAGGCCCCAAAAAGTTACATCTCCCTGGAATCTGCACAGCCCCATTGTTAGTTGAATTGCTGGCAAACTCAGGAATTAAGGCTTTTAAAATGTTTTGAACAGTATTGCTACATTCAGTTTAGAAATAAAAATATTTTCAGGTTGTCAAAACAGACAATGGCCGAGAAGTTACTGTTTGTGTGACATTCTTCTGTCTAATCTTTTAGCAGAAGTGCTAATCCATTTAAAATAAAGAGTACCACCTGTGCTAAAATAACAGACAAAGGAACATCTAATTAGAGTTTGATCTCTAATATTGCCAACAGTAATTTCTAGCCTAATATAACTTTAAGGAACTAATCATGACTCATGAAAGCCACAAATGATTTTACGGTACCACTACAGAACAGCTGTGCTCTGAAACAGATTGTTAATAGGTATTTAAAAATGCAATTATTGATGCTCGTTAAAATCGTATTCCCTCTCAAGAAATCTTAGATTGTAGCTATAAGATCTGCTGTATTTTAGCTGTCCACTTACTTTCTGTGGTGTATGTAACCTGTTCCACCTTAAGAGAACTTAAGCCTGTTCCACCTTAAGAGATGTACTACTTTCTCTGGCTGCTGTATACGTAATACCGGTGGTGACCACCGGTATATAAGTACTGTGTAGTGATATTGTATTTAGTATAGTCCTGACCTCCAACTAGTAAAGACTTGTAGTCTGTGTCAGTAATTAATCTTAATACAACTGGAACACACAGACTTAACAGTGGCGACGAGTCCGATTCTTACCCTGCGGCAGTTTATATCCACGGCGGCTTCGTCCACAGAACGGGCGTCGAAGAGAGGCATCCACCCTCATCACCCTGCTGGAAGACACGGCAGGCATCGAGAACCCGGAGTGCAGAAGACATCCTGAACTCGAAGCCTCCATCAGCGGCAGTCAGCTATCTTCTTTCTACCTCGGTGGTGGGTAAGCCGGTCAGCGACGCGAGCAGAAAGTCGGCCGCGTTGGCTGTACAGACGGGGGGAGGAAGACGGAGGAATAAGGGCGGTGAGATCGATCGCGACCGGAGATAAGGGCCGGGCCGCATTCGGGCCGAAAGGCGCAGCGCGGGGACATCGATCGCGGCTGGTGATAAGGGCCGGGCCGCTTTCGGGCCAAAAAGGCGCAGCATCTGGGGCAACTGAAGGCGCGAGAGCCGCGGTGAAGGCGAACGCAGCCGGTGCTAATAACCGGGCTGCAAGAAGGGCTGCGAGGCGTGACATCGGGGAAGCGCGAATGCCCGAGGGAGCCGCGGTGAAGCGGAGACAGCGTCGGGGGAGTTACTAACCGCTGGGAAAGGAGCAGCAGCGGCACGCCAAACGCCATTGCAGCCAGTGGGTGAAGACCGCCAAGCGCGGGAAAACCGCCATTTTGTAGGCGGAGGACGAAGACAAGAGCGGGAAGCCGCCATCTTGGGATAAAATAAATTGCAACGATGCCTAAACATGGGAACATTAATACCTTTGATAGCGACATCGAAGATTGGGCCATGTATGTAGAACGCATACAAAATTATTGTAAAGCAAATAAAATCCCAGATGCAGAGAAAGCACTAACTTTATTAAACTTAATGGGTGCGAAGACATACGGGCAATTGAAACACCTTTTATCACCAGATGAACCGGCGGATAAGACGTTCGAGGAGATTGTTACTGTCCTGAGAAATCATCTAAACCCCACGCCGCTGATGCTAGCGGAACAATTTAAATTTTACAGCAGAAGGCAGCTGAAGGATGAAAGCAATGCTGAATATTTAATGGAATTGCGTAAGCTAGCAAAGTACTGTCAGTTTGGAACGGGACTAACAGAAGCGCTAAGAGATAAATTTGTGTGTGGATTATTAAAAGAAGATACACAAAAGCGACTGCTCGAGGAGAATGAGCTGACGCTTGAGAAAGCGGTCACTATGGCAGCAGCACACGAAGCCGCAGCGAGAGGCACGGCAGTAATGCAGCTACGGTCACCGGAACTCAGTACAAATAAATTGGGTTTGAGTACTGTAAAATGTTATCGTTGTGGAAAGACAACACACAATCAGAACCAGTGTTGGTTTAAAAACCAAGAATGCAGAACGTGTGGCAGGCTTGGCCACATAGCTAAAGTATGCCGGTCAGGAAAGAAGACCAGCAACAAAAAGTCACCGCAAGGAAAATACATAAAGGTGCACAAGGTGACAAAGACCAGTTTGAACGAACAGAAGTCAGATTCAGACGCTAGCAGTAATGAACTGGGTAGCTTAAGAGTACACAACGTTGGTAAGGATGCAGATCTCCAGACAATTTGGGTCACTCTCCAGATAGCAGGAGTCCAAGTAAAGATGGAATTGGACACTGGATCGGCATTGACGGTCATGAATAAGAAAGATTACAAAAGGTTATTCCAACATATTCCCCTACGGGATACGAAGATTATATTGAAAACATACACGGGGCAAAGAGTGTACCCCATCGGAAAGATAGAGGTAAAAGTGGTCCACAAGGGCGAAGAAAGCCAAGTAATGGACTTATATGCGCTACCTGAAGGAGGTCCACCACTACTGGGACGGGAGTGGATTAGGAAAATGAATATGGACTGGCACTCCTTAAAAGCACTAACGGTAGATTCCGGGGAAACAGATGTCAAACCTAAACGATTGTCCAAAATATTGGATGATGCTAAAGAGGTGTTCCAGCAAGGACTGGGAACACTGAAAGGAATTACGGCAAACATCAAGATTGATGAACATGCACAACCAAAATTTTTCAAAGCCAGACCGGTACCCTATGCAATACGACCTACTATAGAAGCGGAACTGGAAGCGCTAGAACGTTCAGGTGTACTGTCAAAGGTAGATTGGAGTGAGTGGGCTACGCCCATTGTTCCCGTTATGAAACGTCCTTCGAGCAACAAGCCAGGAGAACCAGGGAAGGTTCGCATCTGTGGAGATTTCAAGATCACCGTTAATCCGGTGCTTCACACGGTGCAGTATCCGCTTCCGCGGATTGAGGATATTTTTGCTTCGTTGTCTGGCGGGAAACACTTCACCAAGATAGACCTGGCGCAGGCGTACTTGCAGATGGAGGTTGAAGAAGAGTCACGCCAGTACCTCACGATCAACACGCATAGAGGTTTGTACCGGTATAATAGGCTGGTTTTTGGAGTGGCATCGGCTCCGGCAATTTGGCAGAGGGCCATGGAGCAGGTATTACAGGGAATTCCAGGCACACAATGTTACCTGGACGATATTCTGATTACAGGTGATGGTGATGAAGAACACCTCGCAAACTTGGAACTGGTGCTCAACAGACTGAAAGAGTATGGACTTAGAGTTAATTGGCAGAAATGTGAGTTCTTTCAGAAGCGGATCTCGTACTGTGGTCATGTCATTGACCGGGAGGGGCTTCATAAGTCTCCTGACAAGATAGAGGCAGTTGTAAAGGCTCCCGCTCCGGATAATGTCTCTCAGTTGAGGTCGTTTCTGGGATTGATTAAGTATTACCATATAAGTTTCTACCGAATCTATCCACGGTACTGCACCCGCTGAACGCTCTTTTACAGAAGGGGGTACCATGGGAATGGAGCGAAAACTGTAAGAAGGCATTTCGCAAAAGCAAAGAATTGATCACCTCAGAGGAAGTGTTGGCTCACTTCAACCCGACACTGCCTATTCGGTTGGCTTGTGATGCTTCTCCATATGGTATTGGGGCAGTACTCTCACACAAGTTGCCAAATGGCATGGAAAGGCCAGTCGCGTTTGCATCCAGATCATTGACCTCCGCTGAGCGCAACTATGCGCAGATCGATAGGGAGGCTCTCAGCCTTGTATGGGGAGTGAAGAAGTTTAATCATTACCTGCAGGGCCAAAAATTCACACTTCTGACAGACCATCAGCCGTTGGTATCCATTTTTAACCCTAAGAAGGGTGTTTCGGTGATGACAGCACAGCGACTCCAGAGATGGTCCCTTTTCCTAGGGGCACATCAATATCAAATAGAATTCAAAGGTACAAAGCAGCATGGCAATGCTGATGGGCTGTCGCGCCTGCCACTACCTGAAGCAGAAGAGACGACGAAAGTGGACCCTGTTGAGTTATTTCATTCGACCATCATCGAGTGTTTACCAGTCACCAATGCAAGTATTGAAAGGGAAACCAGGAACGACCCGACACTGTCCCGAGTTTACGAGGTGACAGTGAAGGGATGGCCAACACATGGTGATCCTCTGTTACCGGCATTCTCGGCAAGGCGAGACCAGCTGTCCGTCTGCCATGGTACTTTGATGTACGGGACAAGAGTGATTATTCCTCCCAAGTTACGGGAAAGAGTTCTAAAGGAACTGCATGAAGGTCATCTGGGGGGAGTTAAGATGAAAAGTCTTGCTAGGGCTTATGTATGGTGGCCGGGCATTGACCAACAGATAGAGGAGTTGACAAAAAGCTGCGCTGGGTGCCAAAAAGTGCAAAATGCACCTCCGATCGCACCGCTACACCCATGGGAATGGCCTTCAGCCCCATGGCAACGCGTACATATTGACTTTGCTGGTCCATTCATGGACTCCATGTTCCTAATTGCGGTGGACGCACATTCCAAATGGCCAGAAGTGATCAAGATGAATACCACTACTTCAGAAAAGACAATCGCGGTGTTAAGAACAATATTCGCCAGGAACGGATTGCCAGAACAGATATGTTCGGACAACGGACCACAGTTCGTGTCGGAAGAATACCAAAAATTCTTAAAGAAGAATGGGGTGAAACATTATACCTCTGCCCCATATCATCCGGCGACAAACGGGTTGGCCGAGAGATTTGTCCAAACATTCAAAAAGGCAATAAAGGCCATGAACGATGATCAGATTCCGTTACAACACAAGGTGGACAATTTCCTAATGGCATATCGAAACGCCGCTCATGCAGTGACTAACCAAAGTCCTGCCATGATGTTTTATAACAGGAGGTTGCGGTCCAGGTTGGACTTGTTAAAACCAAATGTGCGGAGGGAAGTGGAAAACAAACAGTTCCGGCATATTAATAACAAGTCCACTCGAAGTTTCGACGTAGGACAACCAGTGTTGGCAAGGGGCTATGGAAATGAAAAATGGCAGTCCGGAACAATTCGGGCCAGACAAGGACCTCTGATGTACACAGTAGATATTGGTAACAATGTGATAAGGCGTCATGCGGATCAACTGGTAGAATCAAGAGCAAGGGTTGAACCCATGGTTGCAACAGAGACAACTGTGGAAGACGTTAATGAACCTGAAGCATCTACCTCGGCAGGGACTGTACCTGATGATGACGTCCAATACATAGGAAACCAACAAGAAGAGTCACCTCAGCAACAAGAATCAGAGACCACTGAAAGGCGTTATCCAAACCGAATCAGAAGGCCTCCTGAGAGACTGAACCTTTGAACTGTTTATACCTGAAGTTATATATGTATATATGTTATTGTGTTATGTTAAATGGGGATATGACTGTTAGGCTAAAAAGGGAGGATTGTGGTGTATGTAACCTGTTCCACCTTAAGAGAACTTAAGCCTGTTCCACCTTAAGAGATGTACTACTTTCTCTGGCTGCTGTATACGTAATACCGGTGGTGACCACCGGTATATAAGTACTGTGTAGTGATATTGTATTTAGTATAGTCCTGACCTCCAACTAGTAAAGACCTGTTGAACTTTATTCTTGTAGTCTGTGTCAGTAATTAATCTTAATACAACTGGAACACACAGACTTAACACTTTCCTTTCCGTGCTAAATAATGGCCCGTATTTTCCGATGCCTGTGGGTGTTACAAGCTGTGTACACATCCGTAGGGACATCGGAAATGCCGGTTTCAAGCATGCGAAGTGCATGCTCTGAAAACCGACATTTCCGATCTGTAAGGCCTGCTTTTACCAGCATAATTTATAACTTTATAAAAATACTTTTTAAAAAAGGTAAGTTTATTTTTAGCCCCGTAAAAAACTTTTTTTTTTTTTTTTTAAAAGATTACATTTTTGCTTGAAATATTTAATTTATTGTAATTTCAACTAATTTTAAAAATGTGATTTAAAAAAAAAAAAAAATTTAATGTTTTAAAGTGTTTTTGGGGTGATCTCCATTCATATATTTGACAGGTCTATCTGTCAAGTGTATGAAGGGAGATTCCCTTCTTTGATTGGCTCCCCATGGCCCACGTGATCCCAGGGACACTTGCGAACCGCATGCGCCTCTGGGATACCTGGGCCCTGCACATTTCGAGTTGGAGAGGCCCAGGAGCGGAAGTGTCCGGACCTCGGGAGCCCTCAGGTAAGTCCATAGATTTTTTCCAGATCGGAGGCCTCTGCACGCGGGAAGCCTCCGATCGGAAAATACGGGCCAATATTTCCTAACCTGAGGCGAAACTGAGTGCAGTGTAGGTTTACCAGAATGATACCCGGACTTCAAGGGTTAAGTTACGAGGAGAGATTACACAAATTAGGGTTGTATTCCCTAGAATTTAGAAGGTTAAGGGGTGATCTGATCGAGGTTTTCAGGATATTAAGGGGAACAGATCGGGTAGATAGAGAGAAACTATTTCTGCTGGTTGGGGATTCTACGACTAGGGAGCATAGTCTAAAAATTAGAGTCAGACCTTTCAGGAGTGAAATTAGGAAATACTTCTACACACAAAGGGTGGTAGAAGTTTGGAACTCTCTTCCGCAAATGGCAGTTGGTGCTAGATCACTTGTTAATTTTAAATCTGAGATTGATAACATTTTGTTAACCAAAGGTATTAAGGGATATGGGCAAAAGCGAGTATATGGAGTTAGGTCGCAGATCAGCCATGATCTCGTTGAATGGTGGAACAGGCTCGAGGGGCTGAATGGCCTCCTCCTGTTCCTAACTACTCTTGCTCATATTAGTGGACGAGCACTTAATGCATTCATGCGACATTCCTTTCTCTATTTTAAAGTAAGCATCTTCCCATTTATTTTCTATTAGTTAATGCCCCTGATGGAATACTGCACCGAAGAATATCATACCAAAGCTATAAGCTTTCCCCCCTAATATTGCCAACTGTAATTTCGAGGCAACTGTTTCACTGTCAAGTTAAGTAGAAAAAAATGTCATTGCCACGAAGTATTGTTTTAAGAGTTGATTCACACGTAGTTCCATCTAGCATTGCACCAATTGTAGTGGTATTTTCAGTGTCCTCACTGAGCTTGGGTTCAGTCTTGGTCTTGAACTTGGTCTTGCTTTTTGTAATAATATATACTGTACAATGAATTAAGTTCATCCATCAGAGTACTAAATGATGGTCGGCTTTCCTCCGACTCATTCCAGCAGCTAAGCATTATTCCATACACGTCTTGGGTACAGGTTTTGGGGCAAGGCATTCTGTAACCATTGTTTACTTGATCCACGACTTCCTTGTTTGTCATTCCTGCAAAAGCAAATTAAATTATAAAAACAATGCACAGTCCTGCGCGCTATATGCCTTAAAATTATTTTAATTTACTTACCTTCATAAGGGTCTTTGCCATAAGTCACTATTTCAAACAGAAGAACACCAAAAGACCATACATCTGATTTTACTGAATATCTCTGGTAATTTGCAGCTTCTGGTGCTGTCCACTTTACAGGTATTTTGGTCCCAGCACGCATATTATACACCTCATCCTGTTCAATAAAAACAAGGGATTTGTTATAATTGCAAAAATGAAGAGCAATTTGATTCATTTTTATCTTATTTTTCATACAATGAGTATTTAGCAATGATTGGCATTTTAGGGTAAATTTTCGAAACAAATGGAAAATTGTTGGATCATAGAAACATAGAAGATAGGAGCAGGAGTAGGCCATTCGGCCCCTCGAGCCTGTTCCGCCATTTAATGAGATCATGGCTGATCATCCAAATTCAGTAACCTGTCCCTGCTTTCTCCCCATATCCCTTGATCCCTTTAGCCTTAAGGAATATACCTAACTCCTTCTTGAATATACTTAATAAGTTGGCCTCAACTGCCTTCTGTGGTAGAGAATTCCACAGGTTCACCGCTCTCTGGGTGAAGAAATTCCTCCTCACCTCAGTCCTAAATGGCTTACTCCTTATCCTTAGACTGTGACCCCTGGTTCTGGACTCCCCCGCCATCAGGAACATCCTTCCTGCATCTAGTCTGTCTAGTCCTGTTAGAATTTTATAAGTTTCAATGAGATCCCCTCTCATTCTTCTAAACTCTAGCGAATATAAGCCTAATCGACCCAATCTCTCTTCATACGTCATTCCTGCCATCCTAGGTATCAGTCTGGTGAATCTTCGCTGCACCCCATCCATGGCAAGAACATCCTTCCATGCGCTTGCAAGTTTCTGTTAGAGGCTCCCAGTGGCTCAATGCCAGGGTGCCTGCATCTGTGCAATTTACCCTATTGAATGTACTAGTCTCAGGAGTCACTCTGAGTGGAAGCTGAGGGCAGATAAGTGTTCTGTTCCTTTATCACTAAATGCCGAACAATCCATTATGGGATTATTTTTCTCACCTCAACCCTCCCTCTACCCACCAAAAAAGGAGGTTGGGGGCATCGGGGGAAAGGAAAAAGCTGTTTGTGTTTTTATTTTATTTTTTGAGAGCAACAAGAAAATGATAAGTAAGTCACTTACTCGCAATCCCACATACAATCATACTGTAGATCCTGGGGCAGGTACAGATGACCACCATTACACTCATGCGTGTAGGAATGGTGAGATCAATGGGGAAACCCATATGCGACATGCATGATGTGAGCTACATTGATTTTCAGAGTATCTCGGAAAAGTACAAGTGCATGAAATACTTTAGAAAGTGATTACCTCCCTGCTCTGAGTCCTGTTAGCATGGGGGTAATTATGGCGTCAATGGGAATAAAAATCGGAAGAGATGTATAACTGGTGGCTGAATGGATTTTCGCTCATTTTACACGATCACCCAAAATCAAATTTACACCCCCCCCCCGTCTCTACCAGTGACTCATAGCACTGTTTCCCAGCAGTTTACTGCCTATGCAAAATAATGATCTTTTTGCCTATATGAGCATTAATGCCACTTATAAAATCATGCTTCAGTGTAAACAAATGGTTGACCTGTTTTTGCCTAAACAAAGGTAACGGGAGCAGAATTTAAAAATACTCACCTAATAGGCCACCTTTCTCTCAAATTTAGCTTTCAAACTCTCTTCCTTTATCAAAACCTTTCTTAAAGATAGCTATTTTATTGATGCTATTATGGTCGTTGCTCTTCTCAACTTTCCTCTCTCATTCCTCCTTAAGTCCAAATAAGACATTCTACACACAGTTCCCACTTCCTGCAACCTCACGGTGTTGAAATCAAGAATGTTCATACCGTCACCCATTTTAACTCATTCTTTCTGTGGACCTTAAAACTCAAAAACTCATTATCTTTCTCAGCTTTCCCTCCCTCCAACAATCTACAGACTTTTTAAACCAAAATTTGGTATCACCTGATCATTACTTCCTGATATACCTCATCTTCTCCTCTAATCTTTTCAACCGTGGCTGTGTCTTGCCCTATATGCTTTGGCCTTTCACCTAGGTTTCTATATAAAAAGAAAATCTAATAATCACCACCACAACATCTACGTTTTGACTGTAATCTTGGTTTCACTCTCCTTCCCCACCACCAAAAAAATAACTTTGTAAATATTTCACTTCACAGATCACTACATCACCAAAGATGTATCAGACTGCCTTATTACCTTAAAGAATTAAAGAACATGCATTTATATCACACCTTATCATGTCTCTCAGGATATCTCAAAGCATTTCACATACATTGTGAGAGAAAAGTACTTTTTTTGTGGGCTTTTCAGTAGAATAGGCCTTTTAGATTCAAAGCTGTTATTATCAGCAGTTCATGTAACTGTCATTGTACACCTCCATCAGAAGATATTCTATCTACAGTACTTATCTTATATTTATGGGATGGTGGTATGGGAAACATTATTATTTGTTTCTAACCTTGTTGTGGAATGTGCAGGAGTCATCAGATGGGTGCTGGGATTCAGACAGGGAAATTGATTAACATACAGGCACAAAAGTTCCCATAACATAATGAGTGATTTAATGTATATAAGGCAGACGTAAAGCATAAAATATTGGAATGTTCTCTGAGCGAGGCTGTACCACTCACGTATTACCACAAGGCCATTCGAGATCGATCACCTCAAAACCTGTAGATGTTAACAGGTTGTATCTTTCTTATTTTACTATGTTATAAGTATAACCTTTGTAGTTTGTGTGTAACAAAAAGAGAGTAGTAATACAGGAAACTTTGGTTTATCCGGAGGTTGTATGTCCGGAATACTCGATCTAACGGCAAAAATCAGGAGCCATTTTCTGTAAGCTTTTTTAGATCTCGTTCTTTTTTTCCCCCCAGTCAGCCACTGCAAGGTCTGTAGCTATAGCAACAGCTTCAGCTACAGACACTTGCAGCTGCAGCCGACTCTTTAGGAGCTGTTGCTAAGCAACGGTGTTTGTTGTCAGATACGGAGATGAAAACCTCCGTATGCTTCAACATTAACTTTGTATGTCTGGCAGTTTTGATAGATCAGCAACACGCCAGTCCCGTCAGTGCCGGATATCACAAAGTTTCCTGTATTAGGCGACTTTAATTACCCAAATATAGAATGGGAAATACAATAGTGCTAAGGGTAGGGACCGAGAGGAATTTCTGAGATGTTCACAGGAGAACTTTCTCGATCAATATGTCTCCAGTCCAACAAGGAAGGAAGCAGTGTTGGATCTGGTTCTGGGGAATGAAGTAGAGCAAGTGGATTGTATTACAGTAGGAGATCATCTAGCTAACAGTGACCACAACACAATTCAGTTTAGATTAATTATGGAAAGAGACCAGAAAATATCGAAGGTAAAAATGCTCAACTGGGGAAGAGCTAATGTTAGTGATTTAAGAAGGGACCTAGCACCGGTAGATTGTAAAATGTGATTGCAGGGTAAAGCAATAACGGAGCAATCGAGGGCATTCAGGGAAGAGATAGTTCAGGTACAAACTAGGCATATTCCTTTGAAAGGAAAAGGTAGAGCACCCAAAGCTAATGCGCCCTTGATGACAAAGGAAATAAAAGTTAAAATAAAACAGAAAAAGGAGGCTTATGACAAATGTTAGAAGCAAGATTCAGTTAATAACCAGGAAGATTATAGAAAGTACAGGAGGGAATTGAAAATGTTAATACGGGAGGCAAAGAGAGGTCACGCGAAAAGATTAGCAGGCAACATTAAATTGAACCCTAAAACATTTTATAAGCACAGAAAGTGTAAAAAGTAGGGAAAAAGTTGAGCCTATTAAGGACCCAAAGGGAAATCTTCATGTCGAGGCAGAGGACATGGCTAAAGTATTAAATGAGAACTTTGCATCTGTCTTCACAAAGGAAGCGAATGATGTGAAGGTTACACTAAAAGAGGAGAATGAAATTATGGACAGGATAGTAATAGATAGAGAAAACGTACTAAAAAGATTAATATTACTGAAAGTTGGTAAGTCACCTGGTCCGGAATAATGCATCCTAGGTTGCTGAAAGAAGCTAAGGTAGAAATAGCAGAGGTATTTGTCATAATCCTTCAATCCTCATTGGATACAGGAGTAGTGCCGGAGGACTGGAGGGTTGCTAATGTTCTACCACTATTCAAGAAAGGGGAGAGGGATAAACCAGAAAACTACAGGCCAGTCAGCTACCATGGGGGAGTTTTTGGAAACCATTATCAGGAACAAAATAAACTTCCATTTGGAAAGGCATGTGTTAATTAAGGAGAGCCAGCATGGATTTGTTAAAGGTAAATTGTGTCTGACTAACTTGATTGCATTATTTTATGAGGTAACAGAGTACGTTAATCAAGGTAGTGCAGCAGATGTATATATGGACTTTGGGAAGGCATTCCACAAGTGCCACACAGGACGCTTGTTAAGAAGATGGAAGCCCAAGGCATTAAGGGGAAAGTGGTGATATGGATACGGAATTGGCTCAGTGACAGGAAGCAGAGGGCAGTGGTGGATGGATGTTTTTCAGACGGAAGGTGGTTTGCAGTGGTTTTCCCCAAGGGTGAGTTTTGGGTCCGTTACTCTTCAATTTTTATAAATGACCTAGACTTGGGTGCAAGGAGCAGCATTATAAAGTTTGCAGATGATACGAAACTTGGGAACGTAGTAGATAGTGATGAGGATAGTTGTAGACTTCAGGATGACAGACAGGATGGTGAAATGGGCAGAAGCATGGCAGATGGAGTTCAATGCGGAGAAGTGTGAAGTGATGCGCTTGGGAGGACTAATATGGAAAGTCTGGAACGCTACACTTGAAAAGGTGGTGGAAGCCGATTCCATAAATAATTTTAAGAGGGAGTTGGACAGGCACTTGAGGATGAGGAACTTACAGGGTTACGGACAAAAAGCGGCAGTGTGGGACTGAGCACGACTGCTCTTTCAAAGAGCCAGCACAGGCACGACGGGGCGAATGGCCTCCTTCTGTGCTGTAAGTTTCTATGATTCTATGATTTTTACTTCTTTACTTCCTGCATTAGCTTCTTTTTTAACTGTAATAAGCATGTATACTTTGGAACAAGGCTCCCTCTAGTTTCTGAGTATCAAAGACCGAATCTAATACAAATTACTCACACACTGAATTAATTTTGAAGTGCAGACACTGTTGTTATTTTGTACACAGCAAGATCCCACAAACTGCAATGAAGTGAACGAACAGTTCATCCATTTTGGTTAAGGGAAGGAAGTCTGCCACTGATACAGGCTGATGAAACCTTAGTTTAACATCTTATCCAAATGATGGCACCTCTCAGTGCAACACTCTCAGTACTATAGTGACGTGTTAGCCCAGATTATGTGCTCAGAATTTGACTGTGGGGCTTGAATCATAGATTGGAACAGCACAGAAGGAGGCCATTCAGCCCATCGAGTCTGCACCGGCTCTTTCGAAGAGCAGTCCAGTTAGTCCCACACCTCCGCTCTTTCCCCATATCACTGCAATTTTTTCTCCTTCAAGTATTTATCCAATTCCTTTTTGAAAGCTACGATTGAATCTGTTTCAACCACCCTATCAGGCAGTGCATTCCAAATCCTAACCACTCATTGCGTAAAAAAGGAGTTCCTCATGTCGCCTCTGGTTCTTTTGCTAATCACCTTAAATCTGTGCCCTCTGGTTATCGACCCTTCGGTCATTGGAAACAGTTTCTCTTTATTTACTCTATCTAAACCCTTCATGATTTTAAACACCTCTATCAAATTTCCTCTTAGCCTTCACTGCTCTAAGGAGAACAATCCCAGCTTCCCCAGTCTATCCACATAACTGTAATCATTCTAATAAATCTCTTCTGCACCCTCTCCAAAGCTTTCACATCCTTCCTAAAGTTTGGTGCGCAGAATTGGACACAATACTCCAGCTGGGGCCGAACTCATGTTTTATACAGGTTTAGCATAACTTTCTGGCTTTTGTACTCTATGGGCTGGATTTTGATACCGGAGGCGTGTAGGAGGCGGGACTACAACTTTTGGGGTTGTAGTCCCGCCTCCATCAAGTTGTGGCCAACCCACTCGATTTTCAATTGATTGACCTTGTTGAGCCCGCCCAGCGGGCTCAGCAGGCCAATTAAGGGCCACCCGGCAACAGGTGACGTCAGATTGACATTTCATCTGTCAAGAGCTTTTGACAGATGAAATATCAGCGTTTGATAGCTCTTTGAAGCTGTCAAACACTGACAATCTGTACTCCAAGTTAATTCCTTCCTCTCAGGCTGATTTAGAGATCTCTCCAGAACAGAAAGCTGAATGCTGCAACTTTTGACAGCTCGCATCCATTCTGCTTTCTGTGCCGGTGAGATGAGGGACTCCCGAGACCTGAAGGAAGGAAGGCTGTAAAGGTAAGAAAAGGTAAGTAAAACTTCTTTAAACACTTTACACACACCAAACACACTTACCTCTGCACTCATGCACCCATCACTCACCTGAACACTGACATCTCGAACCCTCCAAGCCCTTCAGCCCGACGGTCCGCCTCACTAACTTGGCGTGGTTTGGAGCCGTCGGGAATCCCACACTTCAGGGGTAAAAATAGGGATTAGGCTAAAAACTGCCTGTTAACTACCTGTTAACAGGCAGTTAATTGGCACTAATCCCCTTCCCGCCTCGGGGAAGCGGCTCCCAGCACAGGTCGGGTATCCGCCTCCTTTGAAACTGGCATGGAGGCGGGTTAGGGGCGGGATGGGTTCGTGCCCCCCGATTTCACGATTTCACACCCCCACACGCCTCCAATCCCGCCTCCACGGCCCAATGAAAATCCTGCCCCATGTCTCTATTTATAAAGCCCAGGATCCCCCGTGCTTTATTAACTGCTTTGTTAAGCTGTCCTGTCACCTTCAAAGATTTGTGCACAAACACACCCAGGTCTCTCTGTTCTTGCACTCCCTTTAAAATTGTACCATTTATCTTGCATTGTCCCTCCTCATTCTTCCTACCAAAATGTATCACCTCACACTTTTCTGTGTTGTATTTCATCTGCCACGTGTCCACCCATTCCACCAGCTTGTCAATATCCTCTTGAAGTCTATTACTACCTGCCTCACTGTTTACTACACTTCCAATTTCCAGTTCTAGTAAATAGAAAAAAAAGTATTTATATCAAAGAATATTAAAATGGAAAAGGTGACAATTAGAAAAAACAAGAGGGGCGGGACTTTTTGTTGTTGTTAAAAATGACAAAATGCAGCTATATTTAAACTACATTGAAGTACCACTGAGCTGTGCACACTACAGGGGCTGTGCTGGTCTGGTCTGCTGCTTTTGTGAAATCCCTGTCCAGACTCCATTTGAAACTCGCTGGAACTCTTCCAAATGAGGCACATCCAAGAAATGTTTGAAGGATGTGCCAGCTGCAGGATAATTGCTCGCTGGCATCAACAAAGTGCTTTCAGAATCCTCATTGAATGTGTTGGTTTAAAAGAAAGTTTTTTTTAATTATTCGTTTATGGGATCTGGGCGTCACTGGCAAGGCCAGCATTTATTGCCCATCCCTAGTTGCCCTTGAGAAAGTGGTGGTGAGCCGCCTTCTTGAACCGCTGCAGTCCGTGTGGTGAAGGTACTGCCACAGTGCTGTTAGGGAGGGAGTTCCAGGATTTTGACCCAGCGACGATGAAGGAACGGCGATATACTTCCAAGTCAGGATGGTGTGTGACTTGGAGGGGAACTTGGAGGTGGTGGGGTCAATTGTCCTGTACGCCCTTTGTCTGGGTGCTCCGCACCTAAAGTACACTATGCCTGTCTTAGACCGAGTTTGGGGAATTTTAACCCCCCTTGATGGGTGGGAGAGGGTCGGGATTAAAAATTCAAAATTGTGTAACGTGACCCCCGACCCGCCATACACCCCGTCACCATTTTTACGATAGCGGGTTGCGTAGCGCGTCTGTGTCCCGCTCTTGAGAGGCGGGACACTTCATTATAATATTTAAATCATGCTCCCACAGTTTAGATGCAGATTAAAGTTCCCTGTCTGCCCCTAAGGGCTTCCCTCCTGATCCCCCCTCCCTTTTGTCAGTCCAACCTGGTCACATCGTGGGTGCAGGCCGGTAAGGGCCTTGTGCCCAGAAACAGGGGCAGGGACACAAGTACAGCTGCAGGCATGAGGGGCCTGCATCTAGAAAACTGGCTGTTGGGCTGTAGGTAAAAATAACCCCACTGTTGGTAAAGTGTTCACTTGGCCCACTTGTCAGAACTCTTTGCTCTAAGTCAAGCTGTGGGCTTAAGACGCACTCCAGGATTTCAACGTATAATCTAGGGTGTCATTCAAGTGCAGCACTGAGTGGGTACCACACTCTTTGGACGAGATTTTAAAACAAGGCCCAAAGTCCTATGTTAGAAGCATGTATTTCTGCTCACAGAGAATCATCATCATCTGGAACAAACTGCTGAAGCATTCATTACAATCCCATTCCATGCACTGCAGACAGTATTGTGTTCTATAATATTCAGCATGTGTTTACACTTCATTATAGAAACAGGTGATGCAAAATAGGATTCTCAGAAAATAGTTCCAGACTGGTTTGTCGAGATTGTGTGTCACTTACCCGGATTGATCTCGCTAATCCGAAGTCTGCAACTTTGCAGACAAGCTCTTCTCCAACAAGAACATTTCTTGCAGCCAAATCCCGGTGGACAAATTTATGATTTTCTAAATAAGCCATTCCATCAGCCACTTGGCTAGCGATGTATACATGGTGAGTCATTGTTAATGTTTTGCCTTCATCACCTAGAAACAAAATACTCAAATATAACATACACAGAAGTAATTTCATTATAAAGTCAGCATCTCACAAGAGGTTAGGTAGCACAGAGGGTTAGTATAGAACACTTTCACTGCTGGAACTGGGCTGGAATACAAACTAGACTGATGGCATACAAATCTCCTCTCCTTACTGTAAGAAAAAAAGACTTGCATCTATATAGCGCCTTTCACAACCACTGGACGTCTCAAAGTGCTTTACAGCCAATGAAGTACTTTTGAAGTGGAGTCACTGTTGTAATGTGGGAAACGCAGCAGCCAATTTGCGCACAGCAAGGTCCCACAAACAGCAATGTGATAATGACCAGATAATCTGTTTTTGTTATGTTGGTTGAGGGAAAAATATTGGCCAGGACACCGGAGATAACTTACCTGCTCTTCTTTGAATAGTGCCATGGGATCTTTTCCGTCCAGCTGAGAGCAGACGGGGCCTCGGTTTAACGTCTCATCCGAAAGACGGCACTTCCGACAGTGCAGCACTCCCTCAGCACTGTACTGCAGTGTCAGTCTAGCTTTATGTGCTTCAAGTCCCTGGAGTGGGACTTGAACCCACAACATTCTGACTCAGAGACGAGTGCGCTACCAACGGAGCCACAGTTGACCAACTGACAGGGTCCTATCTCAAATGAAGTGTCAAATCCAGTTTCCAGCTTGGGGGTTAAGGCTATCAGGGAGCTTTAATTTGTATCTAAGCTATGCTGTACCTGACCTCTGGCAGCTCTCAAAGTTACAATAAAAGAATGCCGAGTACATCTCCTTGCTTTTGGGCAAGGCATCCAGTCAGCAAGCAATCAAGCCACTAATATCAGTAATTTTATGAATTTGGCAAGAAATTCAATTGAAAGATATAGGTAGCGAAGTATGTGTTGTGATTTTGAACTCTGGGATCAGCCAGAGGGGACCAAAATGGTAATTCCCAATCTTGTATATTTCTGTGTTCCTATGCAAGTTGAAAATTCAGCCGTGCAGTGCTCACAATTTTCTGGCCATTCATTTTACTGGTTGAGAAATTGTAAGCAGTAGGTGCCTGAATTTCTGATAGCCGCTGCCAGTGTGAGGCAGTGCAGGCTCGTAAATTTACCCCCCCCATCCTCCCAGGTGCCTGGAGATTTCTGGTAACCAGCACTAATATCCCTTGCCCCGATGAGTAAAATTCATGTAGTGTGTGTGTGTGTGTGGGGGGAAAGAGGTATTGTCAAACAAAGATTTAAATTGATCCAATTTCTCAATGATTTAGGAAAGAGAAATTTAAAAATTATAACTGCACTGCACAAGCATGCCATTCCTTTTTACAACTGGTGTCATTTTCAGGACAGTTGCAGCTAAGCTAATGCATTGTCCTATAAATAAGACCTGCACATCCACATTTTCATTAAAGAACTCACTGTCATCTAATTTTAATGATTTTTCCTGAGTGCATTTAAGCCGTTTCGCCCATTTTGTCACAACTCGATTTTGACCATAAACTTTTATGTTCTCATAAAATGACAGGTGATTTATTCAATATGCTACAAATGGGAACAAAATTGTTTTGAACGAAATGATTGTAGTAGCTACCATTCCTTTGAAGAGTCTTGCCTACCATCAGGCTGCCAGCGCCTGTCGCGGCAATGGGGGCAGAGGCCTGATTGGGAGAACTGTAGAGTCAGGGAAGCACGTCTGCTCCTCCTGGCTCCACAGCAATGATATTTAAAGGTTTTTTTTAGAAACGTACCCACTGCTGAAGATTCCCGAGTGAAGAAGGCCTGACGCCTACTCCATGCAACCCTAATCAATTTCGGTCGGGGGCCTAAAATAGATATTAGGCCACTCATTTTCATCATCAGACCCTGACTTTTGCATTTTAATTGGGATCTCGCCTGACTGCGGCGAGGGCCTCATACACCTCCCGAAACCCAGAAGTTAAAATAGCAGACCATATCAGTGCCCCTATTTTAATCCACTGCACGCCCATTCTCATCGGGCATGAGGAGGGTGGTGGAGCTAAAATGAGCCCTACGATTTCAATTACTAGTAAATGTTACAGTATGCAACCTACTAACAGGCACATTCACTACACTTTAAATGGGCTGAACCACCAAGGCAGCTTTGTTCTATGAAGAGGCCAGGCTGCATATTATTTAACAGCATTGACAAGAGCTGGACAGGATGTGCTATCAGATGTCAATAGCAAATGAACTATGAGGGAGCTTATCCTTAAATCAAAGAAAAGACACCCAAACGTATTCACTTCAGTCCCATGGTTTCCAGTTCCGTACGTTGAACTGTCTGAGAAACACGAGGTTGTTCAGAGAGGTTCCATGTAATGCCATTTCTCATACAATGTCCATCAAAGACTCAGTCCAAAGCTACTGAAAAGAATACAAGGATTTCAGTCGGTCTCTTTTGTTTTGAAACAGTCGGTCTCTTTTTTTTGTTTTGAAGCAGTTTTTGTGTTATTTAAGTCTAGCATCGCATTTTCTTGATGTATCTTTCTACCTTTGTGTATAATGTCACTTGTAAAGAAATTTGACTAGTTGTTTTTAGCCTTACACATTGGCCTGAAATTGTGTTATTATTGCCTTTTAGAATAGACAGGAGGTGATGCACATCCCATGCGGTTCTTGATGCAATGTATGTAGTTAGTCTCTTATTACACCATTCCCCTCATGGCATAAGGCTATAGATTTCAGTTCATGGCAGGCTACCTCATGTTATAGAAAACATCTAAATGTCATCAGCACTGGGCACCCCTAATAGTGTCAAAATTGGAAGTAAACTTTGTGCGGGATGAGCCAGTTCAAATTTTCTTCAGCAATTTATCGAAATGTTACATAATACAAATATTTAAACCCTGCAAAAAATATGGTCTTGCCACCAAGTCCTAGTGGCAGGAGTGAACTGGAGTTCCTTCCTCAACCTGTCAAATGGGGAACTGAAGCCGGAAATCTGTAACCCTGTTTTTTTAGCACTTAGTTGCAAGGTTGTGGTTTAACAACATATTGCAATATCCATAGCCACAGAGCTAGAAATTTAAACTAGTTCTGTGACAAACTTAACCGTAGCATTTTCCCACTAGTGTTCCAGCTCCCAGCCATGTTAAAATTCACAGTGTTCTCCATTCTTGTACTGTGTTTGATCATACTCTTTCAGACATGCTTCTCTAAACTATTAAGAGCTGGGATTCTGAAAGTAGGAGATTTTCACATCCAATTTTCCAGGCCTATATTGAATCCAAGAACTGAAAGTGGGAAAGTAAATTGGCACCATAATCATTTCTATCCTTGATATGTTTAGCAAAGCTCATAAAACTATGGCTTTGAAAACCTAGGGGGTGGAGCACGCTGGTGTAAGTGAGGAGATGTGCTCACCCCTGATTTACGCCACTGACCCCGTCACAGTTCACGGACAGTCGAGATCAAGAGATCAACCAAGTTGCATGGTTTTGACAGGCTGGGGTGTGATTTGAGGTGCTGACCCCTGCTAAAGAGACTATAAAGTCTGGCAAAGAGCCCCAGGTTGGGGGTTGTATGTGTTGGGTTCCCCCTGAAAGAAAACTTATAGGAAGCTGCCTTAAAACCCCCACCAAAAAAATGTTGTCTGTGTAATCTTCAGATGACCAGGCCATAATCCTGCCCTGGATCCCACCAGCTGGACCCCAATTACATCAGTTACATAAGAACATAAGAAGCAGGAGTAGGTCATTTGGCCCCTCAAGCCTGCTCCGCCATTCAATAAGATCACGGCTGATCTGATCTTGGCCTCAACTCCACTTTCCTACCCGCTCCCCATAACCCTCGACTCCCTTAGCATTCAAAAATCTGTCTATCTCCACCTTAAATATGTTCAATGACCCAGCCTCCACAGCTCTCTGTATTCTCCACCCCAAATCACACCCCAGTCTGAGAAGAAATTCCTCCTCATCTGTTTTAAATGGGCAAACCCTTATTCTGAAACTATGCCCCCTAATTCTAGATTCCCCCAGGAGGGGAAACATCCTCTCTGCATCTACCCTGTCAAGCCCCCTCAGAATCTTATACATTTCAATACGATCACCTCTCATTCTTCTAAACTCCGAGTTTAGGCCCAACCTGCTCAACCTTTCTTCACAAGACAACCCCTTCATCTCAGGAATCAACCTAGTGAATTATCTCTGAACTGCTTTCAATGCAAGTATGTCCCTCCTTAAATAAGGAGATCAAACTGTATGCAGTACTCTAGGTGTGGTCTAACCAGCGCCCTGTACAGTTGTAGCAAGACTTCCCTACTTTAATACTCCAACCCCCTTGCAATAAAGGCCAACATTCCATTTGCCTTCCTAATTACTTGCTGTACCTGCATGCTAACTTTTTGTGTTTCATGTACAAGGACCACCAGATCCCTCTGTACCACAACATTTTGTAGTCTCTCTCCATTTAAATAATTTGCTTTTTTATTTTTCCAACCAAAGTGGATAACCTCACATTTTCCCACATTATACTCCATCTGCCCAATTTTTGCCCACTCACTTAACCTATCTCTATCCCTTTGCAGATTCTTTGGGCAGGATTTTCATTGGGCCGTGGAGGCGGGATTGGAGGCGTGTGGGGTGCTAAAATCTCAAAATCGGGGGGCACGAACCCATCCCGCCCCCATGCCAGATTCAAAGGAGGCGGATAACTGACCTGTGCTGGGAGCCACCTCCCCGAGGCGGGAAGGGGATTAGTGCCAATTAACTGCCCGTTAACAGGTAGTTAACAGGCAGTTTTTAGCCTAATCCCTATTTTGATTCCTGAAGTGTGGGATTCCCGACGGCTCCAAACCACGCCACGAGGCGGACCGTCGGACTGAAGGGCTTGGAGGGTTCGAGATGTCCGGTGTTCAGGTGAGTGATGGGTGCATGAGTGCAGAGGTAAGTGTGTTTGGTGTGTGTAAAGTGTTTAAATGTTTACTTACCTTTACAGCCTTCCTTCCTTCAGGTCTCGGGAGTCCCTCATCTCAATGGCACAGAAAGCAGAATGTCCGCGAGCTGTCAAAAGTTGCAGCATTCAGCTTTCTGTTCTGGAGAGATCTCTAAATCAGCCTGAGAGAAAGGAATTAACTTAGTGTACAGATTGTCAGTGTTTGACAGCTTCAAAGAGCTGTCAAACGCTGATATTTCATCTGTCAAAAGCTCTTGACAGATGAAATGTCAATCTATGACATCACTTGTTGCCGGGTGGCCCTTAATTGGCCTGCTGAGCCCGCTGGGCGGGCTCAACAAGGTCAATCAAGTGAAAATCAAGTGGACTGGCCACAACTCGATGGAGGCGGGACTACAACCCAAAAAGTTGTAGTCCCGCCTCCTACACGCCTCCAGTATCAAAATCCAGCCCTTTGTGTCCTCTTCACAACTTGCTTTCCCACCTATCTTTGTATTTTCAGCAAGTTTGGCTACATTACACTCGGTCCCTGCATCCAAGTCATTAATATAGATTGTAAACAGCCGAGGGCCCAGCACTGATCCCTGTGGCACCCCACGAGTTACTGTTTGCCAACCTGAAAATGACCCATTTATCCCAAATCTGTTTCCTGTTAGTTAGCCAATTCTCTATCCATGCTAATATATTACCCCCAACCCCATGAGTTCTTATCTTGTGCAGTTACCTTTTATGTGGCACCTTATCAAATGCCTTCTGGAAATCCAAATACATTACATCTACTGGTTCCCCTTTATCCACCCTGCTCGTTACATCCTCAAAGAACTCTAGCAAATTTGTCAAACATGATTTCCCTTTCATAAAACCATGCTGACTCTGCTTGACTGTATTATGATTTTCTAAATGTCCTGTTACTACTTCCTTAATAACGGACTGCAGCATTTTCCCAATGACAGATGTTAGGCTAACTGGTCTGTAGTTTCCTGCTTTCTGTCTCCCTCCTTTCTTGAATAGGAGTGTTACATTTGCGGTTTTCCAACCCGCTGGGACCTCTCCACAATCCAGGTAAATTACAACCAATGCATCCACTATCTCTGCAGCCACTTCTTTTAAGACCCTAGGATGCAGGCCATCAGGTCCAGGGGACATCCACCTGTAGTCCCATAAGTTTGCCTAGTACTTTTACTCTAGTGATAGTCATTGTTTTAAGCTCCCCCTCCCTATAGCTCCTTGATTATCTATTATTATTGGGATGCTTTTAGTGTCTTCTACCGTGAAGACTGATACAAAATATTTGTTCAAAGTCTCTGCCATTTCCGTTTCCCATTATTAATTCCCCAGTCTCATCCTCTAAGGGACCAACGTTTACTTTAGTTACTCTCTTCCTTTTTATATACCTGTAGAAGCTCTTACTGTCTGTTTTTATATTGCTTGTTAGTTTACTCTCATAATCTATCTTCTCTTTATTTTTTTACTCATCCTTTGCTGGTTTCTAAAAATTTCCCAATCCTCTGGCCTACCACTAATCTTCGCATCATTGATACCATCCTTAACTTCCTTAGTTAGCCACGGATGGTTCATTCTTCTCTTAGAGTCTTTCCTTCTCACAGGAATATATTTTTGCTGAGAGTTATGAACTATCTCCTTAAATGTCTGCCACTGCTTATCTACCATCTTACCCTTTAATCTATTTTCCCAGTCCACTTTAGCCAACTCTGTCTTCATACCTTTGTAATTGCCTTTATTTAAGTTTAGGACACTAGTTTCAGACTCAAGTTTCTCACCCTCAAACTGAATTTGAAATTCTAACATGCTATGATCACTCTTCCTTAGAGGATCCTTTACTATGAGATCATTAATTAATCCTATCTCATTACACATTACCAGATCTAAAATAGCCTGTTCCCTGGTTGGTTCCACAATGTATTGTTCTAAGAAACCATCCCGAATACACTCTATGAACTCTTCCTCAAAAGGCTACCTTTGCCAATTTGATTTGTTCAATCTATATGAAGATTAAAATCGCCCATGATTATTGCTGTACTTTTCTTACAAGCCTCCATTATTTCTAAATTTATACTCTGTCCGACAGTGTAGCTACTGTTAGGGGGCCTATAGACTACCCCCACCAGTGACTTCTTACCCTTATTATTTCTTATCTCCACCCAAACTGATTCTACATCTTGATTTTCTGAGTCAATATCATTTCTCACTACTGCACTGATCTCATCCTTTATTAACAGAGCTACCCCACCTCCTTTTCCTTTCTGCCTATCCTTCCGAAATGTCAAATAACAGATCATACCCATTTATTTCTATTTGTGCCGTCAACTCATCTATCTTGTTATGAATGCTATGTGCATTCATAACAAGAGCTTTTCATTTTGTCTTTTTTTTTTAAAACCATTTTTGCCTGCTCTTACTCTACTTTCTGATGCACTCTTATGTTTATACGCTCTGTCCCTTCAGCCACTATTTTGCCAGCGCTCAGAGGGCGGGTTTGGAGGCGGGTCAGAGGTTAAAGTCGTTTTGATTGATGGCGGGTTTTGCACCTGCCATCAACCCGCCTCCAAACAACCTTCCCAAGTGTCGGGTCCACGATTCGCGAATGGACCCGACACCTAGCGGCGGGAAACAGATTAAAGGCAATTAACTGCCTATTAACAGGTATTTGTAGTTTTCAGGATGTTTTTTAATTTTCCAGCTTCTGTGTCGGTTTTCATGACATCCGGACAACACGCTCGTTATGTGTGGCGTGTTGTGAGTCTGGTCTAATGTTTGTGAAAAGATGACAGCTGCAGAAGTGGTGTGAAGGATGCAATGTTGCACATGGTGAGTTTCAGAGCAAAGAAAATGTTGGTTACTGCATTTTTAATACATATACAGATTTCTTTAGCTTACAAGTTTTTAAATCCAACTGTATGTCCAGTGCCACCTCATTGGGACAACCTCTCTCACCAGTGACAGATCGCTTCTGTCATCTCACCTGCAGCTGCCATCTATTCCAGTATATGGAGGGAGTCATTGGAGAGCCTGGGTGCAAGAATTCACCTTTTTGCAGTGATTATCAGTGTTTTCAGCACTTCAATGCTGTCAAACACTGAAAAATCAACTGTCAAAATAAAATTGTGCAGGGTCCCCGGCAGATGACACGTCATCAAATGACGTCATCAGACCCGCTTCCTGTTAATTGGCTGGTAGGGCGGGCTTAACAAGGCCAATCAAGGGAAAATCACATCAGGGAGGCAGCTGGGGGCAGGACCGGAACCCGGAAACCAGCTGACCCGCACCCATCCCAACACCGAGGACAAAATCGCGGCCTTCCTGTCACACTTTGGTTATAATTACCCCTATCGCTACCCTGCATTATTGGTTTCTCCTTTCTCTTTGACTTTTTTAATTTCCTCTCACTTGAACCCTCCCCAACCCTTCCCCCACCAGTTGGTCAGCCAGTACTCCCGGAAACCAGTGGCAATCATATGCTGGGAAAATTGAATTGGGCAGGCTTGACGACCAGTGGGCAGTAGATTAAAAAAAAAGATTTTGTTTGCCCACTGTCCAGTTTTTCAGTATGAACTGGACGGTAGGCAGACAGAAGTCACCCCCAAGTCTTTAGCTTCCTGGGACAAGATGATAGAGTCTACAGGAACTTGTAGTGGAATTCAGACACAGGAAGGTGGAGTTTCCCCCAGGGTGGAATCCTGGCAGCTAGCCAGTGGAAATACATTGGCCAGTTGTCTGGTAGTCCTGGCAGGAGGCCCGGTCCATTTTGAGTGCTGCAGGGCTTCCTGCTGACTTTGGGTCACCGGAATATCAGGCAGCCTGGCCAGCCTCTGGGCTGGAGGAAGGTAGGTTCCATCATGGCAGGGGGTGGGCGACAGTGGGGGTGCCTGATCTGCTGAAGGGAGGGTCCTGAGTGGCAGCATCCCAGGCTGGGTTTGTGGAGCCTGGAGGAGCACTCCTACTCCTCTGGCCCCTCAAAAATGAAGAGGAACTGATCTTATGGGTCCTCTTCATTCCAGCCGCTCTTTCCAATTCAGCCCAAAACTGGCATTTCAATCAGCCTGGCACCCTCTTTAGGCAGCCACTTGGGCCACCTACTCGGAGGACCCCAGCAAAATGGCAATGGTAAATTCTTGCACTCAATTTTCAGATTGCTACCGTCCTGTTTCCGCTAAGCAGGAAGACTGTAAATTCAGCCAGACTTCCCTACAAAAAACTCTTCCTAAATTTAGTGCGGACTTCTTTCAGAGAATGGCTAGTTAGAAAAGTGTATTTAGTCCACTAGTATGGTGTGCTTTATGCTACATTACAAGTATCGTTATGTAATAGATTAAAATTCACAATAAATATTATTCTGTTCGTATACATATTATATGTAAAATAAATCAGCTTTTTGATTTACATTTAGCCTGCTCTCATTAGAGTGATGATCAGTCCGCATTATGGAGACAGGAGAAACAAAGGTGAAGCCATGTGTGAGATTACAGTATCCAGTACAAACATGCTCCCCGTTACTAGATATTGGGCAGTAAAGGTAGAGGCTCTGCTTATGAGAGAGGTTGGTGATGCTGAACCCGAGGGATTATCAAGCGCAGACCCAAAACTTGTCTTACTTTTACTTTGCTCCTCCTGCCAACAACATATTCATACGGTCAATGTGTTTGAGTGCCATTTTTCTAAATATTGCCCTGTGCATAGTTGCTTCTCACTAAAGGGATGTCTTGCATATGTATAAAACCAATGACACAAAGTTTGGAGTTGCTCTGCACTGAATAGGGACAATAGCAACAAATAAAAGACCTGGAGAGCACCGCCCCCCCACTCCCTCGTTATCACCCTTTCCCCCCATTAGCTGCATTTAATTTTGGAAGCTTATTTAAATGAACCAAACCCACACCCCCTTCACCAGAAATGTGTGGGTTTTATTGATGTAGTGATCTTCAAAATCTTCCAATTCTTTAAAATCACTAATGTAAGGTCTGACATGAAGTGAAAAAAAACCTCAGTTGTTGATCTGATATTGTATTAATGACCCTTATCAAGCAGAAATCACTTTTCTCCCCAGTACCTTCACTAACATTTGTTAATTGATTTTTTGGGATGGATAGGTATAGTCAGAACAGCTCTTCCTATCAATTTTGCACCACTTTTACTCAGACTATTTTCTTGTTATAATTATTAAACAGAAACATAATGTTGCTGTCAATTTTACATTCAATATTTCAGTCCATCATGGTTTTTGTCACTTTCCCTTTTGTAAAAATAAGAGATCTTTGTCTGTCAGGAAGTTTCTCTGTAGATGCAAAATCTGAATTATTTCTCTCTGGTGTAAACCCTTAGCTGTGCAAGCCCAGCTTAGCGACTCTTAATCCACCAGAGGGCTCTGAGGGCCCTCATTCCACAGAATTAGTTGGGGGAGAAATTCAGTTGGTTGTGCCACCCGTTAGCGCCTTAAGAGGGCGCTAAGTGGGGCGCGAACCAGCTAGCGCCCAGGCGCGGCGAGACCTGCGCCTCTCGCGAAATTGAGTGGACATTTAGCGGCGGCGCTAAACCGCAACGCCCGCTCAGCTGTGCGCGCAGATCCTGACGTCATTTCATGGTGCAGCGCCCTTGGGGCGCCCCGAACCGGAAATTCAGTGGCACCCCCCTCCTTTCCGCCTGTCGCTCCCAGCGACTGGTTGACTGGAAGGGTTCCCAGTCGCTGTGGGGGCGCTACTTAAAGGGGGCTCTTCCTGGCTTCTTTGTGGTAGCCATTTTTGGACCACTCCTTCTGTGAGAGAGAGAGAGATTTGCAGAGAGACAAAGGGAGAGAGTTCTGCATTGAGTCAGCGCTCGCAGAGGTACTTTTGGCTTCTGACCAGAACTTTGTAGTTGGTTTGCTTTTTCACTGGCATAACCTTGAGTGGCCACATACTATGGGGGCTGCAATGGGTGGGAACGTTGGGCTTCTCCATTACATTGAGAGGGCTCAGAGACGCCAAGAGAGAGTGCCAATCATGGCCAGACGGAGGAGGGCCAACAGGCGTCAGCACATGAGACCTTACCGTCCCAGGGTTTTCCGCCAACAGTTCTCCTACCTCAACATGTCTGAGGAGCAGTGTTTTCAGAGGCTGCGATTCAGCAGGGTGGTGGTCACTGAGCTCTGCCACCTGCTTCAGCCAGATCTGCAGCCTCAACTGAGGAGCAGGACATCTCTGTCGGTGGCAGAGAAGGTCACAGTGGCTCTCAACTTCTATGCCACCGGCTCCTTCCAATCCGCTACTGTGGACATTGCCAATATCTCCCAGTTCGCGGTGCATTGCTGCATCCGTCAAGTCACGAATGCCCTCTTTAAAAGGAGACATCAGTACATTTCCTTCCCCATGACCCTGGACAAGCAGCAAAAGCGCACAATAGGATTTGCAAGAATAGCGGGCCGCGCCATTGACTGCACGCATATGGCTTTGCGGGCGCTGCAAGAGAATGCCGAGGATTACCGCAACCGGAAGGGGTTCCATTCGTTGAACGTCCAGTTGGTCTGTGACCACAGACAGCTGATAGTCGCTGTAAATGCCTGCTTTCCAGGCAGCAGCCACGACGCCTTCATCCTGTGCCAGACTTCTGTGGCAGACCTTTGAGGCCCCCGGCTCACCCAGGAGGCTGGCTTCTCGGTGACAAGGGCTATCCTCTGTGCACTTGGCTGATGACCCCGCTCCGTGCACCCAGCACCCCTGCTGAAGAACGATACAACGAGAGCCATCAAGCGACCAGGAACATCATTGAGCACACAATCGGCGTGCTCAAGCAATGGTTCCGTTGTCTGGACCATTCCGGTGGGAGCCCTTCAGTACTCACCTGAGCGAGTCTCCCATTTTGTTGTTGCATGCTGCATGACCTGGCAATCCTCAGGACTCAGCCACTGCCACCAGACATTGGAGCACCAGCAGAGGAGGAGGAGGAAGAGCACCAAGACGGGAGGGAGGCACAAAGTGCAAGGGCTGTCCGTCAGCGGCTTATAGCAAGTTGGTTCTAGGCCCCCTCTGAGGGAATGGCTTCTGCCATTCAAAGAACATGAATGGAACCGTGCCGCAACCCCTAAGCCGGTCAAGGCAACAAATAGTTCAAAGAGCAAACACGCACATTCTGAATAAAGACACTTCTTCATTTAACAAACTGTGTGCCCTTCCCGCATGACAAAGTGATAGAGAGAAACCCCCAAAAAAGCAGTCAGACGCATAACTGGCTCTCACAACCTGGAGACAATGAACAAAACAGTAACCAAAAAATGACCACGGTCCTCGGCCTTCAATAAAACATTTAACAGCATTTTGCCACACCTCCTACTTTTTGCCCTTCGAGGGTGATCTGCTTTGCTTGCGAGATTCGCCCCTTCCCACCCTGCAGCTCCTCCGCAATGGGACCCCAGTGGCTGCAGCAAGGCTGGGGGAAGGCTGCTGAGTGTCAGAAACTGAGACTGCAGATGCCCTTGAGGGACGGCCTGGACCAGCTCTGGGCTTGGAGGGCCCGGCTGCTGACTGCTCCAACTCTGCATGGGCGGCAGCAGTCTGTCCTACAGGTGGTGGCAGTGGAGAAGTGACAGTGTTGGCAGCAGGAATGCTATCATCCTGACAGAGGACAGCAACTCCCTGGCCAGACGACACACTGGCACTCCCACAGGGCAGCACTGGAGCATGCGGAGCAATCTGCTGAAGCACAGACTGCTGGCCTGCTGCGGCACGGCGAGGGCCCCGGCAATTCATGCCCGATCCAGCGAGGGTGGCAACAGTCAGTGCTCGTGTGGCCTCAAACTGCGTCTGCATGAGACCAGCCACTGACTGCATTGCACCACTAAGCACTTGCGTGGCAGCCGCCTGTGCTGCGCCGAAGTCCTGGAGACTCCTTGCCTGTGCTGCGCCGAAGTCCTTGCCAGTGACTCAATGGATTTGGGCATCCTTGCCACTGCAGCCATGAGCTCAGTGTGCCTGTGCTCCACCTGGGCACTCATTTCAGCGAGGAGCCGCACCTCTTCTGCGCTCACTGTAGCAGGACTGGAGGCCAGACTCTCCCTCTGGGGAGAAGGCCACCGAGCTTCCCTACCCGACCCCGCGTTGCTGCAGCCCGCTGGGCCCCGGAGCTTCACCCTCCTCAGACCCTGCCCCCCCTGCTCCCCTCCAGGGAAGACGTGTCCCCATTATGGCCATGGGCTGCCTCGGCTGAGGATGGCACTGTTGGTCCGGCTTCCTCCTCCTCGTCGCCTTTAGAGTCACTCACAGTGGCAGCTTGAGGGCCCGCCTCCTCACCTGGCGAATCAGCATCTGAAAGCAGGGAGGTACAAGAGTGGCTTTAGCGTGAGGACAGGGCGGCAGCGAGCGAGGCATGAGTGCTGCAATGCACTGTATTGGTTCGATTGTGGCAAAGGATGCTGGTGTGAGGCACAAGTGGAAGGAGAGAGGTCAAAAAGGTGATGACCTTACCATTGCTGTCCAGAACGGGGTCGGCATCTCCAGTGGCGACGGGGCCAATCATCCAGCCTGCCATAATCCGCTGGACTCGCTGCTCCAGATCGGTGAGCTCTTTAAGGTGAGGCCGGCCTCCTCCGGTCCGTTGCTGCTGCCTCCTGTTATGGGCCAGCTTGCCCTGCAAGAGAAAGGACGGGCTCTGAATACAGTGTGAAGCCCTGATATTGGCTGCACTGCCTCCCATGGTGGAACAGTGTGAAGCCCAGATCTTGGCTGCACTGCCTCCCATGGTGGAATAGCCCTTACAGTGTGAAGCCCTGATCTTGGCTGCACTGCCTCCCATGGTGGAATAGCCCTTACAGTGTGAAGCCCTGATCTTGGCTGCACTGCCTCCCATGGTGGAATAGCCCTTACAGTGTGAAGCCCTGATCTTGGCTGCACTGCCTCCCATGGTCGATTAGCCCTTAGTGTGTAAATTGCTGAATGTGCGTGTGAGTTTCATGAAAGGCCCATAGCTGTTGGATGAGGGCTGGGCATTGGGGCTTTCAGGACCCTTTGGCCATAAAGTTAGGTGGACATGCAGGGATGAAGAGGATTCTGAAAAGGGTAATCATCCTGACGACCCGAGTGAGGTCGTTGAACTTCCTGCGTTGCACAGGGGTCCTAGGCACCATGCTACTGGAGGTCACTCTGTGAGCCACCTCCCTCCAAGCTTTGCGATAGTCATTGGGCAGCGGCCTCCTGCCACTGTCCGGGAACAGGATAGATCGCCTGCGCTCCGCCGCGCCAACCAGAACCTGCAAGGCCCCCTCGCTGAACCGCTGCGCTCGCTCCCTGGCCCTCTCCATGGTCCTAGGCATAAGAATGTGGCAGCAGGTCTGTCCAGGCCGAGAATCAGGGCTCCAATGCGCAGGGTGTGGCTGCAATCTAAGATCGAACCTCCCCTTTAAGAGCTGACCGGCGCCAGCGTGTCTGCGTGCAATTGCTAACTGGCCGCACCTGCGCTGCGCCCGCCCTCGGTGGTAGCGCCTTGCTTCTCAGGCTTAGCGCCTTAAGACAGTCGTGCAGTGCCTGTTTTAGCGAAGCAGGTCAATTTAGCAGTAGGTGGCGATAATTTGCGCCGGGCGCAAAATTCCGCGCCCGCTCGATACTTACGCCCCAAACGGGGCGATACTGAATTTCTCCCCCGTTGTCTCCTAAAAATATAGGGGGAGAAATTCGGTACCTTAGCGCCTCCCAATAGCGCCTCAGGGGGGGACTAACGGGGCGCTACCGGCTTTGCAACCGGGCGCGGCAATAGTACCGACGCCTGCAAAATTGACGTGGAGGTTTGCGGCGGTGGTAACCACTAGTGCCATGATCTCCTGCGCCCGGAGGTTGTGACGTCATCTGGCTGCGCATCGCCCCAGCTCAGAAATTCACTCTCGCCCTCTGCCTGAGCACCTGCCGTTAGCAACAACAGGTAGAGGAGGCAGTATGCAGTCGGATGAGCGATGGAGGAACGTTATATAAAGGCATCAACATCCAATTTAATTTTAGCTGGCAAAGAATGCTGCCTTGTCAGTTTGACATAGGCAAACAGGCGTTTTGAGTGATTTCAGCGTTTTTCACTTGAAGGAGTCTTATGCCTCAGAAAAATTATTCAGTTTCAGTTAGGTGAGATTTTAAGGTGCAACGTTTCCATACTTTAATGGTGGGGGGGGGGGGGCTGTACTGGAACAGGACCTCGCCCTCCAGCGTCAACGTCGGAGGCAGCGAGAAAGATTGCAAAATGTGGCCAGAGGGAGGAGGGCCAACAGGGCTCTCAACAGAAGGCCTTACCCTCCCAGGGTACTCCGGCAGCATGGCTCTGACATCAATTTCACCGAGGAACAGTGTCTTAGAAGGCTCCGCTTCACCAAGGACATGGTCACAGAGCTCTGCCACCTCCTGCAGTCAGATCTTGATCCTCACATCAGGAGCACCAGGGCTCTCTCAAGGTCATAGTCGTCCTCAATTTCTACGCCCGCGGATCCTTCCAACAGGAGACATATCTAACATATCGCAGTTTACCACCCATTGCTGCATCCGCGAGGTCACAGATGCTCTCTACAGAAGAAGGGACTACATTTCCTTCCCCATGACCAGAGAGAAGCAGCGCGAGCATTCATGTGGCTTTGCCAGGATAGCGGGCTTCCCCATGGTGCAGGGTGCCATTGACTGCACCCACGTCGTTTTGCGGGCACCCTGCAACAATCCTGAGGTATTCCGTAACCACAAAGGCTACCACTCACTTAATGAGCAGTTGGTGTGTGGCCACACAGCGAATCCTCACCGTCAATGCCTGCTATCCTGGCAACAGCCACGATGCCTTCTTCCTGCACCAGACTAGTGTGCCAGCACTCTTCCAGCCACCACATCAAGCTCGCGGCTGGCTGCTGGGAGACAAGGGGTATCCTCTCTCCACCTGGCTCACTTCCCTTCGCAACCCCAATGCTTGTGCCCAGCACTCATATAATGAGAGCCATGCTGCCACCAGGAACATCATTGAGCAGACCATCGGAGTGCTTAAGCAACGTTTCTGCTGCCTTGACCACTTGGGAGAAGCCCTCCAGTACTCGGCTGTGCGAGTGTCCCTTTTCGTCATGGTCTGCTGCATGCTGCACAACTTGGCCATCATGAGGGCCCAGCCATTGCCACCAGGCATAGCTGCACCACCTCAGGAGGAGGAGGAGGAGGAGAAGGAACAGGAGCACGAGCAGAAGCGACGGAGGAGTCAGCCACTCTAAAGGCCTTGTGGAAGGGCGGTCCGTGACCGCCTCATCAGACTTTGGTTGCAATGAATTCGAGGCCACTTCCCGATTGCTCAGCCCGTTCCCATCATTCCATCAATTTCTCATTCCATACCACACCCCAAAGTTGAAATGAGACACAGCGCCATTTCTGCAACATTCCAATAATAAATTTATCCAAAATCAGTAACCACATATACACAACAACAATATGAACTAATCACTCTTGTGCAAACCCTTACTTCCCCTCTTTACAGTGCCTTTTCCTAATCTGCTGCTCCTACGTAGTGACTCCCCAGTGGCTACAGCAGGGCTGGAGGAAGGCTGCCAAGTGTCGGTGCCAGAGACCACAGATGGCCTTGCAGGATGCCCTCGGCTAGCTCTGGGCCTAGAAGGCCCGGCTGTAGACTGCACCATCTCAGCATGGGCGGCGGCAGTCTGGGCTGGCTGGATGACAGGCAGCAACAAGTGCAATGGCGGAGTGGCAGTGGTGAGATCAGGAATGCTGTCATCCTGAGAGAGAATAGCAGGTTCCTGCTCCACTGACCCACTGCCACTCCCCTGGGACAGCACCTCAGCATCCCTACCAATCTGCTGGAGCAGAGATTGCTGGCCTGCTGCGACACTGTGTGATCCCCGGTGGACTGTGATGGACCCAGCGATGATTGCAGCAGTCAGAGCTTGTATCGCATCAAGCTGAGACTGCATGAGAGCAGTCTGAGACTAGATGGCACCAACCATTGACTGCATAAGACATTGTGTCGCTTCCGCCTGTGCTGCAATGGAAGCTGCCACATCGCCCATGACACGTGTCAGGACGTCTAGATCCGCACGGTCTCTCTGGGAGTCCACCATCCTCTGCAGAGTGGAAATGATGGGCTCCATGGTGTGTGCAGAGCTCTGTGCAATGTTGGAGGTGGACTCCTCCACGCTCCTTACCATTGCTGAGGCGCACTCGGGCACCCTTGCCATTGCACCTATCCTCTCGGAGTGCATGGCCAGCACCCTTCTTGTGAATACCACCCCGTCGAGGTCTTCATCTGAGTCCCGTGCAGCAGAACTCATGCGCAAACTCACCCTCCGGGGAGCTAGCTCCCAAGATCCCCTTTCCTCCTGGCCTTGCTGCAGCCCACTTGTCCCCAGTGCATCACCCAGTGCAGAACCCTCTACTCAACTTGCCTCTAAATATCGAGTAGTGTGTAAAGATCTGAGGAGGTGCCTGCGGGTGAGAGATGCAGTGACGCGGTGCTTTGCTCCTCCTCCTCCTCTTCCTCACTTTCAGTGGGGGACTCAGGGACAGGCTGGTCATCTGGTTGCTGATTCTCTGAAAGCATAGTATAGCTTTGGTCTCCTTATTTAAGGAGGGATATACTTGCATTGGAGGCAGTTCAGAGAAGGTTCACGAGGTTGATTCCTGAGATGAAGGGGTTGTCTTATGAAGAAAGGTTGGGCCTATACTCATTGGAGTTTAGAAGAATGAGAGGAGATCTTATTGAAACATATAAGATGCTGACGGGGCTCGACAAGGTAAATGCAGAGAGGATGTTTCCGCTCGTGGGGAAATTTATAACTAGGGGCATAGTTTCAGAATAAGGGGTCGCCCATTTAAAATGGAGATAAGGAAGAATTTCTTCTCTCAGAGGGTCGTGAATCTGTGGAATTCTCTACCCCAGAGAGCTGTGGAGGCTGGGTCACTGAATATATTTAAGGTGAAGATAGACAGATTTTTGAACGATAAGGGAGTCGAGGGTTATGGGGAGCGGGCAGGGAAGTGGAGTTGAGGCCAAGATCAGATCAGCCATGATCTTATTGAGTGGCGGAGCAGGCTCGAGGGGCCAAATGGCCTATTCCTGCTCCTATTTCTTATGTTCTTATAAAGGCACAAGACTTGCGTTAAGGTGTGGGCAGGGGGGCAGGAAGGGAGCAAGGAATGCAGACAGTATCAGGAGCTGGAAAGTGGGAAAGGCTTGTGGCGTGAGGGGGAAGTGGGATGAGAGAGGGAGAGGGGATGAACATACCGTTGTTGCCCCCAAGGGGGTCAACATTGCCGACGGCCACGGCACCCACCACCTGCTGCCCAATAAGTCACAGCGCTCGCTCCTCCAGGTCTGAAAGCTGCTGGAGCTATGCATCGCCCCGCCTATTTTCTGCTGCTCCCTCCTATTGTGGGCCATCTTGGCCTGCAAGAGAAACGAATGTGTGTGAGTCAGAGTCCAGCTATGTGTTTGGGAGATATGCCTGCTGTAGTTCAATAGCTGTAAATGTAGGCAAGGTGTGAGATGTGAATGTGAGTTTGAGTAGGTGCAGATGCTTGGTGGGTGAGTGGTGGTTTGTGCAATGTGTACAGACTGAGGTTCAGATGTTGGTATGTAGAACCTGTTGAAGCATGTACTCACCTTGACCACGAGTGAGGTCGTTGAATTTCTTCCGGCACTGTGTCAGGCTGCATACGACCACACTACTGGCCGAGACCTCCTGGGCCACTTCCCTCCACATTGCCCTGAAGACCTGGGGCAATGGCCTCCTTTCAGTGTCTGGGAACAGCACTGGCCTCCTTCGCTCCACTCCCGCGACCAATGCCTCGTCTGTGAAACGACGAGTTGTCTCCCTGGGATGGGGATCAGCCATGATCTCACTGAATGGCGGAGCAGGCTCGAGGGGCCGAATGGCCTACTCCTGCTCCTATCTTCTATCACGATCAGGGGGTTGAGTTGGTTGCAGGTCGCCTTCACAGCCAGCAATGCTGATAATGAGGATCTGCACAATGATGCAACCTCCCCTTTAAGAGCTGGAAGGGGTCAGTGTGAAGGATCATTCCTGATTGTATTGCTCCTGAAATTCATTATCGCTCTGCTGGTAGCCGCTCCCCCCCCCTCCCCCCGTAGCGCCCTACTGAGGTCATTAGCGCTTGATTTAGCGCTCCAGCTTTTTCCAGGAGCGCTAACGGCCAATTTAGGGGATGCTCAGATTAATTAACGCCTGGCGTTAATTTTTCAGGATTTCAAAAATTAGCGCCCCAAACAGGACGATACCGAATTTCTCCCCCATTAATTTTACATAAAGGATCTATAAAATCAAGGCTCTCAATTGCAAATGTATACCTTTACTTTAAAATTGTAATAATTCCATGTATTGTATAAACTGGATGAAATTCAGAGACAGAGCCAAGTGTAGCCAATTTGTGAGTCACATTCATGACTCACTCAATCATGGTCATTGCTAACTTTGCAGACCAACAGCCCCTCCCCCCATTACTATCCAGCTCAGTTGTATTTTTCAAGTAGTATATCACAAGCAAAAGCACTGTATCGATCAGATGATTAGGCTTTTAAAATGAATTCTGTGTAGACTCAATGTATTAATAAGTAAAAATGGTCATTAATATTAGCTTAAAGCAGATAGCCAGATGAGAGAATTACTGAGGTTTCAGAATATCTAGTACTGCATCCAAATAAAATTATATTTAAATATATTTTCCAATTTAATAAATTACTTTTTGTTTCTTTGAAGGATAGAGAATTTTATTATCACGCAGCAAAATCTTTGGCTCAAAGATTGTTCATGTAGAATCATATATAGGATCTTACAGCACAAATGGAGACCATTTAGTCCACTGTGCTTGTATCAGCAATCTGAAAGAGCTAGCCACTTAGTCCCATTCCCCTGCCTTTTCCCCATATTTGAGTTACTAACCACGTAAATATTCCTGTAGGTTTCCTTTGGTCATGAGTTCTGTGACAATGTAAACAGGTTCCTCAATCGAACATATGGCATATAGCTGGATTAGCTTTGGATGGCTGATATTCTTCATAGTTTTTACTTCCTCAACAAACACGTCCTCATTCATATCATCTGTGGAAATAAAATGTCTTATTCAATATTTTAACTGACTTCCTTTGTCAATTTTTTAAAAATGCTCAGTGCTGTGAAGAGCGATACTGTTACATACAGTATATGAACTGTATGCAACAGTTCGCTAACCATGGGTAGTGAGTTAGAATATGAAGACTTTACTCACACCCACACAGCACTATACGGCAAATTCAGTAATCCTGAACTCCCACAGAATCTCACTAGACAGAAGCAGCGGAGAAAAAAATATTACGCACTGGAGGTCTGATCCTCCAACCTGTGCTCCCATCGAACAAACCTCTGGGCTGGAAGCATAGAGTAAGCTCTCATACCTCGCAAACAGGTACTCATTTTATTTCAGCAGTGTTATAGATCTTGCACATTTGGCAAAAAAATGATCAAAGATCACTGCAAGAACTACAGCTGGCTGAGAGTGTGTTACAAGGCTGTGACAAATTCAGGTTAACGTGTTTTGGATAACATTGTAAAACTGCAAGAGAAAATAACGAGTGGCATGTGAATTCCATCTGAATCCAAGAGTGCATTCTGAAACCTTTTTATTCATTAGAGGTTCCGCCTTCCCCCGCCCCCGTCCACTCTAGTCCCATTTTCCTGATCTTTCATGTTTTCTTCAATATTTTTGTTCAAATGCTTATCTAAGTCCCTCTTAAACTGTTATTGAATCAGCTTCAATAGTTTGTGGCAATTAATAACCTTTACACAAAAGACAATGCTGCTAACTTCCCTGGTTTTTTACTTTGCTGAGCACCATCACTTCCAAGTTCCCCTCCAGGTCACACACATTCCTGGCTTGGATATGTAAAACATTATTTTCTTGGTATGTGGGCGGTGCTGCCAAAGCCGCATTTAATTGCCCATCCTTAGTTGCCCTGAGAAGGTGGTGATGGGCCTTCACCTTGAATAACTGCATTCCTTGCAGTGATGGTGTGATGGTGCTCCCACCATGATGTTAGGTAGGGAATTCCAGGATATGACACAGTGACAACAAAGGAACGGCAATGTACATCCAAGTCAGAATAGTGTGTGACTTGGGAGGGGAACTTGGAGGTGGTGGTGTTCCCATGACATTGCTGCTCGTGTCCTTCTCAGTGGTAGCAGTCTCGGGAAACGCCTTCTGTTGAAGTAATGTTGGAAGTTGCTGCAGTGCATCCTGTAGATTGTACATACTGCAATCACAGTGCACTGGTGATGAAGGGAGTGTGGATACTGAGTCCAAGGGTTGCGGCACCGATCAAATAAACTGCTCTGTTATGAATGGTGTCAAGCTTCTTAAGTGTTGTTGCTGCTTCACCCACCCAAGCGAATGGTGAGTATTCGATCAAAGTCCTGTCTTGAGCCTTGTAGTTGGTGGAGAGGCTTTGAAGAGTCAGGGGGTGAGCCACTTGTTGCAGAGTACCCAAGCCTGACTTTGGTCTGTTAGTCATAATGTTGATGGTGCTGGTCCAGTTATGCTTCTGGTCAATGAGAACTCACCATTCCTTCATCATTGCTCGGTCAATAGCCTGGAAATTCCTGCCTAATACCACTGTGGGAGCCACCAGCACAAGGACTGCAGTGATTCAAGGAGAAGGCCCACGACCGCCATCTCAGGACAACTAGGAATGGTCCAAGAAATGTGATTGGCTGTGTCGTCCACATCCCAAGAACAACTATAAAAGCACTAATTGATACTGGATGTACCATATTTAGAACATTTTGACACTATCGTATGAGGGGTGATCTTACCATGTTCAGCCATAAAGAGATTAGGAGGAGAAATAGGTTTTACTTCATGGGTGTTTTTACAAAAGCTTTTTTAGGAACAATGGGAAGTGAGAAATATATTTCCCCATGACATTATTATTCCATTCTGCTTCTAGTCTACATATTTTTTGGTGATTTTGCCAAATTCTCTGTTGATTAACTGCAAGATCTACTTCTATAGTTTGTGAACTCTACAAATGCAGTTTATATAGGGATAACTTTGGGCATTTTGGGAGTCTCGTATCGGGCATGCGGACGATGTGACCCGTCCATCGGAGCCGATCGAACGTGGTCAAAGCGTCGATGCTGGGGATGTTGGCCTGAGTGAGAACACTGATGTTGGTGCGCCTATCCTGCCAATGGATTTGCAGGATCTTGCGGAGGCAGCGTCGGTAGTACCTCTCCAGTGCTTTGAGATGCCCGCTGTACATGGTCCATGTCTCTGAGGCATACAGGAGGGCGGGAATCACTACTGCTTTGTAGACCATGAGCTTAGTGCCGAGTTTGAGGTCCTGGTCTTCAAACACTCACTTCCTCAGGCGACCAAAGGCTCGGAGCTCCGACAAGGCAAGAGAGCCCCAGGTGGGTAGTGGAAACTCTTCAAGGACACCCTCAAAGCCTCCTTGAAAAAGTGCAACATCCCCACCGACTCCTGGGAATCCCTGGCCCAAGACCGCACAAAGTGGAGGAGAAGCATCCAGGAAGGCGCCGAACACCTTGAGTCTCTTCGCCGGGAGCAAGCAGAAGCCAAGCGCAAGCAGCGCACATCAACCCAAGCACCCCACCCACCCGCTCCCTCGGCCACCGTCTGCCCCACCTGTGACAGAGACTGTAGGTCCCGCATTGGACTCATTAGTCACCGAGAACTCATTTTTAATGTGGTTCTGAGGGACTGCCTAAGAAGAAGAATTTTGTGAGGTGAGACTCTTGGTGTGGAGCCTTACTAGACAGGAGCATTGGTTGGAGACAGGGCTTTGGAACTATAGGGCTGATTCTGTGACCTACATTGTGACTAGCAAGGCTCAACACAGGCTCATCACTGGGAGTGGAGCCTCAGAAAAGGATCCTGCCTTATTGTCACTTTAGTCACATTAATTTAGAAAATTACATCTTATATCAGGCTATTCATATCCTAGAGGGAAAGAAAGGATCTTCAGATTTTAGAAATCTATAGCTAACTTTTACTCTTCACCGTTTATTGGAAAGTTTCATACTGTTGAGAATCTGTTCTTCCAAACGCTTTTGTTCAATTTGCACCCAAGCCTATCTTCTGTACATCACACACCTCATCTCATAAACACATCATGTCACAAACCCTTTTTAAGCATTTTGATCGCCACATGTTGATTTTCCTTCCAAACACCTTCCCAGACTTCTCCAAAGTGACCACCTCCCAGTTTTCGCAGCAAAGTAAATTCTTCTCTGGGCCTCTCCCATTCATCAGCTTTATAAACATTCTGCTGCAAGTAAGCCAAAACATTAATACACTTTTAATATTTGCTTTTCAAAACCCATTGACTTTTTACTTATATATTTAATTAAAAAAAAGGAAAGGCACTGTAAGATTCTACAGTCAAACTGTGGGACATTGATATTTACTCAACCAGAATCCAATTTAATAACATTTGTAAATCATCATTGAACAAATTAGTATTGAGAGGGAGGAGGTACTAGCGGTTTTAGCGAGCTTAAAAGTGGATAAATCCCCAGGCCCAGATGAGATGTATCCCAAGCTGCTGTGTGAGGCAAGGGAGGAGATTGCAGGGGCTCTGACAGAAATTTTCAGAACCTCTCTGGCCACAGGGGAGGTGCCAGAGGACTGGAGGACAGCCAACGTAGTACCATTATTCAAGAAGGGTAGTAGGGATAAACCAGGGAATTACAGGCCAGTGAGCCTAACATTAGTGGTAGGGAAATTATTGGAAAAAATTCTGAGGGACAGAATTAGTCTCCACTTGGAGACTTTGTCAGGGGGAGATCATGTCTAACCAATTTGATTGAATTTTTCAAGGGGGTGACTAGGTGTGTGGATGAGGGTAGTGCAGTTGATGTAGTCTACATGGACTTCAGTAAGGCTTTTGACAAAGTCCCGCATGGGAGACTGGTCAAGAAGGTTAGAGCCCATGGGATCCAAAATTGGCTTAGTGGCAGGAGGCAGAGGGTGATGGTCGAACGTTGTTTTTGTGACTGGAAGCCTGTGTCCAGTGGTGTACCGCAGGGGTTGGTGCTGGGTCCCTTGCTGTTTGTAGTGTACATTAATGATTTAGATATGAATGTAGGAGGTATGATCAGTAAGTTCGCAGATGACATGAAAATTGGTGGAGTGGGAGGGAAGCCTCAGGCTATAGGACGATATAGACGGGTTGGTCAGATGGGCAGAACAGTGGCAAATGGAATTTAACCCTGAAAAGTGTGAGGTGGTGCATTCTGGGAGGACTAACAAGGCACAGGAATACACAATGAATGGTAGGACCCTAGAAAGGACAGAGGATCAGAGGGACCTTGGTGTGCATGTACATAGATCCCTGAAGGCAGCAGGGCAGGTAGATAAGGTGGTTAAAAAGGCATATGGGATACTTGCCTTCATTAGCCGAGGCATAGAATACAAGAGCAGGGATGTTATGATGGAGCTGTACAAAATGCTAGTTAGGCCACAGCTGGAATACTGTGTGCAGTTCTGGTCGCCACACTATAGGAAGGATGTGATTGCATTGGAGAGGGTGCAGAGGTGATTCATCAGGATGTTACCTGGGCTGGAGTGCTTCAGCTATGAACAGAGACTGGACAGGCTGGGGTTGTTTTCATTAGAGCAGAGAAGGTTGAGGGGGGACCTGATTGAGGTGCACAAAATTGAGGGGCATAGATAGGGTAGATAGAAAGGAACTTTACCCCTTAGTAGAGGGGTCAATAACCAGGGGGCATAATTTCAAGGTAAGGGGCAGGAGGTTTAGAGGGGATTTGAGGAAAAACTTTTTCACCCAGAGGGTGGTTGGAATCTGGAACTCACTGCCTGAAAGGGTGGTAGATGCAGGAACCCTCAACATTCAAGAAGCATTTAGATGAGCACTTGAAATGCCATAGCATACAAGGCTATGGACCAAGTGCTGGAAAATGGGATTAGAATAGATAGGGCTTGATGGCCGGCGCGGACACGATGGGCCGAAGGGCCTCTTTCTGTGCTGTATAACTCTGACAAATTCCTGTATTTAGTAGTAAGGTAAGCCTGGTTGCACACAGGATAATAAAATATTTAGATTATCCTAGAAATGATCAAGAGCTCCACAAAAGTCATCATGGCTCAGTATGTATCAATTGCACACCTAAGTCAAAAGGCATCAGCTGAGGCTCAGTTGGTAGCACACTCGCCTGAGTCAGAAGGTTGTGGGTTCAAGTCCCACTCCAGGGACTTGAGCACATAAAGCTAGGCTGACACTCCAGTGTAGTGCTGAGGGAGTGCTGCACTGTCGGAGGTGCTGTCTTTCGGATGAGACATTAAACCGAGGCCCCGTCTGCTCTCTCAGCTGGATGTAAAAGATACCATGGCACTATTTCAAAGAAGAGCAGGGGAGTTATCCCTGGTGTCCTGGCCAATATTTATCCCTCAATCAACATAACAAAAACAGTTTATCTGGTCATTATCACATTGCTGTTTGTGGGAGCTTGCTGTGCACAAATTGGCGCTATATAAATGCAAGTCTTTCTTTTTATCACTACAGACATAGTAATCCATCTCGATATTTCAGTGCAGTACTGAGGGACAGCTGTGTTGTTAGAGATGCCAGGGACAATTTTCCTCTTGGGTGCGCCTCGGGAATACTCCATTCCCAGCAGCCAGTAGTATGGCTGCAGGCTTCTTAAACCTGCAGCTATGCCCCTGTTACTACCCTTGGCTGCAAGTGCAAGGCTCTGCCTGGGGGTAGGCCTGCACTAGTGATGGGTCCCGGGCAGGAAAACTGGCTGATTTGCTGCCTTCACAGGTGCAGTGCACTAGCATCTTTGATGAGGCCGGGGGTGGGGATGGGGGTGGGGGGCGTGCGGGGGGTGAGGAACAGGATGCAGAAAAATGGCCCTACCATCTGAGACCGCACCCACCTGCTCAGGTGGATGTAAAGGTCCTATGGTGTTCCCTGAAGAAGAGAGTTCCTATGGTGTCCTGGCCATTCTTAAACCAATACTATCAAAAAGCAGACTACCCAGTAAGTCATTTATTTGCTGTTTGTGAGATGTTGCTGTATACAAATTGTCTGACACATTTGCCTACAATAATAACAGTAACTGCACTTCAAAATTTATCCATTGGTTGTGAAGCACTTTGGGATGTCCTGGGGACATGATAAGGTACTATCTAAATGCAAGTCCTTTCTTCTTTCTAAACTACATCTCACACTTCTACAATAGCAAAATACTGCGGATGCTGGAAATCTGAAATAACAGAAAACGCTGGAAAAACTCAGCAGGCCAGGCAGCATCCGTGAAGAGAGAAACAGGCAGCATCCGTGGAGAGAGAAACAGGCAGCATCCGTGAAGAGAGAAACAGAGTTAACGTTTCAGGTCTGGGACCCTTCATCAGAACTGGAAAAAGCTGGAGATGTAACAGATATTAAGCAGGTGCAGAGACTGGCGGGGGGGGGGGGGGGGGGGGGCGGAGGGGAGGAAGGAATTGAAGGAACATACTGCACATTTGTAGGAGGCATTTCTACATTTGGCTTCTCAAGGCACATTCACAAAGCAATGATAAGTTCAGATAAAATATCTAATTTACAGCAAAATTGTAAATTTTACAATTTGGCAGAGTGGGGAAATCTTGTTCCTGAAATACAACTCATGGAATGCTCAGGTAACTTGAACATGTCCATTTGGGGATGCCCCTCTATGCCAGGTTCTAGTGCTGCAGTTGTTTTGTAATCACAGATATCTTGTTACTTAAGTTACAGCCTTGGGGGACTGAAGTAAATTAGGCTGCATATAATGATCCGGATATTCCGATCCCTACGGGTGTGTACGCGAATGCTCTTGACAGATCGGACGCCTGCCCTGGAGAAGGGCCTCTGCGGGCAGAGAGTTCTGCTTTCTGGAGAAACTCCGCCCGCAGAAAACCCTTAGAATTCTTACGCCTGGAACCAGGTGCAAGGCCTGCTTTTACCAGGATAAGAGTTGAAAAACGTAAACAAAAAAATTTTCACTCATTATTTTTAGCCCCATAAAAAACTTTAATTATTTTTTCAAAAAATTAAATTTTTGTTTAAAATATTTAATTTATTGTAATTTCAACTAATTTTAAAAAGGTGATTAAAAAAAAATTATTTAAAGTTTTACTATGTTTTTGGGGTGATCTCCATTCATATATTTGACAGGTCTATCTGTCAAGTGTATGAAGGGAGATTCCCTTCTTCTTTTGGCTCCCCATGGCCCACGTGATCCCAGGGACGCTTGCGAACTGCCTGCGCCTCTGGGATACGTGGGCCCTGCGCACTTGGAGTTTGGAGAGGCCCAGAATCGGAAGTATAGGCGCCTCAGGAGCCCTCGGGTAAGTTCGTAGGTTCGCATGCAGGAGGCCTCCGGTTGGAAAATACGGCCCATTGACTCTGTCCTCCTCTCCCATATTTTAGAGTCTCTGAGATAGGGTTTTGATCCTGCCCAGGACACCCCTGAATAAAAGTAGACATCAAGACCACAGTTACAAAATTACTGCAAAAACACGAGAGATTTTTGTAAATATTGGATGCTTAATGACTTCTTGTATCATTTATCTTTACAGCTAATGTTGTGTAATGATCCGGAGGGACTGGCCTGTGGCGGGAAGTTGGGTATGTAAAGCAAAACCCAGAAGATTATGTGGAGAGAGAGGATAAAGGCTATGTGCTGTTGAGTTCCTGATCTGTACCACAGTTCCCATTTATTATTAAACACACTCTGTTCTGTACATAACCATGCCTGGAGTTTATTTAGAAGTTGAAGATTCTGTTATTTGGTGATAGACGTGTACACTCACAGCCTGACTGCTCACAGATGATCTGCTGACGAGGTAATCTGAGAGTAGCTGGATTGTGAGTGAATCAGCTCCAAGAATCAATAGTTGTTTTACCAAAATCCCTGTGTTTTTTATTCTAAAACGTAATTTTTTCTAAGCGCCTTGAGACGTCTTACTACATTAAAGGCGCTATATAAATGCAAGTAGATGTTGTTGTTTCCTGAGCTTTATGTTCATTTTTAAAGCCATGAAATTTGGGAAATTGTTGCAATCAGCCAGGCAACATCATTAGACCAGAAACGGTGGAAGTATGAAAAATCGTTCCATAGTTTCCAGATCACACAAGGATGATAATACAATTTTAGATAATCAGTCCACAGCACATTCCGTCATCTTAGTTACTCACAGAAGCTTTTGGAAAAGCCTCCCTGAATGTAGTAAGGTTGTACAGCGCAAACCTGGAAACATGCACACCTTTCTGTACAGTTTTCTTTTACACAGCATGAACTCCCAGTACATACCTTTATGCAAGGTTTTGTTAACGGAAACCCAAGGATCTTCCAATTTGTTTTGTAGAATTCCAAAAGATCATTAATTGCAGAAAACCTTTGGTTCTCATGAAGAAAAAATATTCCTTCGGGTGAGGTAAATATCCGAAAGTGATGCACTTTATCATTTAGAGCTGCAGGTGCAAAAAAACTATTTTAAACTTACAATTTACAACACATTACTCCTTGTTCCATCTTTCATCCTTGATAACTGGACCAGCACAACAATGAGTAGCAGGAGAGGGGACAGTCTAGACTGGAGATTGCTCATCAGCAACGGTGCTCTATGATTAGCTAGTAGTAGATAGTGTGATTTAATATCAGTTCTTCCCTCGTCCCTCTAAAAGTTGTAACATTTTCCTCCTACGGGCTTATCTGTCTGTGCAGCAATATTGTAAACATCCATGTGCAAAATAGCTTCACAGTGACCAGAGCAGTTCTTTGCCCCACTTGTTGAAAATGGATCAAATTTACCCTGAGTTTCTGATGTTCATTATACGTGCTCACCATTTGAGCTACCGGATGACACAAAAGCATTATGTTCATTTCAATGTCTGTGAATGGCCAGGGACCATCAATATTTTCATTATAGTAACCAGATCTCAATAAAAAGGATCGTTCAATGGTCAATACATAAAAATAAAAACCCCGATTTTAAACCCCTGTGCCCAATGAGAATGGGGCCTGCGTGGGTTAAAAAATTGCAGAGTGGCACTCATCAGATCCACGCTGTACACACGACATTTTAACAGGTGCGTTTCGGGTAGCGTGCGAGGCCCTCACCTCAGACAGGTGCGAGTTTCATTGAGATTCAAAGGTAGGGGTTTAACGACGTCAATCAGGCGCCAACGCTATTTTAACTTTGCATCGTGAGGTTAGTGCCTGCTGCCGGCCTTGCCAAGGAAATCCAGTGCCATGGGCAACAGGCCCAGAAGAGGGTCAATTAATTTAAAAGCTAGTGCACAAGTACAAAAAGTAATCAAAAAGGCTAATGAAATGTAGGCCTTTATCTCAAAGGGGTGGAATTCAAAAGTAAGGATGTGATGTTTCAGTTGTAGCCATGTTTAGACCCCATCTGGACGACCATGTTGAGTTTTGCACATCGTACCTCAGGAAAGATACGATAGCAAAATACTGCGGATGCTGGAAATCCGAAATAACAACAGAAAACGCTGGAAAAACTCAGCAGGCCAGGCAACATCCGTGGAGAGAAACAAAGTCAACGTTTCAGGTCGAAACCCTTCTTCAGAACTGAGAAAAAAAAGGCAGGAAATGAAACAGATTAAAAGGCAGTTTGGGGGCTGGGAAATGGGGGAGGGGATGAAAGAAGAGACATTAAGAGATATTCAAGGTGATACAAGATGGTAATAGGACAGGTAAAGAAACAAACAATGGCTCTAGATGAAGTTGAATTCCATATTCAATTAGAGGGTGAGAAGGTTGGATCTCAAACAAGCGTGCTAAGCTTGAATAAAGGAGACTATGAAGGTATGAGAGCGGAATTGAGTAGAGTGGATTGGGAAAATAGATTAAAGGGTAAGACGATACATGATCAGTGGTGTACATTTAAGCAGTTATTTTACAACTTCCAAAAAATATATATTCCACTGAGAAGAAAAGGGTGTAAAAGAAAAGACAGCCATCCGTGGCTAAGTAAAGAAATTAAGGATAGTATTCGACTAAAAACAAGGGCATATAAGGTAGCCAAATCTAGTGGGAGGATAGAGGATTGGGAAAACTTTAAAAGACAGCAAAAAATAACAAAAAGATTGATTAAGAAAGGGAAGATAGATTATGAAAGTAAATTAGCAAAAAATATAAAAACAGATAGTAAGAGTTTTTATAGTTATATAAAAAGAAAAAGGGTGGCTAAAGTAAATGTTGGTCCCTTAGAGGATGAGACCGGGAAATTAATGGTGGGAAATATGGAGATGGCAAAAACACTGAATGAATATTTTACATCAGTCTTTACAGTAGAAGACACTAAGAACATCCCAACACTGGACAAAGAGGGGGCTAAAGGGGGGGGAGGAGCTAAACACGATCAAAATCACTAAGGAAGTGGTACTCGGTAAAATAATGGGACTCAAGGCGGATAAATCACCTGGACCTGATGGCTTACATCCTAGGGTCTTGAGGGAAGTGGCGGTAGGGATTGTGGATGCATTGGTTATAATTTTCCAAAACTCCCTGGACTCGGCAAAGGTCCCGGCAGACTGGAAAACTGCTAATGTAACACCCTTATTTAAAAAGGGCAGTAGACAGAAGGCTGGAAACTATAGACCGGTTAGCCTAACATCTGTGGTAGGTAAAATTTTGGAGTCCATTATTTGGATAATCATAATTTAATAGGACAAAGTCAGCATTGTTTTATGAAGGGGAAGTCACGTTTGACAAATTTGCTGGAGTTCTTTGAGGAAGTAACATATAGGGGGGATAAAGGAGAACCAGTGGACGTAGTGTATTTAGACTTCCAAAAGGCATTTGACAAGGTGCCACACAAAAGATTATTGCTTAAGATAAAAAATCACGGGATTGGGGGTAATATTCTGGCATGGATAGAGGATTGGCTATCTAACAGAAGGCAGAGAGTTGGGATAAATGGTTCATTCTCAGACTGGCAATCAGTAACTAGTGGTGTTCCGCAGGGGTCAGTGCTGGGTCCCCAACTCTTTACAATCTATATTAACGATTTGGAGGAGGGGACAGAGTGTAACATATCAAAGTTTGCAGATGATACTAAGATGGGAGGGAAAGTAGTGAGTGAGGAGGACATAAAAAACCTGCAAGGGGACATAGACAGGCTAAGTAAGTGGGCAGAGATTTGGCAGATGGAATACAATACTGGAAAGTGTGAGGTTATGCACTTTGGCAGGAAAAATCGTAGAGCAAGTTATTATCTTAATGGCAAGAAACTGGAAAGTACTGAAGTACAAAGGGATCTGGGGGTCCTGGTGCACGAAACTCAAAAGGTTAGTATGCAGGTGCAGCAACTGATTAAGAAAGCCAATGGAATGTTGGCTTTTATTGCTAGGGGGATAGAATATAAAAATAGGGAGGTATTGCTTCAGTTGTACAAGGTATTGGTGAGACCGCACCTGGAATACTGCGTACAGTTTTGGTGTCCATACTTAAGAAAGGACATACTTGCTCTCGAGTCAGTACAAAGAAGGTTCACTCGGTTAATCCCGGGGATGAGGGGATGGACATATGAGGAGAGGTTGAGTAGATTGGGACTCTACTCATTGGAGTTCAGAAGAATGAGAGGCGATCTTATTGAAACATATAAGATTGTGAAGGGGTTGGATCGGGTGGATGCGGGGAAGATGTTCCCGATGATGGGTGAAACTAGAACTAGGGGGCATAGTCTTAGAATAAGGGACTGCTCTTTCAAAACTGAGATGAGGAGGAACTACTTCACTCAGAGGGTGGTAGGTCCATGGAATATGCTGCCCCAAAAAGCTGTAGAAGCTACATCATTACATAAATTTAAAACAGAAATAGACAGTTTCCTAGAAGTAAAGGGAATTAAGGGTTACGGGGAGCGGGCAGGAATTTGGACATGAGTCTAGGTTCGGATCGGTCATGGCCCTGTGGGTAGCGGAGCGGGCCCAGGGGCCGTGTAGCCTGATCCTGCTCCTATTTCGTGTGTCTAATTCGGTTAGATTCAGGAGATGGTTCTGTGATAGTAGATTGGCGGTTAGGATCAGATCAGCCATGATCTTATTGAATGGCGGAGCAGGCTCGAGGGGCCGATTGGCCTACTCCTGCTCCTATTTCTTATGTTCTTATGTTAAGTGTGAAATGCGCTGGCAGAGTGAAAGACAGCTGCCATGTGGGAGAAAGAGAAAAAAAGGGAGAGGAAAAAAAGGAAATCTATATATGATAGGGGCCGAGGTTATGATCTGAAATTGTTGAACTCGATATAGAGTCCGGAAGGCTGTAAAGTGCCTAATCGGAAGATGAGGTGCTGTTCCTCAAGCTTACGCTGAGCTTCCGTGGAACAATGCAAGAGGCTGCAGACGGTGAGGTCTGAGTGGGAATGGAGCGGTGAATTGAAATGACAGGCGACCCGAAGCTCGGGGTCACCCTTACGGACTGAACGGAGGTATTCCGCAAAGCGGTCACCCAATCTGTGTTTGGTCTCCCCAATGTAGAGGAGACTACATTGTGAGCAGCGAATACAGTATACTGTACTAGATTGCAAGAAGTACAAGTAAATCGCTGTTTCACCTGGAAGGGGTGTTTGGGGCCCTGGACAGTGGGAAAGGGGGGAGGTATATGGGCAGGTGTTGCATCTCCTGCGCTTGCACGGGAAGGTGCCGGGCAAAGGGGAAAGGGTGTTGGGGGTGATAAGAGGAGTGGACTAGGGTGACTCGGAGGGAGCGGTCCCTACGGAATGCTGAAAGGGGAGGGGAGGGGCAGATGCGTTTGGTGGTGGGATCACGTTGGAGGTGGCGGAAATGGCGGAGGATGATCTGTTGAATGTGGAGGCTGGTGGGGTGAAAGGTGAGGACAAGGGGAACCCTATCGTGGTTCCGGGAGGGAGGGGTAGGGGTGAGGGCAGAAGTGCGGGAGATAGAACGGACACGGTCGAGGGTCGTGTCAACCACGGTAGAGGGGAATCCTCGGTTGAGGAAAAAGGAAGATGTGTCGGAAGCACTGGTGTGGAAGGTGGCATCGTCGGAGCAGATGCGGCGGAAACGGAGAAACTGGGAGAATGGAATAGAGTCCTTACAGGAAGCGGGGTGGGAGGAAGTGTAGTCCAGGTAGCTGTGGGAGTCAGTGGGCTTGTAGTGAATGTTGGTCAGTAACCTATCCCCAGAGATGGAGATGGAGAAGTCGAGGAAGGGAAGGGTCGGAGATGGACCATGTGAAGGTGAGGGAAGGGTGGAAATTGGAGGCAAAGTGAAGGAAATTGTCTAGTTCAGGGCAAGAGTAGGAAATGGCACCGATACAGTCATCAATGTACCGGAAAAAGAGGTGAGGGAGGGGACCCGAGTAGGACTGGAACAAAGAGTGTTCCACATATCCCACGAAAAGGCAGGCATAGCTAGGACCCATGCGGGTACCCATAGCAACACCTTTAATTTGGAGGAAATGAGTGGAGTCAAAGGAGAAGTTGTTCAATGTGAGAACAAGTTCAACCAGGCAGAGGAGGGTGGTGGTGGATGGGGACTGGTCGGGCCTCTGTTTAAGGAAGAAGTGGAGCGCCCTCAGGCCACCCTGGTGGGGGATGGAGGTGTAGAGGGATTGTACGTCCATGGTGAAAAGGAGGCGGTTGGGGCCGGGAAACTGGAAACTGTTAAAGTGGCGGAGGGTGTCAGAAGAGTCGCGGATGTAGGTGGGAAGAGACTGGACAAGGGGAGAAAAGATAGAGTCGAGATAGGAAGAGATAAGCTCGGTGGGGCAAGAACAGGCTGAAACGATGGGTCTACCAGGGCAGTCCTGTTTGTGGATCTTGGGAAGGAGGTAGATGCAGGCTGTGCGGGGTTGGGGAACTATGAGGTTGGTGGCTGTGAGGGGAAGATCTCCGGAGGAGATGAGGTCAGTAACAGTCTTGGAAACGGTGGTTTGATGTTCGGTAGTGGGGTCATGGTCCAGGTGGAGGTAGGAGGTGGTGTCGGAGAGTTGGCGTTCAGCTTCCACTAGGTAGAGGTCGGTTCGCCAAACAACAACAGCACCACCCTTGTCAGCAGGTTTAATGATAATGTCGGGGTTGGATCTGAGAGAATGGCGTGCTGCAAGTTCAGAGGGAGGTAGGTTGGAGTGAGTGAGGGGAGCAGAGAAATGGAGACGGCCGATGTCACGGCGGCAGTTAGCAATGAAAAGATCTAGAGAAGGTAAGAGGCCAGAGGGAGGGGGTCCAGGTAGAACGAGAATTCTGAAAGCGGGAGAAAAGGTCAGCCTCAGGAAAGATATAGGCCTAGAAATTGAGTGCCCTTAGCGCCGATTTTGCAGCGCTAGAGGGCCTAGCGCTGCATTTGGCGCCGGCGCCGAAATTGCCTGGGGCCCTTACGCCGCGGTAGACCGGTAGCGCTGCGCCGGCACCGATGACGTCATCGGTGTGCGCAGCGTCCCGGTTGCCATGCCGACGGGCCCCAGCGCCGAAATTCAGTTGCGGCCGCCTCGCCCGTGACAGCCGCAACTAAGACTCTGGCAACAGAGTCTTACGAGTCTTTGCGCCGGCGCATTAAAGGCCCCGCGGCGGCCGGCCGCTTTCCCGCCGGCCGCCTGGCCGCAGCTCCCTCCCCGGACTTCCCCCCCCCCCCCGGAACAGAAGCAAGCCCGGCACTTGTCCGAGGTGCCGGGCTCATTTTTTAAAAGATTTTCGCGGGCCGCGATCGGGTGCAGGCAGCTCCTCCTTAAGGGAAGGAGGAGGCCTGCACTTCCCGAGCCTGCCGCACTGCATCGGGTGCCGCAGCGCCGGAATTGCGGCGCGAAACGGCAGTTAGCGCCGATTTACCGCCGCAAAGACCCTTCAGTAGCGCCGGCAGCCGTTTGGGCGCGGCCCTGCTGAATTTTTGGCGCGCGCAGGGGGACTTAGCGCCGGCACTAACTTCCGGCGCTAAAGCCCTGGCTAAGCCAAAACTCAATTTCTAGGCCATATTGGTCTTGGAGTGGGTACAGTGCAAATTCGCCAGAATTATACCAGGCTTAAATTATAAGGACAGGTTGCATAAACATGGCTTGTATTCCCTTGAGTTTAGAAGGTTGAAGGGGTGATCTAAATAATAAGTTTCGATAGGGTAGACACAGAGAAACTACCTCTGGTGGGGGAATCCAGAACAAGGGGACATAATCTTAAAATTATAGTTAGACCAATCAGGAGTAAGTGGAGATGTGTAGGACTTGTGCATAGAGCGCAAGGGGAGAGGTGGAGAAAATGTAAGATGGAACGAGGATGGGGAAGTGATGAATATAAAAGGAAGTGCATGTAATGTGAAGTGAGGAAGGAGTGGTGGGAGGTGTTGGTGGTTGTGCAAGTGGCAGTATATGAGAAGAGAATGCTGTTAGTGTGTGGTGTGAAGAGAGCAAAGGAAGAGGTGAGCGGGCTTAAAATGAGAAAGGAGGTGTTGCAGTGTGCCCTTGTGATTGTATGCTGAAGCCAGTGATGGAGGGGAGGGAATTGTTGACAGTGATGGGGGAGGGGGTGACAAGATTGTTGTCAGGTACTGTTGAGAGAGGCGGAGATGTGAAGAGCCGTACTCAACCTTCCTGCTCTTGTGAGGTCATTGTACCTCTTTCTGCATTAAACCTAGATCCTGGGGGTGATGATGCCGGCACTGACCCTTTCAGTCACCTCTGTCCAGGCCAGTTACATTGTGGCCAGACTCTTGCAGCGTCTGGGGAACAGTTTCTCCCTCCTTGCCTGCACTTCCTCCATTAGGACCTCTAGGGAGGTATTTGAAAAGTGGGGGGTAGCACTTTAACTCATACGTCTTGTCAAAAAATACAATTCATTTGCTTTACAGAAGCACTAACATTTTTAGGAGGTGCACAAGTGTCTTTTTTCCATTTGGTTTGCGGCTATGGTGTGTTGCCTGAATTCAAACTGAAAGCCAATAATTTATTAAATATTGCTCTACGAGATGACAACATGTAATCTCTGATAACAAAATCAAAAGTGTCTACCTTCCTCTTTTTGAGATGGAAAGTAGAGGAAGAAGGCCGAGAGCTATGATTTTGATGATGTGCACTTTGTTCGGGAAGGTTCACTGGGCTCCTGGAGAAGCATGCAGTCTTGGTCATTCAGCGAAGCAACAGTATAACAGCAGGACGTCTGCTTTGTTCTGACGTACACACACATTCCAGCAGGGGTCAGCTGGCGGCAATCAGAAGTCGGATCCCCGGCTGATTGTTCCTGTCTTTAGCCCAGAAACACTGGGGTGAGCTGTAGCACCCTCACTGCTACATTGATTGAGACTGACTAACTCATCCCAGACCTGGGATCAAACCTGAGACTACCCGGTCGGTACAGTTCAGTATCACATCACACCAGCATTTACCCATTAAACGGCTATTACAACTTAACTTTGCTTTACAATTAACCAGGTTTTGCATACCTGAGATTGAAAAGTTACTGTTATCCGTCTCACTTTTGCGGACTAGGTAGGTTCCGTTTTGATTTTCTGCAGACAGAAGCAATTTCTCTGTGTCGACTCTTGACATACTTCCAAAATACCACCTGATTAAAAAAAAGTCAGATTTTTACTATGTACTAGCAGATTCCCTATGACAGCACGGTGGCATAGTGGTTAGCACTGTTGCCTCACAGCGCCAGGGACCCGGGTTCGAATCCGGCCTCGGGTGACTGTGTGGAGTTTGCACATTCTCCCCGTGTTTGCGTGGGTTTTCTCCGGGTGCTCCGGTTTCCTCCCACAGTCCAAAGATGTGTGGGGTTAGGTTGATTGGCCATGATAAAAATTGACCCTTAGTGTTAGGGGGATTAAATACGTGGGGTTACGGGGATAGGGTGGGATATGTGTTGGTGTAGGGGTTACGGGGATCGGGTGGGATATGTGTCGGTGCAGGCTCGATGGGCCGAAATGGCCTCTATCTGTACTGTGAGGTTTCTGTGATTTCTGTGATTGTTCATGGTGAGTCAGAGAATATGCTAATTTACAATAATAAAGGTGTTGGCCTAGAAATTGGGTATAGCCTCGCTTGAGGCGTTAGAACTGGCGGAGCGCTAAGTTTATAGCCAGACGAAAGTTATCGCTGCCTGGCGAGATATTCGGTTGCATCGCCCCCAAAGGGGACTGAGGCGCTAATTCAGACGTTGCACGGTGCTCTTAAGGCGCAAAAGTTCAGGCGCTACTCAATATCGACGCGGACGGGCGCAGCGCAGGTGATCTCAATTACGGGAAACCACGAGACCTCCAGGCGCCGGCCGGCTCTTAAAGGGGTGGGTCAGCTAGCCTGAGCTTCAACACCCAACGCCCTGTAGGCCTCAGATTTGGCGCTCGCCCTTGTCTGGCGGTACAAACTTGTTCAGCATGGAGAAGGTTAGACAGAGAGCAGAGCGCTTCAGCACTGAGGCTCTGGACCAGTTGGTGGCTGCAGTTGAACGCCATCGAGAGGTCCTGTATCCGGATAATGGCAAGAGGCCGAATCAGAAGGCTTACCGACAATCTTGGAGGGAGGTTGCTGTGAGGGTCAACTCCAGCAACATGGCGACCAGGACCCCTGTTCCGTGCAGGAAGAAATTCAACGACCTCACACGGATCGTTAGGGTGAGTGATGGTTTAGCAATCTTCTGATTCCCTCCATCTGCAGCTGACTTCGGGCACCCTGCTGCAATGATGCCCCAATGGCCATCTGTCAGCATGCACCCATGGCCCTTTCTGGGCACACACATGGACAGATGTCTCAAGGCCTCATGTAAGGGCTCTTGCACCATGGGGGGCATGCGATGATCTCTCAAGGCATCATGTTACAGAACTTCCCCTTCTTTCCCCTGCAGTCTAAGCTGGCGATGATCCGAAAGGAGCAGCGTCGAACCGGTGGCGGACCTCCACAAGTGGTCACTCTCACGGATCTGGAGGAGAGAGTGCACCAGATACTTGGAGGACGTCTATCTGGTCCTGTGACCACTGCATCTGCCGACCCCATTACCGACAGCGAGGGTAAGACACTCACCTTTTTCACCTGTTGCCTTCCACTTGGTCCCCCCGCCAGCATGCATCCTCAGTGTGCAGCCATGTCAGAGCCTTGCCGCAATCTGGCATGCCTTTCAGCAAAGCTGTCCTTTTGCTAAAGCCACTCTTCCACCTCCCACTTTCAGATGAAGCAGCACCAACTCGGGCTCAACGCGCTGAAGCTGCCAGTGCCAGTGCCACCGGAGGCGAGGACCAGGAGGAATCCGGACCAGCCGTTGCAGAATCCGGGGAGCTGACACAGCTGCAGACTGGGGATAGTAGTCCCCTGGAGGGGAGGGGGGGGGTGCTCTGAGGATGAACCAGTTGCCAGACCAAGTGGCATGCAGCAACACACAGGGGATAGGCAAGTTCGGCCACCGTCTCCCCGGAGGGCAAGGCAGGTCGTGATGACTGCTGCACAGAGTGCAGATGAGGTGCGTCACCTGGCTGAGATGAGCAAACAGGCCCGGGTCAGACACACGGAGCTGATGGCTGCAGTCGAGAAGATGCCTGAGTCAATAGATTCATTGGCTAAGAGTATGTTGGACTTCGGGGCAACAATGGAGAGGACTCTCCAGGTCTTCGGGGCAACAATGGACAGGTCTATCCAGGGCTTCGGGGCAACAATGGACAGGACTATCCAGGGCTTCGGCCCAACAATGGAGAGGACTGTCCACGGCTTTGAGTCGGCTATGGAAAGGACTGTTCAGGGCTTCGGACAATCCCTGGAAAGGTCTGTGCAGGGCTTGTCCGAGGCAGTGGAGCAGTCGGCACCTGCCTTGTCCGAAGCAATGGGAAGAGCTGTCCAGGCCTTCTCCGAAGCACTGGCACCTGGCACACAGGTCCTCACTGTTGCCATGCAGTCACTTGCTGGGCTCCTCCACAGCCAGATTGACGCAACGCGATCTCTCACTGTAGCCACCCTCTCTGCATCAGTTAGGATCACCCCGGGCCCTTCCAGTCCCATACAAGGCCAGGAATCAGTGGAGCATGCGATTGTGGCGGATGAGCCAAGCCGCTCCCCTCAGATAGCCAGTGTGTCGTCCGACCATGGTGCAGGTGTCCTCTCTCGGCAGGAGACCACTGCACATGCCAGCGCTGGGACACCTGCATTGCAGCTGCCACCACCTGCAGGCCACACTGCTTCCAGCCATGGTCACATCAAGCATCCTGCGTCCGCACCCTCCAAGCCCAGAGGTCGGCCAGGCCGCCCCTCAGGGGCTTCTGCGCTTCCAGACAGTCAGCAGGCGTCCCCCAGCCTTGAGGCCGCCACTGGGGTCCAATTACGTAGGAGCAGCAGGGAGGGAAGGGGCCAGGCGCGAAAGAGAAGTCATTCTCCCTCAAGGGGCCAGTTGTAGAGGGAGGTGCTGAGACGTTTGTTTGTCCAAATTCAAGGACACCCTCACCTGTTGTTATATTTGCAGAAGGTTTGTTGAGTTTTGCGGCTTGGCCGAACAGTTCACAGTTATTTTGAAAGTTATGGTTTCTGTTGACATTACGTTGTTTAGCTGTAATGAAAGACTTTTGTGCCAATAAACAGAAGTTTCAATGTGGCATGGTGCATGTGACTAGTTTCAGTGATGCTGGCATTCAGAGGCCGTCAAACATCCAAAGTGCGCATGAGTTAAGACTCTCATCATTCTGCCACAGGGGTCTCGACACGAGTCCAGATGAGCCTCTGACGTATGGCCCTTCCACTTTCAGCAGCCCTTCCATCTTCCTCCTCCTCCTCCTGCTCTTCCTCCTCCTCCTCCGCCTGCTCTTCCTCCTCCTCCTCCACCTGCTCTTCCTCCTCTGCCTCCTCCTCCCCCTCTTCCTCCTCCTCCTCCTGCTCTTCCTCCTGCTCCTCCGCCTGCTCTTCCTCCTCCGCCTGCTCCTCCTCCTCCTCCGCCTGCTCCTCCTCCTCCTCCTCCTCCGCCTGCTCTTCCTCCTCCGCCTGCTCTTCCTCCTCCTCCTCCTCATACTCCTCCTCCTCCGCTGGTCGTTGAGGGACAGCTGGAATTGGCTGGGTGCGTCGATTCGCCAAGTTGTGGAGCATGCAGCAGACGACGACGATGTGTCCCACTTGCTGCGGCGAGTACTGCAGGGATCCCCCCGAATCTTCCAGACATTAGAAATGCTTTTTGACAACACCAATAGTGTGCTGTTTACTGTGCCTGGTCGCCTGATGGCCGCTGCTGATCAGCTCTTCTGCTGGGGTGTCGGCCACACGGAGTGTTGTCATCAGCCATGGCCAGAGAGGATAGCCCTTGTCCCCAGTAAGCCAGCCTCGTCTTCGAGGCAGCCCCTCAAAAAGGTAACAAACTGAGGTCAACCGCAGGATGAAGGCATCGTGGCTGCACCCTGGGAAATGCGCGGTGACTGCCATGATGATTTGGCGGTGGTCACAGACCAGCTGCATGTTGAGGGAGTGGAACCCCTTGCAGTTGCGGAAGTCCTAAGGATGATGGCATGGCGCCCTCAAAGCCACGTGTGTGCTGTCACTCACCCCCTGCACCATGGGGAAGTCCGCAATAGAAGCGACACCCTGCGCGCCCCCCGCCTGCTTGTGCAGGGTCCGAGGGAAGGTAATGAATTGACGCCTTCGCCTATAAAGGGCATCTGTAACTTGCCGGATGCAACAGTGGACTGCAACCTGAGCGACAGTCACAATGTCCCCAATGGCTGACTGAAAGGATCCGTTGGCATAAAAATGGAGGCCATCAGTCAGTTTAGCCATCACGGACAGAGAGGTTCTGCAGCGTTCACGCGGCTGCAGATCCTGACCAAGCAGGTGGCACAGATCAGTAACAATGTCCCTCCAGAATCGGAGCCTTCCCAAACACTGCTCCACCGACATGTCAAGGCTTGTCACCTGCTGCCTAAAGACCCTCGCAGCTTCCCGTCGGATTGGCCGACCTCCATTGCCCCTCCTCCTTCTGGCCAATCCCGGCCCTCTCTCCCGCCGTCTCTCTGCCCCTTCACAGTGTTGGGTGATGAGGCCGTCACCCTCCAAACAAGCTCTCATTCCGATGCCAGTTGGTCAAAAGGCTTTTAGGTGTAGTGCTGCAAGTGCTTCGGACAGGTTTGAAGGACCCAAGTACTGTAAAGCTAAATTCCCAGAACTCCGCTCCACATTAGCTCGCCAACTCTCTCTAGCAACGATCGCAATGAGCAGGCCAAGTGGCAGAAGATTCTGCACTAGAGCTGTCCCCTTTAAATAGCACCGCCCTACTCGGAGAAGGGCCTGTTAGCCCTCCCTCGAACTGTCACTAATAGCGCTGGGCGCTAAGGCTCCGGGCGCCACCCAATATGCGCTCAGGCGCTCCTAGAAGGCGTTGCACACTGAAATAACATCATGAACTGCTTGCGCTCGCGGGCGCGCGCAAACACTTAGCGCAGGCGCTAAATGTATAGTCAATATCTGAGTTGTCGCTATCTTCATAGCGTCCGCCCCAACATAGGGCATCGCCCCAATTCTAGGTCTCTTTAGGCGCTCAGCGCCGGCGCTACCAACCCAATTTCTAGGCCGTTATGTCTTAATAAATCAAATCCTGTTCTGTAAAATCAACAGTGTGATGGGGAAAGTTTTATCACATTCATAGAGAGTGTGCTATATAATATATAAATACACACATGCATATATAAAGCAACAAAATGTTATTGAAATATTGGCAACTTCATGAACAATGTGATATCTGGGTATGCTAGGATCACGGGACACCAAGCATCATTATTCCTGATGACAATTGCCATTGAATAATAGAAAGTTACAGCACAGAAACAGGCCATATCTCTCAGCAAGTCTGTGCTGATGTTTTTTCTCCATGTAAATCATCTAATCTAACCCTATACTCTTGCTTGCTCCCCTTTTCCTTTTATATTCCTCTTTTACAAGCAACTCCACTGTCATTGTTTTAAAACTGCATTGTTTAAACCAAATATGTCAGTGCTGAGAAACATTCCCGTACTTGGCACCAAAAGTATCAAATTGTGGGCAGTTTTGCATTGTGGACTCCCACAAACTAGAGACGACGACGACGACAACAACAACTTGCATTTATATAGCGCCTTTAATGTTGTAAAACGATCCCAAGGCGCTTCACAGGAGAGTTATCAGACAAAGTTCCGAATAACCAAGCAGATAACTTCATCACTAATGGTGGGACACTGGGCCATACAGACTAGGAGGATACCAGGCTATTTCCCTATGCTGGATCAGTTCACTGACCTCAACCAGGGTGACAGTGATGGTGCCATAATTGGCTTGGTGAAAAGAATGGGCACTTGGCATAGTACCAGAGGATCATTGGTCCCTATGGAAACATATCACAGCATGAGTCTTAGTGAAGAGGGCAAAGGGGAAAATTCAGGGACAAAAACTGAAGGGGAAAGAATGATGCTTGAACCGGCAAAAAAAATACCTGATTGTGGCGAAGATAAGGCAGCATGAGAAATGGTGACATCTCTCTTCATCGTATGAATTGAATTAAAAATGAATAAACCAAGCTAAACAGTTATAGGGCAAAGTACTTTTAGCGCCCCGACGACCGAAATCGAGTGCTAGCGCCCCAAGAGGGAAGCGGGGCGCCACTGGAAGCGCCCCGCCTCCCTCTTGGGGCGCTGCGAGGGAATATCGTGCCTCCAAGGGGCGGGGCCTTGCGCAGCGCAACCTGGGGCCCAGCTGAGCCCCCGGGGATCGGGAGTGCCGGCAAAAGAGCCCGGCACGCAAGAGAAGTGCTGGGCTCATGAAGCGCAGCCGGCACTCCGCGGGGGGGGGGGGCAGGGGGCAGGCAAGGATGCCGAGGATGGCAGCGGAGACAGGTGCTGGCAGGCGGCTAGCAACAAAAATGGCCGCCCCGGCCGCAGGCAGGCCCCCCTGACCCTGTCGGACAGAGTGTTCGGCGGTACGTCAGGGGGCGCGACCAAAGATCGCGGCCGGGGGGCTGCGCACGACGATGATGTCATCGCCGGGGGGCGCTAACAGCTAACCTCCCGCTGAATTTTGCAGGAGGCATTGGTGGCGCCGTGCCCGGGTGCTAACGGGAGGCGTAAAGCAACCAAATTTTTCCCCCATAATGTCTTAAAGCTGGAAAAGATACAGGTTCTTAGGAAACGTGTAATCTGGACAGGCCACACAGGATTGATTGGCACTCAGAATAGAATAAATTACATTTGAACAATATGGGGCAGAAATTCCAATCTTGCCCAATTTTACGGCATCGGCAGCGGGTGGAGGCGGAGCTGAGCGGCAGAGCGACTACAAGAGGCCCCAGAGGCTCAGGTAGGCCCCAGTGCGGCATCGGCAGCGGGTGGAGGTGGAGCTGAGCGGCAGAGCGACTACAAGAGGCCCCAGAGGCTCAGGTAGGCCCCAGTGCGGCATCGGCAGCGGGTGGAGGTGGAGCTGAGCGGCAGAGCGACTACAAGAGGCCCCAGAGGCTCAGGTAGGCCCCAGTGCGGCATCGGCAGCAGGTGGAGGCGGAGCTGAGCGGCAGAGCGACTACAAGAGGCCCCAGAGGCTCAGGTAGGCCCCAGTGCGGCATCGGCAGTGGGTGGAGGTGGAGCTGAGCGGCAGAGCGACTACAAGAGGCCCCAGAGGCTCAGGTAGGCCCCAGTGCGGCATCGGCAGCGGGTGGAGGCGGAGCTGAGTGGCAGAGCGACTACAAGAGGCCCCAGAGGCTCAGGTAGGCCCCAGTGCGGCATCGGCAGCGGGTGGAGGCGGAGCTGAGCGGCAGAGCGACTACAAGAGGCCCCAGAGGCTCAGGTAGGCCTCACCAATCTCCAATCTCAGGGAAGGAGAGAGGTAAAAAGTATTCAAGGTGTGACGTCACCACAAAGCGGGTAAGTGATTGGTTGGTAAGTATTTCTCCCTTTTTAAGCTTAAATCTCCTTGGTTTATAGTTTCTAAGGTGTGATATTCACCATCTAGAATCGAGGCAGAGGGTATTTAAGAATAATATTAGTAAATTTAATTAATTACATAGAATGGGAGATCAGGCGATGTGTTGCTGCTGCAATATGTGGGAGCTGGTGGACACCATTGATGCTCACGGTGATCACATTTGCAGTAAGTGTTGGCTGCTCGAGGAATTCCAGCTCCGTGTTGAAGAGCTGGAGACTGAGCTTCAAACACTGAGACACATCAGGGAGGGGGAGAGTTACCTGGACTCTGTGTATCAGGAGGTAGTCACACCAATTAGATTAATTAATTCAGATGTAGTCCGTGGCCAGGGTCAGGATGGTGTGACTAGAAGTGAGGCAGGTACGGGGATCCAGGAGGTAGTGTTGGAGGAGCCGCAGCCCTTGCACTTGTCCAACAGGTTCGAGGCTCTTACTCCCTGTGAGGATGGGAACAGGGACTGCGGGGAGGATGAGCAACCTGGCCACAGCACCGTGGAGCGGGGGGCCATTCAAGTGGAGGGAGTTAAAAGAAATGTTGTAGTGGTAGGGGATAGTATCGTTAGGGGGATAGATAGAGCTCTCTGCAGCCGAGAGCGAGAGTCCCGAAGGCTGTGTTGCCTGCCCGGTGCCAGGGTTAAGGACATCTCCTCTGGACTGGAGAGAAACTTGGAGGGGGAGGATCCAGTTGTCGTGGTCCATGTTGGTACCAATGACATAGATAGGACAAGGAAGGAGGTTCTGCTGAGGGAGTTTGAGCAGCTAGGGGCCAAATTAAAAAGCAGAACCACAAGGGTAATAATCTCTGGATTATTACCTGAGCCACGAGCGAATTTGGCTAGGACAAATAAAATTAGAGAGTTAAATGCGTGGCTCAAAGACTGGTGTGGGAGAAATGGGTTTTGCTTCCTGGGACACTGGCACCAGTACTGGGGCAGGAGGGAGCTGTTCCGTTGGGACGGGCTTCACTTGGCCAGTGCTGGGACTAGAGTCCTGGCAGATCATATAATTAGGGCTGTAGAGAGGGCTTTAAACTAACTAGTGGGGGGGAGGTTCCTAGAGAGCAAATAATACAAATGACAACAGAGAAGGTCATAGACTTAGGTAGCAGTGGGGAAATTAAAAACCAGAGCATGTCAGGAAGGGGCAGAAGGTATGGAGTAAAAGGTAAAGTAATAAAAAGGGCAAAAGCAGGAACTAAGTGTCACAAAACATCTTTGAAAGTTCTCTATCTGAATGCACATAGCATTCGTAACAAAATAGATGAGTTAATGGCACAAATAACTACATATGGGTATGATCTTGTGGCCATTACAGAAACATGGCTGCAGGGTGACAATGCCTGGGAATTAAACATACCAGGTTATTTAACGATCAAGAAAGACAGGCAGGAAGGAAGGGGAGGTGGGGTGGCTATGTTAATAAAGGAAGGAATCACTGTAATACAGAGAAATGATATTGGGTCAAAAGATCAGGACAATGAAACAGTTTGGGTGGAGGTAAGGAATAATAAGGGGAAAAAACACTAGTGGACGTAGTCTATAGGCCTCCGAACTGTGGCAACTCTGTTGGACGGAGTATCAATCAGGAAATAGTTGAGGCTTGTAATAAAGGAACATCTATAATTATGGGGGATTTTAACTATCATATTAATTGGACAAATCAAATTGCGCAGGGCTGCCTTGAGGATGAGTTCATTGAGTGTATTAGGGATGGGTTTCTTGAGCAGTATGTAACTGAACCGACCAGGGGGAAGGCAACCTTCGATCTGGTCCTGTGTAACGAGACAGGATTAATTAAAAATGTCCTAGTAAAGGATCCCCTTGGAATGAGTGACCATAACATGGTTGAATTCCATATTCAATTAGAGGGTGAGAAGGTTGGATCTCAAACAAGCGTGCTAAGCTTGAATAAAGGAGACTATGAAGGTATGAGAGCGGAATTGAGTAGAGTGGATTGGGAAAATAGATTAAAGGGTAAGACGATACATGATCAGTGGTGTACATTTAAGGAGTTATTTTACAACTTCCAACAAATATATATTCCAGAGAAGAAAGGGGTGTAAAAGAAAAGACAGCCATCCGTGGCTAAGTAAAGAAATTAAGGATAGTATTCGACTAAAACCAAGGGCATATAAGGTAGCCAAATCTAGTGGGAGGATAGAGGATTGGGAAAACTTTAACAGACAGCAAAAAATAACAAAAAGATTGATTAAGAAAGGGAAGATAGATTATGAAAGTAAATTAGCAAAAAATATAAAAACAGATAGTAAGAGATTTTATAGTTATATAAAAAGAAAAAGGGTGGCTAAAGTAAATGTTGGTCCCTTAGAGGATGAGACTGGGAAATTAATGGTGGGAAATATGGAGACGGCAAAAACACTGAATGAATATTTTACATCAGTCTTTACAGTAGAAGACACTAAGAACATCCCAACACTGGACAAAGAGGGGGCTAAAGGGGGGGAGGAGCTAAACACGATCAAAATCACTGAGGAAGTGGTACTCGGTAAAATAATGGGACTCAAGGCGGATAAATCACCTGGACCCGATGGCTTACATCCTAGGGTCTTGAGGGAAGTGGCGGTAGGGATTGTGGATGCATTGGTAATAATTTTCCAAGACTCCCTGGACTCGGCAATGGTCCCGGCAGACTGGAAAACTGCTAATGTAACACCCTTATTTAAAAAGGGCAGTAGACAGAAGGCTGGAAACTATAGACCGGTTAACCTAACATCTGTGGTAGGTAAAATTTTGGAGTCCATTATTAAGGAGACAGTAACAGGACATTTGGATAATCATAATTTAATAAGACAAAGTCAGCATGGTTTTATGAAGGGGAAGTCATGTTTGACAAATTTGCTGGAGTTCTTTGAGGAAGTAACGTATAGGGTGGATAAAGGGGAACCAGTGGACGTAGTGTATTTAGACTTCCAAAAGGCATTTGACAAGGTGCCACACAAAAGATTATTGCTTAAGATAAAAAATCACGGGATTGGGGGTAATATTCTGGCATGGATAGAGGATTGGCTATCTAACAGAAGGCAGAGAGTTGGGATAAATGGTTCATTCTCAGACTGGCAATCAGTAACTAGTGGTGTTCCGCAGGGGTCAGTGCTGGGTCCCCAACTCTTTACAATCTATATTAACGATTTGGAGGAGGGGACCGAGTGTAACATATCAAAGTTTGCAGATGATACTAAGATGGGAGGGAAAGTAGTGAGTGAGGAGGACATAAAAAACCTGCAAGGGGACATAGACAGGCTAAGTAAGTGGGCAGAGATTTGGCAGATGGAATACAATACTGGAAAGTGTGAGGTTATGCACTTTGGCAGGAAAAATCGTAGAGCAAGTTATTATCTTAATGGCAAGAAACTGGAAAGTACTGAAGTACAAAGGGATCTGGGGGTCCTGGTGCACGAAACTCAAAAGGTTAGTATGCAGGTGCAGCAAGTGATTAAGAAAGCCAATGGAATGTTGGCTTTCATTGCTAGGGGGATAGAATATAAAAATAGGGAGGTATTGCTTCAGTTGTACAAGGTATTGGTGAGACCGTACCTGGAATACTGCGTACAGTTTTGGTGTCCATACTTAAGAAAGGACATACTTGCTCTCGAGTCAGTACAAAGAAGGTTCACTCGGTTAATCCCGGGGATGAGGGGATGGACATATGAGGAGAGGTTGAGTAGATTGGGACTCTACTCATTGGAGTTCAGAAGAATGAGAGGCGATCTTATTGAAACATATAAGATTGTGAAGGGGTTGGATCGGGTGGATGCAGGGAAGATGTTCCCGATGATGGGTGAAACTAGAACTAGGGGGCATAGTCTTAGAATAAGGGGCTGCTCTTTCAAAACTGAGATGAGGAGGAACTACTTCACTCAGAGGGTGGTAGGTCCATGGAATATGCTGCCCCAAAAAGCTGTAGAAGCTACATCATTACATAAATTTAAAACAGAAATAGACAGTTTCCTAGAAGTAAAGGGAATTAAGGGTTACGGGGAGCGGGCAGGAATTTGGACATGAGTCTAGGTTCGGATCGGTCATGGCCCTGTGGGTAGCGGAGTGGGCCCAGGGGCCGTGTAGCCTGATCCTGCTCCTATTTCGTGTGTCTAATTCCGTTCGATTCAGGAGATGGTTCTGTGATAGTGGATTGGTGGTTAGGATCAGATCAGCCATGATCTTATAGAATGGCGGAGCAGGCTCGCGGGGCCGATTGGCCTACTCCTGCTCCTATTTCTTATGTTATGTTCTTATGTTCTTAAAATTAGATGAGGAAAAAGGTGGTTAAATATGTCTATATTTTTTTAATAAAATGTACAAAGAAAATAATTTTGGGCCTAATTTCTCTAACAATATAATGTAATTTTCCACAGGCCTTCTGTGCATTGTGTACAAATGAGCTGACCTTGGGAAAGGTAAGTTCGAGTCAGGTAAAAAAAATTAGAATTCTTTTTTTTAACCAGGTCTCTCCTTCAGAGTCCATTGGGAACATGCACTCGGTAACTGGTGTGCTGCTTAGGTACTCTAATCCCATTATGGGAAGGCCCCATATATAATTTAAATATTTTTTGCGGGTCTAATAAGCTATTCACACCATTCGTGCACAGGCTCCCAGTGCTGTTCATGCTAGCCGGCCGCACTGGCCTGTGCTGAGCTGATCTGGCACAGCGTGGGCCTCAGGCCTGTGTACACCACCATTATATTATCGATCCCAGTGTATACGGTTTCCTCCGTGTATGAATTCTAACATATAACATGTACCTGGGTTTCAGGCTCATTTTCCAATGCAAAGTGGCACATGTTACGTGCAAAATTATGGTAATTATCTTTCTTTGGGGGGCGTGAGGGGGGGGTGCTGCAGGAAGGATACCACTGGATTTGTAAGCAAGATAAGCAGTGCAGCTTTCAAATGTCTTTTCATGTTCAGTTTGAAGCAATTCCATAACTTAGTCATTTTTCATTTTGTTGGCATTAAATTCACCCAGAAGATGTTGCTGATCTTTGCGAGCACATTCGGGTTGGCAACTCTGGTCAGACATATTCCTTGAGGTTTCATCACAGGACCTTCCATCTCTAACCATCCTGCCCAGTCAAAAAGCCTTCCCCCGCTCCCCTCCCCCCCATCTCTCATACTTTTATAACTAATCAATGAAAGTGCGCAAAGATATATTTTTTTAAACCGCACAGTTTTTTAATGCCCCTTTGATTTTTCTTCTGGGTTGCTCAGAGCAGTGTCCAGGAGATTAACGTTTAATTCCTGGAAACTCCACGACAGTCCTGGAGGGTGTGGTAAACCACTTTTATCGTTCACTATCGTTACACTATAGTTATCACTGTTGTATTGTTATCACCGTTTTCACTGTTGTATCACTATACGAGGTCGCCTCTTGTCGCGCTGTTATACCTGGGCTGACCACCTCCGACTCCGCCCATGGCTCCACCTACCTGCCCAGGTATAAAGGTAGTCGACTGGCTGGTATTCCTCCTTGTTGGACCCGATCACCCACGAGGGTGGGCTCTGTTATTTAGTCAATAAAAACCTTTAGTTACGTTCCTAACTCGTCGCTTTTTATTGGACGAATTGATAGGTATATCAATTTTATTGACTAAATTTTAAAGATGTTTGCTACTGACCAGCCAGAAGCCCTCCCAGAAGCACAGCCACAGCAGCCTTCAGACACCGGGCTACACCAGCCACGCCAGCCGGCTTGGCTGCAAGCCCTCAAACCACCGTACCTGGATCTAAACCCACAGGCAGCAAACTCAGCCCTCAACTTCAAACACTGGCTGGACTGCTTCGAATCCTACCTGGAAGAATCCGGCGTCCCGCAGAGATCCAAACTAAGACTTCTGAACGCCCAAGCGAGCCCGAGAGTATACGCACTCATCCAGGACACGACTACATACGAGGCCGCTATCAACCTACTGAAACAGCAGTACCGGAGCCCGGTAAATTACATGTACACCAGGCACCTCCTAAGATCCCGCCCGCAACAGCCAGGAGAGTCTGTAGCTGAATTTTTACGGGCGCTAAGAGCACTCGGCAGGAACTGTGACTTTAAAGCGGTGACGGCTGTTGAAAATACGGAAGATAATATCCGCGATGCCTTTGTGAAAGGCCTACGGTCCGACTACTCACGGCAAAGACTGCTTGAAGCTAAAGACCTCGACCTGGACAAAGCTGAAGCCCTCGCTCTCTCCCTAGAGGTGGCCCATCAGGACCAGGAGGCGTTTTCCAGGTACTGCTCGCGACCCTGGGACTCGGGCCCGACCCCTACCGCAATATCCTTCGCAGCGCCGCCCCCGGGACCTACCTCAGCGTCGGCGTCCCGGACCCGACCGGGCCCGCCACCCCCGGTACCGGCTCCGACATCGGGCACCCGCGATCGGGCCGCCGGCTGCTTCTTTTGCGGCCAGGAGAAGCACCCGAGGTCGCGCTGCCCAGCCAGGAACTCTACCTGCTCAACCTGCAGGAAGAAAGGCCACTTCTCTAAGGCCTGCAGGAGCGGATCTTCAGAGGCCAGCAGTGCCTCATGCGAACTGTGGGGGCGGCCATCTTCTTTCACGGCAACTGAGGCCAGCATCCCCACACGTGAGTCATGGGGGCGGCCATCTTTGATCAAGGCAACCGACCCCAATAGTGCCTCATGTGAGTTATGGGGGCAGCCATCTTCTCCGCCATTTTGTCCTACCTCGTGGGAGACGCCATTTTACCCACCACGCCCGACTGCCACCGGGCCCCCGGACCTGACGACCGCCTCGCCCGCAGACGACAACGACTCGCTTACCTACACACTAGCCTCCGTCACTCTGGATCAAGCCCGCCCACACCACCTGTCCAAGTCGATGATGGACATCAAAGTAAATGGCCACGCCACGACCTGCCTGTTCGACAGCGGAAGCACGGAGAGCTTCATCCACCCAGACACGGTGAGCCACTACTCCCTCCCTGTCCTGCCAACGCGCAACCGAATCTCGATGGCATCGAGGTCCCACGCCACGGACATTAGCGGCTACTGTGCTGTGACCTTGTCGGTTAAGGGTACAGAGTATAAAAATTTTAAACTCCTCGTCCTCCCCCAGCTCTGCGCTGCCGTCCTACTAGGGCTGGACTTCCAATCCCACCTCCAAAGTGTAACCCTAGCATACGGTGGACCCCTCCCCCCACTCACAGTCGACAACCAGCGAATGTTAAACCGCCCACCGCGTAACACCTGCAGCCTATCCACCCTCAAGGTGCCGCCACCTTCCCTGTTCGCTAACCTCACCCCCGACTGCAAACCCGTCGCTACCAAGAGCAGGCGGTACAGCGCTGGGGACAGAGCTTTCATTAGCTCTGAGGTGCAGCGTCTCCTGAAGGAGGGCATCATCGAGGGGAGCAACAGCCCCTGGCGTGCCCAGGTCGTGGTCGTTAAGACCGGCGATAAAAATCGCCTGGTCATCGACTACAGCCAGACCATAAACAGATACACCCAGCTGGACGCATACCCCCTTCCCCGCATATCTGACATGGTCAATCAGATTGCACAATACCGCGTATTCTCGACCATCGACCTTAAGTCGGCCTACCACCAACTCCCTATCCACCCCGAGGACCGCCAGTACACCGCCTTCGAGGCGAATGGGCACCTATACCACTTCCTTAGGGTCTCCTTCGGTGTCACCAACGGGGTCTCGGTCTTCCAAAGGGAGATGGACCGGATGGTTGACCAGAACGGACTGCAGGCCACATTCCCCTATCTAGATAACGTCACCATCTGCGGCCGCGACCGGCAGGACCACGACGTGAATCTGGAGAAATTCCTCCGTACAGCCCAACGGCTGAACCTCACCTACAATAAGGAGAAATGTGTGTTTAACACCTCGCGCCTTGCCATCCTTGGCTGTGTAGTAGAGAACGGACTCATCGGCCCCGACCCCGAAAGAATGCGCCCCCTCATGGAGCTACCCCTCCCCCACTGCCCTAAGGCACTTAAGAGAACCCTGGGGCTCTTCGCCTACTATGCCCAATGGGTGCCCAATTATGCGGACAAAGCCAGACCCCTCATGAAGTCCACATCCTTCCCCCTCACGGAGGAAGCGTGCGCGGCCTTCTCCCTCATCAAGGGAGACATAGCCAAGGCCACAATGCACGCAGTGGATGAGTCCATCCCCTTCCAAGTGGAGAGCGATGCATCCGACTTCGCCCTAGCCGCTACCCTTAACCAGGAGGGGAGGCCGGTGGCCTTCTTCTCAAGGACCCTACAGGGCCCCGAGATCCGACACTCGTCGGTCGAGAAGGAAGCCCAGGCAATTGTGGAGGTGGTACGGCGCTGGAGGCATTACCTGGCAGGCAAACGATTTACCCTCCTCACCGACCAACGTTCGGTTGCTTTCATGTTTAATAACAAGCTGAGGGGCAAAATCAAGAATGACAAGATCTTGAGGTGGAGAATCGAGCTATCCACCTACGATTATGATATCTTGTACCGGCCAGGTAAGCTGAACGAACCCCCTGATGCTCTTTCACGAATTACATGCGCCAGCGCGCATATTGATAGACTTCAGACCCTCCACAACGACCTCTGCCACCCCGGGGTCACCAGACTTTACCATTTCATTAAGGCCCGCAACCTGACCTACTCCATCGAGGAGGTCAGGACCATGACCAGGAACTGCCAGACCTGCGCCGAGTGCAAACCGCACTTCTTTAGGCCGGACAGAGCAAGCCTGATCAAGGCCACCCGCCCCTTCGAGCGCCTGAGCATCGACTTTAAGGGGCCTCTACCGTCATCTGACCGCAATGTGTACTTCCTCAACATCGTTGATGAGTACTCCCGTTTCCCTTTTGCCTTCCCCTGCCCAGACATGACCAGTACCACGGTCATCAAGTGCCTGAACGACCTCTTCGCCTTGTTCGGGTTCCCGAACTATATACATAGTGACCGGGGCTCCTCCTTCATGAGTGAGGAACTCCGTCAGTTCCTACTAGCGAGAGGTATTGCAGCAAGTAGGACCACCAGCTACAACCCCCGAGGGAACGGCCAGGTGGAAAGAGAGAACGCGACGGTATGGAAGGCCGTCCTCTTAGCCTTAAAGTCTAAGGGCCTCCCAACCTCCCGCTGGCAGGAAGTCCTCCCGACAGCGCTGCACTCCATCCGGTCACTACTTTGCACTGCCGTTAACGCCACCCCCCATGAACGAATGTTTGTTTTCCCCAGGAAGTCGACTACGGGAACCACTCTACCAACCTGGCTGACCTCTCCGGGGCCCGTCTTGCTGCGAAAGCACGTGAGGGCCCATAAAACAGACCCCCTGGTCGAGAGGGTGAACCTCCTGCACGCCAACCCCCAGTACGCCTACGTGGCTTACCCAGACGGGCGGGAGGACACTGTCTCCTTACGAGACCTCGCACCCTCGGGCACTCCGGAGACACCACCTTTACCCACCCCCACCACCCCCCCAATTCCAGCCCAGGTAGACGGCATGCCGGAACCCACGAGCCTTCGCCGACCACGCAGACACCAGCACTAACACCGGATAATGCAGCACCGCCGCTGCGACGATCGGAGAGGCTTACGAGGTCTCCGGACAGACTGACATACCAGAACTGGTAGTACACTTCACCCCGCCGGACTCAAATCTAAACAAGGGGTGAATGTGGTAAACCACTTTTATCGTTCACTATCGTTACACTATAGTTATCACTGTTGTATTGTTATCACCGTTATCACTGTTGTATCACTATACAAGGTCGCCTCTTGTCGCGCTGTTATACCTGGGCTGACCACCTCCGACTCCGCCCATGGCTCCACCTACCTGCCCAGGTATAAAGGTAGTCGACTGGCTGGTATTCCTCCTTGTTGGACGCGATCACCCACGAGGGTGGGCTCTGTTATTTAGTCAATAAAAACCTTTAGTTACGTTCCTAACTCGCCGCTTTTTATTGGACGAATTGATAGGTATATCAGAGGGTTGGCAACCCGGGAGCACAAAAATACTTATATTCTTTCTTTTCAAAACTTTTCTAGGGGAACATTGCGCTCATCCGTTTGCCAAACACTTCCGCGGCTTTAGTCAGCTTGGGTTATTTTGTCTCTGAGCCAGAAAGTTGTGGGTTCAAATTCTACTCCAGGTATTGAGCACACAATCTAAGCTGAGCCTTCAGTACTGAGGGAGTGCCGCATTCTTGGAGATGTTGTCTTTTTGATGTAATGTAAAATTGAGGCCCAGTCTGCCAATTTTGGTGTACATTAATGAGCCTATGGCATTATTTAAAAAAACCCAGATCTCCTGGCATCATAGCCAACATTCTGCCCTCGTCCCAACACTATCAAACCAAATTAACTGGTCATTCATCTCATTTCTATTTGTGGGCTCTTGCTATGCACAAATTGGCTGCTGCAATTGCCTATATAACAAGTATGACTGCATTTCAAAAGTAATATATGTGTGAAGTACCTCAAGACGTTTCTTAGAGGCATGATAAGTCAATATATAAATGCAACTCTTTCCTGGTCAACCTGCGTCAGCCTCAAGTACTCTCATGTCACAGATAACACAGTCAGGTGCAGATTAAAGTTCCATTTACTCTGCCCAGCACGGGGCGGGGAGGGGGGTAAATAATTCCTCTGGTCGCTGTACACCAATGTATACCTGTAACCGGGTTGCCCTGCTAAAATTCATTTCATATAAAAAAGTTAACCAACAGAAGAGTCTTTTATTCTTTATCCTCCCAAACATTTTTCACATCTTTCTATTATGACTCATAAAAGCTCCAGCCAGTGTTTCCACATTCTTTGAAGATTAAAAATGATCGTGCACTGCATTTGCAAAAAAAATCAAATACCTAATCGGATCAATAGTTGCAGCTTACCTTATTAAAAAAATCCCTCATCTTTTAAGCCCGTGATTCAATTATTTAAACTAAAACATTTGTATATCAATGAGACTCATACTCAAATTTTTCTGTGTGGGGAACTTCTTGCAAATACTGGCAAAATCTTAAGGACCCCTCTAAATATTAGCACACTACTATCGATGCCCACAAATACTGACCCACTCCCAGAAACCCAGGTAAATACTGACACACTCCCAATGACTTTTACAAATACTGACACACTCCCTGGTAAATGCCAAGATACTCCCAGGGACCCCGTATGTTTCTATAGGGATCAAGGGATATGGGGAGAAGGCAGGGACAGGGTACTGAATTTGGATGATCAGCCATGATCTCCTTGAATGGCGGAGCAGGCTCGAAGGGCCGAATGGCCTACTCCTGCTCCTATCTTCTATGTTTCTATGTATAAATATTTGTACAGTCACGAGAACCCCTACAAATATGGACATGCTCCCGTGAAACACTCCCAGGAACCCCTGTAAATACTCACCCGCTCTTGGGAAGCTGCTGCAAATATTGGCATGCACTTAAGGAATCCCGAGTAAGTGATGACACACTCCCAGAGGATTTCTGGAAAATATTGACTCATTATCTGGGAGTCCTTGTAAACATCAATACGTTGCTGGGGACTCCCTATAAATATTGATACATTCCTAGAGACCCTTATTCTTAAATTCTAAAAATAGGCTCGGAATTTCCTCAATCTCATTTATGCCCAAATTATGCGGGTTTCTGTGCTGATCTTGCTAACGGGAACTTACGCCCACATTTCCTGCACAGCTCATTTGCCAAAGAAAACACCGAAAGCTAGCGCAAAAGCAATGTTATCAATAGGGGTAATAGCGAGTGGGCTGCTGTATTCTGCCATGCTGCCTCACTCTCAGCCTCTTACCTCTGCTGCTCCTCTTCCATCATTATTCAGAGCAGGGGTTTACAATTGGAAAAGCCTTTTCAGCTGCTTAGTGCTTTTGAACATGAGGGAGGGGGCGCGGGGGTCCAAAATATTTTGGGTGCACTGAAACAGACAGGGTTTTGTTTAAGTATAGTGCATATCTCGGTCAGAAAACGTTTTTAAAAATGCAAAGAAATTTGCTATCAAATGCCAAAAATCACAGTTCCGCCTACATCAGGTGACTTCAGGCTGTGCTGTGTCTAAGTGGGTGTAAATCTACACCAGCGCATTACTGCTGTAAATGCAGGAAACTCGCCTGAGCTGGTCTTTTGCATGTAAATGAGTGGTCGAGGGTTTCGGGGGATGTTTCAGCATAAAACCGGCGTAAATCAGTTGCGTGCGAATTTCCTCATATTAAAATAAAGGTGCTATGCCAGTCTTACACCATAGTTACACTGAAAAGCTCCTGGAAATTCTGGGCCATTGTGTCAGCTACCTAAAGTGGGCAGCACGGTGGCATAGTGGTTAGCACTGTTGTCTCACAGCGCCAGGGACCCGGGTTCGAATCTGGCCTCAGGTGACTGTCTGTGTGGAGTTTGCACATTCTCCCCGTGTTTGCGTGGGTTTCCTCCGGGTGCTCCGGTTTCCTCCCACAGTCCAAAGATGTGCAGGTTAGGTTGATTGGCTATGATAAATTGACCCTTAGTGTTAGGGGGATTAAATACGTGGGGTTACGGGGATAGGGTGGGATATGTGTTGGTGCAGGGGTTACGGGGATAGGGTGGGATATGTGTCGGTGCAGGCTCGATGGGCCGAAATGGCCTCTATCTGCACTGTGGGGTTTCTGTGATTTCTGTGAAAACAGTTCTGTTCATGTAGAAAATGTGTTTTATTAGTAAATAATGTGCTAAGTGAACAAATACATAAAAATATTAAAGAATAGAGAATTAGAGACACTGTGCTCTCAGTGTACAGTATATTTAGCTTCTCAGAAACCTGATGATCTGAGAGTCTGGGAAACCCAGTTTGAAAATCTGTGCCATATATCGTAAATCCATTCTATAAATTTATTAGAATGGAAAAATTTGGACCATTTCAATGACCTTGAAAAACGGTTCAGTTGGTTTTGTTGATGTTAAAGATATTATTGTACTTATTAAAAAGAAAATCTGTGTGTGTTGATGGGTGGAGAGTATTTGAACATGAAATATTTACTCCATTATATCTGGTATATTACAACATCTTAAAAGTTTCACTGAGGGGAATTTATCTAATGAATGGCATAGGTTTGAGTATATATTTCTAATTTATGTTCCCCCTTAGGCACTCCCCTGCACCATTTCTTCACCACTCAAGCCTGTCACTGAAAGGTGTGCTAAAACACTATGGGGGGAATTTTGCCAGCCCTGGGAAGGCGGGTTTGGAGGTGGGACTGCCGGGAAAATGGCAGAATCTGGGGGCAGGTGCCCATCCCGCCCCCAACCCGCCGCCGTGCCATCTTCCCAGGAGGCGGGTAGCCGACCCGCGCTGGGAGCCGCCACCTCGAGGCGGGAAGGGGATTACAGCCACTTAACTACCTGTTAACAGGTAGTTAACAGGCAGTTAAGAGGATTATCCCCATTTTACCCCTGCAAGTGCGGGCTTCCCGACGTCAGGAAACCCCGCCAGGGTCAGCGAGGCGAGCAGTGGGTCTGCGGGGTCCAAAAGTGCGGTGTAGAGGTGAGTGATGGGTGCAAGTGTGGAGAGGTAAGTATGTGAGGTGAGTGTAAAGTGATAGAAAATGTTTACTTACCTTTGTTTCTTCCTGCAGGCTTCAACAGTTGGGGAACCGGAGACTCCCGCATCTCACCGGCAGAGATGACAGATGGCTGCTGCATTCTCCGATGCAACAACCATCTGATTTCTGCTGAGCAGATAGGTTTGATGAGTCTTGAATACACGGACTCATCAAACAACAGAGATTGTCAGTGTTTGACAGCGGGCTTAACAAGGTCAATCAAGGGAAAATAGTGTGGGTCTGCCAGACGTCGATGGAGGCGGAACTAAAACACGACAAGTGAGAGTCCCGCCTCCAAAAGCTCTCCATTGGCAAAATCCAGCCCTATGAGTTAAAATATTTCCTTAATTATCCCTCTCACTGTGGTGCCCCCAACCCCCCCCCCCCCCCAGTAGAATTTTCCTGTTAATGACAAGATCTTCTGTGCATGCAGGAATTACTTTCCTAAATTAGTTTGTCTCCCCCAGCCATTTGCTCCCTAGTTCAGGGGGTCCCAAGGCTAATTGTACTGACCCTAATGCTAGCCTAGATTAGATAGTTAACTCAATAAGGACTGGGGATCAAGCCTGGTACTTTCCTTGGTCCGTGCTACTCACTGCCTTAGCCTGCTGCACAGTCAGGGCATAGTGGTTAGCACTTTTGCCTCACAGCGCCAGGGACCCGGGTTCAAATCCGGCCTCGGGTGACTGTCTGTGTGGAGTTTGCACATTCTCCCCGTGTTTGCGTGGGTTTCCTCCGGGTGCTCCGGTTTCCTCCCACAGTCCAAAGATGTGCGGGTTAGGTTGATTGACTATGATAAATTGACCCTTAGTGTTAGGGGGATTAAATACATGGGGTTACGGGGATAGGGTGGGATATGTGTTGGTGTAGGGGTTACGGGGATCGGGTGGGATATGTGTCAGTGCAGGCTTGATGGGCCGAAATGACCTCTATCTGCACTGTGGGGTTTCTGTGATTTCTGTGATATCCTATTCCAAATTTTAAGCTAGAGGCTAGTATTACAACTGGCCCCGTTTACCCAGAATAGATATGTTGTCATCTTCTAAGGACATTTTTATTCGGCACAAGATCTATACTAGTGCCACTGGGTTCCCCAAATGCAGAGCTTGTGCAGTCGGCTGCAAGTTACATCTAAAACTGCCTGGATTCAATTCTATTCCCAAATGAGCAGTGATCTTGGTTGGACAAGTCTATTTCTGGCTCACATCCCATTCAGAAAATGTAAAGTCCATATTCATAATGAATTCCACCAGCTGATTTGCCAAATCCAGCTACTTGTGACACACTTGTCCCTGACTACATAGGAGTTTTGCCATGGATTCATTTAAGTATGCTGTCTAAATAAGTGATTAACGTTGCTTCAAATTCTGCGCAGTAGAGCAAGTTTGCAAAGGAGCTCTCTACTTCTGCAGTGTGCCCGGAGGATCACCTCTTCTTGCTTGAAAGTGCTGTCTGATGGTCACTAAATTATCTGAGCCAGTTTATAGAGCAATAGACCAGGGATGTTTATTAGTCCACGGTTCAGCTATTGGAGGTGTTAATACGTTTAAATCAAATGTTGTGGCATGTTGCAGTTTAGGATTTATTCAATTGCTTCACCTCCTGTGTCTCTCCAATCATATTTAACAGCCAATGTTATTTACTAGTAGGTAATGAGCTATGCCCAATAGATCTCTATGCCATTTATAGGTTACCTGCCGTTTCACGTTTAAATAACAGGGGCCATTTAGATTTTGTCTATTTTTGCAGCAGGGAAATAAATAATATATGCCATGCCATTTTTGTGTTATGCTGTTTTTAATGTGTTACATACTCCCCCAAGCATTTATTGAATGTTTGAAATAAAAGACATGTTTCTTTACTGTTATAATATACTGGCAGATGCCCTGTAGCGTTGATTCATGTTAAGTTGTTTTATTGTACCGTGGTATGCACAATGTATTATTCAGCTGTGAAGGTAGAGTAGCAAATAACATAGCCTGTGCTTTTGAAATCACAAGATCTAATTGCTGTAAATAAGCTCATATGAGAGTGGGAAGTTATAACACCATTCCCAAACTATTTATGAACGCGGCCATTTTAACTGACGATTTTGTCTGCTTCAGGACAGGCAAGTGGGGGCTTAATTACAATATAAAAGTCATGTTTTGATGATGTCGTCCAGAGCAGCATGCCATTTTAACTGAAGATCAATGAAGCCCTGCCCAGTCCTGGATACACTAGTTAAAACTGACCTCGGGATCCCCCCTCAATCAACTAACCTGACTGCCGGGGGCTGTTCCCTCGGGTTCCTGGCTGCGTCCTCCTACAGGATGCAATCCCACTCCTGTCCACCTGCCTTCACGTCATTTCCACTGTCTTCAGTTAGGATTCCCATCTCCCAGGCTTCACGCTGGGGGTGGGGGCAGATGGATTGCCACCTGCATCAGCCTCCGCACGCCACACTCCCACCCCAAGTTAACATCAGGGCTTTCAGTGCAGCACTGAGGGAGTGTTGACCTTTGATGAATTGTTAAACTGAGGCCCTGTTTGACCTCTTAAGTGGATGTAAAAGAACCCATGCATTGTTTGAAGAACAGTGGAGTTCCTCCAGTTTCTTGCCCAATATTTATTCCTCAACCATCATCACTAAAACAACTCATCTGCTTACTTTGCTGTTTGTGGAACCTTGCTGTGCGTAAATTGGCTGCCACATTTCCCTATAATTACAATAATGAATTAAAAATACTTCATTGGCTGTAAAGTGCTTTGGAACGTCCCGAGATCATGAATGGCACTAAATAAATTCAAGTTCTTTCTTTTTTATATATTCAGTAGTTTCCATTCACATATATATTTTGAAGTCATTGCCCTTTTTGATTATATAAGGGTTGGATTTCTACTTGGGCCGGGTATCGTGCATGTGGAGGTGAGGTGGGCGGCAAGCCTCCATGACATTGTTGGAGTGAGGTCCAAGCCATTTTAACTCCCAGGCCTCATTAATATTTGAAGGACAGACTGCCCTCTCAATCGCCTGAAGAATCGGGCAGCCCACCCATGTGACCTATGCTTTCCTCGAATCTACTTAAAGCGGGATGCATCTCTTAAAGCAGTGCTGCATCTCCTACTTGCATTTTGCATAAACAACTCTGGAAGACTTGCTGGCTGCAGACGTCGAAGAGCAGCTCCCCGCTTTTTTGAAGCATCTCTGGCGGTCCTAATGGAGGAAGTGTGGGCCAGAAGGGAAGTATCCAAACCAGCTTCCCCAAGGCCACTGTCAAGTGTAGAAGTCGCCATCTGGAAGCTGGAAACACTTCTGGCAATCCAGGCAGCAAAAGGTCTTGCGATCCAGGAAGCTGCAGCTGTCAGCACCCTTTAACATAGCTCTCTTAGACACCAATCCCGCTCAATCTTGTTTGAGGTCCTAGAATGGGCGGATCGTCTGCAAATTTGAGTTAAAATGTAATGGGGGCAGGTTTGACATCACTGGAGGGCGACTTTGACCTTTTAATTAGTATTTCTCGTGTGGGAGATGGAAAAATGGTACATGATATAATATGGAGCACTGTTCTGAGGTGCCATGATCACGACCATGCTTAACAAATCTCATAGGATTCTCTAAGGAGGTAACAGACATGGTAAATGGGGGTAATACTGTGGATGTAGGGTACATTGACTATAGGAAAGTCTTTGACAAGGTACCACATGGGAGATTATGAAAAGATTAAGGGGTATGGAGTTAGGGAGAGGATAGAAAGCTGGGCTAAAATTGGTTAGAAAGGAGAAAACAGCGTAGGAATGAAGGGGTTGTTTTTCCAGAGTGGTATGAAGCAAGATCGTCCCTTTTGAATTCCATGCTGGCTATTTCTAAGTATTTTCTCTTTAACTAGGCATTAGACGGTTTACAATAAATGGGATAATGCCTCAGTTAAAATAATGGACAGAAATGCCACACAAATGCATCCAGTGCTTCTGCGCTAATATCATCGACGGTAATTTCTTGCTTCAAATCTCACTGAAACCAAAGAATAACAGTTGATCGTGGACCACTGCATATAAACAAGGCCACATACCTGCAAGGTAGTCACAAAATATTGGACAGATTTAGAGTACAATCCCCAAACACTGCTGAAGACAGACTGACTAAATTCAGATAGGTCAGAGTGGAACCACCCGAGGGCAGTCCCACGGAGCTGGACAACAGAGGAGAGGTGATGCAGGACGGTGTGGCCAACCATTTCGAAGGCCGCAGAGAGGTTGAGGAGGATTAAGAGCCATCGTCACAGTCACAGAAGATGCTGTTCGTGCCTTAGGTTAGGGCTATTTTAGAGCTGTGAGATGGGCAGAAGCCGCATCAGAGGGATTCAAACAGGGAGTATGGGAGGGATGGACATGGAGATGGGAGGCAACCACACATTCAAGGAACTTGAATAGGAAGTTGGAGATAGGACAGTAATTGATGAAGACTGAAGATAAGATGATTATGGTGGTTTTCAAGGGGAGAGGGATGGTGCCTGAGGAGAGGGAACCATTAACAATATCAGCTAACATGGATGCCAAGAAGGGTGTTGAGTGGGAAGTTATATTTGGAATGTAGTTGATTTTCTACAGGCAAGTATCTTTAGTCAGCATTTATTCAAACAAAGAATGTAATAGTGCACTATAGCACACAACCACCTATAATTTGGCAAATTCACTGCAAGGGCCATAAGATTAGCTAATGTAAGAAATGCAAAATTCACACTAATGAACTCTAAGGTAGGACTTAGGACACACTGTTGGGCAGACTATATGCAACTTTACACCTGTCTTGACCTGCAAGCACTCAACTGTGACACTGACTGCCCAAAGTGGGAAGATGCCCCTCAATTTAATCAGTAGAAAAATTCAAATAAACAGTGCAAGAAAAATATAACAATTGATTACACAAACTCTGACTTGTTGCTTGCTAATCCTTATGATGTTGCACAACACAGGCAAAGTAAAAAGAACTTACGAGTTCAATTTATTGAAAGAAATTCCACTTTCTAACAAACTAACGTATATATTTAATTAGCAAAATTTATGTTAATTTGCATAATTTTTAGTCTAATTGCCACCATTATAATGAAGAGCGGTCCAAATTATTTTCCCTGTCTAATTTAATGCTCATTTTCTCTCATTATTGCTCCTCTTCTGAAAGCAGTGCATGACGCTGGAGTACAGTTCCTTGGGTTTAAAATTCATTTTAAGTGACATCGCAGGCAAGATTAGTTCTGTCCATACACACACACACACACACACACACACACATCAGACGCCCCTGCATAGTGATCAGTATTGGGAAGTTTGACTGAATTTCCCCTCTATCTTCTAGCCTGAGAACTCCGAAGCCATTTATATCACAAACAGATCTGCTAATTCAGTACAGTCGAGGGAGTGAACCCGAGATCTTTCTGATATGAATATCCCAGTTAATGAATAGATTTTAAATAGAGAATTGCTGCTACTTTGGGGAGATTACTCAGTTTATCGAACAGGTTGCTGAAAAAAGGAAAAAGTATATGCTCCATCAGATGATACACCTGATGCTCTGTGGAATGCACTGTAGAATGTTTCTATCCCAAGCTTTCAGCTTTGGCAGCGTGTTAAACAGGAGACATTGGAATGACATTACACACCCTGCCTGATTTTCCTTTCTGTTGACTTCAATGGGGGTGGGGAGGGGTGTATAATGGGCAGCTGATCTGATATTGTCCATTTTACACCATCTGCCGAAGTGAAAAGTTCCGGTGAATGTTTCTTTTTATTTTGCCACTAAACAATTTTTTGGGATACTGAGTGACAGTGATTAGTGTCAACATCACCAAAAACACAAATTATCTGGTCAATATCACATTGCTGTTTGTGGGAGCTTGCTGTGTGCACATTGGCTGCCACGTTTCCTACATTACAACAGTGACTACTCTTCAAAAGTACCTGATTGGCTGTAAAGCGCTTTGGCACATTCTGAGGCTGTGAAATGCACTATATAAATGCAAATCTTTCTTTTTCTTTCATCTTTGGTACCTGACCTCAAATCTAGCCCGGCTGATGGGATGAATGTCTCCTTTGCCTTTTGGTTTCAAGAGTCCTATGTCTTCGAATAGCGTCACCCAACTGATAGGAACCAAACCTCCTGTACAACAGCATACCCTTGCCCACTAAACCATGGGGGAGTGACACACCCCATGTTCAGGGAAATTGAAAATAGGTCAATATCAGAATTCAATTCCTCCTCCTTAGCTCTGCAAATATTGATTTTGTATTAACATATAAAGGTACTTTATCTGAAATTATCACTGTAAATTTCTTGTTCTTACATGAAGATTAGCCAATATTTCACCTCAGTGTTGACCACTGATCATTTTGATGTGTCTGTGATGTCATGGACACATCCTTTTTTATCATGGTGTGGAGATGCCGGAGTTGGACTGGGGTGGACAAATGTAAGAAATCACACAACACCAGGTTATAGTCCAACATCGGCGAGACCATGCAGACACTGCGACAACGGATGAACGGACACCGCGCAACAATCACCAGGCAGGAGTGTTCCCTCCCAGTCGGGGAACACTTCAGCAGTCAAGGACATTCAGCCTCCGATCTTCGGGTAAGCATTCTCCAAGGTGGCCTTCGAGACACACGACAACGCAAAATCGTCGAGCAGAAACTGATAGCCAAGTTCCGCACCCATGAGGACGGCCTTAACCGAGATCTTGGGTTCATGTCACGCTACATGTAACCCCACCTGATGCAGGGTCATCCAGACTCGAGTCGACATTGGCTTGTTCTCTCTACACAGATGCGGCCGGACCTGCTGTGATTTCCAGCCAAAAAAAATGTTTTTTGTCTTTTTTTGTTTTTCATACAGACCCCAGCATCTGCAATATTTGACCCCTTGTGACCCCACCTCATTGTTCTTTGATGTAATGTTTCCCTGACTGACCTGTTTGGACACCATTCACACCTTTGACTGCTGTGATTATCTCTCTGCCGAGGTGTGATAAATGGCAGTTGGAAAGGTTACCTGTAAACATCTGACATGATTCTCTGACTATATAAGCTGTGTCTTTATGCATTTCTCCACTTCACCTGAAGAAGGAGCAGCGCTCCGAAAGCTTGTGATTTCAAATAAAGCTGTTGGACTATAACCTGGTGTTGTGTGATTTCTTACTTTTTTATCATGACTGTCATTGATACAGTAAAGTGTAACAACACAAACACATCCCATGAATTTCTACACCTGATCTGTGTAAAAGGTCCAAGGGCAATGAAAGTGCCATTTTCTGAGCAGATCTGTGGGCTAGCAAGGTGGGGTTAGCAAGTTGTGAGGAGGACACAGAGTCTCCACAGGGATATAGATAGGTTAAGTGAGTGGGCAAAAATTTGGCAGATGGAGTATAATGTGGGAAAATGCGAGGTTATCCACTTTGGAAGGAAGAATGAAAAAGCAAATGATTATTTAAATGGAGTGAGACTACAAAATGCTGCGGTACAAAGGGATCTGGGGGTCCGAGTACACGAAACACAAAAAGTTAGCATGCAGGTCCAGCAAGTAATTAGGAAGGCTAATGGAATGTTGGCCTTTATTGCAGGGGGTGTGGAATATAAAGGTAGCGAAGTTTTGATGCAACTTTACAGGGCGCTGGTGAGACCGCACCTGGAGTACTGCGTAGAGTTTTGGTCTCCATATTTAAGGAAGGATATACTTGCATTGGAGGCAGTGCAGAGAAGGTTCACGAGGTTGATTCCTGGGATGAAGGGGTTGACATATGATGAAAGGTTGAGCAGGTTGAGCCTATACTCATTGGAGTTTAGAAGAATGAGAGGTGATCTTATTGAAACATACAAGATTCTGAGGGGAATTGACAGGGTGGATACTGAGAGGATGTTTCCCCTAGTGGGGGAATCTAGAACTAGGGGCACAGTTTCAGAATAAGGGGTCGCCCATTTAAGACGGAGACGAGGAGGAATTTCTTCTCTCAGAGGGTCATGAATCTTTGGAATTCTCTACCCCAGAGAGCTGTGGAGGCGGAGTCATTGAATATATTCAAGGCGGAGATTGACAGACATTTGAACTACAAGGGAGTCAAGGGGTATAGGGAAAGAGCGGGAAAGTGGTGTTGAGGCCAAGATTGGATCAGCCATGATCTTATTGAATGGCGGAACAGGCTCGAGGGGCCGATTGGCCTACTGCTCCTGTTTCTTATGTTCTTATAACAAGGCACTTGCTGCAACAAATTATTTGTTTTATTATTCATGAAAACATTAGGATATTCTCTCTCATATAGGAAAGGTGACGTGCTGCCTGTCATTGTTCATGGAGGGAAAAAGGATTTTGCATCTCTTATACAAAATAACAATTCTTTATTAGTTTTGAGTTTGTATGCGTGCAATTCACCCTACAATCCCATATTCTATAGATCTGCCTTAATTTTCATAGTCTACCATTTAACCCAATAACTCACAAGGCATGCGGTTTCATATTGGAACAGTTAACTTCACACCTACACGTAGTTTTTTTTCCAATGTTATGCCTGCAATGTTAGGGTAACATCATTTTTGAAATGAAATTGTGTGAAATTGGTTAACTTGGAGATTTTAAAGGGGAATTGCTGTTGTTTTGGGGAGATTTCAAGGTTACTCATTACCTGGAGCCGGTTGCTAAAAAAAGATCAATTTAATGTCTGCCATGTTGGACACTGGGGAAAGTTTGTGTTGCACTGGATGGCACACCTTCTTCATAATTTGGCACGGAAGTCAATTTTTTATTTAGTGTACTGGGTGGCAATGTAGCGTAGTCCAAAGGTCTTTCAACTCTGGCATCTGGGTGGAATTCAGCACAGACTGAGGAGATGAAAGTCTCCTGCCTGTTGGCTGGAAGAGTCCTATTTGAAATAGGTTTGAGCAGATACTGGTGGGCGTGCGTCTACAACTGAAAACTGGCACTACACTGCCGATCTCACTCAGGGTGGCTGGTGTGGAAAATGGAAAACCCAGGACTAACCTCCCTTATTCCAATGAGCACAACATTTCTCCACAGAATTAGGTGAGATAGTAGTGTTGATGCAAACATGTTATTACATTAATAATAAAAACAGAAAATGCTGGAAATACTCAGCAGGTCAGGCAGCATCTCTGGAGAGAGAAACAGAGTTAACTTTTCAGGTCGATGACCCGTCGTCAGAACTGGAAAAAGTTGGAGATGTAACAGATTTTTAAGCAAGTGTAGGGGCAGGGAGAGGGGGAGGGAGGAAAGAACAAAAGGGAAGGTCTGTGATAGGATGGAAGGCAGCATTAAATGACAAAAGGGATGATGGTGCAAGGCAAAAGGAGATGGTAATGGGGCAAGTTAAGAAACAAAAGATGACTCTAGATGAAGTGTAAATGGAATGGCAGAATCATCAACAGCTGCCGTTTGGAAAAAAAATAGGGGCCGTGGTTATGGTCTGAAATTGTTGAACTCTATGTTGAGTCCAGAAGGCTGTAAAGTGCCTAATCGAAAGATGAGGTGCTGTTCCTAGAGCTTGCATTGAGCTTTGTTGGAACAGTGTAAGAGACCAAGGACAGAGAGGTCAGATTGGGAGTGGAGCGGAAAATTAAAGTGACAGGCAATCGGAAGCTCAGGGTCATGTTTACAGACTGAACGAAGGTGTTTTTTAAAATTTGTTTATGGGATGTGGGCGTCACTGGCAAGGCCAGCATTTATTGCCCATCCCTAATTGCCCTTGAGAAGGTGGTGGTGAGCCACCTTCTTGAACCGCTGCAGTTCGTATGGTGAAGGTACTCCCACAGTGCTGTTAGGGAGGGAGTTCCAGGATTTTGACTCAGCAACGATGAAGAATCGGTGATATACTTCTAAGTCAGGATTGTAAAGTCTGTGGGTTGTGCAGTTAATAAATACACAGACTTCAGAAATAACAACAAACAGGTCTTTACTATTCGAAGGTCCGGACGAATCTGCCCCAGTTATCCTGTCACAACACTTATATACTGGTGTGGTCACTGTCGGTATTACAGTATACAGAAGCCAAACAAGTAGTGCCACACTTAAAGTAGTTCCCTTAAAGGTGAACGGTTACATACAATAATTTCCTTAAGGGTAGACGGGTACATACACTACAATCCTCCCTTTTTAGCTTTCAACATACTGAGTCCATAGTGGACATACATTATCACATATATATATACAGATTTATTTAAGACAGTTCATAGATTCAGTCTTTTGGGAGGTTTCCGGATTCTGTCCGGGTAACGCCGCAGTGGTGTCGTCATTCCAAGCGGGCTAGTAGGTGTTTCTGGTAAAGTTGAATCGGCTCGAAGCACAGTGTCAGGTTCCTCTGACTCCAGAACTACCAGATCGGACGTAGGTGTTCTGGGTAACTCAGTCTCAACCTTATCCGGGTAAGGTGGTGAAGTTGGGGGCCCATTTGTGGCGGACCCTATGATCTGGTCAACATGGCGCCTTATTATATTGTCTCCAATGTCCACAGTGTACATCAACGGGCCTAGCCTTTTTCCAATCGTTCCAGGCTGCCATTTCTCAGTACGATAGTCCCGGGCCAAAACTCGTTGACCGGTCTGGAAGGATCTAGTGGCCCTTTCGTTCATGCCCTGGAATTGCCGGTTCTCTACGTCCCTTCTGGCGTTTGGTTTGAGTAAATCCAGCCGACATCGTAGGCATCTATTACAAAACATCATCGCGGGAGTTTGATTTGTGACCGCATGGGTTGCATTTCGGTATGCCAACAAAAAACTATCCACCTTATGCTGTAAACTTATGTCTTCATTACTCATGGCCTTTACGGCCTTCTTGAAGGTCTGGACAAACCTTTCAACCAATCCATTGGAGGCGGGATGGTATGGGGCTGACGTGTAATGTTTAACTCCATTGCTCTTTAAGAATTTCTTAAATTCCTCAGATACAAATTGCGGTCCATTGTCAGAACAGATCTGTTCTGGCAGGCCATTCCGGGCAAACATAGTCCTTAACACCGTGATGGTTTTTTCCGTCGTGGTGGTGGTCATCTTAATTACTTCTGGCCACTTGGAGTGGGCATCTACCGCTATTAGGAACATCGAGTCCATAAATGGACCAGCAAAGTCGATGTGTACTCTTTGCCAGGGAGATGAGGGCCACTCCCATGGGTGCAGAGGAGCCTGTGGTGGCGCATTCTGAACCCTCTGACATCCTAGGCAATTCTTCGTGATCTCCTTTATGTCCCCATCGATGCCTGGCCACCACACAAACGCCCTTGCTAGATTCTTCATCTTTACGCCACCCAGGTGTCCTTCGTGCAGCTCCTTGAGTACCCTCTTTTGGAGTTTGGGTGGAATCACCACTCTAGACCCACACATCAGGGTTCCTCGACACACTGACAGTTGTTCTTTCCTCTGTGAGAATGCTTGCAGTGTTGGTTCGCACTGTGCTGGCCATCCCTCCACCGTTAAATCATAGACTCGTGAAAGAGTCGGGTCATTCCTTGTCTCATTCTCAATCATTGAGTTTGTTATCGGCAGACACTCCACTATTGATGAGTGGAACAACTCTACTGGGTCCACTGTCCTCGCTTCTTCTACCATCGGCAATGGCAAGCGTGATAGCCCATCAGCGTTTCCATGCTGTTTGGACCGTTTGTATTCAATATCATACTGGTGTGCCCCAAGTAAAACTGATCATCTTTGTAACCTTTGTGCCGTCATGGTAGAAACGGCCTTGTTTGGGTTGAATATGGACACCAACGGCTGGTGGTCCGTCAGCAATGTGAACCTCTTACACTGCAGGTAATGGTTGAATTTCTTCACGCCCCACACAAGACTGAGGGCCTCCCTATCTATCTGGGCGTAATTTCGTTCCACTGGTGTCAATGATCGGGACGCGAATGCCACTGGCCTTTCCGAGCCATTTGGTAGTCTGTGCGAAAGTACTGCCCCAATTCCGTACGGGGAAGCATCACAAGCTAGCCGAAGGGGTAATGCTGGGTTGAAATGAGCCAACACTTCTTCAGAGGTAATCAACTCCTTGCTCCTGCGAAAAGCCTTTTTGCATTCTTCACTCCACCTCCATGGTGTTTCTTTCCGCAACAGCTCATTTAGCGGATGCAGCACCGTAGATAAATTTGGCAGAAACTTGTGATAATAATTAATCAACCCCAAGAATGACCTTAGCTGTGACACGTTTCCTGGAGCGGGGGCCTTCACGACCGCTTCTATCTTTTCCGGTGACTTATGTAGTCCCTCTCGGTCAATGACATGACCGCAGTATGAGATCCGTTTTTGGAAGAACTCACACTTCTTGCGATTAACCCGAAGGCCATACTCCTTCAACCTGGTGAGTACCAGTTTCAAATTCGTGAGGTGTTCTTCCTCATCTTTTCCCGTGATTAGAATATCATCTAAGTAGCACTGCATGCTTGGAATTCCTTGTAACACCTGTTCCATGGCCCTCTGCCAAATTGCTGGCGCCGAAGCTACTCCAAAGACCAGTCTATTATAGCGATACAAGCCTCTGTGAGTGTTGATGGTGAGGTATTGGCGTGACTCTTCCTCAACCTCCATCTGTAAATATGCCTGAGCCAAGTCTATCTTCGTGAAGTGCTTCCCTCCAGCCAATGAAGCAAAAATATCTTCAATCCGCGGAAGCGGGTATTGTACCGTGTGAAGTACCGGATTCACTGTGATCTTGAAATCTCCGCAGATGCGGACCTTCCCCGGTCCCCCTGGCTTATTACTTGGTGAGGATTTCATGACGGGAACAATGGGCGTGGCCCACTCACTCCAGTCTACTTTTGACAGAACCCCTGATCGTTCAAGTTCTTCTAGTTCTGCCTCTACTGCTGGTCGTATTGCGTACGGTACCGATCTGGCCTTAAAAAACTTTGGGCTTGCATGTTCTGCAATCTTGACCTTTGCTTTAATACCTCGCAGCGTTCCCAGTCCTTGCTGGAATACCTCTTTAGCTTCGTCTAATATTCTGGACAACCGTTCAGGTTTGACATCCTCTTTTTCGGACTCCACCGTCATGGTGTTTAGTGCATGCCAGTCCATCTTTATTTTTCGGATCCACTCTCGTCCCAGAAGTGGTGGACCTCCCTCAGGCAACACATACAGATCTAACCGGTGGTGAACTTTATCCTGGTATCTCACCTTAACCTCTAGTTTTCCGATGGGGAATACTTTGTGCCCCGTGTATGTCTGCAGCACTAGATCCGTATTCCCTAGTGGAATATGCTTGAAAAACTTTTTATAGTCATGCTTATTCATGACAGTCAACGCCGATCCGGTGTCTACTTCCATTTTTACTTGGACCTTCTCAATCTGTAACGTTATCCAAATAGTTTGTCGGTCGGCTTCATTGCTCACGTTGTGGATTCTCAGACTGTCCAGTCCTTTGTGTTTGGAGTGAGTCCGACTTCTGTTCCTTCAGACTCTTCCTAGTCGCCTCTTGTACCTTTCTGTACCATTTTTGTGAGGACTCGTCATTGTTGTACGTCGTTCCTGACCGGCACACTTTAGCTATGTGCCCGATCTTGCCACATTTCCGGCATTCTTGGTTTTTACCCCAGCAACGCTTCTGGTCGTGTGTTGTCTTCCCACAACGATAGCATTTCGTAGTCCTCGAGGTGATGTGGTCCACCCCTAGTGCCACCGCCTTCCGCTGCATTACCGCCGTTCCTTTTGCTGCGGCTTCGTGTGATGCGGCTATAAGGACAGCCCTGTCAAGTGTGAGGTTGTTCTCTTCCAGTAGTCGCTTTTGCGTCCCTTCTTTGGACAATCCACATACGAACTTGTCTCGCAGTGCCTCTGTCAGATTCCCTCCGAACTGGCAGTGTTTTGCTAGCCTCCGCAGTTCGACCAAGTATTCCGCGTTGCTTTCGTCTTTCTTCTGCGTTCTCGCATAGAATCTGAATCGTTCAGCCAGCTTCAACGGTGTGGGGTTCAAGTGATCCTTCAGCACCGCTACTATATCCTCGAAAGTCTGATCCGCCGGTTTAGCTGGAGAGAGAAGATGTTTCAACAACCCGAATGTTTTCGCACCCATCATGTTAAGTAAGGTGACAGCTTTTTCCTCCTTAGCTATTTTGTTAGCCTTACAATGTATCTCAATACGTTCCACGTACGTGGGCCAGTCTTCTATTTCGGAGTTAAAATCGTTGCTGTCCCCACGCTTAGGCATCTTTCTTCCCTTGGGAGCAGCACCAGTATTTCTTATTTATTTATTTGTTTCTAAGATGGCGGTTTTCCCGCGAAATCGGCGGTTTCCCGCTCTTTCCTTCTCTCCCCGCCCACTTCAATGGCGGTATGTCAATCAAGATGGCGGTTTTCCCGCGAAAGTGGCGGTTTCCCGCTCTTCCTTTCTCGCCCCGCCCACTTCAATGGCGGTTTCCCGCTTCTGGCGTCTTCTCCGCCTAATGGCGGCTTCCCGCGTTTCTTCCCGGTGGAAGGGGTACGCTTCCCCCTCAGCGGACAGGTTCAGCCGCTGGCTGGCTACCGCACAGCTCCCCTTACTCGGCTATGTCTTTTCCTCCCGCCCGCACGACTCTACCGGCGCTGGGTACACCCCGTTAGCGGAGAACAGTTCAGCCGCTGGACTGGCTCTCGCGCAGTCTCTCTCTCCGTACCCGGCTCTGTCTCTCTCACCCGCACGTTCGATGCTACCGGCCCTGGGTACCCCGTTGGTGGAGAACAGCTCACCGCTGGACTGGCTCTCGCGCAGTCTCTCACCCCGTTTTCGGCTGTGTCTCTCACCCACTCCCGCACGTTCGGTTTTGCCGGCTCTGAGTACCCCGTTGGTGGAGAACAGCTCAGCCGCTGGACCGGCTCCTCGCAGTCTCTCTCTCCGCACCCGGCTCTCACCCACACGGTTCCTGTTCGCCTCCCCAGCCCTCTCGCAGACCGGTGTTTCCCTCCCCGGCTGTGGCTGGGTTTCTCTTCCCGCGCCTACTCGCAGGCTCAGCGCTTCGTGGCTGCGGTCGCTGCCCCGATTGTCCCGCCGATCGCGGTCCGGCTGTCACCCGACGCCGTTGGACCCGACTTTTGGCCGGCACAGCTCCCCCTCGACCGAGGTCGAGTGCTCTGCCCTTATCCTCCGGATGCTTCTACACCTTCCCCTACTCACAGTCTCTTCGGCCGCCTTGTTTCTTGCTGGTCGGCTCACTCCGCACCGTGGCAGAAGGGTAGTCAGTGCCTGTTGCTGATACAGCTTTTGTTGTTAGTCTTCCTGCTTTCTGTTGTTGCAGCCTCGTGTTTTCTTTTGGTAGCACGACGAGGGCGGTTGTCTCTCTTCGACGCTCTTCGTTGCTTATGGTAATCTTGCCGCAGGGTACGATCGGACTCGTCGCCACTGTAAAGTCTGTGGGTTGTGCAGTTAATAAATACACAGACTTCAGAAATAACAACAAACAGGTCTTTACTATTCGAAGGTCCGGGCGAATCTGCCCCAGTTATCCTGTCACAACACTTATATACTGGTGTGGTCACTGTCGGTATTACAGTATACAGAAGCCAAACAAGTAGTGCCACACTTAAAGTAGTTCCCTTAAAGGTGAACGGTTACATACAATAATTTCCTTAAGGGTAGACGGGTACATACACTACAAGGATGGTGTGTGACTTGGAGGGGAACTTGGAGGTGGTGGTGTTCCCATGTGCCTGTTGCCCTTGCCTTCTAGGTGGAAGAGGTCGTGGGTTTGGGAGGTGCTGCCGGAGAAGCCTTGGCGAGTTGCTGCAGTGCATCTTGTAGATGGTACACACTGCAGCCATGGTATGCCGGTGGTAGAGGTAGTGAACGTTTTTTTAAAAAAGGTGGTGGATGGGGTGCCAATTAAGCAGGCTGCTTTGTCTTGGATGGTGTCGAGCTTCTTGAGTGTTGTTGGAGCTGCACTCATCCAGACAAGTGGAGAGTATTCCATCACACTCCTGACTTGTGCCTTGTAGAGGTGGAAAGGCTTTGGGGAGTCAAGAGGTGAGACACTCACTGCAGAATACCTAGCCTCTGACCTGCTCTTGTTGCCACAGTATTTATGTGACTGGTCCAGTTAAGTTTCTGGTCAATGGTGACCCCCCCAGAATGTTGATGGTGGGGGATTCAGTGATGGCAATGCCATTGAATGTCAAGGGGTGGTGGTTAGACTCTCGCTTGTTGGAGATAGTCATTGCCTGGCACTTCAGTGGCAAAGCGGTCACCCAATCTGCGTTTGGTCTCCCAATGTAGAGCAGACCTCATCGTAAGCAGTGAATACAGTACGCTAAATTGCAAGAATTACAAGTAAATCGCTGTTTCACCTGGAAGGAGTGTTTGGGGCCCTGGACAGTGGGAAGGGAGGAGGTAAAAGGGCATGTGTTGCATCTCCTGCACTTGCACGGGAAGGTGCCATGGGAAGGGGAAGGGGTGTTGAGGGTGATTACATTACTGGATCTATTACTTTCTTTACAGTCTTGGTACAGTGGCTTGCTAAGACCCAATTCTGCCAGTGTTCTATCCAACAATCTTCTCTCGAGCAACACCAGCAAAAGACCGATTCACTGGTCTCACATCTCATTGCTGCTTGTGAGACACATTAGCTGCTGCATTTGCTTACATTATAGTGACTGAACTTCAGAAGTAATTTGCAGGGTATGCTTTGATATACTGGCCTGGAATTACCCCCCGTGGGCGCAACCCGTATGTTAGACCCGATTAGGCCCATTCTGCCGATGTCAAGTTACGTTCAAATTTCCTGCAAACCTCATTAGAATATGCCCGAACATAAAATGAGCGTTAATCAACGTAAACAATCGGGGTCCAAGGGAAGCACCAAACTCACACCATATATTTCTTTTTTAAATATAAAAACTTAAATTTCAACTCATTTAACCATCATTCATGTACATAGGCACAGGATGTTTAAGAACCTGCAATCGGGGGCAGCTTTTCAATTTTTAATGTGACATACTTATTCCATAAAAAATGCATTTGTAGAAACAGAAAATAGAGTGCAGGTCTCTTTTAAAAAAAACGCTCAAAAATGTTTCAATAAAACACCAGAAAAATAATTTTGCTTCTGACTGCGCCTAAAATCTGGTCGTAATTTGAAGGAGAGCCTCAGAGCAAGTGCAATTGCAGGAAACTTGTCAATAAGGCTCTGTAAAAACAACAACTTACATTTATATAGCGCCTTTAACAGAGTAAAACGTCCCAAGCCACTTCACAGGAGCGTTATCAAACCAAAGCCACATAAAGAGGTATTAGGGCAGCTGACCAAAAGCTTGGTCAAAAAGGTAGGTTTTAAGGAGTGACTTAAAGGAGGAAAGAGAGGTAGAGCGAGACGGAGAAGTTTAGGAAGAGAATTCCAGAGTTTAGGGCCTAGGCAGCTGAAAGGACGGCCGCCAATGGTGGAGCGATTCTAAATCGGGGATGCACAAGAGGGCAGAATTGGAGGAGCGCAGACATCTCGGAGGGTTGTGGGGCTGGAGGAGATTACAGAGATAGGGAGGGGCACGGCCATGGAGGGTTTTGAACTTGGTGGAGATGTATTCGGACGGAGCGATCAATAGACGATCATAAAAGATCACAGAGATTAGGGCACATTGTACTTACAACAACTTTCATTTATATAGTGTCTTTAACGTAGTAAAACGTCCCAAGGTGCTTCACAAGAGTGTTAGTAGACAAAATTTGATGCTGAGCCACATAAGGAGATATTAGGCCAGGTGACCAAAAGTTTGGTCAAAGAGGTAGGTTACCCGCAACTCAGTTACGCCCTAAATTCCGCAAAGTTTTAGGCCGCATATTGGGTTTGCGCCCAGATAGCGCTCGAGTACACAGGAAATTTCAGGCCACTATTTCTCAAGGCGCTATATGAATGCCAAGGGACCAAGTGCTTATACTGAATGACTTTATTTCTTTCAATAATTATATATACCACTCAGCAGAAAATAGCAGCACGTGGTGGATTTGACAATAAAATTACTCACGGTTCATCGGCCAAATTCTCCTCAATGACTTTCACATAATTGGAAGGAACCAAGCCCTCAGCCACAGCCTCTACGGAGCCGGTAGCTTTCCGTGCAAATAAATAGTCTCCCTCATCTCGGATGACTCTCAGTTGCTCCCCCTTTTTCAGGGACAATTCTTCTGGCGACCTGGCCTCGAAATCGTACAAAGCAGCATAGACGGGTCCGGATCTGTGAGGTAGGACGGGAGTTGGGCTCGGCTGGGGGAGTTTCGACTCCAGGAAGGGACCCGAGATGACAGCGATCTCACGTCGAGTTTGAAAGGCGTCGGAGTGAACGGGTTGGGGCTCGGGCCAGATGCGATCCCACAGCCCCCGCAGACAGGACAGGCAGCGCCGCAGGGTCTGCTCCATCACACTCGCTCACCAGCCTCTTTGATGCGCCTGGCGATTTCCATGAAACTGTTCCAAAGTTAACGAACTTGGGTGATTAAAAGGCTGAGAGAGAACCAGAATCCAGTAACCCAGATTCAGTTTTGCCTCCGAGCAGAAATCACTTTAAACTCCTGGCTATATCTACTAGAATTTTTGGGGATGGTTTTTAATACTTCCTGCAGCCAGACGCCAGGAACAATACAGGTGGAACCAGTTTTCAAATACAGCGGTTGGTATGCAGAAACCACACAATTCACTGGAATTCGGTTAAACCCTAAACGGCCCTAAACGAACTAGGATATATATTTTTTAAATCCACAACAGTTCTTGGGCAGTTTCAGGGTAAAGCTTCAAGTCCACACCAGCAGGGCAAAAGGGGTAGAAATCACTGCCGGTACTATTAGCAGACCAAAAATAAAACAAAATATTGTAGATGATGGAACACCTGAAACAAAACACCTTCTGAACACCATGCTGGTGAGGTGGTCTGCACCCTTGGGGGTCCACCTGTTTTTTTTTCTCTACCAGGCTGCTAGAGCTGTCTTGGCTTTGCCAGTTCTTCATGCTTCCCTTTCTACATGCCCAGCCTGCAGCTCTTAGCGTGGCTCAGTGGTATCACTCTCACAAGCCTCTGAGTCAGAAGGTTGTATGTTCAAGTGCCACTCCAGACACTAAAAATCCAGGCTGACACTCCAGTGCAGTGCTGAGGGAGGGCTGCACTGTCGGAGGTGCCGTCTTTCAGATGAGACGTTAAACTTTCAGGTGGAAGTAAAAGATCCCATGGCACTATTTCGAAGAAGAGCAGAGGACTTATCCTGTGTCCTGGCCAATATTTATCCCTTAATCAGCATAACAAAAACAGGTTATCTGGTCATTATCACATTGCTGTTTGTGGGACTTGCTGTGCACAAATTGGCTGCCACATTTCCTACATTACAACAGTGACTACACTTCAAAAGTAAAGCACTTTGGGACATCCGGTGGTTGTGAAAGGTGCTGTATAAATGCAAGCCTTTATTTTTCTTTTCTCCTAATCTATGCACATCGTGTCTCCTTATATGTCTTTTCACTCTTTGATTTCTGTCATTGTGTCTCCTATTGTCTCATGCTTGTTTTTTTAACCATCCCTTTGATCTTCACTTAAGCATCTTATAAGTCATTCTTTCTCTTTTCCTGTGTGTCTGTTTCCTTCCCCCCCCCCCCCTTCTGCTTTTTCAGTTCCTTTTTAAATGTTGCTCATTTGTAATACTTGCCACTTCTGATGAAGGGTCCATACCTGAAATCTTAACTTCTTTGTTCTCTCCTCAGATGCTGCCTGACCTGCTGAGTGTTTGCAGCATGTTCTGGTTTGGTTACAACACTTTATGTATCCATATTATATTTGTGGTCTGCTGCTTTAATGACGAAGTATAGAAATACATAGAAGTTACAACACGAAAACAGGACCTTTGGCTCAACAATCACCATTGGCGTTTACACTCCATATGAACAAATAGTCCTAATCACATTTACCCACCCTGTTCACATATCCTTTTACCTCCCTTTTCTTTGATCCACCTAATCTTGAATGTTCACATAGTTCTGTCTCAACCACTAACCTTGAGAGAGAATTCCACAGCCTCACAACTCTGGCTGTAAAGGAGTTTCTCTTGCTTCCTGTTCTGAATCTTTTACATTTAATCTAGATTCTATGGCCCCTTTATCTAGATCCTCCAGCTACTGGAAACAGTCTGCTTCTATCTATTCTGTTTCATTCTTTCATAATTTTATATATTGCCCCATAATCTGCATTGCTCTACTGAAAAAAACAACTATTGAAGTCTTTCTTCCTATTTGTATTTTTTCATGCCAGGTAGAATGCGAATGCGAATGCATCTGCTCTGTGCCCTCTCGAAAACCACAATATCTTTCCTATAGCGTGGAGCCCAATACTTCACACAGTGCTCATCATTGCCACTTCGCTTTTATATTCTGACCTCTTGTGATAAAACCTAGAATTCCGTTCGCTTTTTCTTTCAAAACGGCCAATCAGCCTTTAATGTCCTGTGAACCTGCACCTCCAAATCTTTTAGTTCTTTCACAGCACTGAGGCTACTTCTATTCAGAGTATAATGACCGCTTTTTAAAAAAAAACTAAAATGCATCACCTCATACATACTGACATTAAATTCCATAACTACTTTTTAGCCCATTCCCCCATCTTATCAATATCCCTTTGCAGCCTCTTTTGGTCTTCTAGAGAATTAACTTTACCTCCTATTGTGGCACTTCTGTTAATTTCAACACCACTCCTTTTAGATCTATATTCAAATTATTGATATATATAGTGAACAGAAGTGGCCCTGAGGGACACTACTACCTGCTTCCAGCGACTCTGAAAACTACCCTTAAATCTCATTGAAACTTATAAAATTCTAACAGGACCAGACAGACTAGATTCAGGAGGGATGTTCCCGATGGCAGTGGAGTCCAGAACCAGGGGTCACAGTCTAAGGATAAGGGGTAAGCCATTTAGGACAGAGATGAGGAGGAATTTCTTCACCCAGAGAGTGGTGAACCTGTGGAATTCTCTGCCACACAGGGCAGTTGAGGCCAATTCATTAAATATATTCAAGAAGGAGTTGGATATATTTCTTGAGGCTAAAGGGATCAAGGGATATGGGGAGAAAGCAGGGACAGGGTACTGAGTTTGGATGATCAGCCATGATCTCATTAAATGGCGGAGCGGACTCGAGGGGCCAAATGGCCTACTCCTGCTCCTATCTTCTACGTTTCTATGCAACTCCTACTCGGTTTTCTCCCTTCTAACCAATTTTTAGTTCACTTTGCTATCCTCGCCCTAATTCCATACCCAAGTCAGGAGTTTGATGGAATACTTTCCACTTGCCTGGATGAGTGCAGCTCCAACAACACAGAAGCTCAACACCATCCAGGACAAAGCAGCCTGCTGGATTGGCACCCTATCCACCACCTTAAACATTCACCCCCTCCACCACCGGCGTACCGTGGCTGCAGTGTGTACCATCTCCAAGATGCACTGCAGCAACTCACCAAGGCGTCTTCGGCAGCACCTCCCAAACCCGCGACCTCTTCCACCTAGAAAAGGGCAGCAGGCGTATGGGAACACCACCACCTCCAAGTTCCCCTCCAAATCACACACCATCCTGACTTAGAAGTATATCGCCGTTCCTTCATCGTCACCGTGTCAAAATCCTGGAATTCCCTCCCTAACAGCACTGTGGGAGTACTCTCACCACACGGACTGCTGCGGTTCAAGAAGGCAGCTCACTACCACCTTCTCGAGGGCAATTAGGGATGGGCAGTAAATGCTGGCCTTGCCAGTGATGCCCACATCCCGCAAATAAATACAAAAAATACCCCAATCTTATCTACCAATCTCCCATGTGGTACCTTGTCAAAGACTTTCCTAAAGTCCATGTGCACTACATCCACTGCATTTCCCCCATTTACCATGTCTGCTACCTCCTTAAAGAATTCAACGAGGATTGTTAAGCATGTTCGTCCTGGGATGAGAGGGCTTTCCTATGAGGAGAGATTGAGTAGAATGGGCCTATATTCTCTGAAGTTTAGAAGAATGAGAGGTGATCTCACTGAAATGTATAAAATTCTTAGAGGGCCTGACAGGGTAGATGCTGAGTGGCTGTTTCCCCTGGCTGGAGAGTCTAAAACTAGGGGTCATAGTCTCAGGATAAGGGGTCGGCCATTTAGGACTGAGATGAGGAGAAATTTCTTCACTCAGAGGGTGGTGACTCTTTGGAATTCTCTAGCCCAGATGACTGTGGAGGCTCAGTCGTTGAGTATATTCAGGGATGAGATCGATAGATTTTTGGGCACTAAGGGAATCAAGGGATATGGGGATAGGGCGGGAAAGTGGAGTCGAGGTAGAAGATCAGCCATGATCTTATTGAATGGCGGAGCAGGCTCGAGGGACCTTATGGCCTATTCCCCCTCCTATTCGTTTCTTATATCCCTATTGAAATCCATATTGGACATTTCTAACTATTTTCTCTTTATCTAGGCATTAACCTGCTTACAATAAATCAGATAATGCCTCAGATAAAACAGAGAACAGCGAAATGCCACACATATGCATCAAGTGCTTCGGCACTAATATCAACAGTAATTTCTACATTCAAAATATATTACTTGCCTTTGTGCTAAAGATTGTTAGGCTTCCCTTCAGGTTTGAAAGGATTAAATCTCTTGAGAAATAGCATAGAAGGCTGGGGTCTAACATTGTAGCTGTCATAACTATTTATATGATTTGTTTTAACAATCTCAATTCTACGTTTATAACCTTCATTGCAAAAATTTTTGTTCTATGCCTGACTATCATTTTCATGCATTTCTTCATTGACAAGTACTCAGCCAGTATGGGCATGTCTCTCCTGTTACAACAAAGGGTATGAATAATTGTAGATAATATCACCTTGGACATACTTAGCCTAAATGGATAGGTGCCTTCACTCAGGAATATAATTAAAGAGACACAGTCATTCTATAACATGTCCTAAAACATAGATTATTATGGTATGACTAGATTGGTAATGAGACGATAATTTTGTCGCTGGGTAAATCTGCCCGTGGAATATTAATTAAAAAAAAATCTCAAATGAAACGCAAGAGACATTCTGAAAGTTCTAACTGCAGCAGCAAGAGCGTGCAGTGCACAAGGAGTCCTGCTGCCAGCACAGCACCATTTGAGCTGTTTTCAGAGCATGCTTAAAATCTAAAAAAAAAAAATCAGCTTTCCTCCCTGCAAGTTTTCCAATAGGGTGAAATATCGCTAAGAATGAACATTATTGGTAGTGTTAGGCATTTCATTCCTGGATATTTAAAAAAACTTAGCCGAAATATTTAGGGGAGCGGTTGAGAGACAGTCAGTTTCCTTTACCCCACTGCTATTTTCTTTCCATTAAAAAATTTATGTACCTGGAATACTGCTTTTGGGATCCAGCAACATTATGAGGCTTTCCTGAAATTGACATAAAATTGGGGGTCTTAAATCCAGTGTACAGTAGTTACAGATAGAATTTGGTAACCCTACTTAACCCAAAGGCATGGTTGGGAAAGAGAGGCGAGATCATTTGGGTTGCAAGAGTATTTCCTCAAACATTCACAAACTAAAAATATAACACAGGTTACCTAAGTACCCACAGGAGTGAACAGGGCAAATTCAAAAATAAAAGTAATATTGCTTTCGTGGTAAGGTTGGAATTGTCTCTTAGAGCAAAAGGATGTGGTTTTAAATCTAAGTAAAATAGATTTACAAGCCTCAAATTACAAAGCAATTAAGGGGGTTGATATACGACATGTACTGGTACCTGTTTAGAGTAAAGTGATTTCTGCAGACCACAAATATACTGCCGGCACCACTTCATTTCTCAGTGGCTTGACGATGATAAACCTTCACAGTTGAATAGCCAACTGATATTGACTTTCCAAACTCTTATACAAAGATTGGTTCTTTGGACAAGCAGCAGGAGGACCGTCACTGACCTTGAAATTGTACTTCAACATGTTTCACTGCCGAGAAGAGGAGGAAGTAGAGAGCAAACTAGAAGATAAAAATCAAAGCATAGAATTTTTTAACCTCGCACGCAGCTTGCTTCTAATCTTACCTAGACCACGAGGGCACAGGCATTCCTTGCACATTCTAGCATGGGCTTACTGAGCAGGATCAACGCAGGTATTGGCGTAGCCATCAAATGATCCAAACAACAGTTAAACAATAATATTCCAATGAAACCTTATCATTAGGATATTTTATTTGATATAGAAGCAGCGGTATTAGTTGAAGACGGAAAATATAAATGTAAAAGAAGCATGTCTGTTTTAGCTCTTAGGCAGTGAAGTTGCTTCTGCAGTGTTGAAACTTTGAGCTACAAGCAGGGCACTTCAATTGAAAACCGGAAAATCCATCAGAAATATACAACCAAAAAAACAAATAGTGTGTGCACTTGGTGCAGTTTATACCTAAGTTTAATGCTGGAAACATCAGTTTTAAAGATAAAATATAGTATGTGAACTTTCAATGACAAGGAAAGGAGATAGATAATATTTTATTACATTGATAATTGTAGGATTAACCGTTGATTTTAAAAGAGCTAATTATGGGCTTCTGACAAACTGTTAAAAATATACAGTATAAACTGATGTTCACATTATTTTAAGTCTTCCCTGACTCTATCCTAGTTCTCCAATATCTGTCATGGCCATCTGTCATCCTGCCCTCGCCTTTTCGATTTGAAAAAGGTGGATGGATTCTGTAATTGCAAACTAATGATAACCTGATCTGGTGAATGGTTATATCCCTTTGCACAGTCTTTTCATTAGTGTCTGGAATAGGTGACCAGCAAGATTGTTCACAGCAAGATTGTTCACAGCAAATTTAAAAGAAAAATCCACATCTGAGCAAAGAAACCAGAATCACAAGAAAAAAACGATGAATATAACAAAGCAAAGTGTGAAATTTGGCAAATGAATCAGACTTTCAGAGGACGTTTCAACAAAATCTGTGTACCTTTCAGGAGAGAGAGATGTGCATATTTTGGCTGCTAAATAGCAGTAATAGGAGGTACGGTTCATCTGCATTCTTTCAGTTTAATAGTGAAACCAACTGCTCTGACTTAAAATAAACATTCATTCAGAATGATAAGCTCAAAGTTCACCCGCACCCATTTCCATGTATGTGTTGGCTAATCAAAATGTGCAGGGCAGGCACAATGACCTACCCTTATTCCTAGATAAATAGAGGGGAGGAAAGAGAGTAAAGATGGTGGGGGGAGGGGGGGCGGTGGGGATGCAGAGTGAGAGAAAAAATAACTATCTCCCTTCTACCTGTGTTTTGCGAAGCAGTGTTACAATGTTGCTTTGCATAATGCACCTATCATTTGTAAAAAATTTTCAACATTGTAAATTTCTCCCCACCCATTTTCTGTCAGATCAGTGGAAAGGAAAAATCGTGCAATTTCCATAATGGGCGCTCGACCCACAACGCCAGGTTCACTTTCTAGTGGTAAGCTGAAAATTACCACCAGCATCTCCACTTGCTGAAGGAGAAAGTGACAGCATAGTGTCCAACCACAAACGAGCCTTCCTATTGCATACCTAGTGAGTGGTCAGTGGCTTGAGCCTGCCTCTGGTCAGTGGCTTGAGCCTGCCTCGGTTTCCTCAGCTGAAGGTTTCCGAGTGGGAAAAACTTAAAAAATAAAAAGCACAAAAATGTAATGTAATAAATAAATAAAACAATTAGGTTTCCCTGTAAAACTTCAAGTTCACAATTCAAATATTTTCCTACCAGGTAATACAACAGTGAGAGAATGAGATACTGGACAGAAAGAGCAAAAATACATGTGTTTTTAATTGAAGTTTTTTTCAGACTGGCTGAGTACATACAGTGTCATGTAGCGAGTTTCACTTCATACACAAGTGAAATTACAACTTGATGAGCAGTGAAAACAGATACAAGCCATAGGGGTAACTTTCCAAGTACAGGCTGGCGGTGGGGAGGGAACCAGATGCGCTGCTGTGATTTTCCATACATTGAAATCACACGCCTGCAATTTTCGAGTGTGTGATGGTGACACGCGTGGGTCCCTGCTGGTAGCACGTACTTGGAAAATGACCCTCTAGACCTGGAATCAGGGCAAATGATTCCCTTATTTATACATTGTCATACAAGAATACATTTTCCACTTTGTGTTCATGGCTTTGTGCCTTGCCCACTGGGAGCATAATTCAAAAAAATATCTAGCTCAGCCCATGATTTTCCCTACATCAATTGAGGGCAAATCAAGGCCTGTACTCACATGAGTTTTCAATATGTGTTGGATGGTGAAGAGCCCACTGAAAATTTACCCTCTAATCATTAATACCTGTCATTTAAAGCACCCAATCTAATCAATACACATTACAATGCAGGTCAGTTCTTACAGCATATTTAGGAGGTGAGCAGGTTGATGACACTTAGTCTATTCTAAGAAATGGGTCCACGTCCTCTGAAAATATTACGGAAAAAGTTAGCAGTTTTCACCTTAACCCTGATGTAACAAGTCGTATTTTCCATGATATAATTAATTGAAGGTCCAACTGAGGGCTGTACAAAATATAACAGTGTATACAAACCGACAAGTCCAACAAATTAAAAAAAATTGGTACAATGTATAAAATTCAAGATGTAATACCTTTTTTTAAAAACCGATAAAAACTAAATATTTAGCACCACAATGATGAGAAACCGTTTGTTCTGAGGTAACTATGAAGCACCTTGATGTCTGTATAGTTTAAAAACATGTTTTGTGTTTATAGAAATCCTGATATGATACTCACTGTAAAAAGGACACATTTCTTTAAAACAGTGCAGATTGTAACGAGCGGGCATGAGCAAAATTTAAACACTTGGACCATTCCAGCTTAACAGTCAATATGTCCGTGCTGACTGTGTGGGTCAGACTTCTGGTGGGGGTGAGGAATGGAACGGGGGCAGAAATGCAGAACAATTCAAACAATCGCAGATGTATTCAGTGCCTGGATGATATAATCTGTTGATTTTACATATTTGGATTTTTACTGGTCGTCTCTACCGGTGTCACTCCTCACAGACAGGACAACATTTGCCTTGCTTCTTTACTGGGTTTTTGCAGTTCTGAGGACAGGTTGTCACCACACATTTGGTCTCTGTATCCTGTAGGTATTAAATGGTAAATAAAAAGCTTATATGTATCTCATAAAAGATCAAGTCTAACAGATTGATTTTTATATATCAATCGGTATATACCCGAGTTTCTGTGTACTTACCTTATTAAAGATCTTACCTCTGCACGCACTTCCTGTCTGCACAACTTGACTTCTTGCTGTCATATTTTAAATCACATTTTTCTATCAACTTCTTCCCATTCTAAATTCCTATTCATATTCCGAATCTATAAATGGTGCTCCCCCAGCCCCTCAAGCAAATCTTCTGCTGCGATCGGCCACCCCCTCACCACCCCCGTGATCCTGAGCCTGTCCCCCCTGCCTCCTGAGCCGATCCGACCCTCCCCTTCTGCCCCGCGATCGCTCCTGGTCCCCCCTCCCTCCTGTTTGCCGGGGACTGTCCCCGGCAACAGCCTTCTAACGCTGGATTTCCCACCCGGCAGCCGGCCAGCCTGTCAATCTGGCTGGCTACCAGGCGGGAAATGGAGTAAAAAAGTGAAAATGAGGTCCTACCGTTAAATTCGGCAGGACCTCCGTGTTCCCGGAATTTCTGGGATCCCTCCCCCGGTAACTGTGCTCCCTCCCTGCTTACCTGATAGTGAAGGGACGGTAGGTAATTGAAAGGTCAAAGGGTAGGGATGTGATGGGAGCGACGGTTCAGGTAAGTGCAAATGTTTGGGGAGGAGACGGAAGGGAATTACTGAGAGCCATAGTTCCTCACAACCCCCACCCCAAATGCAGCCAGCAGCTGTTGGTGGCTCCTTTCCCCACAACACTATGTTATACTACCCCACCACCTCCAGCCCAAAAGGTAAGAAAAGTAAAAGCAGAACAGGAGAGAAAGAAAAACGCATTAGCAAGAGAGAAACAGGAAAAAGGAAAAAAGACAGAAGCAGAAAAGTATAGATAGATGCAGAAGAGGAGAGATTGGATCCCCATGCCAAATGGCCCCATCTTTTGCATTGTATGTAAAGAATACCGCAATCAGTACCTTTTTATATACACATGTATTAAAAGTAATCCTAGGAAATTGCCCTCATTCCACCTTTTTCCTCATTTGCCCCCTTTCCTGCCTTGAACATTTGCCGTTTTCCCATTGCCCTCTGCCCCGCAACCTGTATCGCAATTTCCCCATCTCTCTCTTCTCCCCATCCCATCTTCCTCTGTACACCCACCCTCTCCTTACCCCTTCCCCTCCCTATCCCTCTGCACCCGCCCCATCTCCCTCCATCCCCTATCTACCTCAGTTGTGTAGAATATATGAAGAAAACTATAATCAGCGCTCCTTACATTAAAAGTATCCTTTTAACTGAATAATTTACATGTTAAAAAAAATTATTTTGCCCTCCCACTCAGTACTGCACTCACTCCAGTGCAGTACTGAGAGAGTGCTGCACTGTCCGAGGTGCCATCTTTTGGATGAGACGTTAAACCGAGGCCGTCTGCTATCTCAGGTGGAGGTAAATAATCCCATGGCACTATTTTGAAGATGAGCAGGGGAGTTATCCCTGGTGTCCTGGCCAATATTTATCCCTCAATCAACACCGCTAAAACAGATTATCTGGTCATTAGCACATTGCTATTTGTGGGAGCTTGCTGTGCGCAAATTGGCTGCCGCGTTTCCTACATTACAACAATGACTACACGTCAGAAAGTACTTCATTGACTGTAAAGCGCTTTGGGACGTCCGGTGGTCGTGAAATGCACGATATAAATGTAAGTCTGTCTTTCTTTCCATCCTCGTCCATCTCCCCAGCCTTCTCCTTCCTCTGAACAGCCATGATCTTATACATAGAAGATAGGAGCAGGAGTAGGCCATTCGGCCCTTCGTGCCTGCTCCGCCATTCGATGAGATCATGGCTGATCCTTTAATTCAGTATCCCGTCCCCGCCTTCTCTCCGTAACCCTTAACCCCTTTTGCCCGTAGAAATATATCTAATTCCCTCTTAAATATATTTAATGAGCTGGCGTACACTGCCCTCTGTGGCAATGAGTTCCACAGGTTCACCACTCTCTGAGTGAAGAAATTCCCCCTCATCTCTGTCCTAAATGGTTTAGCCCTTATCCTTAAATTATGTCCTCTAGTTCTGTTCTCACCCGCCAAGGGAAACATTCCTTCTGCATCCAGTCTGTCTAGACCTGTCAGAATTTTATACACTTCTATGAGGTCCCCTCTCAATCTTCTAAACTCCAGTGTGTACATCCCTAAACTACATAGTCTCTCCTCATAGGTCATTCCCGCCATTCCTGGTATCAGCCTGGTGAATCGCCGCTGCACCCCCTCCATGGCAAGAACATCCTTCCTCAGATGAGGCGACCAAAACTGTACACAGTACTCGAGGTGTGGTCTCACCAGTGCCCTGTACAGCTGCAGCAAGGTATCCCTGTTCCTGTATTCTAACCCTTTTGCTATGAAGGCCAGCATACCGTTTGCCTTCTTGACCGCCTGTTGCACCTGCATGCTCGCCTTCAGTGACTGGTGTACAAGAACACCCAGGTCTCTCTGTACTTCCCCCTCTCCCAATCTATTGCCATTTAAATAATAATTTGCCCTCCCGTTCCTGCACCCAAGGTGGATAACTTCGCACTTGTCCACATTATAGTGCATCTGCCATTTATCCGCCCAATCGCCCAGTCTGTCCAAATCGCTCTGGAGCTTCCTGGTCTCTTCCTCTGAGCCCACCCCCCCTCCTAGTTTAGTGTCGTCTGCAAATTTGGAAATGCTGCATCCGACTCCCTGATCCAGGTCATTAATGTAAATTGTGAACAGCTGGGGGCCCAGGACAGATCCCTGTGGTACCCCACTTGTTACTGCCTGCCATTCAGAAAATGAGCCGTTTATTCCAACTCTCTGTTTTCTATCTGACAGCCAGTTCCCTATCCACGCCAAAACTTTCCCCTTTATCCCATGAGCCTCAATTTTCCATGCTAATCTTTTATGTGGGACCTTATCGAAGGCCTTTTGGAAGTCCAGGTACACCACATCTACTGGCTCTCCCCCATCTATTCTACCAGTTACTCCCTCAAAAAATTCCAATAGATTAGTCAAGCACGATTTACCCTTTGTAAATCCATGTTGACTCTGTCCTATCCTGTCCCCATTTGCTAAGTGCTCCGCTATTTCATCCTTAATGATGGACTCCAGCATTTTGCCCACAACTGATGTAAGGCTTACAGGTCTGTAATTACCTGCTTTTTCCCTACCCCCCTTTTTGAATAGTGGGGTAACGTTAGCTACCCTCCAATCCATCGGCACTGTTCCCGAGTCTAATGAATTCTGAAAAATCATCCTTAGTGCATCCGCTATCTCTAGGGCCACCTCCTTCAGTACCCTAGGATGCATGTTATCAGGCCCTGGGGATTTGTCCACCTTCAATCCCTTTAGCTTCCTTAACACCATATCCTTAGAGATATTGATTTGCGTCAGTTCCTCCTTTGCCAATGTCCCTATTTTTCCCGATATCCCAGGGAGGTTTTTTGTGTCTTCCTTCGTAAAGACTGACCCAAAGTATGCATTTAGTTGATCTGCCATTTCCTTATTTCCCATTATATATTCCCCCGTATCTGACTGCAATGGACCAACTTTGGTTTTCACCAGTCTTTTCCTTTTGATATACTTATAAAAGCTTTTGGAGTTAGTTTTTATATTTTCCGCCAGCTTGTTTTCGTAAGCTATTTTGCCCCTCTTGATTATGCCCTTTGCCCTCCTTTGCTCTATCTTAAACTGTTCCCAATCTTCCGCTCTGGCGCTTTTTTTGGCTATTTTATACGCCCTATCTTTGGATTTTATGCTGTCTCTAATTTCCCCTGTTATCCACGGTTGAGTCACCTTTTTAGATTTCCTTTTATGCCAGATTGGTATAAACAATTTTTGCAATTTTGTCATTCTATCTTTAAATGTTTGCCATTGTTTATCTACCTCCAGTCCTTATTGAATGGCGGAGCAGGCTCGAGGGGCCGATTGGCCTACTCCTGCTCCTATTTCTTATGTACCTCCCCCTCCCCCACCATGTAACACTAATTACATTTCTCCTTGCCCCACCCAGCCTCTAATCCTCCTTCAGTTTCCTCCCTTTACTTTCATTCCCATCTGCCTTCTTCTGCATCCAGCATTGCCGTCCTCCCTCAACCCTGGTCCAATTATACCTCACCTTTTAAATATGCTTGACCTGAAGACCCAACTTGGTTTTGACTTTCAATGTACAGCACCGTAGGAGGTAATATTAAAAATGTTGGGGTAGAGTTTCCGCTTTGGGCGCAATCGGCAATCCGGGCACAAATTGTGCTCAAAATTGCGCTGGTTTTCCTAAGTGAAGTTATGGGTCATGTTTCCGCTCAAGTGGATTTGCATAATCACAAACGTAAAATCTTCCATGAACCAGTGCAATCAGGCAACGCTTTAGAACATAATTGTTCATTTTTCTCCCCTTGCATTAAAAAAATTCCGTGACATATTTAAGAGTGGTAACCTGGTGCAGTTTTGTTAATACAGCTAAAAATGGGTTTATCGCAAAAAAATAAACATTTTTAATCAGAGTGTCTAGTACAGCACCTGTGAGTAACTCAATTTTAAATAACTGAAAATGACTAAAAAAAAAATACAGAACCATTTATTAGTTTCATTACTCTACATTAGTTATCTTCTGACCTGCTTCCAGCGCGATGATTTTTTAAACAAGCGCAAAAGATCGTGGAAACTCAATTTGTGTTGGACGTAACTTGCACTTGAAATTCCTCGATCTTTTGCGCTGGTTTGGCCGATTTCGGGCGAATTGTGCTGGCCAGCACAGCCTAGTGTAGACTCTGCCAAAATGTCTGTGCATGTTTCCTGTTAACTTTTTCCGTTGTAAATTCCTATGTGCACATTTATAATAGTACATTTTTCTACGATAATCACAGTCTCCCACAAAAAAGGGACAACATGTGTGAGAAATATATTAAATATGTTAAATTCTGCACATACTTCCAGTCACCATTTCCCATTATTATAGCACAGGAATTGAAAGGAAGTGTGTGCAGCTGCAAGATTTTTAATATTTTGTATCTAAAGGACAGATGAATGACTTTAAAATGGGGACTGAATTATGTCTGTGCACCCTAGCCCAAATATCCCACCCTCTAACCCTGCTTCATGTTAGGGAAGTCAAGATCAAGTGTAGCCTATGTGCAATGCCATGGAAGGCCGAGTGATAACATATTAATATAGCATACACTTCTTATACAAATCACATTTAAATCCTGTAACACTTTCCTTGTCACATTTTCCATTACACTGTGTTGATAACACCCTTACTGATACAAAACAGCATATTCTATGACTCACCATGAGCAACACCATAGGTGATTTCTAGTACAAGAGCTAGAACAGTGCAAACACAGTGATAAAAAAAATACTAAATTATACTCTATGTTTTGGAGTAAAGTTAAGTAGCTGGAGAGTTCTATTTTTCTGCCTTGGTGGATCCGTGCAATATTTTGAGATCTCGCTCCACACAATTAACTAACTTTCTTTAAGACCTGGAGATAAACACACTGGCCTAGAAATTGGCCTGAGGCGCCCAAGCGGCGCAAAGTTCGCCTGGGCGCTGGAATTTGCGCCGCGATCGCCGCAAATTCAGTTGAAGTGCCCCTAGAGGGAGACGGGGCGCGGCTAGAGGCGCTCCGCATCCCTCTTAGGGCGCTGAAAGTGAATTTCGCAGCGCTACGCGCCGCAGCGCCACACGCTGCGGCATGGCACGCTGCGGTACTGCAGGCCTTCCTCCCACTGTTAAGTGGGAGGGGCCTGCAACAGCACGAGCCCCGATCGCGAGTGCCGGCAAAAGAGCCCGGCACCAAGGAGAAGTGCCGGGCTCTCGGGAAACAGCCGGCAATGCCGCGGGGGGGGGGACCAGGAGGCCGGGGACGGAGCTGCTGGCAGGCGGCCGCCCCGCACCTCCACCTTAACTTGCGCCTCTGCCGGCGCAGCAAGGTCCCCATGAACCGGGCGCGGGTAGCGATCGGCGCTACAGCGGCGTTCGCTACCAAATATCGCGATTGGGGCACGAACGTGGCGCTGCGCACACCGATGACGTCATCGGTGGCGGCGCAGCGCAAAAGACTAATGCCACCATTAGCGCCCCTGCTGAATATCGCGGGAGGCGCAGCCAGTGGCGCTACAGCCACTGACTGCCTCTTTAGGCGCTAACAGGTGGCGCTACTCACCCAATTTCTCCCCCACTGACTATATGTTTATATTGTAGACAATCACCTGTGGCATTGCTTATAGCAGTTTGGAGGGCATGTAACGTTATGCATTGCTCTGTTGCTATGGAAGAGCTGTACGCAATTGGCCCGTTAAAGGCCACAGGTCTAATAGTTGTAAGTACGTACATCAGGAAGCGAATTTGAGGCCAATTGCTTTTAAGGTTAATCAGAATTTTATTAGAAGGTATTATCTGTTGTTGGGGAAGTTTCTCTGTAGGTTAGCAGTTGTTTGTAAATATTCAGCTCCTCCCCCAAAGTAAAAAAAAAACTGTTGCACAAAAATGTCCATATATGATGCATGAAATGGACTTCAAGATCCAGAATAGATTCACCCCGAAAGAGTTTTTTTTAACCATTCTCCAGGGGGGAGCATCTCTGGTAAGGCCAGCATTTATTGCCCATTCCTAGATACAGCTGAGCGGTTTCCTAGGCCACTTCAGAGGGCAGTTAATAGTCACATTTTATTTCCAGATGATTAAAAACCCAACTTCAAACTGGTGTGAATTGAACACAAAAAGCAAAATATGGCAGATGCTGGAAATCTGAAATAAAAACAGAAAATGCTGGAAATACTCAGCAGGTCAGGTGGCATCTGTGGAGAGAGAAACAGAGCTAACGTTTCAGGTCGATGACCTTTCGTCAGAACTGGAAAAAGTTAGAAATGTACCAGGTTTTAAGCAAGTACAGAGGCAGGGAAACGGGGGTGGGGGGGAGAAGGGAGGAAAGAACAAAAGGGAAGGTCGGTGATAGGATGGAAGGCAGGAGAGATTAAAGGGCAAAGGGATGATGGTGCAAGGCTAAAGGAGATGGTAATGGGACAAGTAAAGAAACAAAAGATGACTCTAGAGGAGGTGTAAATGGGAATGGCAGAATCATCAACAGCTGCCATGTGAAAAAATAGGGGCCGAGGTTATGGTCTGAAATTGTTGAACTCGATGTTGAGTCCAGAAGGCTGAATTTACGTTCTCTGGATTATTAGTGCAGGGCTCTGGATTACTAGCCCAGTAACATAACCACTACATCACCACACCTATAATCAAAATGAATATAAACTGTCTATCTGATGAAAATAACACATATTTTTAGGTGGCACTCTCTCTCAGCTATTACTAACACCACCAGCATCAGAAATACCTCTGTGAAGTGGGCACTACTTTGTATATGTCTTTATCAGTGAATCTAGAGTTTGGATAATCCATTAATGTCAACTGAAACATTTTAAAGCAATCACTAAATATGTGTTTTAAATTTCCTGTTCTAATAGATCCCTGGGGAGGTAGGATGTTCCCTTGTTCTACAGTACTGAGTTAACTTAAGTTTTGTACAGTAAATTCTTGTCCAGCTACCTCACCATGTGGATGAAATTCAATTTTGGCGGGAGTGCAAAACCGATGGTAGCAAAGCGACCGCCCGTTATACACCCCACTCAATTTCCCCCCCACCAAAGTTGAATTGAGAACACAGATAGATGCATTTGGTTCAGTGTGCGATGCTACTGTTCTCAAGCTATGCTTAATGAAATACCTGGCAGTTCAATCACTTTATATCTTTCAGAGTTTCATTTCCTACCTTACAGTGGCACAGAGTGCATGGATCTTTCTGCCAACGTTCATCTTCACGTCTTATGTTCCCATCCTTATCGATGCAGCCTGTTAATTTCAAGTGAGCTTCAAGCTTCTCTATCTATATATATATTTTTAAAAGAGCATGTTTAAGGTTGACAACATAATTGTCTTGATTTTTCCTTATATTTTCAGAAACACTAATTTTCTTTGATGTATACCATCATTAACACTATTACCCAGAAGTTAACTACATACTGTAAAGCAGTACATATCAAAGACTGTAAGATTCAAAACCCCTAACTTTCAAGATCTCCTTCCAGTATATTTGATGTTAGCAGCAAGTCCTGTAGGTTAGTTGAAAACCTATTATATACTCTTAAAAATCATGAAAACACAACTGGAAAAGACCAGCAATAACAGACCCAATTCCTGAATCTGGGCTCCAGTACTGACTAATGTCAATGATGAACTAACTCCCCCTCCTATTTTCTCAATTTACCCCTCCATTTCTGAAGGCAGGAACTCATTTCGTGATACAGTTCTACAAGCAATGGCAGTAGCCCTCTATTGATTCAGGCAAGATGTCATTCTTCATATGAAGCTGGATAGTTAGCACTGGTAGAATATTCAACCATGGAACCAGTCATACCAGAGTCAAACCTGTCCATACATGTACATTTCCATCAGAGTGTCACTGGATAGTTATCATTACAAGAACCCTAGCTGATTCTCCACCACCCCCACCCCACCATTGTCATCCCAAATTAGATTGGCTAATTCAGGCCAGACCCCAAGGACTGAACATAGAAACTTCCCGATTTGATTGGCCTCGGCTCAGTGCTAGCTTGGTTCAGTGCCACATTACTGCTGCACCTACCCATTGAGTCATCATTAGGATGTAGGGAAACTCAACAACTTAAAATGAAAACAAAAATACTTTTCAAAGCAAAAGTTGATATTAATGAATGAGAGGAAACTGAATGCACAGTACTGTGTCAGTACACCAAAACCCCACCCTATCCTTGAAGAGTGACATAAGAATCATGTAGGGTAATTTTCAGGCATATATAGGGAGCATAGGGTCATAAAAGAACAATGCAATAGACCTGGCTGGTCTGTTATACATTTGTCGTAACCGTGGGTTAAATACCTTTCTGTACTGCAGGCACAATAACTAAATACTTGCAACATTCAGTTACGTACATTGGAAATTAAAAAAAGGACAGACAAAGGACTGCAACTGCAGCACTGCAAGCTGTAGCTTGTTGCTTTGGGCGAAGTTAGAACAAGTTATAGAACAGGGCAGGGTGTGTATTCTAGAAAGTAATGCGGCTCGAATGTCAAGATTCTGGGTAAAATTTAAAAAGACTGATACACACTATCCCAATTGGTGGCTGAAACCCCAGGTGAAACCGGTTAAGTTGGGGAGAGCTAGTGCGTGTGGTCAGTTAACATAATGGGCAGGAGTCTCCGCTTTGGGTGCGATCGCCGGTTCGGGTGTAAATTGCGCTCAAAATTGCTATCGTTTTGAGAAGTGTTTTTTCTCGCAAGTTTCCACTCAAACTCATTTGCATATCGCTGAAGGTAAAATCTGCCATGAACCAGCGCAATAGAGTGTAACTTAAAAAAAATGTTTGCACTATAAAAATACTCCTTGATAAAGTTAAGAGTGGTGACCTGGTGCAGCTTTATTAATACAGCTGAAAATGGGTTTACCAGAAAAAATAAGCATTTTTAATCAGTGTGTCTAGCCCACCACCTGTAAGTAATCCGATTTTAAATACAAAACTATTTACATTGGTGTACAGTAGTCAGATTCTTAGTAAATTTAAAACAATTAAAAGCTTTTAAAACATGCCTATTAATGTCCTTGTGCCTAAAAAAAAAGCTTAATTTTAAGAGCCGCTTCGAAAGCCCACAAATGGGCGCAATTAGCGGTAACTCACTATGGTGATTAATTCGATCTAGGGGCGTGGCTAGTTTTGTGGGCGGGGTAGGTTTCTCGTGCGATTTCTTTTTAAACCAGCGCAAAAGATCGCCGAATCTCGATTTGCGTTGGATGTTATCTGCGCTTGAAAGTCCTCGATCTTTTGCGCTGGTTTGGCCGATTTCGAGCGAATTGCGCTGAAAAAAAACAGCGCAACCTAGTGTAAGATCCAGGCCAATACTCTTCTACCTCAGTTTCATTCCAATGTAGACTGTTGGTAAGAAAGTCTCTCTCTCTCTATGGGCTATAAGGTCCTAAGCCAAATGTGAAAATTTACTCATTTATGGCAGCTGCTAACACAGGACTAGCCACATCTTGGGACAAATCAGCAATCTCACTCAAGAATATCTACAAGAAAAGCTGATGTGGGAAATGGAGAAACATAAACTGGTGCAGTAGAGTACATTCTGCTAGGGTTGCCATTAGGGCACAGTGATGAGGCAAAGCAGGGGAGTTACTGAGTATGTGATTATGCTCTACCAGCTTGATGCTGACTTGGGGTGTCAAAATATCCCTCACTTTGGTAAGCACCAAAATTATTTTTTTTTAATGGTCGGTGTAATATAGAGTACAGACATACAAGAATCTAAATTCAATGTGCAAACTATTTTTAGCTCTTACAAATGAAATCCAAACAGTAATATAGTTTACAGAATATCTGAAATATATGGTAAAGAGTTACAATCCTACCTTTCTCCTTAGATTTTCCAGTTCAGCCCCACAGTTAGCAAGCTGTGCAGAGGAGGAGTTGGAAACCTTTTCCTGAACTTCCACATCTCTAAAGGAAATGACCATATAACAATATCTCAAAAATTGAGAACATATCAGAAACGTGAGACAAATTAGAAGGAATGGGCCTAATGCTAACTGAATATCAAGTAATATTGTATAATTTATACATTTTATGTTTGTATTTTATATGAAAGAAAGGTACAGGGAAATCTACCCTAGATAACCTTCTACCTAACTTATAAATTACACTCATTCCATTTTATATTTTCCTTGACATTATAGCCTGGTTGATGATATTAACCAACAAATTTAATGTATTCATATGACATTTCTCCATTTACTATTTTAGTGGAGGCATTAACCCATTTAAAATAGGATCAGCGCTTGTATTAAATAGCACAGGAATAGTATGCATTCATCTGCTAATATCACCTAAAGTAATTTCTGGCTTTACTTCTCCAATATTCTTTTAACAAAACCTCTGCGATCTTTCCTCAAATGAACACTGTATCTGTTTAGTCTTTTTCTCTGTTGTAGCTAGATTTGAACTGCGATCCCTTTAATCACTGCTGCTCTCAGATCAGTGTAACCTTTCAGGAACTTGATTAATTTGAAACAGCTATTGCAAGATGATCTCAATGAGGTGAATTATTCTGCAGCTAAGCTTACATAAACCTATGTGCATTTTAAACTTCATTTGTGCTGAAGTTAAATTGTATGACGGGGCAAGGATTTATTTAATTATCGAGCAGCATCATGGAATAAATATTACTGGAGTAATTTGAAATCCACTTCCACTGCACACAAGTACTGGCACATTAGATTTACCCCTGGACACAATACTAACTAACATTAGAAACTCCATTACAATATACACCATAATTAGTGGCATCCTAAAATGCTACTAAATTTTAATCCTTTTTCTTGTCACCAGCAACATATAATTTCAATGCTATGCTGTAATACGTAGAAGGGACAGGGATAAGGGAATTTCTGTTATAGGGGAATGAAAGTCTTTATCTTGTTCAAAGTACAAAAAAATCTACCTTACAAATTCTGAGGAAAAAATACAATTCGTCTGAAAAAAAATTAAAACAAGTTGAAGAAACAAGAGAGTGTACAAAATAAAGCATCGGTATGAAGGTACAGCACTGTCAAATTACATTTTCCTTTTAGAATATAGATGTCAATAAATTATTAGTTTAAATATGGCGAAGCATGCACATACTTGCAGAATGGGTGTGTAACTGGCAAATATAATTCAATATAGATATGCGTGAGGTGGTGCACTTTGGTAGGAAGAATAAGGAGGCCACGTACTCCTTGGAAAATAACAGTCTAAATGGGGTAGAGGAGCAGAGGGATCTCGGGGCACAGATACAGAAACCACTCAAAGTAGTGACGCAGGTTAAAAGTACTGATAAGGCCATTAAAAAATGCAAACAAAGCACTGGGGTTCAATCCTAGAGGGAGAGCATTGAAAAGCAGAGAAGTTATGTTAAAATTATATAGAACCTTGGTTAGACCACACTCAAGAGTACTGTGCACAGTTCTGGTCTCCATTGTATAAAAACAATATAGAGGCACTGGAGAAGGTGCAAAAAAAGACTTCCAAGGATGATACCAGAACTGACAGATTATAACTATCAGGAAAGACTGAACAGGCTGGGGCTCTTTTCTCTAGAAAAGAGAAGACCGAGGGGTGACCTGATAGAGGTCTTGAAGATTATGAAAGGGTTTGATAGGGTAGACGTAGAGAAGATGTTGCCACTTGTGGGGGGGGGGGGGGGGGGGGGGAGGAGACCAAAACTAGGGGCCAGAAATATAATATAGTCACTAATAAATCCAATATGGAATTCAGGAGAAACTTCTTTACCCAGAGTGTGGAACTTGCGACCACAAGGAGTAGTTGAGACAAATAGCATAGATGTATTTAAGGGAAAGCTAGATAAACAGAAAGGAATAGAAAGATATGCTGATAGGGTTAGATGAAGAGGGGTGGGAGGAGGCTTGTGTGGAGCATTATCAGCATGGACCAGATGGGCCTAATGGCCTGGTTCTGTGCTGTAAATTCTAGGTAATCAATAGGAGAAAATAATTTTGCCAGATTCTGCCATGTTCTGGGGCCAGGCACAGTGAACGACACAACTGTAAACATATTCTATATATGACACTGCATAGATAGGTGAAAACATGCAGTTTTCACGGGTCACAAAAACTGGCAGAAGAACAAGATCGCTTCTCCTTTACTATGCTTTTACAAAAAAAAGTTGTTAATTTTAACAAAAAGCATTTGAAGGTTTTTGGTAGAATCAGGTAGTATCGGACGGTCTACTGCTGTCAGATCCTATCTAAGACATAGCATTCTCATATTTTTGTTTTACATACAAGTTATGTTTATTTAAATATGCTAGTGTAGGAACTGGGGTTCCTAGCCGAAGAATTGAGATCGACTCAGAAAATCAAAAACAAAATTTAATGAACAAACGAAGCTGTACAGGAAACTGTAGGATACAATGCAAATAGGTCTGGTCTGCTTGAAAGCCTCTCTGGAAACTGCTAGCAGGTTCCGAGCTCTACTGCTAGAATGTTCCGAGCTCTGACGTCATCACGTTCTTCCCACCGTTGAAAGATCATGTGACGGACGGCATGACATCATCACGCGGAGTACAGGAAAGAAGCCCTAGTACAGTTAACAGATACATTAAAGGTGCAGCCCCCAGCTGTACTACATTGCTGTAAAAAGAATTATATACAATTGTCCGTAATCCTCTGGTGGTTCCGCCACATGCGCCCCCCCAGAATTGCCTTTAACAGAAAAGGTAAGGCGAGAAGGGGGTCTGACGAGTCTGTCTGACCGACTGCGATACCCCGGCAGCTGGAACGGAGCGCTAGAAGACGAACTGGCCGTTGGCTGTGGTTGGGATGACGCCGCAGGCGGAGAAGAGGAGGCCGGCTGTGGTCGACCCGTTGAGGCGGGCACTGGCGACTCGGCGGATGACTGTGGCTGTACTGGACCGGCAGTCGACGGTGGACGACCACAACGAGGCGGCTGAGCGGTGACGACTGGTTCGCTCAGATCCAGATGCGCCGGTTTCAACCGGTCGATGGAGATGTGGTCAGGCTTACCACCGATGTCGACTGTGAAGGACTTGTCACCTGACGAGATGACGCGGAACGGACCTGTGTAAGGTGGTTTGAGCGGGTTTTTGCGAGCATTCTGCCAAATGAACACGTATTCACAGAATCACAGAAACCCCACAATGCAGATAGAGGCCATTTCGGCCCATCGAGCCTGCACCGACACATATCCTACCCGATCCCCGTAACCCCTACACCAACACATATCCCACCCTATCCCCGTAACCCCACATATTTAATCCCCCTAACACTAAGGGTCAATTTATCATAGCCAATCAACCTAACCCGCACATCTTTGGACTGTGGGAGGAAACCGGAGCACCCGGAGGAAACCCACGCAAACACGGGGAGAATGTGCAAACTCCACACAGACAGTCACCCGAGGCCGGATTCGAACCCGGGTCCCTGGCGCTGTGAGGCAACAGTGCTAACCACTATGCCACCGTGCTGCGCTCTTAAGATCCACCGGGACATGGGAGCGCTGCAGGTCATGATGCGACGTAGGCACTGGGATGAAATTCCTAGCCGCTTCCTGGTGGCTGACAAGCTGCTGAGCTGGGGACCAGGGTTCCTTGTGAGGAGGAAGAAAATCGCCAGGCACTCAGTGGTTGGCCGTAAACCAGCTCTGCTGAAGAAGAATGCAGGTCGTCCTTAGGCGCCGTGCGAAGACCCAGCAGCACCCAAGGGAGCCTGTCCACCCAACTAGGCCCACGGAGACTAGCACGCAGTGCGGTTTTAAGGGACCTGTGGAATCTTTCACACAGACCGTTCGCCTGTGGATGGTAGGCGGTGGTACGATGAAGCTTGGTGCCCAAACCTTGAGCTACGGCGTTCCAAAGCTCAGAGGTAAATTGAGACCCCCGGTCGGAGGAGATGTCAGCCGGTACCCCGAACCGAGCTACCCACGATGAGATGAAGGCTCTGGAGACGTCTGCCGCTGTGGTGGCAACCAAAGGAATTGCCTCTGGCCACCTGGTGGTGCGGTCTACCACGGTGAGGAGGTGAGTGTACCCGCGAGAGGAAGGGAGAGGATCAACCAGGTCCACGTGCACATGGTCGAATCGACGCTCCGGAACCGGAAAAGTGGCGACTGGGGCCTTAACATGGCATTGTATCTTGGACTTCTGGCAACTCACACAGGTATTGGTCCAGTCACGGATGTTGAGATGCATGCCCTTCCAGACGAATTTCTTTGCCATGAGTCGTTGTGACGCTCTCATGCCAGGGTGCGACAACCCGTGGATAGTGTCGAAAATTCTCCTGCGCCATTCGACTGGAACGATTGGACGTGGGACGCCCATCGAGATGTCACACAGGAGTGTCGTCCCTGCGGCCTGGGAACTGACAGCCACTTGTAAGCTGGAAGGTGCGGTCCGGTATGCCTGCACTTCAGGGTCTGCCTTCTGTTCTTTTGCCAAACCAACATAGTCGACTCCCAGGTGTACTGCGTGGAGCTGGGCGCGGGAGAGACAATCTGCCACCAGGTTGTCTTTGCCCGAGACATGTTGTATGTCGGTTGTAAATTCAGATATGTACGTAAGATGACGTTGTTGCCGTGCCAACCATGGTTCCGCTGTCTTGGCCATCGCAAAAGTAAGTGGCTTGTGGTCTACAAAAGCCGTGAATGGGCGTCCTTCCAGTAGGAAGCGAAAATGGCGGATGGCCAGAAACAATGCCAACAACTCCCTATCAAAAGTACTATACTTGCGTTCGTTCTTCCGCAATTGGCGGCTGAAGAAAGCCAGTGGTTGCCATCTGCCGTCGACCCACTGCTCCTGTACTGCCCCGATGGCATAATCAGATGCGTCGGTGGTAAGGACAATGGTTGTGCCCGGAAGGGGATGTGCCAACATGGTCGCAGCAGTAAAAGCGTTCTTAGTGTCGAGGAAAGCCTGGTCCATCTGGGGTGTCCAATCGATCGGGTCTTTGCCCGATTTACCTCGGAGGGCCTCGTACAAAGGTTGCATCAACAATGCCGCCTTGGGGACGAACCGATGATAAAAATTGACCATTCCCAGAAATTCCTGGAGGGCCCTGACGGTCTGAGGAAGAGGGAACGAGGTGACTACTTCCACCTTCATGGCCAGCGGGACGGCGCCTTCTGAGGTGATTCTGTGTCCCAGGAAATCAATGCTGTGCAACCCAAACTGGCACTTGGCCGGGTTGATAATAAGGCCATGTTGGCTGAGATGAGAAAAAAGGGTACGCAAGTGCGTAATGTGTTCTTTCGTGCTGTTATTGGCAATAAGGATGTTGTCTAGGTAGACGAAGATGAACGGCAGATCGCGCAACACGGAATCCATGAGACGTTGGAAGGCTTGTGCTGCATTCTTCAGCCCAAACGGCATACGAAGGAACTCAAAGAGCCCGAAAGGTGTGATGACGGCAGTTTTGGGGACGTCCTGAGGATGCACGGGCACTTGATGATAGCCTCGGACGAGGTCTACTTTGGAAAAGATGGAATTCCCTGCCAGATGGGCCGAAAAATCCTGAATGTGAAGAATTGGGTACCGATCCGGTGTGGTAGCCTCATTCAGGCATCTGTAGTCGCCGCATGGTCGCCATCCGCCGCCCGGCTCAGGAACAATGTGTAACGGTGAGGACCAAGGACTATTCGAACGTCGAATAATACCCAGGCGTTCCATTGTATGGAACTCCGCCTTGGCGGCCGCGAGTTTACCAGGTTCTAGCCTTCGAGCTCTCGCATAAATGGGGGATCCTATCGTGGTAATGTGGTGCGCCACACCGTGCCTCGCGACTGAAGAAGAAAATGTGGGCCTGGTGAGCTCAGGGAACTCACTGAGAAGACGAGAGAACTCATTTGGAGATGGGACTGCACAGGCAACTGACCAAGACATCGCGGTGCTTCGGTGGCAGGGGACCGAGTGAAAAGTGGAGGCACTGATTAGCCGGCAGTGTTGGACGTCGATGAGAAACCCGTTTGCGCAGAAGAAATCTGCCCCCAGGATGGCCTGAGAGACATTCGCCGTGATGAACTCCCAAACAAAACGTTGGCTGCCAAAACTCAACTGGACCCTACGCTTTCCGAACGTGCGAATGGCCGCACCATTGGCTGCCTCGAGGGGGGGACCTTGACCGCCGGATTGAAGATCTAGCTTTGACCCTGGTAGGATACTGCACTGGGAGCCAGTATCACAGAGAAACATCGCCCTGACAGGGAGTCTGTAATGTATAGGAGTTTCTCTGCGGACCCGACAGCCGTCGCAACTCCGGTGCGTCCCTTAAGCCTTATTGATCTTCTCAGAAACCGCTGGTTTGAGGTAGGTTTTTTTTTGGTGAGAAACTGCAGGGTGGACGGCAATTTCTGGCCTTCGCGCCGAAACGAGCGTGGTATGCACACCAGCCTGCAGGAGGAGTCGTCGGATTCGCTCTTGTGGGGGATGGGCGCCTCGTGGCTGCACAAGATTGTTGTGAGACGGTGAATATTTTATCTGCTTCCGCGGCGAGATCAGCACAATCCGTGATCGCGGTATTGGCCAAGGCCGTCTGTACTGGCTCTGGTAGTTGACAGAGAAACAGCCCGCGGAACAGAAAACATTGCGATTCCGAGCCCAAAAGCGTGAGCATTTGGCTCATGAGCTCTGAGGGTTTTGAGTCCCCGAGGCCGGGCACGGAGATAAGTCTGCGAGCGCGCTCCGACTTGGACAGACCGAAAATCTGCAGTAAACGTGCTTTTAAAGCTTTGTACTTGCCATCATTCGGTGGACTCTCGAGGAGGCTGATGACCCACGAGGCTGTGGCGCTGTCGAGGGCGGAGACCACGTAATAATAACGGGTCGAATCCGCTGCTACTCCCCGGATTGCAAATTGGGCTTCCGCCTGGAAAAACCACGCGGCCGGTTGTTGCTCCCAAAATTGCGGCAGTTTGAGGGTGACGGCATTCGTGTCCATGATGTAACTTCAACGAAAATTGTTAGAAGAAATCGGGGTCACCAATGTAGGAACTGGGGTTCCTAGCCGAAGAATTGAGATCGACTCAGAAAATCAAAAACAATAAAATTTAATGAACAAACGAAGCTGTACAGGAAACTGTAGGATACAATGCAAATAGGTCTGGTCTGCTTGAAAGCCTCTCTGGAAACTGCTAGAAGGTTCCGAGCTCAACTGCTAGCAGGTTCCGAGCTCTACTGCTAGAAGGTTCCGAGCTCTGACGTCATCACGTTCTTCCTGCCGTTGAGAGATCACGTGACGGACGGCATGATGTCATCACGCGGAGTACAGGAAAGAAGCCCTAGTACAGTTAACAGATACATTAAAGGTGCAGCCCCCAGCTGTACTACATTGCTGTAAAAGGAATTATATACAATTGTCCGTAATCCTCTGGTGGTTCCGCCACACCAGCATATTTCAGAAAAACCAGAATAGAAAAATCGAGGGTGCAGTGGATCTAGAAGACACTGCTCAATCAGATTCTACCTGTTACAGTGTCATGATTGAATATGTACAGTAAAAAATCTCCACAGGGTAACACACATGCAAAACAAATAGGGGACAAAATGGCAACAAGTTCTCAGCTTTCTTTGTGAAATTGATTATTAAAAAAACTGCAAAAATAAAGAAAGTGCAAATGCTGCAAATCTGAATTGATACAAAACAGATCTGTTAGGATCTGAAAAGAGAAAAAAGACAATTTAATGTTTCGGCTGCAAATCCCTTTGTCAGAACTGGGACCTGGGAGTTATCTAATGGAAATAGACAAAGGAAAAGAGAGGGGGAGGGGAGGAACAGGAATAGTGCCTCAGCAGATTCTTTTGTAAAGAGAAAACTTTTTTTGAAGTTTTTTTTTGTAAAGCAAAAACTAATTGATCTTGATTTCAGTGAGGCAATAAAAAGTTATAACCAAACTGCAGCTAGTTTCTTAGCATTAATCTGTGTGATCTGTACTCCAACAAATAAGGAATAATAATTCAGCATTTTTATTATGCAACACACAAAAAAATGACTTCCAGTAAGTTTTAAAATACATGTGTAAATTTACAGATTCCACACTTCCAATGGGGATCTTCACTCAGAAAACGTGAACTGGAGATAGGGCTAAAATACTGTTGCACCAATTTTTTTACATCACTCTTTTTGAGTGTGGCTCTGCACCGGGAGGGCAGGATTGGTGAATGTGCTCTATAGTCTCATGGGTATAAGTGTATCACCATTTTAAGATGTCAGGATAAATTGAAGGAAAACTGAAAAAAACATATGATAGCTTGAGGACATCATAAAAATAGTAATGGGGGAAAAGAAGAAATTAAATATAACTAAATATAAACAAGACAACAAACAACAACTGTGCTACAATGAAAAGAGCAAGTTGTAAAATTTAACATAAATGGAATCATTTGTTGTGGTTGGCACAAAGAAAGAAAGACTTGCATTTATCATTTATATAGCTCCTTTCATGACCACCGGACGTCTCAAAGTACTTTTGAAGTGGAGTCACTGTTGTAATGTGAGAAACGCGGCAGCCAATTTGCGCACAGCAAGGTCCCACAAACAGCAATGTGATAATGACCAGATAATCTGTTTTTAGTTATGTTGGTTGAGGGAGAAGTATTGGCCAGGATACCGGGGATAACTCCCCTACTCTTCTTCGAAATAGTGCCATGGGATCTTTTCCGTCCACCTGAGAGCGCAGACGGGGCCTCGGTTTAACGTCTCATCTGAAAGACGGCATCTCCGACACTGCACTGGAGTGTCAGTCTAGCTTTATGTGCTCAGGTCCCTGGAGTGGGACTTGAACCCACAACCTTCTGACTCAGAGGCGAGTGTGCTACCAACGGAGCCACAGCTGACACTGTACTCCAACAGAATTAATTTGATTACTCACTCACATTAGCATAGACATCAAGGCACACACAGAACACTGGAGTTATTATTCCCTTCCAGGTTTTGCACAGAAATTGTTAAAAGGGTTAATTTAGTTTTCCTGCAGCACAATTGGGGAATGTTCCTTTAAACTGCCATTTCAATTACCTCTCAGTTTGTTTTGTCACCCGTTTGTGGTTTGCAGATTTGGCTTCTGGGAAACTAAACTCTTCTGAACGCTTGCTGCGGAATCTTTGTGACAGAGTATTGAATTGTCCCCGAGTTGTACAGTCTAGACAAATAAAAACATTTCACTGCATTACTATCAGCACCTAACAGTTCCAGTTCTGTAAAAGGCGATGCCCTTCACTTTCTCCTCCAAGATTTTTATTCACAATAATCAAATATTTTCAACATACATATTAAAATGAGATTCACTGATCCTACTGACACCAGACTGCATTTCCCTTCTTATAGTTGAATGATGTGAAAGACTATTGGCAACTTTGTACATTTGGGTTTTCGCTCTGTTCCCACTAATTCACAAGAGATTCCCTATTTTATAAGTATTCTTCCATACTACTCCTCCTCCTCTCCTTCCATCACCCAAGGCCAAGACTCGGAATCTGCCATTCTGGAAGAGGATGCTCAGTGGAGCATGATAGCAGTTCAAGGGCGACTTTCTTTCCTACTTTCTCTTTTTTGCCAGTGGGAAAAGATTTGGCTTCTACCAGGTGACACCCAACGTAGCTGAGATTCATGAGTTAGGACATGAAGGATCATGTAAACATATGTCCTATCTCTCTGTGGCACAGTGTGTTGGTGCTCAACATGCTACTGCTTAATTCATGCCTGTTTATTTCTGTTCAACTTTTATTATTAAGTACGTGACTTATGTTTACTCATTTTCTCTTCCAGTACCAAGAAAACTTACATTTATATAGCGCCTTTTAACATGAAATAACATCCCAAGGCGCTTCAGAAGAATATTCAAAAAATGAACACCAAGCCAAAGAGAGATATTTGCATTGGTGACTGAAAGCTTGGTCAGAGGTGGGTTTTAAGGTGGGTTTTCAAGGAGGCGAGGAAGGTGGAGTGGTTTAGTGAGGGAATTCCAGAGTGTGGGGCCTAGGCAGCTGAAGACACAGTGGGAATGTGAAGGGAGGAGGGGGGATGCACGAGATCAGAGTCAGAGGAACGGACAGCTCAGGGTGGGAGGAGCTTACAGAGAGAAGGAAGGGTGAGGCCATGAAGGGATTTAAGCACGAGGATGAGAATTAAAAATTTGAAGCGTTGGGGGATCAGGAACCAACGTAGGTAAGCGAGGACAGAGGTGATGGGTGAGTGTGATTTGGTGCACGATAGGATACAGGCAGTAGAGTTTTGGATGAGCTGGTGGAGGATGGTAAGTTGGCTAGGCTAGGAGAGTATTGGAATATACAAGTCTGGAGGTGACAATGTCATGAATGAGGGCTTCAGCAGCAGATGGGCTGATGCGGCAGATGATGGCAATGTTATGGAGGTGAAAGTAGGCAGTCTTTGTGATGGAGAGGATATGGAGTCAGGTGCTCAGCTTAGTGTTGAATAAGATGCAGAGGTTGCGAACAGTCTGTTTCAGCCTGAAATGGTGACCAGAGAGGAGGATGAATTCGGTGGCGAGGGTAAGGATTTTGTGCTGGGGGCTAAAGATGATGGATTAGATCTTCCCAATGTTTAACTGGAGGAAATTGCAGCTCATTCAAGACTAGATATCGGACAAGCAATCTGACAAGGGGGGGTCGAGAGTGGTGATGGAGAGATAGAGCTGAGCATACACGTGGAAGGAAAGACTTGCATTTATATAGCGCCTTTCATGATCACCGGACGTCTCAAAGTGTTTTACAGCCAACAAGTACTTTTGAAGTGTAGTCACTATTTTAATGTGGGAAATGCGCCAATTTATGCACAGAAAGCTCCCACAAACAGCAATGTGATAATGACCAGATAATGTTGGTTGAGGGATAAATGTTGGCCAGGACACCGGGGATAACTCCCCTGCTCTTCTTCGAAATAGTGCCATGGGATCTTTTACGTCCACTTGAGAGAGCAGGTTTAACGTCTCATCCGAAAGACAGCACCTCCGACAGTGCAGCACTCCCTCAGGGCTGCACTGGAGTGTCAGCCTAGCTTTATGTGCTCAAGTCCCTGGAGTGGGACTTGAACCCACAACCTTCTGACTTGGAGGCGAGTGTGCTACCCACTGAGCCGCAGCTGACACCATGTCTGAGGAGGATGTCACCAAGGTTAAGCATGTAAATTAGGATAGATTCTTGAGGGGCTCCAGAGGCAAGGGTGTGGAGATGGGAAGAGAAGCCAGTGCTGCAGATGCTCTGGCTAAGATTGGATAGCTAAGAATAGAACCAAGCATTCCAGCTGAGCTGGACAACGGAGGAGAGGCATTCAAGGAGGATGATGTGGTCTATCGTGTCAAAGACCGCAGAGAGGTCGAGGAGGAATGAGGAGGGAAAATGCACCATGGTGATAGTCACAGAAGATGTTATTTGTGACTTTAGGGCAGATTCAGTGCTGTGGCAACACAGAGTTTTAAACATGGAGTTGCGGGTCGACAACACATTACGGACCTTTGAGAGAAAAGGTAGATTGGAGATGGGGCATTAACTTGCAAGGGCACAGAGGTCAAGGGTAGGATTTTGAGGAGGGGCTTGATGATGGTGGTTTTGAAAGGGATGGGAGGAGCAGCAACCATTTACAATGTCAGCTAACATGGGGGCCAGGAGGGGAAGTTGGGCGGTTATTAGTTTAGTGAATGGGAACAAGGGAGCAGGAGGTCAGTCTCTTGGTGCAGTCATGAGGGGAGATGAGAGAGAAACTAGAGAGAAACACGGGTTCAGGCTAAGGAAAGGGGACCCTTGGGGGAGGTTTGCCTTGGTAAGAAGGGGGAAAACAGTGGAGGCAGCTGAACGGATGCTGTTAATCTTAGTAAAGATAAATGAAGATAAATGAGAAAAATAATGGCTGATTTTCATTACAGTGATGTCATATGATAAAGTGTATGTGACATGATTTGCTTCACTGTGCAGGTTTCTCTCCATGCTAGTAAGAAACATTTCATTTTTAACAATTGGAAAAGAATCTGCTCAGATTATTATTTTCTCCAAAAGGCACTCCCCCTGGACTATTTTTCCCTGAGCCCATCACTTCTATTTCCCTTTTTCTCCCCTTTAGTCTTCTTTCCTCTTTACCCTCCCCGCCCCCCCCCCCCCCCACGACCCCAGTTTCCTCTCTGCTGTCGTCATGCCTCCTTTCATTTCTCCCTTCTCGGGTACTCTGCCTCTGCAAATCCCTACCCCAACCCTTCAGCACTCCTCACCCTACCTACTCTCCTGCCCCCATCTCAGGATTTACTCCCTCTCAGTTTCCCCTCTGTGCCTCTCTTGACATCCTCCGAAGGGCCCATCGAGGCACTCATCACTGCCTTCTTATGAGCAGCAACTCCAACTGCCCCATCCTACTCTCTCACCGACCTTCCCGCCCAGCACACCCACTGGGGTCAATCTTGCCAAACACCTTCCCGTCCCACTCATCCCTACCAGTGCTGACACTGTTTACTCTGCCAGCGGATCAATTATCACCGCCCCGCTCCACTCACCCTCCAGAATGTCTGTTCACTTGTGAGCAAGGCCCTTGCCATCCTTAAGCTTACTGTGGATGATTGCATCAACATCATGACCCTGACGGAAACTTGGCTGACAGGTGATGACACCTTTCCCCTTAATGAAGCCTCCCCACCTGGCTATACCTTCCACCACTTGCCCTGTCCAGACCGTTACAGTGGTAGTGTGCATCTTATCACCAAATCACAAGTTGGTCTGTCCCCGTACTCCTCTGGCACCGTCTCCTCCTTTGAGCATCTCACCTTGTTCCGCCCCTCTCGTCTCGCCTTTAAAATCCTCGTTCTTTACCGCCCCCCCCAAGTACCACAACAATTTTCTCACCGAGATATCTTCACTGCTTCCTCCCTTAGCCTCTGCACTGAGCGACTTCTCACCCTCAGTGATTTCAACCTCTATCTCAACTCATCATGTCCCCTCCCCTCGGCGTTCACTGCCCTCCTATTCTCCCTTAATCTCTCCCTCCATAAAAACTCAATTTATCCAAATTTACGGCCACCCCCTCGATCTTGCCATCTCACATGGCCTCTCTACTCCCATCATGTCAATCACAGATAACTTCCCTGTACCCCTTTCCACTCACATCTCCCTTCCCCCTCCCAACCCCACTTCCTTACGTGTCTGCTCCTGGAAAAAAAACTCTCCCTCAAGTGACTTACAACTGCACGTTCCAATTCCCAACTGTCTAAGCCTTTGGTGCTCCATTCACCATGACATTTCTGCAGCTCAATGACACCCTCACCTCCACCTTTGATGTCCTTGTCCCCACTGAAACCCTTACTCTCTCTCACCTTGCGCGTTCCCCCTGGTATGGCCCTCATACTCACTCCCTTGAATCCAAGGGTCATGGACTTGAACGTTTATGGGGGACAACTGGTTTAGCCATTCATCACCAGGTCTGGCTGGACCAAATAAAGCACTATTGGGTCCTGCTCTCCTTTGCCAAAACTGTTTACTATTCCAGGGTCATCCTGGAATCAAAAGATAATCCCTGGCTTCTCTTCTCCACTACAAACCGTCTTCTCCAACCCCTCTCCCCTGCCTTCTCCACCCTTACCTCCAACAATAAGTGCGAGGAGCTCATGGACTTTTTTGTCGTTATCCGTTCAGCTGCCTCTGTTGCTTCTTTCCCTCCCTTCCCATAGCCCAAGTCAAATTTCCCCTAAGGTTCCCCCATGCCCTAGCCCTGAACTCGCATCTTTCTCTAATTTCTCTCCTATCTCCCCTCATGCCCTCTCTGAGCTCATCTTGTCCATGAAACCCACCTCCTGCTCCCTCGGCTCTATTCCAACCAAACTGCTTACCATCCAACTTCCCTTACTAGCCCCCCCGTATTAACTGATATTGTTCCTTTTCCTCGGGTACTGTCCCCCTCCCCCTCAAATCTCCTGTTATCACTCCTCTCCTCAAAAAACCCACCCTTGACCCCTCCGTTCTTGCAAACTACCTTCCCATCCCCAACCTCCCTTTCCTTTCCAAAGTCCTTGAACGTGTTGTCACCTCCAAAATCCACGCCCATCTTTCCCGCAACTCCATGTTTGAATCCCTACAATCAGGTTTCTGCCCATGCCACGGTAACGAAATGGCCATCAAAGTCACTAATGGCATCCAATGTGACTGTGACCATGGTAAACTATCCCTCATCATCCTTCTCGTCCTGTCTGCAGCCTTTGCCACGGTTGACCACATTATCCTCCTTCAATGCTTCTCCTCCATTGTCCACTGGGTGGGACTGCCCTCACCTGGTTCCATTCTTATCTATCCAGTTGTAGCTAGAGAATCACCTGCAATGGCTTCTCTTCCTGCTCCTGTACTGTTACCTCTGGAGACCCCTAAGAAACTATCCTTGGCCCCCTCCTATTTCTCACCTACATGTTGCCCCTCAGTGATGTCATCCTTAAACACGACACCAGGTTCCACATGTACGGCGACGAATCCCAACTCTACCTCACCACCACCTCTCTCGATCCCTCCACTAGCTCAGATTTGTCACGCTGCTTGTCCGGTCCCGGATGAGCAGAAATTTCCTCCAACTAAATAGTGGGAAGACCAAAGCCATTGTTCTTTGGTCCCTGCCACAAACTCCGTTCCCTTGCCAGACTCCATCCTTCTCCTTGGTCACTGTCTGAGGCTGAACCAGACCGTTTGCAACCTTGCCATCCATTTTAACCCTGAGATGAGCTTCCGACTATATATCTGCTGCATCACCAAGACCGCCTACTTTGACCTCTGTAACATCGCCCATCTCGCCCCTGCCTCAACTCATCTGCTGCTGAAACCCTCATGCATGCCTTTGTTATCTCTAGACTTGACTATTCTAAAACTCTTCTGGCTGGCCTCCCACATTCCACCCTCCATAAACTTGAAGTCATTCAAAACCCTATTGCTCGTATCCTAACTCGCACCAAGTCCCGTTCACCCATCACTCCTGTGCTTGCTGACCAACATTGGCTCACGGTCCGGCAACCCCTCGATTTAAAAATTCTTTTCCTTTTTTTTGTCTCCCTCCATGCCTTGAACATGTATTCGCCTCCCAAATCCGTGCCCATCTTTCTCGCAACTCCATATTTGAACCCCTCCAATCAGGATTGCACCCCTGCCACAGCACTGAACGACCCTCATCAAAGTCACAATGACAACTAATGTGACTGTGACCGTGGTAAACTATCCCTCCTCATACTTCCCAAGCTGTTTGCAGCCTTTGACACAGTTGATCACACCATCCTCCTCCAACCTCTCTCCTCCATCTCTGCAACCTCCTCCAGCCCTACAACCTTCCGAGATTTCTGCACTCCTCCAATTCTACCCTCTTGCACATTCCCGATTTTAATCGCCCCACCACTAGTGGCCGTGCCTTCAGATGCCTTGGTCCAAAGCTCTGAAATTCCCTCCCTACCCCTCTCCACCTCGCTCTCCTCTTTTAAGGCGCTCCTTAAAACCTACCTCTTTAACCAAGTTTTTGGTTGCCTATCCTAATATCTCCTTATGTGGCTCGGTGTCAAATTTTGTTTGATAACGCTCCTGTAAAGCGCCGTGGAACATTTTACTACATTCAAGGCGCTATAAAAATACAAGTTGCTGTTAACAAAATAATTATTGGTCATTTAAGACACACATTGTTTTTGTTGGAAAGCGAGAAAAGTGGAACATGGTAACAAAACTCACAGGCAGCTCGCATCATGTGAAAACACAATAATACTTTGCAGCTCAATTTACACCAATGGGGGGAATTTTAACATAGGTGAGCGGGTGGGAGTGGGTGGAAGGTTAAATCGGCAAAAATTCCAAATGTGTCAGGTCGGCCGGCTCCAACCCACCGACTTCCGGGGTTTACTGTGGCGGGACAAGGGGCGGGCAGCCAACTCGCTCCCAGGAGGCGGGATGGCATTTTAAATATGTTAATGAGGCTGGATTTAACTGGCATTACGGGTTTTATTATGGCCGGCGGGGTGAGGACAGCCTCGGGGAGCACTCCATGTGGGCCAGGAGTGCTTCCTTCTGGCCCCCCAAGCTACCCCACAATTGGATCACACCCACCACCCACCCAGTATTGGGGATCGGACCACCCCTGGTGTCAGAGATCAGACCCCCGAATTCAGGGATCAAACCCCTCCCGGGGTTGGGGTTCAGACCCTCCCCAGGATCGGACACCCCCTGGGGTCGGAGATCAGACCACCCCCACCCCCACCACCGGGGTCAGGGATCAGACACTCTTGGGATCAGACCCCCCCACCCCCCCGGCTCAGGAATCGGACCTACCTGGTCCTGCAGCCTCCTCCGACGCCCCCCCCCCCCGCCTGACTGGAAGCCAAGCCTGTCAATCTGACTGACTTCCGGACAGGGAATTAGACAGGGCCAAGAGTCGCATACTGTGGAGTTAAATCTCCACAATGTGCGGGGAATCCCAGGCTTCCAGGTTTTCTGTGTGCTACCGGACACTCCAAGCACGTTGGGAAGTAAAATTTCCCCCCAGTCTGCCTGTTTGCCAAACACTTTACTTTAAAGGCAGCACTCCTTCAAATCTATCTGTGCTCAAGTCTATTTTTGCTCTTGCCACTAGATGGAAGCAAAAACGTCACAGAGCTGCATCTGGTCCATGTTCCAATTGGCTTCCATCCACAAAGCCAGAAAACAGCTGACACTTTGTCCAAAATCACGTGTACATTTGAAACTGGGAATTGTAGCCTGACACAATGTTTTAATTTAAAACATGTCAAGCCAATATTTACTCTGCAGTATAATCAAGTATTACTCCAACATTCCTTCAAGTTATTCTATTAGGGTTATAAATGTTTCTCGGTGGTGTAGCACTGTCAGCACTGGGGCTGTATATAAAGAAAAAGCTTATTCACAAAAAACACACGAGCTGCTGTATCATACAGCTGCACGGACAGGAAAAGTTCACCACTCAGTAGGGGATGGATTGTGCTTTCCAACAGGTATTATAAATGATCATGATGTTTTAACTAATGAGATGTATTATGTGTACGTAATCATTTACTGCAGTCAGAATCCTCAGTGCGAGAGGGATTTATGTACTTCGGGAATACAACAACAATACTGGTTAATATTTTGTTTTTCTCAGATCCAGAATGCATTCTAACAGCAAATTATTCTGCAAATATAAGTTCATAATTCCTTAATCATCGCACTAAACACAGACATAGAAATATTTAGGATGGTTAAATAAGCTGAACCTATTACATAAGCCCAATGATTATCATGCAAGTACTCGTATTTCACTGTTATACTATGATTATTATGCCACATTCTGTCAATGTATATTCGGCATGGAATTTCTAGATTACACCAACTGAATTCCACTCCCGTTCAATTTGCTACACCTCCAGCAGGACCACGTTAGTAGGTAATCAGATATTAGAGAGATGCAGTGCGGTTCCTGTTTCCCAGGAATCAGTACATAAACTGCCAACACAGTGCCATGAAGCACACTGCAAACAAGTCTATATACTTACTGCCCCGAGTCTCCTCTTCATTGCACCAGTAGACTCATGCTGTTACAGAGATTTACATGTGAGCAGACCCAAATTTTCAAGACTGAGATTGATAAGATTTTTGTTAGGTAAAAGTATCAAGGGACATGGAGAAAAGGCAGGTAAATGGAGTTGAGGTACAGGTCAGCCACGTTCTAACTGAATGGAGGAACAGGCTTGAGTGGCTGAATGGCCTACTCTTGGTCATATGTTCCTATGACATGCCACTGACTACAGGCAGCATAAGCTTACACAAGTGAAGCAGTGCCAGTTAATGAGCCTCAATTACACTAGAGTCCTAAAATGGTCAGAGAGCTTTCTAGCACTGCAACGTACAACAAAGGCCACAGAAAGGAAGGCCCTTCCTCAAAACGAATTATCCACCATTAATCCAGACATGCAATTAATTAAAAAAATATTCTCCCTATTAATTTTTAACTTATTTTCTCCATTTCTTCAGCCGGTGTACCCATGGGTAAACTGAGAGGAACAGTAGTCAACCTGGTGCCTTTTCTATTGTGCATGAGAGTAGCCAGGATGGTTTAGCTTTCATTCAGGGACCCATAATTTGCTGGTGCGAACTCACATCCACCCACCTTACTAAAACATGAAAACCTCCAACTTCAACTATTTACAACACTGTTCTAAGGGTACTTTTTTTTTTACAAAAACACACATACTAACTGCAGGTGAACAATAAAATGGGCCAGTAACTAAAGAGATTTCACTTTTACCAAACTTTACCTTCACAGCAGTCCTGCCACATCCGCAGGTCGATGCGTGGAATTTCCCAGCAGCTGACAAAGCCCTGAGGATAATTTGCCATCCTGAAGACATCTGGTTGAACCTGCTGGATGTTGTCTCCATTGTCACACATGACTCGTGCGAGTGAGGCTTGCTTTATCTGAGTTACCTGGGCGGGGGTGAAGACTCCTGGATTTTCATACCAGAATCTGAGAAAATACAAATCATTTTTCAATTGTCGCAACAGTTCTCCCAATACAAAAAGATTGCGGACATTATTGGATCGACAAGCCTTTGTCCCCAGTGGAAGATACCCAGAACTTAACTATTCACCAAGCTAACAACCTACTGCTGGTACTATTGATATAATGGGTAGTTTTTCCTGATAGATTTAAATCGATATAGCAACACCATCGATAGGTAGTTTTGCCTATGGTAAAAGGCTACAACCATTTTTACTGTAACACTAAACAAACACATCAGGGGATCAGTATTTCAGCTGCCTCGACAATTCAGTGGCTAATGGCCCAGCTAAGACCCATAATTTGCTGGTGCAAGCTCACATACAGCCACTTCACGATGAGGTGCATCAGCGCCACCTTATGTTGGACTCCGTCTCAGAATATGAACGTTTCTAACTTCAACTATTTACAATAACATTGTTCTAAGGGTACTTTCAATGATAATCCGACATTACTACAGTGACTACACTTAAAAAGGTAATTTATTGGCTGTAAAGCACTTTCAGACATCTTGAGGTGCTATATAAATGCAAGTCTTTCTTTCTTTGAATGCACCAGGCAGTGCAAGGCTGAGTCAATCAGACCAGGAACATCTCTCTTTCCACCTATGGCTTGTGCTGAGCTAGTAACGGAGGCACTATAGTTTGCCTCAGCATTCCTCGGCCAGTGTGCCTGATCAGCATCTCATGACCGCCCCCCCCCCCCGGAAGTATTTGTGCAAGGGCGTCCTCAATAAGCACAGTGTCAGACTTGGACATGATTCCCATCTACTCCCTATAGTCAAAGAGTTCAACAAAAAGCATGAAATGATTTTTTTTATTAGATGTGGCAACAGGGGGGTGGGGTGGGAGGTCGGGGATGGGACAGGGTAGAAACTGGGAATAGAAATTGTAAATGTGGTGTCAAAAATGAAGTTTGTTTAAAACATTGATCTCACTCTCTGGGGGCAAGCAGTAATACTGTCAATGTAAATAGCAGTAAAACAGATGATGGATTGATGAGCTAATATAGGCAGAATGGTATTTGTTATCTGTATTTATCTTGTGATTAACACTCATTGTTCAGAATGGATACTTGGGTGAGATACTGGAGGGCTACCACCAGCTGTACAATCATACCCTACTGTATAAGTTTCCATAAAACTATGCATCTTTATCAGTTACTTCTAAGTATATCCTTTTTTATGCTTGCAGTTTACACCAATGTTCTTTACATGTGTAAAAAATAATCTCGTATTTTTGCATCTTTTTTTTGATCCCTTCAATATCCTTATGCAAGCAGAATAATGGATTCTACAAACACAATATGCAGCAGGCACAGGACGAGGCACAGCTTTAATTGGGATTGACAAGCAAACATGCTAAACGGTGTCCCACAACCCTCCACTTGACTCTTTCACAAAAACGAATCCAGCAATGAATTACTACTGGTATGAAAAATTCATAAGCACAACACAACATTCTGTATATTTACCTGTCTCCATCCCTTAGTCTACGGAATTGAGTACTGAGCAGGCAAAGCAGCACGGGTCCCACTCTTGTGCCAGGTATCAAATCTTCTACCATCAGTGCCGGCCAAAGGTCTATATTCCGTGGGGTGCCATATAACCTACAACAGCAGTAAGGTTAGCTATTGGTAAGATAAATAAAGACTTGTGTTATGCAGTCAGTACTAGTTAGTCACAAACCAATCTAAGCAAATTACCAATGAAAGATAGTGGCCAGAATTTTCAGGAGGTAAGAGTGGGTGCGGGGGAGGGCGCGCAGGGGAAGTGAAAGTTGAAAAAATGTGAACCCCGACCCCCAACCTGCCCACTTTCACTTTTTACTCAGGAGGGACGGGGCGGGCCCGGGCAGCCAACCTGCTGCCAAGAGACGGTTTGGCAATTTGCATATTATATTGAGGCCTGAAGCCTCTACTTTAACCTGCTTTGCGGGTTTTACTGCAGGCAGCCAGGGATCCTAGGGCTCAGGATTCCTGGTAGCTGCAACGAGGCGGCCTCAGCCTCGGGAAGCAATCCTTGTGGGCCGGGAGGAGCAGGAGTGCTTCATCCTGGCTCTCCAAGCTCCCCCACCATCAGCCTGGACCTCCCAGGGGTCGGGGTTCGGACCCCACCCCTCTGGCCTGGAAAACTCCCTTCCCTCCCCAGGATTGCGACTCGGCCCCGGGGATCGCACGCCCCTCCCCCAGGATCGAGCTCTACTACCCACCCCCACAACGCTTGGACCCCCTTCCAGGGGATTGGAACCTCCCCCCGGGCTTGGACCCCCTGGGGATCGGACCCCCGCCCCCTCCCCCACCAACCTCACCCATAGAAACATAGAAGATAGGAGCAGGAGTAGGCCATTCGGCCCTTCGAGCCTGCTCCGCCATTCAATGAGATCATGGCTGATCATCCAAATTCAGTACCCTGTCTCTGCCTTCTCCCCATATCCCTTGATCCCTTTAGCCTTAAGAAATATATCCAACTCCTTCTTGAATATATTTAATGAACTGGCCTCCACCGCACTCTGTGGCAGAGAATTCCACAGGTTCACCACTCTCTGGGTGAAGAAATTCCTCTTCATTTCAGTCCTAAATGGCTTACCCCTTATCCTTAGACTATGACCCCTGGTTCTGGACTCCCCGGCCATCGGAAACATCCTTCCTGCATCTAGTCTGTCCAGGCCTGACAGAATTTTATAGGTTTCGATGAGATCCCCTCTCAATCTTCTAAACTCCAGTGAGTATAAGCCTAATCGACACAATCTCTCCTCATACGTCATTCCTGTCATCCCAGGTATCAGCCTGGTGAATCTTCGCTGAACTCCTGCCATAGCAAGAATGTCCTTCCTCAGATAAGGTGACCAAAACTGCACACAATACTCAAGGTGCGGTCTCACCAAGGCCCTGTACAACTGCAGCAAGACATCCTTGTTCCTGTACTCGAACCCTCTTGCTACGAAGACCAACATACCATTTGCCTTCTCAACCGTCTGCTGCACCTGCATGCTTACCTTCGGCGACTGGTGCACAAGAACACCCAGGTCTCTTTGCACTTCCCTTTCTCCCAATCTATTGCCATTCAAATAATAATCTGCCTTCCTGTTTTTGCCACCAAAGTGGATAACCTCACATTTATCCACATTATAGTGCATTTGCCATGTTTCTGCCCAAGCACCCAACCTGTCCAAATCGTACTGGAGTTTCATGACATCCTCCTCACAGCATTCCCTCCCACCCAGCTTTGTGTCGTCTGCAAATTTGGAGATATTACATCCAATTCCCTCGTCCAGATCATTAGCACTTACCTGGTCCTGTGGCCTCCTTCTCAGAGTTCCCTGCTCAACTAGAACCCACCCCTGACGTCGCACGCACGCTGTGGAGTTATGTGCCGGGAAACCTGACCTTCCAAGTTTCCCATTGTCTCCTGGGTCGCCCCCACACCGTGCGGGGGGGACCCGGGAAAATCTAGCCCAATGTTTATCAAGCAACAATGCTTTATTTTGTTATTATTGGAAGAAGGAGTCCCATAGTCTATCTCGCCCTTTTCCTGTTTCACCTCGAATTGATTTTCAAGCCCCATATTTTTTCTAGCCACAGACTGCCTAATTTCACTGTTACAAAATTACTCAAATCTGACCTTATCTCATGCCACCACTCCTGAAACTGTCATCCATACTTTCGTCACTTCCCGGATCAAATTCTCCAATGCTCTTTGTGCCAGCCATCCCAATGTTCTACCCTACATAATCTCCCACCACCTCTACATTCCTGTCCCACTCGAAGGTGCTCCTTGTCACCCTTCTCTTCTCCAACCCCAAGTAATTAAATCAAAATCCTTGTCCTCATTTACAAATTCCACCATGACCTCACCCGTCCCAACCTCTGCAACCTCCTCTACACCAAAGTGCCAGCCCATATCTTCCATTCTTTCAACCCTGCCCACCTTTGCATCTCCTGTTCTCTCCATTCCACCTATGGTGGCAGTCTTCAGCTATTTTGGCCCCCACACGCTGGAAATCTCTCCATAACCCGCGTGATGTTACCGCTCTCCCCATTTCAAACTACTCCCCAAACCACCTGTTCGGTAATGCCTAAATTTTCTGCTACTGGGTGGTATCTGTCCTCACTCTAAAGTGCCTTGAAACGTTTTATTACGTTGTTATAGGCACTTTATAAATGCAGGCTGTGTGGCTGTTTATCCCACACACCACATTCCATTCTATATTTTTTCTGTTATATAAATCCAAAGTTGACATAGTTTAATGGAAAATTGTGTTTTCGCAACAAAATGTAATTATGTGATCTTGTGAAACTATCACTAATATAGTATACATTCTACAGCATTTTGGGAACAAGGGTTGAGTCACTTCTATGATACCTAGATACTGTAGCATCATATCTGAGAAGTGACAAAACATCACACAAGATTAATGATCAGCATCTATGGTTTGAAGGTGGGCCTCTGAACTTCCAACACTAGTTTATATTAAGAGAGCCCAGAAACCTTAACCCAACATCTGCAATGTTAGACCACAGGATTTTACCAAACTAGAAGAACAACATTTAAAGATGCATTTACACTATGGCTGTAGTGTTAGAATGAAGCAGTTTCTGTTCACACTAATGCTACAGTTATAGTGTAAATGCAGCCTCAATTCAGAGACGGGGGCTAACCTGACACTGAAACAAAGTGGACTGAGACTCTCTTGTGGTGGTAGTCTGAATCTGCTTCACTTCAGAGGTATTTCTGGCACAGACACCCGATTCACTCTCCACGGGGCTGATTTTGACTTTTGAGTGAGCGACCAGTGGGGTGCGCTGGTTAGTCGCCCACACTCGGAGTGTCCCACTTTACATTGTGCCAGCGAACCGTAGGCGTTAAATGGGAGTCCCGATGCAGCTTGCCAGATTGAGGCCAACCAATATCAGGCTGCCCTGGCTGCCAGCAAGTTAAGTGTGGAACAGGGGTCGCAATCGCGGGGTGGTGGAGGGGGGAGTGTCCCGCGGCGGCAATGAGCCAGATTGTTCCAAACTTGCCTTTTCTGGGCCTCTTCAGCTCCATCACCCATGGAACTGATTGGAGCCTGCATGGAAACAGCTCCAACCAGTTCCAATCTAAAATAGCAATCGGTCCTATTTATGACTTAAGACCCCAATTTGCATATTAAAAAGGCCACATCAATATGAATACAACAGCAAAATAACATTAATATGGATCTAGCCACATCATTAGGATTAATGGGGCCCATTTTGAGGCTTTAACCGCTCTATTAACACCACGCAAATCAAATGCAAATCAGCCCCATAGTGTGAATGCACAGTCTGAAGAAGAATCTACACCCACACGTTAATAACAACATAAGAACATAAGAAATAGGAGAAGGACTAGGCCCTTCGAGCCTGCTCCGCCATTCAATAGGATCATGGCTACTCTTCTACCTCAACTCCACCTTCCCGCCCTATCTCCATATCCCTTGATACCCTTAATATTCAAAAATCTATCGCTCTCAGCCTTGAATATACTCAACAACTGAGCAACCACAGTCCTCTGGGGTAGAGAATTACAAAGATACACCACCCTCTGAGTGAAGAAACTTTTCCTCGCCTCAGTCCTAAATGGCTGGCCCCTTATTCTGAGACTGTGACCCCTGGTTCTGGACTCCCCAGCCAGGGGAAACATCCTCCCTGCATCTACCCAGTCAAACCCCTTAAGAATTTTATATGTTTCAATGAGATCACCTCTTATTCTTCTAAATTATAGGGAATATAGGCCTAGTCTCCTCAATCTCTCCTCTTTGGACAATTCCCCCATCCAAGGAATCAGTCTGCCTCACAGCGCCAGAGACCCGGGTTCGAATCCGGCCTCGGGCGACTGTCTGTGTGGAGTTTGCACATTCTCCCCGTGTTTGCGTGGGTTTTCTCCGGGTGCTCCGGTTTCCTCCCACAGTCCAAAGATGTGCGGGTTAGGTTGATTGGCTATGATAAACTGACCCTTAGTGTTAGGGGGATTAAATACGTGGGGTTACAGGGATAGGGTGGGATATGTGTTGGTGTAGGGGTTACGGGGATCGGGTGGGATATGTGTCGGTGCAGGCGCGATGGGCCGAATTGGCCTCTATCTGCACTGTGGGGTTTCTGTGATTCTGTGAACCTTCGTTGCACTCCCTCTAAGGTAAGTAGACCAAAACTGCACAAATTACGTCAGGTGTGGTCTTACCAAGGCCCTATATAATTGCAGTAAGACTTCTTTACTAATACTCCAATCCTTTTGTAATAAAGGCTAACATACCATTTGCTTTCCTAATTGCTTGCTGTACCTGCATGTTAACTTTCTGTGATTTGTGTACAAGGACACCCAGGTCCCTCTGAACAACATTTCCCAGTCTCTCACCATTTAAAAAAAATATTCTGTTAACCTGTCTGCACAGATATCTGGTTAAGGAGAAAATGGGACTTTGTCTTTAGAGAGGCAGGGTGACCATCAGATAAAAAATTATTTCTGTTTCTCAACAATCACTATACCTGTCAACACCCTAAAAACCATTGGGGTAAAAATTGGGTAGCGCCCCCTTTACCTTTGCCGGGGGCGCTAATTTTAGCGGCCCGAAAAAGTTAGCGCCCCCATGGCCACTTTTCCCAAGTAGCACCCCGAGAGGGAGGAGGGGTGCTACTGGAAGCACCCCGCGTCCCTCTTGGGGTGCTGCGGCTCATCATGCCGCGGTACTGCAGGCCTTCCTCACCTTATTAAAGGGGAGGGGCCTGGCGCAGCTTGTCCCGGCGCCCAGCTGGGCCACCAGAGATCGGGAGTGCCGGCAAATTCAAGAGGAGTGCTGGGCTCACGGAGAGCAGCCGGCACCCCGCGGTGGGGGCCTTCACGGGGACCGGGGACAGCAATGGGGGCAGGTGCTGGCAGGCGGCCAGCAACAAAAATGGCCGCCCGCCACATCCCCTTTAACTAGCGCCGCCACAGCCGCAGTTAGGCCCCCTGACCCCGGCAGACATAGCGTCGGTGGTAAGTCGGGGGGGGGGGGTGGCGCCACCCAATATTACAGCTGGGGCACAAGCGGGGTGTTGTGCACGGCGATGACGTCATCGGCAGTGGCGCAGCGCCGCGCTAACGGTTAGTGCCGCCGCTAACCTCCCGCTGAGTTAGCGGTGCCACGCCCGGGCACTAGTTGATTTGCACCCCATTAGGGCGCTAACAGGAGGCGCAAATTAACCGAATTTCGCCCCCATTAAGTCTCTATCAACAGTTTCCTGCTTACTCTGGTCATAAATCTATCCTTAGTTACAATTTTAACATGATTAAAACGTGGCTCACAACTTTTGCCACTCCCAGGAATATTACGAGGCTGGTGGGTGCGGGAGGGATGGCAGGATGGGACTAAGTTACACTATGATGGTATGGGACAGGCTCAGTGGACCAGCTGGTCTTTTCCTATCCATCGTTTTCATATGTTTGCTACTTTTGAATTTGGGTAGCCTGGAACTACCATGAATTTTGACTGAAAGGACCAGATGAACGCAGCACTATTTGGCAAATGCTCTTTCACTGTCGGATTTGGTTTTGAACTCAAAGAGATGGCAGACTCCTCTGTCCAAAGTGAAACGAGTTTGGGCAGTCAAGCTCCAATTCACGGACAACACAAATCAGTGGCAAAAAACTGTCAATAATTTTCTCCAGTTGAGTAATTTCACCCAGAAGTACAATAAAAATAACAGGATGGGAAATGGAAGGATACTCATGTGAGGTAATTTGTTTGGGTAGCAATACAGCAATGGGAAACTCTAATGTATATCTGACCCATATACAGTAATGCTATATCTGACCTTGGTACTGTTGAAAGCACCAAAAGGAAAAGCCAAATTAACCATTTTTTTTTATAGTTTAGTAGAATTAGGGTAACAGGACCACAAATTACAGTAGAATTCGTAAATGTTCTCGTCTGCTTACCTCTCTAGCTTCTTTCGAATCTCTGGGTTCTTGATCTCATTTTTCAAATCTTCAAAATCATGAGCAGATGTGAGGTTACAGAAAACCCTGTAGTCATTGTATGGAGGTATTCCATGATCACGTCCCCGTTGGATATTCATTGCTGCTAAATCCAGGGAAACAGCATGCACCATGGAAAACAACTTCTCTGTGAGCTCCAAGTTCAAAAGTTCAGTTGGAATCCTCATTTTTCCCGGGACAGCAAAAAGGCCACGAAGAAGTGGATCGATGCTGCCCTCCTGGATAAGTCTAAATGGCGAGAAGAAAGCTTTATGCAATGGAAGATGGCCTTCAGGAATTGGCTGGAAGGATTCATTCAGTCGATAGAGAATTGGATTGATGAGCGTGTGGCCAAAGCGAAAAGCTGCTGTGGCAAAAGCATTGACAATCCCTGCATTGATATTTGGATTATAGCCCTTGTAGCCACCTAGTATTTTCATACCAACATCGCCTAGGATTTTGGATAACCAATGCGTGTATGTGATATGCTGCATTTGTGCGCCAACTATTTTGCGCGTTTCGTGATAGATGGTATCACCATCCCAATGTGGATTGAGTTTCAGTAGCTCTGTTGCAATACGGTTGTGTTCGCGGAACCACAGTGTGTGTATCGCTGTCAATGCAATATGCTCATTGGATCTGTGATCGCCCGCAAGGAAGCATGGAATAGGGCTCTCATTTGTATCCCTCATACATTCTGTTGGTGGGCCTGTGGCAAAAGGCAACAAATGTTTGCCAGATTTAGGTACAACCTGACCTGCCTTTAATAGACCACGTTGATTTGTTAGATCCCTCAGCTCCTGTGACTCGTGCTCTGTGCTTCCATAAACATTGGAAGCATCGATATAGGATGTCAAGTGATTGATCTGTTCTCTTGGGTACACAGAATTCATCAACAGGGAAGTCATTCCACTGCCACATACGGGACTAGAGCGCACAAAAAACATACATCGGCCGTTCCTCACACGAGGATCATCATCTGGGATCAAAATTGGAAAACATGGAGGATCGTTAGTGCAGAATCTGTTGCATGGCTCTCCGTCAGAAAACCGAGACATACTTAGTGCAGCCACTGTTAAGTCCAAGTCATGATCTAGAAATTGGCCCCACTGCATTACTAGGTGTGTATACTGGTCATCGGGAGTGATTGTTTCGGTACCAATCATTGTTGTGGAAACAATACGAGGCAATGGAAGAGGGTGCCGGCTGTCCTCTGGGTTCAGACTGGAGCCCCTGGGAAGGTTAAATCCATTTTCATACACGGGTTTCAGAAGTCTTTCAAAAGCGGTAAGCGATGCTCCCCACATCGGATGCTGCAGGTTATTGCAAGTACCATCATGTGTCCTGTACTTTTGGTGAAAACAAATGTCTATGCAGTCAGGGGAACGTCTGTGAGTAGTACAGCCCGAAATATTAGCAATCATGTTAAGGTATCGTGGAGAGACTAGATCATTGTAGCGATAACCTAAAAATGAAATGTCAAACAAAGCAAAATCAAACAAATGCCAGAAATTAGCACAGGCAGTTATAAAATGATTTTGGGTACATGGAATTCTCTCAATATAGTAGTAGGTATTATAGCACTTCCACAATTCTATAGCTTCTTTATTTTTAATAGGAGTTCGATGGATTGTATTTTGTAAGTTGGTATTTCTTTTGTTAATGAGTTCACTTAGTTTTGAGGTACATTTTCTGGAGCACAAATATGTACACAGGTGCTGAATGATGTAGTGTCAGTTTTAGTGTGCTGGAGTGGTGATGTCACCAGCATACCAAAGTCAGAAGAAATGGCTTTCTTGCTTGGACCCAATATATCAAATAGATAAAACACCATAATTGTTGCTGTAGGCAATTGTAAAAAATCCTAAGAGGATAGTTGTAGAAGGGCATTGCATTATCCATTTATGTGGCTAATCATGATTTGCCTTAACCAATATCGAGGGCCAATATCTGATTTGAGGTTGCCCTGGGCAAACACAATGATGGAAAGAAAAAAAGGTAATTCAGCAGATAAAGCAAACAGCCCCTGTACAATGTGCTCTTATTAATTATTCTGAACATGTTTTAATTGCTAGCGGTAGATAGATAAGTACTAGTAAATTGCCAGGGATATAAATTTCCTGATCCCTAGAGATAATTGAGTAAAACACGTTTATTCATTAGAGTTCTGGAAGGCGGGGCGGGGCTGAAAGAGTACTGAATGGGGCTGCCCTAGGAATTGGTTTTGGGACCAGTATTCTTTCTAATGTACATAATCTGAGTTGATCCGTGCATCGGGGGATTGAGATACGCAGAAAAAATGGCCGAAACTGGGGCTCTGAGGGATAGGGCAGGATTTTCATTGGGCCGTGGAGGCAGGATTGGAGGCATGTGGGAGGTTAAAATCCCGAAATCGGGGGGCACGAACCCATCCCGCCCCCAACCCGCCTCCATGCCAGTTTCAAAGGAGGCGGGTACCCGACCCGCACTGGGACCCGCCTCCCCGAGGCGGGAAGGGGATTAGTGCCAATTAATTGCCTGTTAACAGGCAGTTTTTAGCCTAATCCCTATTTTCATTGGTGAACTGTGGGATTCCCGACGGCTCCAAACCATGCCAAGTTAGCGAGGCGGGCCGTCGGGATGAAGGGCTTGGAGGGGTCGAGATGTCCGGTGTTCAGGTGAGTGATGGGTGCATGAGTGCAAAGGTAAATGTGTTTGGTGTGTGTAAAATGTTTAAAGAAGTTTTACTTACCTTTACAGCCTTCCTTCCTTCAGGTCTCGGGAGTCCCTCATCTCACCGGCACAGAAAGCAGAATGGCCGAGAGCTGTCAAAAGTTCCAGCATTCAGCTTTCTGTTCCGGGGAGATCTCTAAATCACCGAGAGGAAGGAATTAACCAATCCCGCCTCCACAGCCCAATGAAAATCCTGCCCCATAGAGTTATACAGCACAGAAAGAGGCCCTTCAGCCCATCGTGTCCACGCCGGCCATCAAGCATTGTCTATTCTAATCCCATTTTCCAGCACTTGGTCCGTAGCCTTGTTTCAAGTGCTCATCTAAAGGCTTTTTGAATGTTGAGGGTTCCTGCCTCTACCACCCTTTCAGGCAGTGAGTTCCAGATTCCAACCACCCTCTGGGTGAAAAAGTTTTTCCTCAAATCCCCTCTAAACCTCCTGCCCCTTACCTTGAAACTATGCCCCCTGGTTACTGACCCCTCTACTAAGGGGAAAAGTTCCTTTCTATCTACCCTATCTATGCCCCTCATAATTTTGTACACCTCAATCAGGTCCCCCCTCCGGCTTCTCTGCTCTAAGGAAAACAACCCCAGCCTGTCCAGTCTCTCTTCATAGCTGAAGCGCTCCAGCCCAGGTAACATCCTGGTGAATCTCCTCTGCACCCTCTCCAATGTAATCACATCCTTCCTATAGTGTGGCGACCAGAACTGCACACAGTATTCCAGCTGTGGCCTAACTAGCATTTTGTACAGCTCCATCATAACCTCCCTGCTCTTATATTCTATGCCTCGGCTAATGAAGGCAAGTATCCCATATGCCTTTTTAACCATCTTATCTACCTGTCCTGCTGCCTTCAGGGATCTATGTACATGCACACCAAGGTCCCTCTGATCCTCTGTCCTTCCTAGCAACGACTTGAAAGGAGGCAGCTGAAAGATGACCTTATGGAGGTACACAAGACAATAATTAGTGTGGATGAGTTCACTACTTCAAGGTAATCTAAGACAGAACACAAAAGCATATGCTAAAACTGTACGAGATCAATTTAGGACAAAAGCCAGGAAGAGCTTAATGTTTAGAACAGTCTTCTAGATAGGGGAGTGGAGCTAAAATCCTTGGCTCCATTCAAGATGCTCTGAATGGGACAAGTTTTTCTAGATGAATGAGTTAAGTTCGGTCAAATTGTCTTCTTCATCTCCATTTATCTTGTGAAGTAATGTTAGTACCACTTAACAAGGACCTGGGAGCCAACAGCTGCCAAAGACAGTTCAATTGGTATAAATGTGAAATAATTAATCTGGAAGCAAGAAACCAAAGGAGGAGGTTGTGTGCGAAACAGAAGAGTGGTAGAATGAACAGATCAGGAAAGAGATCCAGGAATAACAGTGGCTAAATCTATGAAACTGTCAATGCAGAGCTTAGCTGCACTGAAAGTAAAACACAGGCAGGCAAGGTACTGGGTGCATAAACAGACAAGTTTGCTGTCTAAGAGCATTGGTTATATGGTGTAATGAGTGCCGTTCTGGTCACCGAATCATAGGACGGCTATTGCTGCCTTTGGGAAGGTACAGAGGTGAGCAACAAAATGATTCTAACAGTTAACAACTTAAGTGAACAGCAAAAGTTAAGGAGGTTGGGCTTATTTTATTTGAAAAGAATCAAACACTAAAGTAACCTAGAGTTTTCATAATTATAAACGGTGATTTGGTAAAGCGGGTCCAGACAAATTGCTCACTGTTGCAATAGGTACAAATAACAAGGGACACAAATTTTAAAATTAAGAAGAGTAACAAGGCAGACTTTCATCCAAAGGGCAACAAAGTTATAGAATAAATAGCTTGGGAAGGCTCTTGAAATGGACAGTATAAATGAGCATAAAAGATAATTAAATAGGATTATAGGTGAGAAGGGACCAAAGGATATGGTGAAAAGGCGGGAAGTGAAATGATCTATCAAAGAGGAATGGGCTCGTTGGGCCTACTGGCTTTTCCCTTTTCCTAAAATCTTTTTTGCTCTGTTGTGTTCAATATCAGACATGTTGAACATTAGCTTTCTTCATCTTCATCTTTTCACTGCCTTACTTAACTAACTTCATGCCCTTTTCATTGCCTTATTGAGATGATCTTTGTAATATCAACCACCATTTTTTTTAACCTCTTTCAGGCTTTCCAAAAACCTTTTTACAGCCATTCGACCCATTAACTCTGCTCTCTGACAAGTTGTCAGCATTTCTGGCTCTTGACTTCTACCCTCCCCTCTTTATTTTGTTCAGTCCTATTAAAGGATATCAGTTACAACTGATGGTCTATAAATGAAACATTCTCTCTTCTCTTTACCGATAGTGGCAAACCTCCTGTGTATTTCCAGCACTTTAAATTTTTATTTAAAATTTTTGTTTCTGCTATGTGCAGCAACAGTTGTAAGCTACTTGGAAAATGAAAGTGCAATAAAAACAGTTTTCATACTATTGTTATTGTAACTCAGTTTTGGTAAAATTCCAAAAACATTTTTGCATATTGAACATGATGCATCATGTAATTATATTCAAGTTATGGTGCAGATAAATGAATGAGTGCACAAACGTTGCCACCATCACACAATTTGTTTTATAAGAATGCTATTGCCACGTACTTGTATTATTAAGGTTCACAGTTAGGCCTTGCTGAACGTGCTCCTGAATCAACTGTAGCGTTCTCTCAAAGATTTCACCTGCTCTAGCTGCTTCCACAGTATAGGGGTCACGTGGGTAACGGAATAGGGCCAGCAGGTCATTTGGGGTACGTGGGCGCCTGTCGAATACAAGTGAGAAATCAAATTCTGAAATAATAGGCTACTGGCAAGCTAGAAAGATATTTGTAACAAAGCTTTTGATGCAGTTCTTAAATACCTGTTCATGCAGTATGCAGACAAATCTTCAGCACTACCACCTCCAGCAAATAGGCCAGCTCTAGGACATATATAAACACCTCTCACCTGAGTACCTCTCTCAGGCTCCACAAATTCCACCCCTCCGTACCTGACTGCTGGAGGAGCAGTGGCCATAAGGACACTCTGCTGCACACTCTGGTCATGGCTGTGAATCCAGCCATTCTGGCTAGCAGTCTAGAGTACCACTGGGACCTTGAGTGGTCTTGCAATCCCAGAGGATGACACCTCAGCACTTATGGCGTCTACCCACCAGAGAGTGAGCCCACCACCCCCCCAGATGTGCGTAACTCTTGACACTAGCTGTAAGAAGGTGCCCACGTGATGAAGGGGACCCTTCCCACAACAAACGTGACTGAAGCACATGTGGAGCAGAGCATATCCCAATTTAAATGAGTGGCGTTTGGTCTCTACCTGGAATTGGACTAATACCAAGCAGTTTTGGGGCCCATTCTTGGATGCTCACTCAGCACAACTCGCACCTAGCCACTAACCCTGAAGCACAACAACCCAAAACAAGGTGACCATTATTATACAAGGCCATCTCTCTGTTCCCAGGCCTAACTAACTGCAGAAACCAAGGCCAAACAAGCTGCCTCAATGCTGGAAGTTCATGCTAAAAAACCTGGATATAACAATGTACTCCTCCTGCATGCAGTGTGCAATCAAAACATATAATGGCTTCATAAAATGCATGTGTGAATGCACTTTAAGAAATTCAATTAAAAAGACCTACAACATACCAGAAAACACGAAGCTAAGAACATTCATAGCTTTACATTGCATCATTAAAGTCCCTGGATAGAAAAGCTAGAGATAGTGGGCTAAAAATTGAGTAGCACCCCATTTAGGGGGTCCAACGTGCCCCGGAAAAATTAGCATTCCTGCGCCAGAACTTGAGTGGTTGCGCCCCAAGAGGGAAGCGGGGCGCTACTGGAAGCACCCCGCATCCCTCTTGGGGCGCTGAGTCAATATCGCGGCATTATGTAATGCAGCGCCATGTGCTGCAGCACGTCGCGGTATTGCAGGCCTTCCACCCCTTCTTAAAGGGGAGGAGCCTTGCGCAACGCGACCCGAGGAACAGCTGGGCCCCCGGGGATCAGTAGCGCCCCGCTTCCCTCTTGGGGCGTTCAGGAGGCCGGGGATGGGAGCACAGGCAGGTGCTGGCAGGCAGCTAGCAACAAAAATGGCCGCCCCGCAACTCGCGCCTCCCCGGCCGCAGGTAGGCCCCCCCTGACCCCGTCAGACATAGCGTCCAGCGGTAATTCGGGGGCACTCCCAAAGATTGCGGCCGGGGCGCTGCACACGGTGATGACGTCATCGCCGCCGCTAACCTCCCGCTGAATTTCGTGGGAGGTGTGGGCAGCACCGCGTCCAGGCGCTAGTTGCTTTGCACTCCGTTAGCGCCATCTTAGGGCACTAACCGGAGGCACAAAGCAACTCAATTTTTCCCCCAAAGAATCATAGGAGTTTACAGCACAGAAGGAGGATAGAGAGGAAAAAATGAAAGTAAGACTGGGGTTGGGAAAGTTAGATTCTGAGGAGCGACACCAGCGGGGATAAAAGGAGCTGCGCCTGAGGCCCGAGACCAGCAGCGAGAGCGGGTTCTGAGGAGCGACACCAGCGGGGATAAAAGGAGCTAGCCGGGAGCTGCGCGTACCGACCTCAGGAGGGGGGCGGTGGAGGAAGAAATCAAAGTGTGACGTCACAGGAAAGCAGGTGATTGGTTGGTGAGTATTTCTCTTTTTTCTAAACTTGTTCATTGGTTTAAATTAAGAGCCGGGATTAAAAACTAAACATAGATAATTCATGTTTCAAAACTTGAAAACCTAATTAATTAAATGAAATATAATAGAGATGGCAGGGCAGGCGATGTGTTGCAGCTGTTGCACGTGGGAGCTGGTGGACACCAGTGTGATCCACAGCGATCACATCTGCACTAAGTGTTGGCGGCTCGAGGAACTTCGGCTCACAGTTGATGAGCTGGAGTCTGAGCTTCAGACACTGTGATACATCAGGGAGGGAGAGAGTTACCTGGACACTGTGTTGCAGGAGGCAGTCACACCCCTTAGGTTTAATAATTCAAATTTGGTCCATTGTCAGGGACAGGAGGGTGTGACTACGAGTGAGGCAGATATGGGGATCCAGAAGGTAGCATTGGAGGAACCTCAGCCCTTGCACTTGTCCAACAGGTACGAGGTTCTTACTCCCTGTGTGGATGAGAGCAGGGACTGCAGGGAGGGTGAGCAAACTGACCACAGCATCGTGGTACAGGGGGCCATTCAAGTTGGGGGAGTAAAAAGTATAGTAGTGGTAGGGGACAGTATAGTTAGGGGGATAGATACTGTTCTCTGCAGCCGAGAGCGTGAGTCCCGAAGGCGGTGTTGCCAAGGTTAAGAACATCTCCTCTGGGCTGGAGAGGAACTTGGAGTGGGAGGGGGAAGATCCAGTTGTCGTGGTCCACGTAGGTGCCAACGACATAGGTAGGACAAAGAAAGAGGTTCTGCTGAGAGAGTTTGAGCAGCTAGGGACTAAATTAAAAAGCAGAACCACAAAGGCAATAATCTCTGGATTACTACCTGAGCCACGAGCAAATTAGCCTAGGGTAAATAAGATCAGAGAGATGAACGTGTGGCTCAAAGACTGGTGTGGGAGAAATGGGTTTCGATTCATGGGGCACTGACACCAGTACTGGGGTAAGAGGGAGCTGTTCCGTTGGGACGGGCTTCACTTGAACCATGCTGGGACTAGTGTCCTGGTGAATCAAATAACTAGGGCTGTAGAGAGGACTTTAAACTAAATAGTGTGGGGGGGGGGGGGGAAAGAGGGTTCAGGTGAGCGGGAATTTAAAAAGTCAAAGAGAAAGGAGAAGGCAATAGATCAGGGTAGCGATGGGGGTAATGGTAACCAGAGTGTGACAGGAAGGGACAGAGGGGTAAAAATTGGGTAGCGCCCCCTTTGAGTAGCGCCCCGAAAAAGTTAGCGTCCCGCAGCCGATTTTCCCAGGTAGCGCCCCGAGAGGGAGGAGGGACGCTACTGGAAGCACCCCACGTCCCTCTTGGGGCGCTGCGAGCCAATTTCACATCACACCGCGGTACTCCAGGCCTTCCTCTCCTTATTAAAGGGTAGGGGCCTGGCGCAGCGTGTCGCAGTGCCTAGCTGGGCCACCAGGGATCGGGAGTGCCGGCAAACAAGCCTGGCACTCACTTACAGAAAAATAGTAAAAAGACAAAATTAAAAGCTCTTTATCTGAATGCACGCAGCATTCTTAACAAGATAGATGAATTGACGGCAGAAATAGATAAAAATGGGTATGATTTGATTGCCATTACAGAGACGTGGTTGCAAGGTGAACAAGGCTGGGAACTGAATATTCAGGAGTATTTGACATTTTGGAAGGATAGACGGAAAGGAAAAGGAGGTGGGGTAGCTCTGTTAATAAAGGATGAGATCAGTGCAGTAGTGAGAAATGGTATTGGCTCAGAAGAGCAAGATGTAGAATCAGTTTGGGTGGAGATAAGAAATAATAAGGGAAAGAATTCACTGGTGGGGGTAGTCTATAGGCCCCCTAACAGTAGCTACACTGTTGGACAGAGTATAAATCAAGAAATAATGGAGGCTTGTAAGAAAGGTACAGCAATAATCATGGGCGATTTTAATCTTCATATTGATTGGACAAATCAAATTGGCCAAGGTAGCCTTGAGGAAGAGTTCATAGAGTGTATCCGGGATTGGTTTCCTAGAACAATACGTTGTGGAACCAACCAGGGAGCAGGCTATCTTAGATCTGGTACTGTGTAATGAGACAGGATTAATAAATGATCTCATAGTAAAGGATCCTCCAGGAAAGAGTGATCATAGCATGGTTGAATTTCAAATTCAATTGGAGGGCGAGAAAGTTGGGTCTCAAACCAGTGTCCTGATCTTAAATAAAGGCAATTACAAAGGTATGAAGGCAGAGTTGGCTAAAGTGGACTGGGAAAATAGATTAAAGAGTAAGATGGTTGATAAGCAATGGCAGACATTTAAGGAGATATTCCATAACTCTCAACAGATATATATTCCAGTGAGAAGGAAAGACTTTAAGAGAAGGGAAAACCATCTGTGGCTAACTAAGGAAGTAAAGGATGGTATCAAATTGAAAACAAAGGCATACAATGTTGCCAAGATTAGTGATAGGCCAGAGGATTAGGAATTTTTTAAAAACCAGCAAAGGACGACTAAAAAAATAATAAAGAAAGAGAAGCTGGATTATGAGAGTAAACTAGCAAGAAATATAAAAACAGACAGTAAGAGCTTCTGCAATTATACAAAAAGGAAGAGAGTGGCTAACGTAAACTTTAGTCCCTTAGACGATGAGACTAGGGAATTAATAATGGGGAACAGGGAAATGTCAGAGACTTTGAACAAATATTTTGTATCAGTCTTCACGGCAGAAGACACTAAAACCATCCCAATAATACATAATCAAGGGGCTATAGGGAGGGGGGAACTTAAAACAATCACTATCGCTAAAGAAAAAGTACTCAGTAAAATAATGGGACTAAAGGTGGACAAGTCCCCTGGATCTGATGGCCTGTATCTTAGGGTCTTAAAAGAAGTGGCTGCAGAGATAGTGGATGCATTGGTAGTAATCTACCAAAATTCCTTGGATTCTGGAGAGGTCCCAGCAGATTGGAAAACCGCTAATGTAACACCCATATTTAAGAAGGGAGGGAGACAGAAAGCAGGAAACTATAGACAAATTAGCCTAACATCTGTCATTGGGAAAATGCTGGAGTCCATTATTAAGGAAGCAGTAGCAGGACACTTAGAAAATCATAACACAGTCAAGCAGAGTCAGCATGGTTTTATGAAAGGGAAATCATGTTTGACAAATTTGCTGGAGTTTTTTGAGGATGTAACGAGCAGGGTGGATAAAGGGGAACCAGTAGATGTGGTGTATTTGGATTTCCAGAAGGCATTCGATAAGGTGCCACATAAAAGGTTACTGCACAAGAAAAGAGCTCACGGGGTTGGGGGTAACATATTAGCATGGATAGAGGATTGGCTAACTAACAGAAAACAGAGAGTCAGGATAAATGGGCCATTTTCCGGTTGGCAAACGGTAACTCGTGGGGTGCTGCAGGGATCAGTGCTGCGGACTCAACTATTTACAATCTATATTAATGACTTGGATGATGGGACCGAGTGTAATGTAGCCAAATTTGCTGATGATACAAAGATAGGTGGGAAAGCAAGTTGTGAAGAGGACACAAAGAATCTGCAAAGGGATATGGACAGGCTAAGTGAGTGGACAAACATTTGGCAGATGGAGTATAATGTGGGACAGTGTGAGGTTATCCACTTTGGTAAGAAAAATAAAAAAGCAAATTATTATTTAAATGCAGAGCGATTACAAAATGCTGCAGTACAGAGGGACCTGGGGGGTCCTTGTGCATGAAACACAAAAAGTTAGCATGCAGGTGCAGCAAGTAATTAGGAAGGTAAATGGAATGTTGGCCTTTATTGCAAGAGGGTTGGAGTATAAAAGCAGGGAAGTCTTGCTACAACTGTACAGGGTATTGGTGAGACCACACCTGGAGTACTGCGTACAGTTTTGGTCTCCTTATTTAAGGAGGGATATACTTGCATTGGAGGCAGTTCAGAGAAGGTTCACTAGGTTGATTCCTGAGATGAAGGGGTTGACTTATGAAGAAAGGTTGAGCAGGTTGGGCCTATACGCATTGGAGTTTAGAAGAATGAGAGGTGATCTTATTGAAACATAGAAGATACTGAGGGGGCTCAACAAGGTAGATGCAGAGAAGATATTTCCCCTCATGGGGGAATCTAGAACTAGGTGGCATAGCTTCAGAATAAGGGGTCGCCCATTTAAAACTAAGATGAGGAGGAATTTCTTCTCTCAGAGGGTCGTAAATCTGTGGAATTTTCTGCCCCAGAGAGCTGTGGAGGCTGGGTCATTGAATATATTTAAGGGGAGATAGACAGATTTTTGAATGGTAAGGGAGTGATGGGTTATGGGGAGAGGGCAGGGAAAGGGAGCTGAGCCCAAGATCAGATCAGCCACGATCTCATTAAATGGCAGAGCAGGCTCGAGGGGCCAAATGGCTTACTCCTGCTCCTATTTCTTATGTTCTTATTCAGATCCCAGTGCAATGACCAGAGTTTAAGATATACCAGCTGGTTTCCTTTTCCTCACCCATTGTTCTCTTATTCTCGTCTTCCGAAAATATTCCTTGCTGCTGTGCGTCTCCATGGAAATTGATCTCTTTCAAGTACTTTGCCTAATTAGCCACTAGGTATGTGTGAGCCCCAACATAGAAACATACAAGATAGGAGCAGGAGTAGGCCATTCGGCCCCTCGAGCCTGTTCCGCCATTTAATGAGATCATGGCTGATCATCCAAATTCAGTACCTTGTCTCTGCTTTCTCCGCATATCCCTTGATCCCTTTAGCCTTAAGAAATATATCTAACTCCTTCTTGAATATATTTAATAAGTTGGCCTCAACTGCCTTCTGTGGTAGAGAATTCCACAGGTTCGCCACTCTCTGGGTGAAGAAATTCCTCCTCATCTCAGTCCTAAATGGCTTACCCCTTATCCTTAGACTGTGTAGAACCATTGTTCTGGACTCCCCCGCCATCAGGAACATCCTTGCTGCATCTAGTCTGTCTAGTCCTGTTAGAATTTTATAAGTTTCAATGAAATCCCCTCTCATTCTTCTAAACTCCAGTGAATATAAGCCTAATCGACCCAATCTCTCTTCATACGTCATTCCTGCCATCCCAGGTATCAGTCTGGTGAATCTTCGCTGCACTCCCTCCATGGCAAGAACATCCTTCCTCAGGTAAGGTGACCAAAACTGCACACAATACTCAAGGTGTGGTCTCACCAAGGCCCTGTACAACTGCAGCAAGACATCCTTGTTCCTGTACTCGAATCCTCTCGCTATGAAGGCCAACATGCCTTCTTAACCGCCTGCTGCACCTGCATGCTTACCTTCAGCGATTGGTGCACAAGAACACCCAGGTCTCGTTGCACTTCCCCTTTCCCCAATCTATTGCCGTTCAGATAATAATCTGTCTTCCTGTTTTTGCCACCAAAGTGGATAACCTCGCATTTATCCACATTATACTGCATCTGCCATGCATCTGCCCAATCACCCAACCTGTCCAAACCATACTGGAGTTTCTCTGCATCCTCCTCACAGCACACACGCCCACCCAGCTTTGTGTCGTCTGCAAACTTGGAGATATTACATCTAGTTCCCTCATCTAAATCATTAATATATATTGTGAATAGCTGGGGTCCTAGGACCGATCCCTGCGGTACCCCACTATGTCACTGCCTGCCACTCGGAAAAAGACCCGTTTATTCCCACTCTTTGCTTCCTGTCTGCCAACCAGTTCTCTATCCAAGTCAGTACCTTACCCCCAATCCCATGTGCTTTAACTTTGCACGCCAATCTCTTATGCGGGACCTTATCGAAAGCCTTCTGAAAGTCCAAATACACATCCACTGGTTCTCCCTTATCTATTCTACCAGTTACATCCTCAAAAAATTCCAGATTAGTCCAGCATGATTTACCTTTTGTAAATCCATGTTGACTTTGTGCGATCCTGTCACTGTTTTCCAAGTGCTCTGCTATTACATCTTTTATAATGGACTCTAGCATTTCCCCCACTACCGATGTCAGGCTTACTGGTCTATAATTCCCCGTTTTCTCTCTACCACCTTTTTTAAATAGTGGGGTTAGATTAGCTACCCTCCAATCCATGGGAACTATTCCAGAGTCTATAGAATTTTGGAAGATGACCAGCAATGCATCTACTATTTCTAGGGCCACTTCCTTAATACCCTAGGATGCAGATGATCAGGCCCTGGGGATTTATCAGCCTTCAATCCCGTCAATTTCCCTAACACCATTTCCCTGCAAATACTGATTTCATTCAATTCCTGCCTCTCATTAGACCCTATGTTCCCGACATCTCTGGGAGGTTATTTGTGTCCTCCTTTGTGAAGACAGAACCAAAGTATGTATTTAATTGGTCTGCCATTCCTTTGTTCCCCATTATAAATTCCCCTGAATCTGACTACAAGGGACCTACGCTTGACTTCACCAATCTTTTTCTCTTCACATATCTATAGAAGCCTTTACAGTCAGTTTTTATGTTCCCTGCAAGCTTACTCTCATATTCTATTTTCCCCCTCTTAATTAATCCCTTTGTCCTCCTTTGCTGAATCCTAAACTGCTCCCAATCCTCAGGTTTACTGCTTTTTCTGGCCAATTTATATGTTCTCTACTTGGATCTTATGCTATCCCTAATTTCCCTTGTTAGCCACGGTTGAGTCACCTTTTTTGTTTTATTTTTATGCCAAACAGGGATGAACAAATTCTGTAGTTCATCCATGCGATCTTTAAATGTTTGCCATTGCCTATCCACCGTCAACCCTTTAAGTAACGTTCCCCAATCCATCCTAGCCAACTCGCGCCTCATACCATCGTAGTTTCCTTTATTTAAATTCAGGGCCCTAGTCTCTGAGTCAACTACTTCACTCTCCACCTTAATGAAGAATTCTATCATATTATGATCGCTCTACTCCAAGGGGCCTCGCTCAACAACATTGCTAATTAATCCTTTCTCATTACATAATACCCAGTCTAAGATGGCCTGATCTCTAGTTGGTTCCTCGACATATTGGTCCAGGAAACCATCCCGCATACACTCTAGGAATTCCTCCTCCACAGTATTGTTACTAATTTGGTTAGCCCAATCTATATGTAGATTAAAGTCACCCATGATAACTGCTGTGCCCTTATTGCACGCGTCTCTAATTTCCCGTTTAATGCCATCCCCAACCTCAGCATTACTGTTTGGGGGTCTGTATACAACTGCCCCTTGATATTTCTTAGCTTTACCCATACAGATTCCACATCATCAGAGCTAATATCCTTCCTTACTATTGTATTAATCTCCTCTTTAACCAGCAATGCTACCCCACCTCCTTTTCCTTTTTCCCTGTCCTTCCTGAATATTGAATACCCCTGGATGTTGAATTCCCACGTTTGGTCACCCTGGAGCCATGTCTCCGTAATTCCAATTACATCATAGCCATTTACATCTATTTGCGCAGCTAATTCATCCACCTTATTACGAATGCTCTTCGCATTAAGACACAAAGCCTTCAGGCTTGTTTTTTTAACACTCTTAATCCTTTTAGAATGATTATTTATTGTAGCCCTGTTTGATTTACACCCTTGATTTCTCCGCCTTCCATTTTGCTTTTCTCCTTCCTGTCTTTTGTTTCTATCCTTGCTTCCCTTTCCTTTGTCTTGTTGCATAGGTTCCCAACCCCCTGCCATTTTAGTTTAAACCCTCCCCAACAGCACTAGCAAACACTCCCCCTAGGACATCGGTCCCGGTCCCGCCCAGGTGCAAACCGTCCAGTTTGTACTGGTCCCACCTCCCCCAGAACCGGTTCCAATGTCCCAGAAATTTGAATCCCTCCCCCTTGCACCATTCCTCTAGCCACATATTCAGCTGAAATATCCTTCTATTTCTACTCTGACTAGCACGTGGCACTGGTAGCAATCCTGAGATTAGTACCTTTGAGGTCCTATTTTTTAATTTACCTCCTAACTCCCTATATTCAGCTTTTAGGATTTCATCCCATTTTTTTTTACCTATTTCATTGGTACCTATATGCACGACAACTGGGTGTTCACCCTCCCCCTCCAAAATGCCCTGAAGCCGCCCTGAGACATCCTTGACCCTTGCACCAGGGAGGCAACATACCATCCTGGAGTCTCGTTTGTGGCCGCAGAAACGCCCATCTATTCCCCTTACAATAGAATTCCCTATCACTATAGCTCTCCCACTCTTTTTCCTCCCGTCCTGTGCAGCAGAACCACCCATGGTGCCAGGAAGTTGACTGCTGCTGCCTTCCCCCGATAAGCCACCTCCCTCAACAATATCCAAAGCGGTATATCTGTTTGAGAGGGGGATGGCTACAGGGGACCCCTGCACTACCTGCCTGTGCCTACTACTCTGCCTGGTGGTCACCCATTCCCTTCCTGCCTATGCAGCCTTTACCTGCGGTGTGACCAACTCCCTAAACGTGCTGTCCATGATGTCCTCAGCAGCGCAAATGCTCCAGTATGTATCCATTCGCAGCTCCAGCGCCGCAATGCGGTCTGTCAGTAGCTGCAGCTGGATACACTCCCCGCACACATGGTCGTCAGGGACACAGGAAGTGTCCCTGATTTCCCACATAGCGCAGGAGGAGCATGTCATGGGGCCGAGCTGTCCTGCCATGAATTACCCTTTAATTAATTTAAATTAAATTAAATCAAATCAATAACATTAATTACACTACAATTAAATGATATACTCAAGGGCCCTTGGTTACTAGCACTCCCTGATACACAACAGAGACCTTAGAAACTATAACCACAAAAATTAAGACTTTCTAAATTTTATAAACTATTAATCTTAACTGTCAAACTATAGAGTAGTATAAATCAGTGAACATTATCAGGCTATTTAACTGTAGGGGTATCACAGCTGAGCCTGATTCTGTCTTTACTCAACACCCACAAATGTGGATTCCAGCACAGTGATTAGGAACAGAAACCCTGACGATCTTCCCCACTATAACCCAGGGATTCTATAAGCACTAACCATCGCCCCAGCTCAGATCAGCTAGCTTAGCACAAGATCAGGGGTGTAACCGGTTCAGTTACTTGCTGGGTTGCTGGGTCATTGAGAGAGCTACCTGCCATTTTTACTTTTAATTGTATTTTGAAGAGTTTACATTCACATATATACTTTATGAACAATATTTTGATCGCACATTGCTTGTAGGAGTAAACCGAAACATTAAAGTTTCTTGGGCTGCAGGTGCATGCACTGGGAGTGATGTCATTTTAAATGGTGAGTGAATTTGTTTGGTTTTGATTCCTGGAACTTTGTTACGATAAGCGATCTCGGCTACCAATGGTTCCATTGGTTGGGTTTGCTGTCTGAGGCTTTTGATGGATGGGTCACTAATGCTGCCTTACTTCCTCTCCTATATAGGTACATTTTCTCCTTCTGGAAGATGGGGTGTAGGGAAATTGTGATGACTTGGCTTCTAAGAATATGCCCCAGATTACTATTTTCTAACCATATTGGCCCAGAAATTCGGGTCTTCACGGGTGAGTACGCATGGGATACTCACCCGTAAGCACGCATGGGATACTCACCCGTAAGCCCAATGGAAGTGCCGGTTTCGTGCATGCACTGCGTATGCGCGGGAAACCGGCACTTCCGTTCCCCTGAAAGGAGGGGTTCAGAGGTGGAACGCGTGCGCAGGAGAGGCAGCGCGTGTGCATCGAACTTACGTTTTTTTTGCAGGTTTTCCCGAGAGGGTAAGTCTCCAGGAGTTACACTTTTAAAAAGCAGGCGCAAGGCCTGCTTTTTACAAGGTAAGTGGTGAATTAATTAAAATTAAAACATTTTTTCCACAGGTTTATTATTTTTAAATACTTTAAAGAAAGGTAAGTTTATTTTTAGCTACGTTAGAAAATGTAAGTAATTTTTTCAAAAATTGAAATTATTGTTTAAAATAGTTATTTCATTGATTTAAAAAAAAAATGTATTTGAGGTTTTCAAGATGTTTTGGGGCTTATAGTATTTATAGGTTTGACAGGTCTTCCTGTCAAACTTATGAATGAAGCAATCCCTGCTACCATTGGCTCTCCATGGCCCACGTGATCCCAGGGGATGCATCGAAGTAACTGCGCCCCTGGGATACGCAAGCACTGCGCGGCGGCAGCTGGAGGAGGCCCAGGATCGCAATTCCATGGGGGCCCACAGCTCAACGGCCAGCGCGCAAGGTAAGTGCAGGTCGGGGGTTTGCACCTGCGGGAAGCCTCCGACCCGAATTTCTGGGCCAACAACTCAGTTTAAAAAAAAAAATAGAAACACATCTCGGCTGCGAGTAATTTAACAAAATACTATTAGACGTGTATGTAAGAGGAAGGCGGGGGATTTAAAATCAATACGCATGCCCCATTTCATCTACCAGACAATAAAACTGTTCTCCTCTATCATTAGCGATTTATTTGTTGAGTGAGCAGGCTCTAGTCAAGTAAAGTCAGTGTTTGTTGCTAGGTAACAAACCCAGCACAGGTACTTCGATTTCTCAGTGTTTTTAATTATTGTTTATTGGCCTTCCAGACCTGACTTTTGAACTCGTATTAAATGACTGGCTAGAGTTCGGTATCTTTTAATACATTAACTTCATAGGAAACATAGGAACAGAATTCTGCAATTCAGCCCCTCGAGCCTGTTCTGCCGTTCAATTAGATCATGGCTGATCTGTATCTTAACTCCATCAACCACCTTGGTTCCTTATTCCTTGTCTGACAAAAACCTATTCCGTTTTTATATTTTCAATTGACTTAGCCTCAACAACCTTTTTGGGGGAGAGACTTCCAGATTTCCACGACCCATTGTGTGAAGAAGTGCTTCCTGGCATCACCCTAAACAGCCCAGCTCTAATTTTAAGGTTATGCCCCTATATTCTAGACTCCCCTACCAGAGGAAATGGTTCCTCCCCATCAGTTAGATCACCCTTTAATCTTCTACACTCAAGGGAATATAAGCCTCGTCTATGCAACCCATCCTCATAACTTAACCCTTTTAACCCCGGCATCATTCAGGTCAAATGCACAAATTTATTCAGATCCACTTGTAAAACATTATTTCATTGCCAATGTTGCATTAAAGTGAAAACCCTGCTAAATACACACTTTTCATTGCCTTCTCAAAATCTTCCATATGTACTCTTTGTGTGCTTTGAAGTGCCATGGCTTCATCAAAGGACTTGGTCTCAGGGATAAAACTGGGAGGATCCCATGGGTTTCCCACTCAGACATCTAAATGGTAGAGTCGCTTTTAAATGAAATTCATGTGAAAATGCTCACAGCTGAATAAATAAAGGCAGTGCTCAGACCCTTTAATATGTTCACCACATGGCACAAACATTAAAGAAAAATGCAATCAGTGCCTAAAATCATCACACATTTGGGAAAATTTACACAGCTGAAGTATAGTATTAATGTTCGTAACTATATATGAATCAACAGTATTTATAGTCATGAAGAACCTCTACATTTTTCACACATGAAAGAATTTATGAACGTGTTTGACTAAGTTGGAAAAAGATTTAGAGATTATTGCATCCTTACTTGTCAAACAAATCCCTTCGCGTTGAATTAATTGCACTGTCAATACTGTTAATAGCTTCCTGGAGTGACTCTTCAACAAAGGTATCGCCAGTTCGCCCACCTTCCAAGGCTGAAAAACGCAGCATCAAAAACACACACAAAGACAGTTTTATTTAGTTTATTTCCTTACAAAAAAACCCTGAAAAGGGCAAGATGGGCATCAGCATCAACTGCAATGCTACACAGCAGAGGTTACATAGCTGTACACACTAACCTTCCAACAGCTCATACAAGGTTTCAGTGCTAGGGCCAACATTCATGAAAATGAGAAATTCATGGCGTAATTAGGAGTCTGACAGATAATAACCGTATTCAAGGCAATGAAAGGCAAAACTGCCAAAGTAGCCATGTTTCAGTAACTGCAATGAATTAAAATGAACTCTGATGTGAATCATTTGCTTCTGCAGTGATCTTTTCAAATGGGCCTCTTATTTTAAACTAATTTTGTTTATTTTTCTCCTCTAGCCAGTTTTTCTCCTCAAAATGTGTGCTGATTTTCAAGATTTAAAAAAAAAGTGAATTTGCGGTTTCTTCCTGCTGGTCAGGATCAAGGCCGCCACCAGCTCTCCTGGATCTGTGGTCTACAGTCTGGGTCACAGGCCACAGAACATATTTGACTATAATACTAAATCAAGTGGGAGCGTTTGTAACAGGCTAGAAAGCAATGTTCCCTTTCATTTGTTCCCTTTAAGGGGCTGCACAGCCCAATCAAAACACTGTGCATGCACGGTTTTTCCTATTTAAAGGCTGGTGAGCCAGCTGCGTGGGAGCTGCAGGGCGCTGTGCGGCCACACAGCTTAAAGGGAACAGTGGCTAGAAGTTACTATTGCCAATGTTTCTGGCTAAGCACTTAATGATTTTGTATAACATGCCTCTGTCCCCTATTTTAACAAAAACATTAACCCATTAATTTAAAAAAGTTTAACGCCTTCTTTAAAATAACGGAAGGTCATACGAATGCATTAGGATATCATTAACAGTGATTTCTAACCTAAGAAATTTCAGTAATATGCTACTTACTTTGCTAAGGGGAGAGTAAGGCAGGGCTTTACCTGCTTGGGATTTATTATATCAGGCAGAAGGACGTGTAAACATATAAAATGAGGAGTTTCAGTTACTTGTTGTATGATGTGTTAAGGAAATGGTGGGATACTAATAATCCTGCTTGTGATGTCTGAGGCTTTGGGAAAGGAAGTTATGGCTTGCACAGGCTCTCAGCCTGTCTCTCGCAGCCTTGAAACCAGCTGAGAATTTGTGCCAATAGAAGCTTTGACCCATATGTAGCCATGTGTAACCTGAATAGGATGTTATTATAGGGGCTGCACATTGCACCAATTAACTTCTAACGATACAACAGCAAGGGCATGCTTGTTTTTGATATATTAAACCATGTGTACCAAAGTGATGCCCGAGATGACAGGACTAAATATCATTAACATTATGTTCAAAACTGCACTTGTGAACATTGACCGTACAGTCTGTTGCACAAATAGTATACAAGAAAAGTCAAGGATGGGTAATGGCCATTTGGCCCACTGAATCTCGCCCCCCTAGTATTCTAACTCTCTCAGGTTTGCAGCAAACTGGGTTTTGTATGCCCCTAAAATCTGTGGGGGAGAAATTGGGTATGTAGCGCCACCTATTAGCGCCTAAAGAGGGCAGTCAGTGGCTGTAGCGCCACTGGCCGCGCCTCCCGCGATATTCAGCGGGGGCGCTAATGGTGACATTAGCCTGTTGCGCTGCGCCGCCACCGATGACGTCATCGGTGTGCGCAGCGCCCCGATCGCGATATTTGGTAGCGAACGCCGCTGTAGCGCCGCTCACTACCCGTGCCCGGTTCACGGGGCCTTGTTGTGCCGGCAGTGGCGCAAGTTAAGGTGGAGGTGCGGGGCGGCCGCCTGCCAGCACCCTCCCCCCCCCCCCCCGCGGCATTGCCGGCTGTTTCCCCGAGAGCCCGGCACTTCTCCTCGGTGCCGGGCTCTTTTGCCGGGGATCGCGCTGTTGCAGGCCCCTCCCCCTTAACAATGGGAGGAAGGCCTGCAGTACCGCAGCACGCCGTAGCATGTGGCGCTGCGGCACGTTGCGCTGCGATATTCAGTTTCAGCGCCTAAGAAGGATGCGGAGCGCCTCGAGCCTTGCCCTGTCTCCCTCTAGGGGCGCTGAAACTGAATTTCTGACGTTTGTTAATGCTCCGAACGCTGCGCAAAAATCAGCGCCCAGGCAAACTTGGCGCCACTTTGGCGCCTCAACCCAATTTCTAGGCCTGTGCCTCTATTAACCTGCCTGATAAATTCTTCCAAACATTTATCATTTTTTGCATGAAATCCCTCCCTTTGGAATTTGTTCTAAATCTGGTCAAAGTTACAAGTAACATCCCAGGTGGCTCAATGTCTCTCCTCATCCTCCTCGACTTCTCCACACCTCATTTTTAAATACATTACTTTCCTTCGCACCAAAAGAGTACTAAATCTATATAACCGTTACCCAATCTGTACTAGCAATACTGCTGAAAAACAACACCCGTGTCCCGAACATTAAAATATGTTAATTGCAGTAACATACCAGTGACAGTTAACAGCATAGTACTGGAGATAAAACCAAATGCATTACGGGCAATGCATTCATATCGGCCCTGATCTGCTTCTCCAACATCTCGAATAATCAGAGCTCCCTCTGGGGTGACAAAGAACTTTCCACTGTCTGTGATCTGTACACCATCCTGTTTACAAAAAGTAAGTTGAAAGTAAACCGGCTTTGTGAACATAAAGATTTAATCTATTTCATCTTCTATGAACTTCTGCTCTTTCCTTTCTCTGGGAATAGACAAGGTGAGAATTAGGGCTTCACCAGTCAGCTCTGGCGTTCCGAATAGCATGTAGTTAGTGTCAACTTTGCAACTCACGGTGGCTGAATTTTGGATGGGGGAGGGCACAACTTGGGATGGATTGCTGCAAGGAGATTATGGGAGGTGGAACCCAGATCTGCCAGGTGTCTGCCCTATTTGTCCTCTGCCAGAAATTCTGAAAGGGAGCAGGCAAGTATTCTACCTGTTTCCTTCTCCATGTACCAACAGCAGTTTGGGCGGGGAGGGTAGGGTGTCTGATGGTACTCACAGGCTATCCCAGGAATTCCGTTCAAAAGTACAGTTTTAGGCTCAGCGGTTTTCCGAGAACAGACGTAGGTTCTGTGTGAGGTCTTCCGAAGGCCTGACAGGAAGATAATTGTTCCCTGAAGGAATTAACAGCCTCCATTTGCAGGCCCTTGCTTGCCCGCTTGGAGAAAAAAAATGGAATATGTTGTATGTCCTCTTTGGAACAATAAGGGCCTCTGAACCCCCCCGCCCCCCCCGGCCATCAGAGCAGTAGGCTGCTGCTCCGATTTTCTACCAGGCACTTGCGGTGGGCACCTCCGTCATGCCTTTACAGGCATGGGCCGCCTGTCCCAAATATTAAATTGGCCCATCCCTGTGACAGAAACATAGAAACATAGAAGATAGGAGCAGGAGTAGGCCATTCGGCCCTTCGAGCCCGCTCCGCCATTCAACGAGATCATGGCTGATCATCCAAACCCTAGCACCCGGTCCCTACACCGACAGCCACCCCACCCAAGCCCTATCCCCATAACCCCGTAACCCCACGTATTTAATCCCCCCTAACACTAAGGGCCAATTTTTTTATCATGGCCAATCAACCTAACCCGCACATCTTTGGATCTGGGTCGATGTCCTTCACAGTCGTTGGGCAGAAGTCCCGCCCTGTCGCACCTCTATCAGCGGAGGGTAGTTGTGGATTCTGTACTACTGGATTCCATACTTCTGTAGGCCCCAGTGAAGTTGCAGTGTTATAGCAATACAATTTTGGCCCCAGGAAATATTCACTTAGCATATTTGCCAAAATCTGACCTTTAATTGCCAGTGAGAGTAGAAGCTGTTGGAAATACAAGCCTGTGGAGGTAACCCACTGAACGCCAGTGGTATATATAGGGCAATTCCAGTTGATTCTTTAATGGAGATTCAACGACAAAGCATGGATTAAGGACCTGTTACAACCAATCTATCAGATCTTGCTCATCATATTCACTCAAAATGAAAGAATATGTTTAGTATCAGACATTACCCGATCAGCAGTTTAACTGCCATTTTCATATTGATAGTTTTAGTAAGATATACTTTCATGCCTTCTGTTGGTTTCAAAATTGTAATGCCCATCCCAAGTGAGAGGGTGGGCAAGTGACTTGCTCACAGGTCTTTGAAAGCTCTTTTCCACAACAGGTTACTGGAAGGTACACAGCAACAGCCCTAAGCAACCTTTCCTCTCTGTGAGGGAGGTACCTGCCCTATGTACTCTATATTCCTACAGTGGCATGACTGAGATAAGAAAATCCCTGTGGCGAACTGTAGAGGTTAACTTGCCCTCCATCAAGTTGAGCTTGTGCCAGATGAAAAGTATATTGTTAGGCACATAGAGATGACATTTCTAGATTTTCTAATTTTAGGGAAAAAGTAAACCCAAGAATGAAATGGTGGGGGCATTACTTCTTTGCTCAAATTAAGGAAGACAGGAATTTCACTCCAATAATCTTCAGAAAAATGTGTAGTCCATACCTTGGTCCATGTAATGATGGGGTGAGGTTCTCCCTGTGCAGAGCATCGGATTTCCACATCCTGACCGGTTTCTGCTGTGGTGTCATATGGTGTGTGAATGAACACAGGTGTCACTGCCCAGAGGGGAAGCACAATTCAGAACTAAATTTGCGTCCAGTTCAATTCTTTCTCTTCTACATTTTTCCATACAATTTGACATTAGGACTTCAATAGTAGACAGGCAATGGTTTCTATACAACTTAATTTGTATAGAAAAATAGCACACAATATTAAAATCCTTTTACATTTAAGAATGTCAAAAATTCTGATATTTTTGATGGGAATTGTACAACTGTTTTAATTAAATACACACAAGGAGGATCCATAGAATTTTATGGCATCTGTAATTAATAACACTTTCATATAGCAATTGAACCGGTTCTAGAGGTCATAAAGATCATCTTAGGTTGTGTTAGTGGAGAATGACTCCTTACACTATAACACAAAAGAACTCACGATAAAAATTTCAGATCTCACCTAGTGACTCAACAGTCAGTTGTACTGGTACATGTCTTGCCCCCACAACACTAATGGCATGACACTCGTACTGGCCTTGATCATGGGCAGCCACTCTCACTATACGTAGTGTTCCAGTAGACAAAACAGTGTGTCTTCGGTCATTGGGCAACTGACCACCTGAGTGAAATGGGTAACCGGAGGGGGAAAAAAAGGGATTATATTGCGTTCAGTTAAACTGTAGGTGACAGTGCTTTTAGTTGAATAGATAGTGTACTGAAAGCCAAGAGGTATTAACCAGTTGGATTTTCACGATGGCTGAACAGGTTAAGACAATGAATAGCTCAGCCATCAGACCAGGATGCTACCAGGTTTGATGTTTGGTTTGTGCTAAGGTAGCTGAGCTCAAGCTGGGTTGCATTTACCAGCACTACAATTATTCCCACTGCACTTGGATTAAGGAGTTCCCTGCACTGAGCGCTGTCCAGCAACATCTGCCAGAAGTGCGTAGACATCAAGTAGGCAGGATTGAACTTGGCTGTGATGTCCTCTATGGCCAAATATTCTGACAACCAGCTGTATAGATTCATGCCTGAAGAATGGCCATAAGAGGAGCGGACTGGAGGGTGACCAGCACTCTTGAAACCATACCCCTGCAAGGAACCAACAAAAGGAGCGAATGGAAACAAATTAGAGCTTTCAAGGGAGGCGACTCAGGAATACACCTCTACTTAGAAGATAGCTAACTTTAAAGCAGTTTACTTGTAAATAGAATCCTTTAGTATGTATCTTTTTTCCACGTAATGCTACACTGTAAAGAAATTCAATAATTAACATAGCGATGGGAAGGGAGCCAAGGTCTCCTCTATTCAGTGCAAACTGAGTGATTGTCACAAATATATCAGAACTGCATGATAACTAGTTATCTCCAAATTCTTAGCTCAAAGAAAATACTTCTTAAATAAGGCTAATTTGTTTTCAATACATTACAAATCATACATCTGATATGCATCTTGCCAACTTTTTCTATTATAAATTCCTATTTCCACATTCATAATGGAAACTGACAACATGAACTTGTCATGCTGCAATTACACCCTCCCACTAATGGTTCCGACTCGCCATGTGCAAGGGTCACAGGAGATCAACTAGCAATAGAAAGATAAAAATAAGGGCCTGACTTTAAAATGGGGACTAAATTATGTCTATGCACCCTGGTCCAATTATTCACCAAGGAAGAAATTGGCCATCCCGGTGAGATGATCCAAGAAGCTGTGAAGCCACGGTCTATCTCCTGCACGGCCTTGTCAGTGCGAATGAAGGTGATGACGGCTCTCAATTTCTACAGCTCTGGTTCCTTCCAGCCAGGAACTGTAGAGCTCTGTACGGTCAGCCATTCAACAGGTGGCAGATGCCCTCTTCCGCAGGGCATCCTACTTCATTAACCCCGCAGACTACACTTGTTCTCGACTCCCTGTGTGCTACACAACAGGTGATCGACCTTCAGGACCACGCCTGTCGTTGCAGTGGGAGGCGCTGCATTGGGGGGTGTCAGTTGCAGGATGGCTGTGGAAGCCTCCACAATCAAAGGAGCTCCTGGCGCTAACTCCTGGTATAGGTTGTCCAGTATCCCCAATTGTGGCCAAACCGCCGTCGACTAGCATCATCTGGCAGTTGATTGTCCTCAGATGTTGCAGATACCAGCGATGCTCCTGCATCATCCTTCTTCGCAGGCGTGGACCCCTATAGTCCTGCTCCTAGTTATCCTCACACTTGGCCCCATGTCAACCCGGCCTCACAAGGGACCAGAGCACATCTTCCCTTCCTTCTAGGCCCACACTGACCAGGAATAAGAATAAGGCTGCACAAATTCATTTCATGGAGGACAGCAAGCATAGGAGACTTTTTCCCTAGAGGTAAAACACCAGTGTGCCATCCAGTTCCCCCTTTTAGCATTTTTTTCTTCTTTTCTTACTTTCTTTCTTTTGCTTGCAGGGGAGTTCCCCATGTAACAAAATATTGAGAACCACTTCTTTGAAATAAATAGGACCCATTATATAGGGGTACGGTAGCATAGTGGTTATGTTACTGGACTAATAATCCAGAGGCCTGAACTAATGATCTGGCGACGTGAGTTCAAATCCCACCACCGCAGCTGGGGAATTTAAATTAGTTAATTAAATAAATCTAGAATAAAAAGCTAGTATCAGTAATGGTGACCATGAAACTACCGGATCGTCATTAAAACCCATCTGGTTCACTAATGCCCTTTAGGGAAGGAAACCTGCCGTCCTTACCCGGTCTGGCCTATATGTGACTCCAGACCCGCAGCAATGCGGTTGACTCTTAACTGCCCTCTGAAACGGCCTCCGTTGTACCAAACCGGTACAAAGAAGACAGACGGCAGCTCACCACCACCACCTTCTCATGGGCAATTGGGGATGGGCAATAAATGCTGGCCTTGCCAGCGATGCCCACATCCCATGACGAATAAAAAAAAAGGCAGGCCATTCTGACATTGTTTTACCATCCAATCTATATGAGGCAGTCTGGTATCTCTACTGTATTGTTATTTGACAGGATTAATAATTTGTAACAACTTATGTTATGTATTTCACCGGTCAACTCTGTCTTAGATTTTCTATGTGAAGGTAGAATAAGTTAAATTCAAGAATCAATATCTGCAGCACTTAAAATAAAACATGGTTGAGACCTGCTTTAGTCCAGGCAATTACTGGAGCTGGGGTTCCCTCTGCAAGGCAGTAAAATTCCACAGCAGTTCCTTCCACTACAACCTGATTGCTGGGAATCAGAGAGAATTTAGGACCATCTGGAGAAATAAAAAGTAAAACAAACCACAGTTAAACATTAAAGAGAGGGCAGAAGACTGCCAGGAGAACAAAACATTACATTCTTTTGATATTTTATTTTGCCAAACTATTAAGTTGCATCTAATCAAATTTAGAAAGTTACTATATTTAACTATAGTTAGTAAGAATCCAGGGGAGAAAAATTCGGTACCGTCGAGCCTCTCTTTAGCGCCAGTGCTAGAGCATTATCGCCGGGGTGAAGCGAATCCAACGCTGCATGCCCCTCCCCCGCAGTGCTGCCACTAACAGTTATCGCCAGGAGCCTCATTGCCATCGTGATCGTCAGTGAGTGTGCAACGTTCACTGAGCACCCGATTTGTGAAATTGATTGTCGCTAAACAACGACAGGGAGAGCTAGCGTGAAGCAGCAGGAAGACGGCTCCAGGGAAGTTATTTAAAAGGTTCATGAGTAATAACTCACAGCTGTCACGTTAGTTGAGGTTTAGTGCTTTCTTGTCAGTTTCACATCGTGCAATAGTTTAATTCAGTAATTTCAAGGTTATTTTGTATGAGGAATATTGTGGCAACTAAGAAGTAGTTTACAGTTATTCTTGAAAAATTCAAACTGCTACACTTGGGTACATTAATGGGGGCTGTACTGGCAGTCGACCTCGCCCTCCAGGATCTACGGTGGAGGGAGCGGAGGCAGCGAGAAAGATTGGATCATCTGCCCAGAGGGAGGAGGAGGGCCATCAGGGCTCTCAACAGGAGGCCTTACCCTCCGAGTGTATTCCGAGAGCACTTCTCCTATCTCCAATTAAGTGAGGAGCACTTCACCAAGGAGGTGGTCACAGAACTCTGCCACCTCCTGCAACCAGAACTCCAGCCTCAGACCAGGGTGACCACGGCTCGCACAGTAGCAGTCAAGGTCACCATCGCCCTCAATTTCTTCGCCAGCGGATCCTTCCAGTCTGCAACAGGAGACATAGCTAACATCTCGCAGTTCGCCATCCATTGCTGCATCCGGGAGGTCACAGAGGCTCTCTGCAGTAGGAGACATTTCCTTCCCCATCACCAGAGAGAAGCAGGGCAAGCATACATGTGGCTTTGCCAGGATAGCCTTTGACTGCACCCACTGACCACATTTCTAGGTCTTAACCAAAATATGGCAAGACCACGCCCCATGGCACAAAACCTTAGGATTAACTTATTGGGCAAAGATAAGGGGGAAGATTCAAAAACATTACTTTGACTTTCACTGGCCCGTTAAAATTTCCCTTCTGCATTGAACAGCTGCCCAGTCATCCTGCAGGCCCATTGTACAAGGTATTACACATAACTGAGTCCAGACCTTGTGTAAATGCTGGAAACAGCATGAATATTAATTTTAATACTGTGATGAAGCGTCTACCTCTTCTGGCTGGAGCTTCCTTTCACCAACTGGAAATATGGTTAAATGTAATGGATTTGTCCATTTTTACATGCTGCTACACTCCAATTGTACCTGTTTATGGAGGGTAATGCAACCAAAAAATCCCAGTTGAGTATTTTCTAGCCAGCATGTTTGTTCAATGTCCAGATATTCAACTTTGCCATGAGCAATATCAGAAGGATGTCCTCACTATGGAAACAGGCTGGACTATTCTACAGATCATGGAAACATCGTAAATGAACATTAATACCATGCTGGGCCTTAAATGTTTCTTCCAAATCTAAAAGTAATAAACACTCCAGGGTCACATACTGTGTACACTCAGTTAGAACGTACCAGACGATTTCTCAGTAAAGGTGTCTTGCTACATCTGGAGAAATTTCTGTTCACTGCACATTTAACCTTAGCCAGAAGCATTACTGCTTTATTCTGCTGAATATTTCCCCTCTTGATATTCTAGCATGAACACTATATTTATCCCCATACAATTCTCTTAACTACAAGGGATTATATACACCCCATTTTTCCACTATTATTCTTCTCATTTCATATCTGCTCACTTCCGGATCATCTAACCGTCAGCAGAAATAGAGTAAATCCTTGCAGATCCGGACATGAATTTTCGATCTCCCCTTTCCCAAGTCTCCTGGTGCGATAATGTAGATGTGGGGTAACACAATAGAGCCCCAGGCTTTCCGTTTTGATCATTCTCCTTTCGCCCCCTTCACTGGACTAAGCCCTGGTAATTTTAACACACTGCTCCAGGTTGCTTTGAGTGTTGGTCCCCAGCATGATGTGAACCAGGATGCGGAATCACAGCAAGGGGTATAATATATAAATCCAGGGAGGTCAATTTAAAACAGTTTTTGGCTCAGGCGAGACCACATCTGGAGTACTGCGTGCAGTTTTATTCTGCCTATTTCGGAAAAGATATTCAGTTATTGGAAGGTGTACAGAGAAGGGCTACATGCCACATCCCATAACTTAAGGGAATGACATATGAGGAAAGAGTGACTACACTGGGTCCGTTCCCTCTTGAAAAACGAAGACGGAGAGGGGATATGATGAAAGTGTTTAAAATTATGAAAGTTTTGGACAAATGAGATCCAAGTAAGCTTTTCTGTCGTTTATAGAATTTAAACACAAGGTGCAAATTAAATACAAGAAACCTTAATGGGTCTCGAGGAGGAATTAGACAGGTTAACACAGAACACAGAACATTCTCGTCAACAAATGGGATTTAGGGTTATTAGAAATGCACCAAGGGAATACGGTGTGTGGACAGGTGGGCAAGATGGACCAAAGATCTTCTCCTGCCTAAAATGTTACAAGGGCTGGAATTTTCCAGGGGGTCAGTGGGCGCGATTGGTGGCGGGTTGGGTGCGAAAGTGTTTTCTTCCCCCAGCGGGTCAGGACCCCACCGTGAACCTGCCGCCAATACATAATTTACAACAAATATACATTCCTTTAAGGCACAAAAACCCCACAGGAAAAGTGGTCCAACCATGGCGAACAAGAAGTTAAAGATAGTATTAGATCAAAGGAAGAGGCTTATAATGTTGCCAAAAAGAGCAGTAAGCCTGAGGATTGGGAGGATTATAGAATTCGGCAAAGGAGGATCAAGAAATTGATAAAGAAAGGGAAAATAGAATATGAGAGTAAACTAGCGAGAGGCATAAAAACAGACTGTAAAAGCTTCTATAGATATGTAAAAGGAAAAGATTAGCAAAAGTAAATGTGGGTCCCTTACAGACTGAGACAGGAGAAATTATAATGGGGAATAAGGAAATGGCTGAGAAATTAAACAAATACTTTAAAGGGCTGGATTTTGCCAACGGGGAGCTTTTGGAGGCGGGACTCCCACTTGTTGGGTTTTAGTCCCGCCTCCATCGACTTGTGGCCAACCCACACTATTTTCCTTTGATTGACCTTGTTAAGCCCGCCCAGCAGGCTTAGCAGGCCAATTAAGTGAAAGCCGGTTACAGGTGACGTCAGCGAGTGACGTTTCATTTGTCAAGAGCTTTTGACAGCAAATTTGTGGTCAGCAAAATCACGGCCGATGTTACTATGACCATAATCACAGGAAGTGCACAATATGGAGCTGGAATTTCCTGGATCACACTTATGGAGAAATTATGCTGAAAATTACACCGGCTTCTGCACCGATCTTGCCGATAAGAACTTATGCCCAAATTTCCTGCAGGGATCATTTGCCTATTCCACCAAAAGGGGGCGATATACTGGGCTGCTGTGCTCTGCTCCTCATTCTTAGGGCCTCTTACCTCTGCTGCTCCTTTTCCATTATTATGCTGAACAGACATAAGACCATTGAGAAGGCCATTCCAGCTGCTTAATGCTTCTGAACGTGTGGGGAGGGGTGGGGAGGGGTGGGGCGGGGTCCAACAAATTTCAGGTGCACGGAGGCTGAGAACGGGTCTCAGAATGGATTTCTTTTTTAAAAATCGCGAAGAAAATCAGCTTTGAACTGTAGAAATGTGAGTTATATCAGTTGACTGTAAGTTGTGCAATGCCTAAAAGTTTAGGCATAAACTTACGGCAGCACATTATTCGTGTAAATCCAGGAAACCCGCACAAGCTGGTCTTATGCACGAAGGCAGAGCTATGTAAATGAGCGGCAGATGGTTTTGGCAGACGTATCTCAGAAGTGGTGCAAGTAAACCGAGGAAATTCACGCCTAGCAAAGTTTCAACGTAAAACCGTTCTAATTTGGTTACGTGCGAATTTCCTTGGAGTAAAAGGGTGCAAGTCCACTCTTACACCGTAGTTACCCTGAAACTTTCCCGGAAATTCCAGTCCATGTTGTTTACATAAAGATGTTCCAAAGAGACCATGTTGCGTTTGCAAAGATAATCCAGAGACCGTAAGCAGAGTTCAGTTCATGTTGCTTTTTTAATGGCTGCCACACACACACACCTCCAGGCAAAAGCAAATACCTATACACAATACAATGATAACAGCACTATCAAACTCCATGTGCTCAGGCCAAGGCAATCGAGTACCTAGCACCAATGTCAGACATAACAGACCAAACTATGTATAACAGTGGGGGAGCAGGACGGAGGCTCAGCCAGTTAATTCCATCATGACATGTTGCCCTTGAAATATCCGTCACTTGTAGCCGCACAAGTATTTTAAAATTTTGTTTGAAATTAGGAAAATAATTGAATGAAGCAAGTTTTAGCTGATGTTAGAAACCAGTTTTAGGGGGAAAAATTCGGTTGCTTTGCACCTCCCGTGAGCGAAAAGCAACTAGCGCCCGGGCACGACGCCACCAACGCCTCCTGTGAAATTCAGCAGGAGGTTAGCGGCGGCGGTAACCGTTAGTGCCCCATGGCGCTGCGCTGCCGGCGATGATGTCATCGCCGTGCGCAGCGCCCCACTTGCGCCCCAACCACGATCTTTGGTAGCACCCCTTGACTTACCGCCTGACGCTATGTCTGACGGGGTCAGGGAAGCCTACCTGTGGCCAGGGCGGCGCTATTTAAAGGCGGCCATTTTTGTTGCTGGCTGCCTGCCAGCACCTGCCTCCGCTGCCGTCCGTGGCCTCCTGAGCACCTCTCCCTCCCGCCCCTGCGAAGTGCCGGCTGTGCTCCATGAGCCCGGCACTTCTCTTGCCGGAACTCCGATCCCAGTAGCCCAGCTGGGCCCCGGGTCGTGCTGCGCAAGGCCCCTCCCCTTTAAGAAGGGGAGGAATGCCTGCCATACCGCGGCACGTAGCGCCACGATATTCCCTCGCAGCGCCCCAAGTGGGAGGCAGGGCGCTTCCAGTAGCGCCCCACTTCCCTCTTGGGGCGCTACCACTCAATTTCGGCCGCGGGGGCACTAATTCTTTCGCCCCAGCAAAGTTAGCGCCCCAAAGGGGGCGCGACTCAATTTTTCCCCCTTAGTTTTAGGAAATAATTTTGGCTAATAGACCTGAATTTAGTTGCGTGCAATAACGAGGTCATCCTTGTGTTACTGGTACTATTGCACTGTTTTATTGCTGGTTTCACAGCCACAAGCCAGCATGTTAACATGACACACACTTTGTTTCAAAACCTGGAAAAACAACTTTGATGTCACAAGATGAACTTACATCTTAACGAAAAATAAACTGTGGCTTACGACTACATCATCAGAATTATTTGGCCCTGAAATTATTCTGTGTGATACTAGCATATTAACACGTTCTCCTGACATTTTCAAAATAAACAGATTAATACCTCCATTATATAGCAGAGAAAGGAATTTTGTTAAGCATTCATACACTAATATTTGAAGAGATAAGTTTCAAATCTTTGGAATGTAATCCTCATCTCATCAGCATGCCCTTTTTATTACATCACAGTAAGGTTAGCTGTACAAAGTGCTTATTATGTCAGCTGGAACTGGATTTAAACAGAAAACCACAAAAATTAAATATTAGTATTGCTTTGCGTATGAAAAATCATATACACCAATGGGCCTGAAATTCGGGTCCCCACGGGTGAGTACGCGCTGGGTACTCACGCGTAGGGCCAACAAAAGTGCCGGTTTCGTGCATGCACTGCGCGTGCGCGGGAAACCGGAACTTCCGTTCCCTTGAAAGAAGGGGTTCACAGGTCGAACGTGTGCGCCGGAGAGGCAGCGCGTACGCCTGGAACTTCCGTTTTTTTTTGTTTTTTTTTTAACAGGTTTCTCCGGGAGGGCAAGTCTCCAGCAGCTACGCTTTTAAAAAGCAGTCGCAAGGCCTGCTTTTAACAAGGTAAGTGATGATTTAAGTAAAATTAAAACATTTTTTCCACAGGTTTATTATTTTTAAATACTTTAAAGAAAGGTAAGTTTATTTTTAGCCCCGTTAAAAACTGTAATTACTTTTCTCAAAAATTTAAATTATTGTTTAAAATAGTTATTTTAAAAATGTGATTTAAAAAATTTTTTTATTTGAAGTTTTAGTTATGTTTTGGGGCTGAACTCTTCCTGTCAAATCTATGAATAGAGATTCCCTGCTACGATTGGCTCTCCATGACCCACGTGATCCTAGGGGACGCTTCGAACTAACTGCGCCCGTGGGATACGCGAACACTGCGCGCCGGAAGTTGGAGCAGGCCCAGGAACGGAATCCCACGCGGGCCCACAGCACAATGACCGGCGCGCTAGGTAAGTGCAGGTTGGGGGCTTGCACCCGTGCGAAGCCTCCGACCTGAATTTCTGGCCCATTGTAGTTAGGGTTTGATTTGCCAGGAACGGTGCTAAGGCCCTTGATAATGTAAAGCCTCGCCCATTTACAGAACTTTCTGCTGCTTCATATGAACTGCTCTTGTTGTCATAAGGTTCTAAGAAAGCAAATAGGGAAAATCTAGAAGCACTCAAATTAATAGCAATAAACACAGGTATATCTACGTCGCAGATTTAAATCCTCTGGGATACCTCATGTCACAAACAGCAGATATGCTAGCCTGGTTTTTCTGGCCCCCTCCCACCATTTTGTTTTGGTGGCTCTGGGGTGGATAGTGCAAGATCATTAGAAGGGGCCACTTGGTAAGCCTCAGCATCCAGCGTTCTAAGGTCACTGAAGAGGACGTTGGTGATTCAATGGAAGAGGGGCCTATACAAGCTCACTCAGAGCATGGCCCCAGAAAAAAAAACTTGATCAGAAGCCGCTTCTTTCTCTTGCTATGGTGAGTCTCTGAGGTCTGCTGTATCAAGCCTTCATCCTCCACAACCCCGGGATAGTGCGACTTCCTGGAAGCAGCTGGTGAGCCCGACTTCCTTATGCAAAATATCTCAAGGTGGAAAACTGCCCAGGTATGTCCTGTCCACAGAAAGCAGGAAAAATCCAATCCGGCCAATTACCGCCCCATCAGTCTACTCTCAATCATCAGCAAAGTGATGGAAGGTGTTGTCAAGCTATCAAGCAGCACTTATTCACCAACAGCCTTCTCACCGATGTTCTGTTTGGGTTCCGCCAGGACGACTTGGCTCCAGACCTCATTACAGCTTTAGTCCAAACATGGACAAAAGAGCTGAATTCCAGAGGTGAGGTGTGAGTGACTGCCCTTGACATCAAGGCAGCATATGACCAAGTGTGGTATCAAGCGGCCCTAGTAAAATTAAAGTCAATGGGAATCAGTGGGAAATCTTTCCGCTGGCTGGAGTCATACCTAGCACAAAGGAAGATAGTTGTGGTTGCTGGAGGTCAATCAACTCAGCCCCAGAACATTGCTGCAGGAGTTCCTCAGGGCAGTGTCCTAGGCCCAATCATCTTCAGCTGCTTCACCATAAGTTCAGAAGAGGGGATGTTTGCTGATGATTACACAGTGTTCAGTTCCATTCCAACTCCTCAGATATTGAAGCAGTCCATGCCCACATGCAGCAAGACCTGGACAACATTCAGGCTTGGGCTGATAAGTGGCAAGTAATATTCGCAAGTAATATTCGCACCACACAAGTGCCAGGCAATGACTATCTCCAACAAGAGAGTCTAACCACCGCCCCATGACATTCAACGACATTACCATCGCCGAATCCCCCACCATCAACATCATGGGGGGTAACCATTGACCAGAAACTTAACTGGACCAGCCACATAAATACTGTGGCAACAAGAGCAGGTCAGAGGCTGGGTATTCTGCGGTGAGTGTCTCACCTCCTGACTCCCCAAAGCCTTTCTACCATCAATAAGGCACAAGTCAGGAGTGTGATGGAATACTCTCCACTTGCCTGGAGGAGTGCAGCTCCAACAACACTCAAGAAGCTCGACACCATCCAGGACAAAGCAGTTCGCTTGATTGGCACCTCACCCACCACTTTAAACAATCACTCTCTCCTCCACCGGCACACCGTGGCTGCAGTGTGTGCCATCTACAGGATGTACTGCAGCAACTCGCCAAGGCTTCTTCGGCAGCACCTCCCAAATCACGACTTCTACCATCTAGAAGGACAAGGACAGCAGGCGCATGGGAACACCATCACCTTCAATTTCCCCTCTAAGTTACACATCATCCTGACTTGGAAATATATCGCCGTTCCTTCATTGTCGCTGGGTCAAAATCCTGGAACTCACTCCCTAAAAGCACTGTGGGAGTACCTTCACCACAAGGACTGCAGCGGTTCAAGAAGGCGGCTCACCACCTCCTTCTCAAGGCAACTAGGGATGGGCAATAAATGCTGGCCTTGGCAGCGATGCCCACATCCCATGAACAAATTTGAAGAAGGCCACAACAGGAAGTCCCACCCAAGGAGAGATGCACCCCAATAAGATAATGCAGACTGCTGAAACTAATGATGAATAAAAGGTTTCACATTTATTACTTCCCAATGTAAGATGAATACTGGAGTGATTTATTTAACCAAACCTGCAGTGCATTTGTGTTTTGGACACACAGCACACTAATAAGCTATTCCTACTGCAGTTCAACCAAGAATTGCCACCAGAATTTATAATTAGTAGACTAATGAGCAGTTGTATGAGCAATGGAGTACCACACATTAGGAGCAACAAGCCAACGTGTGCTGTGGCCCTAGACTGCTTTGCTATCCCAAATTCAGCAAAAATCCATCAGTCAAAAACTATTTTGGCAGCTACCAGCTACAGAAAAAATAAGGACTCAATGCTTTGCGAGGTCATGGGGATTACTTGAAGGTGGGTGCTTTGGCATAACTTGCTAACAGCTTTGGACACGAGCATGATTCTCAAAAAGAGGAAGTCGGCACCATCTCTCTTGCACTCTTTCTTTCTTGTCTCCCTCTCTGCAAGATTCACCGTGCAAAATTGTGCATCCCCCTCCTCTCCTATGCTAATAAGTGGCCTGGATTTGCTATGGTTAGACTGCACTCTAAATCCACCAATTGAGCCCCTAACTGCTCATTGAAAGTCAACAATGAACAGTCACCAAAAGAACAAAAAGAGGCAGGAATACAAAAGATCAAAAAAAGAAAATACATGGTTAGTGGAGCCCCAGCCCAACTCCTCACTACCCACAGGTAACCTGGGAGGGGCAATGAGTCTGAGAAATCCAATTATCAGGTGTCAGGATGAGTCAAGTTTATTCAGTTTAGAGGTGCATTACCCCTCTGAAATTACAAATGGGAGAGCAAGTGCTCCTCAGCTTTTCCCAAATATATGCTCAGGTTAGAGAATAATGGGCTATATGTTTGAATCCAATGATTCATTTATATTGCAGCACTGCCAAAGCTATAATATAAATGCTGCAAATTAGTAAGTTTTTCACATAGGCTCGAGCGACTGAAAACTGGCAAGGCAAGTCTTGTTGAAGCGTCTCTTCTGCACGGAAAATAAATCAAACAGCAATAACATGGCATATTTAACTACATTAAAAAAAAAAACATTTTTGAGTCAATGGAAAACAATAAACTAAGTTCAAATTCAAATATATTCATATAAGTTAAATAATTGTTTTCATATCCTGTGCTAATCCTTTTATCAATCACTTCAGCTGAAATTTAAATTAGAACTGAAGTCTATTACTGTTATGTATAGCTAATGTAGCCTAGATTTTTCCAATAACTTATTTTTATGCTGATTGAAAAATCCAGGGTTATAAAATATTACTGTTGACAAGATTGGCAAATGAACTTACTGCATATGACTTCTTATTGTCCAGAATTTAATGGACTTGTTAATCCCTTTAAATAAATGAGTTAGCGCCCGTGTAGCGCACAGAAGAATGTCATGTTATGTTTATACACTAATATCGCACAGTAATTTCCAGCCTTTAGTGCTTTACCTCATCCAGTCTTTCATTTGTCAAGAGTTTTTTTAATTAATACTTGACAACTCGAGTGTTTGTGCCAGATATGCTTTAAAAATGCATCACTCTTCTGAAGTTTAACTAGGTAATAAATTAATACAGAAAATGAGCTTTATTAAAAGTTTCTGACACAGCTTTTATAAAATGTATTCCTTCATTAATTACATTTGCCGTTATCCTTCATTAAAACCAGTGGATTGCACTTTTAATATTAATAACAATAACTGGAAACTAGTAACAGCTTATTGCGTACCTTGTACAATGATGTGGGCCACAGCCTGAATGGAACCTTCAGTGTTGCTCGCATTACAGTTGTACTGCCCCTGATCCTCGAAGGTGACGTTCTGCATGAAAAGTCCACCAGAAGAAGTGATGGTATACCTGAAGTCATCAGGAATCGGGTTGTTGTTACCCTTAGTCCAGATGATGCGAGGTTGAGGATGTCCCGAGACACCGCATTCAAGTGTGACGCTTTCCCCTACCAATACCTCCGTGTTTTGAGGCTGAATCACAAAAGTGGGTTTTGCTGGAAAAATACAAGTAGGACCTTTTAAATATTTTACCTTAAAGTGTGGGTTAATGTTATATACCAACCATCCAGACAGCATCCATTATATTGTGAAAAGTAACAATTTCCTACATCAGACAAGTCATTAAATTGATGGAACTGCGCCCAACCTCTGCAAATATTTTGAAGTAAACTGTCGATCTATGTGACATTGCCTATCGCACATTGGGTTATCAAGACCAAATGCTGTCTTCAGGTAGAGTAGGGTTAGATAATTGGATTGATGCAGAGGAAGAGGGGAAGGAGGAGGTGGTAGGGGAAGGAGGGGGGGAAAGGACGAGAAGCAGGAAGGAAGGAGAAAATAAGCAGGAATGGGGGAAAATATTTCAGTGGGGTGGTGGATGTTGGAAAAATATCTCAGCGTGTGAGGGAGATACCCCGATTTACCGAAAAAATGAATGAGGCCGCTTGGAGATTTTCTACTACTGAATAAGTTCTGATACTTTAAAAATGACACAGAATGTTATTACCTTTAATAGGCCCGATTTTTCAAGCAATGGAGAGGTTGTGATTATTCAAGCTTGAAGAGGCCCTGATTTTTTTTTTGAAAACACTGATATCTATCTGTACCGTCAAGAGTTTTTCCATTTTTGAACAGGCATTGATTTCTCCAGGATTGTTCAAGGTGTCATGAATGTTAGCAATGCTTAAAATTGAGAAACCCTCATCATAACACCACTGACAGGCAGAACAGTTATTGCAGGTAGATGTGGACACTTCTATAATGAAACTTTCCAAAGGACCATTTTTTAAATGAGAGTTTTCAATGCATTTTGAAATGGAATGTTTTGACCCACCTCCACTTTTAAGATACAATATATTGGCCTAGAAATTGGGTTGAGGTGCCAAACTGGCGCCAAGTTCGCCTGAGCGCAGGATTTAGCGCAGCGTTCGAGTCTTCAGCGATCGTCCGATATTCAGTTTCATTGCCCCTAGAGGATAACGGGGCGAGGCTCGAGGCGCTCCGCGTCCCTCTTAGGGCGCTGAAACGGAATATTGCAGCGCGGCACGCTGCGGTACTGCAGGCCTTCCTCCCATTGTTAAGGGGGAGGGGCCTGCAATAGCGCGATCCCCGATCGCGAATGCCGGCAAAAGAGCCCGGCACCGAGGAGAAGTGCTGGGCTCTCGGGAAACAGCCGGCGGTGGGGGGGGGGGGGGGGGGGGGTCAGGAGGCCGGGGACGGAGGTGCTGGCAGGCGGCCGCCCCGCACCTCCACCTTAACTTGCGCCGCTGCCGGCACAGTAAGGCCCCGTGAACCGGGCGCGGGTAGCGAACGGCGCAACTGAGGCGTTCGCAACCAAATATCGTGAACGGGGCGCGAATGGGGCGCTGCGCACACCGATGACGTCATCGGTGGCGGCGCAGCGCAAAAGGCTAATGCCACCATTATCGCTCCAACTCAATATCGCGGGAGGCGCAAGCAGTGGCGCTACAGCCACTGCCTGCCTCTTTAGGCGCTAACAAGTGGCGCTACTCGCCCAATTTCTCCCCCATTATGTATACATTCTATTGAAATTCTGCTACAATACATATCTGCTGCACAGCTCAAATTTCACACTTGGTTCACTAACATTTAAACACACAGGTATTGAAGATTATACATAAAAAAGGTGATTTATGGGGGAATATCATGGTAGAATAGTAACTGTGAAGCAACTGATAATTTGGGGCACATATTCTTTGCTTTTAGGCACAAAATATTGCCTTGTACAAAAATGCCAATAAAACAAATGGGTACAGGGCAATACATCAAAACAAATGTTTAGAACTGAATCCAGTCAGCTTCCCGCCAGGCAGGTCACGTTAAAATTTCCCCCCGTTAAACTAGGAGAGAGAAGACTTTCACCCTGTCTGACTGGCTGTGAGAGTGTGTTACTCAGTCTCCAACAAATCTGCTTTACATGGGCTTGTCTTACATATGCACCCACCTTCTCAAGTTTAACTAGGTAATAGATTCACATAAGAAAAAGTGCTTGGTCAAAAATTTCTGTAGTAGCTTTTATAAAATGTATGTTTTCATTAATTAAATTTAACTGTAAAGTTAAAAATCATGATTTGCACCCCATATTCCTTCATAGTATGAGCCAATCAAAAATTCAAGGGGAACCGAGTCAGAAAAAAATCCATGAAGAAAAAGTCAATGGCCTCATCTTAAAATAAAAAGCCATTTAACTATCTTAGAGATTATTTTATGAGCATCATCTTTCTCAATGTTACATTCAGTGATATGAGCCACCCCTTATTAAACCAAAGAACAAAATGTTATACTGCAAAATAATACCATGAATATTTAATAATAGTTTTGTTTAAAATGCAATAAAAACATAATCTTTTAATTAATATAAAGGAAGCATAGACTCAGATTTATCACTAGAATAACAAAGGAAGAAATAAAATAAAAAAATCACACAAAGGTTGGAATATAGAATGTTATACACTTTTTCCCTTAGTAGAGGGGTCAATAACCAGGGGGCATAGTTTCAAGATAAGGGGCAGGAGGTTTCAATTCAATTTCAATTTTCAATTTCAATTTTATTTGTCACATAACCAAATACAACAAGTGAAATCCAGTCAGTGAAATGCTTTTTTCTTAACGAGCCGAGCGCACCAAGCAGCAAAGGACACTTAGCTGCCTGGTACGCACGGAGCCCGCAAGGACGGCAGCCATCTTCATCGGCGCCATCACAATAGGGTCCGCTCTCGCCTCGCTCCGCCTTTCCCGCACTCCTGCCCGACAATCTTCAGCCGCCGTGATACCGACGTCCCGGGGCCTGCTTCTCCCTGGCTCTCCTTCCACCCGGTCTGACCTCTGAGCCTCCCGGCCTTCCAGGGCCTGCTTTTCCCGCCCTTGGTCCACTGGCCGCCTCCCCTCCTACCGGTTCGACCTCCGAGCCTCCCGCCGAGGAGTTGCCGGCCGCCGTGCTACAGCGGGTTTAGAGGGGATTTGAGGAAAAACTTTTTCACCCAGAGGGTGGGTGGAATCTGGAACTCACTGCCTGAAAGGGTGGTAGAGGCAGGAACCCTCACAACATTCAAGAAGCATTTAGATGAGCACTTGAAATGCCATAGCATACAAGGCTACGGACCAAGTGCTGGAAAATGGGATTAGAATAGACAGGGCTTGATGGCCGGCGTGGACACGATGGGCCGAAGGGCCTCTTTCTGTGCTGTATAACTCTATGGGGGAGAAATTGGGTGGAGCCGCAAACGGGGCGCCAAGCTCGCCTGGGCGCCGGATTTAGCGCAGCATTTGGAGCAGTAGCGACCACCGGAAATTCAGCTTGAGCGCTCCAAGAGAGACACGGGGCGAGGCTCGAGGCGCTCCGCGTCCCTCTTAGGGCGCTGAAACTGAATATCGCAGCGCAACGTGCCGCAGCGCCACACGCCGCGGCACGGCGCGCTGCAGTACTTACTCCCATTCTTAAGGGGGAGGGGCCTGCATCAGCGCGATCAGAGATCGCGAGTGCCAGCAAAAGAGCCCGGCACCGAGAAGTGCCGGGCTCTCGGAAAACAGCCAGCAATGCCGCGGAGTGATCAGGAGGCCGGGGACGGAGGTGCTGGCAGGTGGCCGCCGGAAAAAACGGCCGCCCCGCACCTCCACCTTAATTTGCGCCACTGCCGCCACAGGAAGGCCCCGTGAACCGGGCGCCAATTGCGAACGGCGCTACAGAGGCGGTCGCTGCCAAATATCGAGATCGGGACGGTAGCGGGGTGCTGCGCACATCGATGACGTCATCGGAGGCGGCGCATTGCAACAGGTTAACGCTGCCATTAGCGCCCCAGCTAAATATCGCGGGAGGCGCGGCCAATGGCGCTAAAGCCACTGAGTGCCCTCTTTAGGCGCTAACTGGTGGCGCAGCCCACCGAATTTCTAGGCTTATGGCTCTAAGAGGCTATTGAGGCAGAGATCATCGTTTAAAAGGGAATTAGATGAATATTTAACAAAGGAAAAATATGAAAGGATACAGAGGAAGCGGAGAGAAATTGGTTTAGTCCACTCCAGTTGAAAAGCTAGCACTGGCACAGGCAGATGTGATGAATAACTTTCTTCTGGGTCATAATTTCTACAGTTCTATGATAAACGCTCCCATGGAGCAGACAATAAAATATATAGCAGCATAAATATTAGAATGCAATTCTGCTTCCTTACATGGTGTGCCAAAATACCGGAGAATCACTTCATTAGTCTTGACCTCTCCTGCAACATTTTTGGCCATGCACTGGTAGGCGCCTTGGTCTGACTCCTTTATGTCTTGAATCATCAGCGTCCCATCTTCCAATAGGTTCACACGATTGTCATCTTTCATATCTATCTCATTACTGAGGGGACACAAATAGGTAATGATGATGCAGCATGGGCACTTGGGGGGAAAAAAGGTACATTAACCAAATCCAAAATAATTCATCTAATAAAACAAATAAAGAATTAGGGATGAAATACTCAAAAACAAACACACACCTCACGATCTTGCTGTGGACATTTTGTGCTATTTAAAAGCGATTGTGGAGATGCCTCAGGTTTTACATTCCTGCAGGCTATTCAATGTCAAATGATGGATAATGCCATTGCTGATACATGCATATTCCATTTACATAATTCCTACTGCTATCAATGAGTTAAATATGGTCCAGCTTTCGTACAAGCCACAACTTGCCAATTCGAAAAATAATAAATATTAGTTGAACTCTCATTGCAATTACAGGATATATGGCAGAGGTTTTAAAGTGCTACTTAGTATCAATCTTCATTACTAAAGATGATGCTGGGTGACCAATACAAAATAGGGATGATGCTGGAATTGAATGAGTTAAAGCAGATGTGGATATAGTCCTCGCTATGATTAATTATGTTAAACTGGATCAGGCAGCTGGCCTGACAGTATTGCATCTCAGAGTCTTCAAAGAAATAGGGACTGTGCTCTATAAGCCACGTTTTCATATATTTAATAGCTTGTTGGGTTTGAGATTGTTCCCATTGACTGACGAGAAGCCCATGTTGATATAATATTTAAAAAGGGTAATTTCCTAGAGTTTTTCCTAAATCGGCCTCAGGTTTTTCTGTGTTTTTTTGCCCCTCCTAGGAGATTGCTGTGATGGGGTGGGAGAGGGGAGGTGGGGAAGGGAGGAGGAATGTGCTGATGGTGTGTGAAAGTTACACCATGCTGGGATGGGACAGGCCTGATGAACCAGTTGGTCTTTTCCTGTCCTTCCTTTTCATACGTTTGTAGAAGATGTTTAACGTAGTACAGCTGGAGACTATTAATAAAATGACTGGAACATCAGTCCAGCGGAGATTATGGGCTGGATTTTGATACTGGAGGCGTGTAGGAGGCGGGACTACAACTTTTGGGGTTGTAGTCCCGCCTCCATCGAGTTGTGGCCAACCCACGTGATTTTCACTTGATTGACCTTGTTGAGCCCGCCCAGCGGGCTCAGCAGGCCAATTAAGGGCCACCCGGCAACAGGTGACGTCACAGACAGACATTTCATCTGTCAAGAGCTTTTGACAGATGAAATATCAGCGTTTCACAGCTGTTTGAAGCTGTCAAACACTGACAATCTGTACACTAAGTTAATTCCTTCCTCTCAGGATGATTTAGAGATCTCTCCGGAACAGAAAGCTGAATGCTGCAGATTTTGACAGCTCGCAGCCATTCTGCTTTCTGTGTCGGTGAGATGAGGGACTCCCGAGACCTGAAGGAAGAAAGGAAGGCTGTAAAGGTAAGCACATGTAAGTAAAGCTTTTTTAAACACTTTACACACACCAAACACACTTACCTCTGCACTCATGCACCCATCACTCACCTGAGCACTGGACATCTCGACCCCTCCAAGCCCTTCATCCCGATGGCCCGCCTCGCTAACTTGGCGTGGTTTGGAGCCTTCAGGAAGCCCACACTTGTTAATTGGCACTAATCCTCTTCCCGCCTCGGGGAGGCGGGTTCCAGCGCGGGTCGGGTACCCACCTCTTTTGAAACTGGCATGGAGGCAGGATGGGTTCGTGCCCCCCGATTTCAAGATTTTAACCCCCACACGCCTCCAAGGCTCAATGAAAATCCTGCCCTATGAGTTTAACCAAGAGATGTGAGAAGGAGGGAAATGAAATAATTACTGCTACAGATTTCTTTTGAAAGGCAGAAAAATGTTTCAAAGTATCCCACTTGCTTGTTCTGAGGCATTTGCTTCAGCCTTTTTGTCCAACAGCCGAAGTGTACGAAGTGTTTCACAGCTGCATGAACTGTTCAACAGCCCTATTAGAAAACAAGTTCCTCAAATATTATTGGAGTGTAATAAATGATTTGAACATGGTTAGATATCTAGGCCCATAGTTTCCTCTATGAACCACCCTCAACTAGTATAAATACGAAAAATGCTTCTTAATCAAGTTGTAATCTATGAAATATTGTGAAGAAATGCGCAACTTCGAGTTCAAATAGCCTCTTTTACCAACCAGACCCTGGATGTTCTGGAAAACTCGATTATGGAGAAATATTACCGGACTGTTGACCAAGGAAGACCACCCACAAATGCAAAAAGGCAACAAGTGGGCTATTATGTAATTGGAAGAACCTGTACAGTGTTAGCACCTTGGAGGACTTTGTGTAATCCCCAGAAGAAGCACAAGGTAACAGATAAAGTAGCAACAGAGGACATATAAGGGCTTCTTTTACAAATGTGTGCTAAGCCCTGAATGCTCGCTCAGGTGGGTTTAAAGATCTCATCGTACTTTTCAAAGATGAGCAGGGAGTTCTCCTGGTGCCCTGGCCAACAGGAGAACCAGCCAACCAACACCACCAAAAAACACATTTTTTGGTCATTTATCTCACTGCTGTTTGTGGGATCTTGCTGTGTGCAAATTGGCTGCTGCGTTTCCCTACATTACAACAGTGACCACACTTTGAAAGTACTTCATTAGCTGTAAAGTGCTTTGGGATGTTCTGAGGTTGTGAAAGGCGCTATATAAATGCAAGTTCTTTCTTTGCTGGCTCATAAAAACAATCAACTATTGATCTCTGGAATGCAGTTTTATGAAGCAACTATGTGGCTCAAAAAGACAAGGGCCTAGAAATTCAGTTGTTTGCGCCAGCCGCTAGCGCCTTAGGAGGAGGAGATGTGGGGCGCTAGGCGGCTAGCGGCCGGGCGCTGCGCGATCTGCGCCTCTCCCCAACTTCAGTAAAGATTTAGCGGCGGCGCAAAGCCTTTGCGCGCGCTCAGCTGCGCGCGCAGATCCTGACGTCATTTCATCGTGCAACGCCCTTTGTACGCCCCAAACCAGAAATTCAGTGGCGCCGGCCTATTGCGCGCCTGGCGCCCCTAGTGACTGGTAGAGGGGAACGGTTCCCAGTTGCTGCGGGGCACGGGGGGCACTAATTAAAGGGCACTCCTCCTGCAGTAGAAATGGCAGCCATTTTGCAACACTCCTTCTTTGTGAGAGACGGATCTTTGCAGAGAGACAAAGGTAGAGAGCTTTCTGGTTTGGCTCAACACTCGCACAGGTACTTGTGGCTTCAGGCCACAGCTTTGCACTTGTCTTTAACTTCAGAGCCATAGCATTGATTGGAAACATATAATGGGGGCTGCAATGGGTGCAAACGTTGGCCTTCTCCATTGCATTCGAAGGGCTCAGAGACGCTGTGAGAGAGTGGCAGTCATGGCCAGAGGGAGAAGGGGCAACAGGCGTCGGCTAAGGAGGCCTTACCCACCCAGGGTATACCGCCAGCAGTTCTCATATCTGAACATGTCTGACGAGCAGTGTGTTCGGAGGCTGCGATTCCGAAGGGCGGTGGTCACTGAGCTCTGCCACCTGCTTCGCGGAGATCTGCAGCCACAGCTGAGGAGCAGGACGTCTCTGTCGGTGGCAGTGAAGGTGACGGTGTCTCTCAACTTCTATGCCACCGGCTCCTTCCAATCCGCTGCTGGGGACATTTCCAACATCTCCCAGTTTGCCGTACATTGCTGCATCCGCCAGGTGACCAATGCCCTTTTCAGAAGGAGACGTCAGTTCATCTCCTTCTCCATGGCCCTTGTCAAGCAGCAACAGTGTGCAATGGGCTTTGCAGCATTAGCGGGCTTCCCCATGGTGCAGGGCGCCATTGACTGCACGCATGTGGCTTTGCGGGCACCTCTAGAGCATGCCGAGGATTACCGCAACCGGAAGGGCTACCATTCGCTCAACGTGCAGTTGGTGTGTGACCACAGGCAGATCATCCTAGCTGTCAATGCCCGCTTTCCAGACAGCAGCCACGATGCCTTCATCCTGCGCCAGACTTCTGTGGCAGACATGTTCCAGGCCCAGCCTCACCCACGAGGATGGCTTCTCGGGGACAAAGGCTATCCTTTGTGCACCTGGCTGATGACCCCGCTCCGTGCGCCCAGCACCCCTGCTGAAGAGGGATACAATGACAGCCATCAAGCAACCAGGAACCTCATTGAGCAAACAATCGGCGTCCTGAAGCAACGGTTCCGCTGTCTGGATCGTTCCGGAGGAGCCCTACAGTACTCGCCTGAGCGAGTCTCCCATTTCGTGGTCGTGTGCTGCATGCTGCACAACCTGGCTATCCGCAGGACTTAGCCACTGCCACCAGACATTGGAGGACCACCAGAGGAGGAGGAGGAGGAGGAGGAGGACCAGCACAGGAGGGAGGCAGAAAGTGCAAGGGCTGACCGTCGGCGGCTTATTGAATGTCGGTTCTAGGCCCCCTCTCAGGGAATGGCTTGTGCCAATGGCACAAGATGAATGTAGCCGCTCCAATAGCCCTCAGCCGAGCAGGGCAACCAGGACTTCCAAAAGAAAGCATGGACAGTGCGATTTAAGAACATTTATTACTTTGATACCTCTGTGCCCTTCCCACATAACAAACTAATGGAGAGAAGCCCCCCCCCAAAACACAAATCGAGCAGTCTCGGCCTTTCAAAAAACACAAATACACCAGTCTCGGCCTTTCAAAAAAACAAATCCACCCTCCCCCTTTAAGAGCTCACCGGTGCCAGAGTGTCTGCCGTCAATCAGCAGCTCGCCGCACCTGCGCTGCGCCCACCCTCGGGGGTTTCGCCCCGGGCCGCCGGCTTAGCGCCTAATGATAGTCATGCATCGCCTGTTTTAGCGCAGCAGCAACCTCTTGGGGCGATGCCACTGAATATCGGCGAAGGTGGCGCGAAGTTGCGCCGGGCGCAAACTTTAGCGGCCGCCCGGCTGTAGCGCCCCAAACGTGGCTATACTGAATTTCTAGGCCAAGGAGTAAAATAATTGGGCCAAAGTTGTTGCTGAGCAACCACTGCCTCTTTTTTGAATTAATTTTTCTGTCGCACTTTACATCTCTCAGGATGCCCCAAAGCAAATCACATCCAATTAAAGTGTAGTCACGGTTGTGGCTTGGGCAGACATGGCAACCAAAGTGCTCACAGCAAGATCCAACGATCAATAAATGAAATGATCAGTTGATCTGTCCTACGAACTCTAAATAGTAACAAACATACTTGAAATTTGTTGTTACTTGTCGATTGCAGTTTGTTTCATTTGTAATAATGGAATTGTCTAGTCAAAGACTACACAGGATATGTTAGTTATTGGAACATGACAACATGGTATCAATAGTTTGAAAAAACTTTTCAGTAAAATGGAAATGTCCTGGGAATAGATAGCCATAACAAATTAACCATTACACCAGTCCCTTCAGGAGGTCTGTAGGAACAGTGTTTAAAACAACATTTATCACCTTTTTAGCATCTTTACATGATAACAGCTACTTACTGCCAGAAATTGTGAATGATCTGGAACATCCTCCAAGTTAACTCTGCAAACAACCAGCTGACTCCAACTACCTCCCTATCTGCTGGCTCAAGGTGGACCCTACAGTGCATGACCACAGTGTCCTGTTTGACCATGAGCTGTGCTTTCAAAGCTCATGTCCCATCCATCGCCAAAACCATCTTTTTCCACTTCTGTAACATTGCCCACTTGCATGCCTAGGCCACCCTACCACCCCTCCTCATCCCTTCAACCTTCTCAAACCTTATGTCCCAGTTTGCACTCTTTGGTATTCTGACTGCAGCTTGCTGTATGTTTCACCCCATCATTGTCAGTACAGCCTTGCGTTCTAGAACACTCTTGCGAAACCATTACATCTCACCTTATCCCTCCCCAGCTTGACAAAGCTCTTCAGAACCTACCATTTCAACAATGCCTTAGCCGCCTGCACCAAGTCTTCCAATTCCTGCTTGGTGTCAGTGTCCTCTCCTGTTCATGAAGCACCTTGGGCTGTTTTGTTACAAAGAGCAGATTGTCCCTGCCCCCCCAATTATTGTGATTGATAGCTAGTCTCCTTACAGCCAATCTATTATTGTAACCTTCTCTGACCTACAACTGACATTTTAATTATTGCCTACTGACATTGCCTACTCTCTCATGTCACAGATATTTTCCTCTGTTGATTTAAGAGTGGCTTCCATGCCTCTTGCAATGATTAGACACAGTGAAATATGCAAGAGTTACCCAAAGGGGACTTAGCCTTTGCGATTTTGGCAAGCTGTATGTACATGAACACTTTTAAATTACAAGTTAAAGGGCATGGTCACTGCAGTTCAAAAATAAATTACTCAAATTGAAATCAATATGGAAGACCCACAAGTGGACAGTATGATAACATCAAGTAATTTCTCATCCAATACATGTGCTCACTTTGTAGTTACTATAATTTTTTGCAGTCTTTACTGAAACTGATTTATGATTTTCAAATCACTATTTATGAATGGCTCCACTTTTGGTGTCACATTGCCTCTGCCCCGGTACTCACTTATTGTGCAACCAGATGATGTTGGGCTTAGGGTTACCCTCTGCCCGACAGGTGAAGTAAACTGTGTTTCCCAGAGTAACATCCACATCCTGTGGCTCAGAAGTGATACGAGGCCTCTCTACAAGGAAACAAGATTTGTGGTGAGTTCAAATTGCTTTCTTTGAATCGGGAAAAGCAATAAAAGTAATTGCAAAAATTGAGAATTGTTACCAAAGTGCTAAGGATTAGCACTTGTGCGTATTAGAAACAGTGGCTGAAACTCAAGAACCCCGCCAGTCCAAATTCAATATTCTTACCTAATGAATCTAAACCCAAAGTCCTCTATTTCTTCTTCCCTCAATATCTGACATAGCACTATTAGCACAAGTGCGTAAAATCTCTTTAGACAGCTTTGGAGCATGTATCAGCTGGGCTCAGTTGATAGCAATTTCACATCAGAGTTAGAAGGTTGTAGGTCCAAGCCAGAGTCCAGGATTTCCGCCCTTAATCTAGCAAGACACCCCTGTTCAGTCATGAGTAGGTAGCATTCTTCAAATGAGATGTTAAGCCAAAGCCACATCTGCCTCTTCTGCCAGAAATTTACAATCTGCAAACTTCTCTCATCAAACAACATTTAAACGTGGATTAATCTAGAGTACCTGAGCAGTGCCGCAGGTCAGCAGCGAAGCACTACAATTGTGCTCTCGACCACAGACTACATATCAGCAATGCCACAGGCGATCAGGTAATATATATAAAAATCTTGTGTATTGGATCCCATCATATTTAGGCATTGTTCCTTGGGTATAAAAATCACGATTAGTTCAAATATCATTTATATAAAAAAACACAACTGAACAGGTGGGAAACCTACTTATGGCAAAGTACCAATGACGAGTAACCTTAGTTTTCCCTCATAGCTCAAGTGCCTCATCCCATTTATCGACTTATTGCACTTCTCTGAACTCATCCAAGGCAAGGATTTCGCCCTTTGGTACAGTAATGTACACTATACTAAAGGTTGAGATGGATCAGATCTTTATACAGACTAATCATCACTCCATGGGACTTGTGCGCTATCCCTCAAGCTGTGCGCTATCCCTCAAGCTGTACATCTTAAGACCATGTTTTGCTTTTTTATTACCACTCCACATTGTGCTGAATGTAAGGATCTACTTTGGATTCCTCTCCTGCGTTGTTTCCTGTAGATGATTTTCATTTATTTCTGTACTGTCATTTTTTGTTTCCCTTCTGCTCTACATTAAACAACATCTCCCACTTTTTGGTTCGGTCTCCCAACCTGCCCAGATCCCTCTGCTTGTTTCCTACTATTTATGACCTCTCCAAATTTGATATCACTGAGAAACTTGGAGCGTACCATCCCATTCTCCAAATCCTTAATGTACACCGAAAACAATAATGGTCCCAAGAACTGATCCATTTGGCACCCCCATTAGACTTCTCCCTTAATAATTACCTTTCGCATTACTAACTGATCCAGTTCAAAAATGTCCCTCCTATTCCAAGCCTTTCTATCATATAAAATAATCTATGTGGTACTGCATCAAAGGTTTTGCTAAAGTATAGGTATATTAATCTACTGAGTTCTTCTGGTCAATTAACTCAGTTCGATACTTAAAGTATACTCTGGTAGTCAAGCAAGATCCATTATTTTCAAACCATGTTGACTACTTATCACACTAGATTTCTCCTAAAACCTCACTCTTCTCCTTCCAGCATAACTTCTAATATTTCAACCACTACCAATGTCTAGAATTCCCTGGGTTATCCTTCCATCCCTTTTTTATATATTGGCACCACATTTACTTCTCTCCAGTCCTTTGATACAGCTCCTGTAATCAGCAATTCCCTTAAAATGTCAAAATATTTTTTGAAAAGCTTTTGGCAACCATCTTGCTTTGTCAGTAAACCAAGGACATAAAAACACACCATAGTCTCAGCCCTTGGAATGGTTCCACTCTTGGCCTCAGCCCAAGATTTTGCTGCTCCAGGTTGCCAAATACAGGAAACCAACTCACCTCCATCGCTGCATGAACTTGGGCCTCATGCCCTGTTCCATTCCCACTCTAGCTCTCACTTCACCCAACGGATCCATTCCCTAGCCCAGTGTTGCATTAACTGCCTGACTGCTTTGCTCCCCTTACACTGTTCCACCCCCCTCTTTCCACGCCCCCAATCACCCGTGAAACAAACTCACGGGGGATCGATTCATTTACTTTACAAGAACTAAATAATTCAGAAACAATTTAATTTACCACAATTAAACTCCTGTGCTGTTACTGTTGTAACCGACCGCCCCTGAAGCCTCCTGGGATGCTCACAGGTGGCAGCTGTCTGGGCGTTACCATGTTCAGCATATTTCTTCAGCAGTTCTGCCAGCCACATTAATTCACAATCACAGATCAGTGAATTGGAGTCCAAGCGACTGCAAAATAAAATTATAATAGAAATATAACACAGGTATATGTAAACTCAATGACGGAACAGTTCATAGACTACACAGGTAAATTATTTAGGGAGTGTTTACACCTTAGATTATAATCCAATTTTTGTTAAACATCCTAGAAGATTCAATCCTATCATAAAGGATGTCCAAACTACCTGTGTGGCACATGTAGCAATTGGAGCCTCAAAACTTGGTTCTTCCACCAAGTATATTTCATATTTGCTTGTCTGTTTGAATTTTGTGGGCCTGGTGGTTTGGAAAGGGCTCTTAGCACTGTTGTCTCTTTGGTGGATTAATCCTGAATCAGAATACCTAAATCTGTTAGTATCAATACCTCCAGACTTGACTATTCCAATGCTCTCCTGGTCGTTCTCCCATCGTCCGCCCTCCAGAAACTTGAGCACATCCAAAACTCTGCTGCCCATATCCTAACCCGCACCAAATCCTGCTCACCTATCACCAACCGGTGACCTACATTGGCGGCTGGTCCACCAATGCCTCGATTTTAAAATTCTCATTGTGTTCCAATCCCTTCATGGCCTTCCCCCTCCCTGGCTCTGTAAAACACCTCTAGCCCTACAACCCTCCAAGAACTTTGCATTCCTCCAACTCTGGCCAATTGTGCATCCCCACTTCCTTCACCCCAACACTGGTGGCCGTACCTTCAGCCGTCTAGGTTCTAAGCTTTGGAATTCTCTCCCTAAACCTCTTTGCCTCTCCACCTCTCTCCCCCCTTTAAGACCTACCTTAAAACCTATTTCTCTGGTCAAGCTTTCAGGCACGTGTCCGAATATCTCTTTCTTTGGCTCGTGTCAATTTTTGTCTAATTACACTCCTATAAATGGCCGTAGGACAATTTCCTTTGGTAAAGGTGCTATATAAGTGCAAGTTGTTGTTACAGTAGTAACTTGAGATATATGAAAGGTAATAGAAACATGGATTTAAATCTTATAAATGCCCCCTGCAGCCCATAATAGCAAAAGGTTGGGGCACCCCTAAAATAAATGAAATTGAAGGCTGAGGTAGGTAAGAGTGATTATAGATGACATGGTGTGTGTGTGTGTGTGTGTGTGTGTGTGTGTGTGTGTGTGTGTGTGTGCGCGAGCGAGCGAGAGAGAATGCACAAGTAGCAATTTGAAAGAGTACAATTAAAGACAGATCAGAGACAGAAAGAGACAAAAGACATAGTGTAAATTAGAGAGGAGTGAGAAGAGAGGCGAGAGAAACAACCCTTCTACAGAGATGTTCGCTGCAATGACCATTTTAGATGATTACCAATGATCATGTTATAATGATATTCTTATTCTACTTGTGCTACTTTATAATCAGAGCCACGTTCACAATGTGGCTCCGAACATTTAGTTTCTCCATCCTATTGGTGATTGCCCTATTTAGATGATTGGAGAATATGATGGCCATGTTAGCCTGTCATCTGGCTTCTGTCAGGACCTACCTTGGCTATGACCCCTCAAGGTCATGCTCGAAAAGTGGAAAAGAAAGCATTAAAACAAAATCTGTACATCCAACACCACATTGGAACATGCATTATTTTCTGTAGAAAACATTTATTCAGCTGCGTTTTAGAACAATGTGTAGGGCAGCCACATTCAGGGTAGATCTTGTGAAAGCACGTGGAATTGTCTGGACACAAACAGGAGGGCTAGCAATGGCCACATAAATTCATCACCAGTGCTTATTCTGTGGGACCTATTCATTTAGAAAACTGAGTTTCAAATAAAACTGAACAAAAAAATGATTCAATAGCAAAATACTGCGGATGCTGGAAATCTGAAATAACAACAGAAAGTGCTGGAAACACTCAGCAGGTCAGGCAGCAACAAGGAGAGAGAAACAGAGTCAATGTTTTGGGTCGAACCCTTCGTCAGAACTGGAAAAGGTTAGGGAAGAGAGATTTTTAAGCAGGGGCAGGGAGGAGGGGAGGAAAGAACAAAGGGAAGGTCTGTGATAGGATGGAAGGCAGGAGAGACTGACTGACAAAAGGAATGATGGTGCAAGGCAAAAGGAGAGGTAATGGGACAAGTTAAGAAACAAAAGATGACTCTAGATGATGTGTGAATGATGATGGCAGCAACATTAACAGCTACCATGTGAGGAAACAAGATTTAAAAAATATATAAAATACAGGGGCCAATTTATAGTCTGAAATTGTTGAACTCGATGTTAAGTCCAGAAGGTTGTAAAGTGCTTAATCGAAAGATGAGGTGCTGTTCCTCGAGCTTACGTTGAGCTTCGTTGGAACAATGCAAGAGGCCGAGGACGGAGAGATCAGAGTGGGAGTGGAGGGGAGAATTAAAGTGACAAAGTAAAGAAGAAAAAAGATTCCACTTATTCAGAATGGTGTAAATTCCCAAAGTTTAAATTAGCAAACCAGAGATGTATCATCAGATCACCTCTCACCTCCTATTAGGTCTTAGAGATTGTCTTGGAAATAGATGGCATGAATTAAGGTTTACAGCCATTTACAAATGTTCCGAATCAGTTTGCAATTTTTCATTTACACATAGTTAACCAAGTTTTGTAATTATCTGTGATTGTTGATGAACAATTAGTTTCTCCTGAACAGATGAGCTGTGATCATTAGCCAGCATGACTGTCTGAGTAGAATGTACAAGCCCTACTGTCAGTGACAGATAATAGTTTGATTCCCAAAGGAGTTCAGTAGGAACTATTTATTTGGTCTCAGCATCAAATCTGAACCTGCTGCTAAAGGCAGATTAATTACTTCAATTGTGGGGCACTTAGTGAACATATTAGTGTCAATTGAGTTTACTGAGAATAGTATTTTCTTAGTGGAAATGATTAAACAAAGAGAATGACAATGGTTGTGTTCCCATGAAGAGGTTTCTACGCCACTTGTGCTGCGATTGTATTACAGTACAGGAATCCCGCCCCAACCGTGGTTTTGCCATACGCGGATTTCAAGTATACACGGTTTCCTCTCTGCGACAACTTTTGCCAACCACGGCAGTGAATTTTGCGTATACGTGGTTTTTAATTTAGGATTAAGGTAAATAACATGATTTTATTGCTTTTATATTCTTTTTTAATGTGTTATTTGAACATTTATACTGTATTTGCCAACCGCAGTTTTACTAACCACAGGGGTTTTCAGGGATGTATCCCCCGCGGTTGGGAAGGGATTACAGTACTGCAGTGTTAGTGCTGCTGGCTCCTGACAGACAAGTCGCATGGCTGTTTACCAAAGTAAACTTATTGGTTTTGCTAAGGCTGGCCACAGGAAATACCTGAAGCGGTGGCAGACTTGTAAACCCAGGTAAAGCTGAGCCTACAAGTCTGCCACTGGTCCACAGAAGCTGGATTTAAAAGCATAAACACCAGGAAATGGTTCATGGATGCCAGGCTCCTGGAATCAGACTTAAAAAGAGAAATATAAAAGCCCTTTAAGTGGCTGGCATGAAGCCAACTGCTTTTCCAAGTTCCAGTGAAAATAAATGCAGATATTATGGCAGCAATGGACCATCACCTGGAATTCCAATGGATCCTGGAACACTCAGCTGTACCACTTTAGATCACCGCAGAGGGACAAGCCGAATCTTTAGTACCCGCATATAGCACGGAGCCACTTTCAAAAGCAGCTCCGTACTTTCAGGTTTCACCTTTCTGCAGATAATACCAATGGGGTAGAATTTCCGAAAGGGGTTTTTCCCGATCTTCCGCCATAACTTTGGCAGGAGATTGGCAGAAATCCTGGAGAAACTGTGTTCATGCCGTTTCTCTGGGATTTCCGCCGATCCTCAGCCGAAGTTACAGCGGGAGAACCCCTGCAGACATCCTACCCCTCCATGCTTATATTACAAGCTGGGTTGACCAGCAGCAGTGCAAAACCAGCAATCAAAAACATGGCAGGGCATCTACTCCTTATCCCCATTAATACAGTGTGGGGGGGGGGGGGGGGGGCGGTGGAATAACAATCTTTCCCTCATATATCTGCACAAATGAAGTTTCCCCAAAATCTCTCTCCCCATCTCCTTTGAGTGTGAGCTAAACCACCAACAGAAGGGAATAAGAGGCTATTTGCCCATCATGTCAGCAGTGACTCCATTTACCGGCTGCCACTGACTTCACTTTAGCATCACCCTAGCTACAATTGCTTTGGACTGAAGGTGGGCTGCATTCTTACCGCACCCATACAGGTCAGCTGTGCTGTTTTTGAATGGCTTGGTATAAGTCTTCAATCACAATTTTCAAATAACTTGCACATGTTTCTCCATTGTCACTGCTATTCTGAAAGTTGAGCTGCAATGCAAGGAGGGCAGATCCCAAAGTACCTCAACCTTGGCATATAGCAAACCGATGCAAGTAGAAACTGTCTTGGAATACAACACACTCAGTCTGCGGCCGCTCTCTGTGCCCGCGGGCTCCGGGCAGTCTGCGGCTGCTCTCTGTGCCCGCGGGCTCCGGGCAGTCTGCGGCCGCTCTCTGTGCCCGCGGGCTCCGGGCAGTCTGCGGCCGCTCTCTGTGCCCGCGGGCTCCGGGCAGTCTGCGGCCGCTCTCTGTGCCCGCGGGCTCCGGGCAGTCTGCGGCCGCTCTCTGTGCCCGCGGGCTCCGGGCAGTCTGCGGCCGCTCTCTGTGCCCGCGGGCTCCGGGCAGTCTGCGGCCGCTCTCTGTGCCCGCGGGCTCCGGGCAGTCTGCGGCCGCTCTCTGTGCCCGCGGGCTCCGGGCAGTCTGCGGCCGCTCTCTGTGCCCGCGGGCTCCGGGCAGTCTGCGGCCGCTCTCTGTGCCCGCGGGCTCCAGGCAGTCTGCGGCCGCTCTCTGTGGCCGCAGGCTCCGGGCAGTCTGCGGCCGCTCTCTGTGCCCGCGGGCTCCGGGCAGTCTGCGGCCGCTCTCTGTGCCCGCGGGCTCCGGGCAGTCTGCGGCCGCTCTCTGTGCCCGCGGGCAGTCTGCAGCCGCTCTCTGTGCCAGGAGCACAGGTACTTATTGAATTCCCTTTTGAAAGCCAAGATTGAATCTGCCTCCACCACCCTTGCAGGCAGTGCATTCCAAATCCTAATCACTCGCTGCGTAAACAAGTTTTTTCTCGTGTCGCCAATCACCTTAAATCTGTGTCCTCTGGTTCTCGACCCTTCCGCCAATGGGAACAGTTTCTCTCTATCTACTCTGACTAGACCCCTCATGATTTTGAACACTTCTATGAAATCTCCTCTCAACCTTCTCTGCTTCCCTGACATCAGTCGTCAGGAAAATGCTGGAATCCATTGTTAAGGAAGTGGTATCAGGGCACTTAGAAAATCATAACATGATTTGGCAGAGTCAACATGGTTTTGTGAAAGCGAAATCGTGTTTGATAAATTTATTAGAGTTTTTTGAAGATGTAACTAGCAGGGTAGATAAAGGGGAACCAGTGGATGTAGTACATTTGGATTTCCAAAAGGCATTCGATAAGGTGCCACATAAAAGATAAAGGGCTCATGGGGTTGGGGGTAATATAGTAGCATGACTAGAGGATTGGTTAACGGAAAGAAAACAGAGAGTAGGGATAAATGGGTCTTTTTCAGATTGGCAGGCTGTAACTGTGGGATGCCGCAAAGATCAGTGCTGGGGCCTCAGCTATTTACAATCTATATTAATGACCTAGATGAAGGGACCAAGTGTAATGTATCCAAGTTTGCTGACGATACAAAGCTAGATGGGACAGTAAGCTGTGATGAGAACACAGAGTCTGCAAAGGGATATAGATAGGCTGAGTGGGCAGTAAGATGGCAGATGGAATATAATGTAGGAAGAATAGAAAAACAATATTTTTTTAAATGGTGAGAAACTTTTAAATGTTGGTGTTCAGAGAGATTTGGGTGTCCTCGTGCAAGAAACACAGTGCTAGCATGTAGGTACAGCAAGCAATAAGGAAGGCAAATGGCCTCATTGAAACTTATAAAATTCTAACAGGACTAGACAGACTGGATGCAGGAAGGATGTTCCCGATGGCCGGGGAGTCCAGAACCAGGGGTCACAGTCTAAGGATAAGGGGTAAGCCATTTAGGACAGAGATGAGGAGGTGGTGAACCTGTGGAATTCTCTACCACAGAAGGCAGTTGAGGCCAATTCATTAAATATATTCAAGAAGGAGTTAGATATATTTCTTAAGGCTAAAGGGATCAAGGGATATGGGGAGAAGGCAGGGACAGGGTACTGAATTTGGATGATCAGCCATGATCTCATTGAATGGCGGAGCAGGCTCGAGGGGCCGAATGGCCTACTCCTGCTCCTATCTTCTATAAATTCAGGATAGCTCCATAAACAGATTTTGTTACTTACAGTCTTTTCAATGATTCAAGCTGATAGAAAGTCCCTGGATGTATTCTTGATAGTCTATTGTTATGCAAGAATCTACAAAATTAAAAAGAACATTCATTCTTAAAAAATAGCACCAGTAAATTTGAGATACACTAAAAAGGCAATAACTGTATATGTGTTCAGCTCAGAAGAATTGAAAATCAGATCCTGTTCCATGCAGTTGCAATGTTCTGTAGAAGATTCTCAATAGCCCTCTTAAATAAAAATCAAACAATTACATGTGGCTACCAGTGTACAAACATATTTGTCGGAAATTCCTCTGTCCACTATTTTACCAAAGGCATTAAAACATATATTTTAAACAGGTTAATGTTTCCAATAAAATAGCAAAGAGAGGATTTTTAAATGAATGTGTTAAGTATTCGCACATTGGTATCCCACAGTGTAATTTCAAGGCCTAATGTGTTAGATCAAACGCAGAGGGATATCAGAAATTTTAAATAAAGCTGTTTGCACTGTGCTGATTAAAAATGATCAGTTTTGAAAAAAAAATACTTGGCAAAAATTATTTGTACCAAAAGGTTTTACTTACAATCTTTCAAGTTTAGGAAGGTCACTAAAAGTTTCAGATTCTAACACTTCTATATTATTGAAGTGAAGGTACCTGTTGGGGAAAAAGAAAATTAGATCAAAGAAATGACAGCACAGGAGGCGGCCATTGGGCTGATCGGCTAGCTCTTCAACTGGTGCTAACTAATCTAATCCCATTCCACTGCCCTTTCCCCATGTCCTTTCATAATCTTCCTTTTGAAATATTTATCCAATTACCTTTCAAATGATGTTATAGTCTCTCTCTCAACAGCCACTTTGGGTAAAGCTTCCACATTTTAATGACACTGAGAAAAAAATCTCCCCTTTTATTCTTCTGGTGGTAAATCATAGAATCATAGAAATTTACAGCACAGAAGGTGGCCATTCAGCCCATCTTGTCCGTGCTGTCCGACAAAGAGCTATCCACCCTAATCCCACTTTCCAGCACTTGGTCCGTAGTTATGGCACTTTAAGTGCATATCCAAGTACTTTTTAAATGTGATGAGGGTCTCTGCCTCTACCACCCTTTCAGGCAGTGAGTTCCAGACCCCCACCACCCTTTGGGTGAAAAGATTTCTCCTCAAATCCCCTCTAAACCTCCGACCAATTTCTTTAAATCTATGCCCCCTGGTTATTGACCCTTCTGCTAAGGGAAATAGGTCCTTCCTATCCAATCTATCAAGGCCCCTCATAATTTTATACATCTCAATTAGGTCTCCCCTCAGCCTCCTCTGTTCCAAAGAAAACAACCCCAGCCTATCCAATCTTTCCTCATAGCTAAAATTCCCCAGCCCAGGCAACATCCTCGCAAATCTCCTCTGCACCCGCTCTAGTGCAATCACATCCTTCTTGTAATGTGGTGACCAGAACTGTACACAGAATGTGGTAAACCCATGTCTTCCCATTCGGATTGGTCAACCAGAGAAAATAAACTTTCACGATTTAATCTTCATAATCGTGAGCAGTTAGAATGAAGAATGAACGGGCCTTTCACATCCCAAAAAGAGCTCTTGGCCAATAAAATATTTTTGCAGTGCAGTCACATGGCAGCCAATTTGTGCACAGCAAGGTCCAATAAAGCAGTGCAAAAAAATGTCAAGTGAATCTATTTTTGGTGGTGTTGACTGAGGGATAACTGTTGGCCAGGATACCAGGAGAACTCCCCTGCTATCATGCGAACAGTGCCATGAGATCCATTACATTCACCTGAACAGGTAAACGGGACTTGATTTAATGTCTCATTTGAAACATGGCACCTCCTACAATGTAGCACCTGGAGTGGAGCTTGAACCCACAACCTTCTGATTCAGAGGAGGGAGTGCTATTACTGGGCCAGGGTGACACCAGTTGGTGTTTTCCCCCCCCCAAAAAAAAATATAACCACTTCAGAAAGTTAGCATAAAACATCTAATTGAAACTTTAGGACAAGCATCTTTATTCTTGGTGCTTCATTAAGTTTTTGACTCATTTGGGTTGCAATTGTCAAACTCCAGCAGTCACACTTCCAAAGTGTCACATTTTATTATAGATACAAAATAATCTTTTTAAGAAAAAGAAAGCCAGTCATTGACCTGGAGCCTGAAATTTACAGCCAGCGAATTGACCTCAGGAATTCAGGAAACAGCTGCAATTATCTGGCAGCCTCTACTCCGGCAACTTGCCCACAGGGCAAGGCTATTGAAAGGAATAGGCCAGGTTAACAGCTGAACATCACAACCATGCTCCAAGCCCCAGAGCAATGCCATGGGAGATCAGCTAGTTTACTTCATAATGAATTAAGAACTTTTAACACCACCATACCTGGATAAACCATCTTGCTGCAACACTACAGCGTGTCTATGCTAAGAGTGAGCAGACTGAATCGCACTCCGATGGTCACTCAATTCAATTAAAATTGGCAATTGGTTATTATGTTCATTTTAAATACATTAAGAAATGCACACATTTAAAAATATATATATTTATCATTACATAGAAAGATAATTATTAAACTTACAGCTGTTCCAAGGAAACCAATCCTTTAAAAGCTTGTTTCTGAATTGTCTGGATTTCATTTTTGTAAAGGTAGCTTAAGAAAAATGGGAAAAAGCTCGTCAGACAATAATTTATTTTAAATAGTGCATTATCAAGTCATCTATCATACTTATTGCAAGTCAGATGTGGAAACAAACATTTATAGACTGTGACAAAATACAGAGGGGGTGAGTTTCCGCAGGGAATCTGCCGCTCGCTCTGTAACTTTGATAGAAGAGCCATGGAAACTCTAGAAAAGTAGGAGATCCCCCACAGCTTAACTAGATAGCCATAGATTTGAGCACAATTACATTCTGCCTACATTGTTGGGGAGAGTTTCATCAGCTCTCCACTTGATTTCTAATAGTGCTTTCAAACATTTGTGTGGGGACTCCTACAAACATTGGCTCATCCCCCGCGTCGTTTGATCGAGTCACTCCTCGGGACTCTGTGCATTAATTTCTGAGTTGATACAGGTCAACTTAGAAAATTAGCAAAAGCTGATGGCCCCAAAAGATTTACAACTCACAAACAGGCCTATGGCATGCAGCTACACTGAAAGTGCAGTGGGGCTTGACTCATTATACCTTAAGCTGCAGGTACACCTGACATTCTATCAGTTGCGTAGTGGAAGATTGTGGCAGAAACTTTGGTGATTTTCCCTCATTTCTTGGGGAGAAATTGTGGGCTATTGTAGATATGTACTGGTAGTCTATGCTGCTAAATGTAATAAATTGTTTTAAGTTGTGTCTATGGTTGTCACAATGACAAAGAGGCACTCCCGTCCCCTAATTCGCACTGCCACTTCCCACAGTTCACACTGACAATTCGAATTCTGGCCCCCACATCTTAAATTCTCTCCCCCACCCACTTCATGTTGGCATTGTTCTTTCCCAATTCTCCCTTCACCCAAACCTGATGGTTTCTGCAGATATCAAAATTCTGACACAAGCCATGGGAAGGAACTCTTCATCTTGCAAAACAAATCCCCAGTTCACGCTGGCACTCTTTGCCCCCTTACCCCCAATTCCCACTGGTGTACTACTTCTCCCGCATCTCCTCTATTCACGCTGGCACTCTACTACTTCTTCTTCTCCTTCCCCCGCCCACTAATTCACATGGGTATTCACAATCGTATTCTTTTTGGAATCTCCTTCTTTCATCCCCATCCAGTTCACACTAGTATTGCGTTTCCTAATTCTCCCCATCGCCCATACCTGATTCTGCTGCTCCAGTGGATATATACCCCATTATTATGACGGTGGCCATGAATTCCTGATCTCACAAAACTACTGCAAAAACAAAAGTTCCCAACCATAGCATGTAACAGAGTTTTGGTTTCCTGTAGCAGCTTCAGGTGGGGATGAGGGGACAGAGCAGCACACAGTGTTGATTTTCATGCACAAACAGGGACAAGTCCCAACCTGATCATCCACCTGAAACTTGGACGGTTAGTGTATGTGTTACTATTCCAATGGAAAACCATGCTATCATCGCAGAATATACTTTCCTTACTGTACAGCAATAGTTGGTTGCATGGAAACAAAGGGGGAGAAATTCAGTATCGCCCCGTTTGGGGCGTAAGTATCGAGCGGGCGCGAAATTTTGCGCCCGGCGCAAATTATCACCACCTACTGCTAAATTGACCTGCTTCGCCCCAGGAGGTGCTTGGAGCGCTAAAACAGGTGCTGCACGACTGTCTTAAGGCGCTAAGCCTGAGAAGCGAGGCGCTACCACTGAGGGCGGGCGCAGCGCAGGTGCGGCCAGTTAGCGATTGCACGCAGACACGCTGGTGCCGGTCAGCTCTTAAAGGGGAGGTTCGATCTTGGATTGCAGCCACACCCTGCGCATCGGAGCCCTGATTCTCGGCCTGGACAGACCTGCTGCCACATTCTTACGCCTAGGACCATGGAGAGGGCCAGGGAACGAGTGCAGCGGTTCAGCGAGGGGGCCTTGCAGGTTCTGGTTGGCGCGGTGGAGCGCAGGCGATCTATCCTGTTCCCGGACAGTGGCAGGAGGCCGCTGCCCAACAACTATCGCAAAGCTTGGAGGGAGGTGGCTCACAGAGTGACCTCCAGCAGCATGGTGCCTAGGACCCCTGTGCAATGCAGGAAGAAGTTCAACGACCTCACTCGGGTCATCAGGGTGAGTATCCTTTTCAGAATCCTCTTCATCCCTGCATGTTCACCTCACTTTATGGACAAAGGGTCCTGAAAGCCCCAATGCCCAGCCCTCATCCAACACCTATGGGCCTTTCATGAAACTCACACGCACATTCAGCAATTTACACACTGTAAGGGCTAATCGACCATGGGAGGCAATGCAGCCAAGATCAGGGCTTCACACTGTAAGGGCTATTCCACCATGGGAGGCAGTGCAGCCAAGATCAGGGCTTCACACTGTAAGGGCTATTCCACCATGGGAGGCAGTGCAGGCAAGATCAGGGCTTCAAACTGTAAGGGCTATTCCACCATGGGAGGCAGTGCAGCCAAGATCAGGGCTTCACACTGTACTCAGAGCCCGTCCTTTCGCTTGCAGGGCAAGCTGGCCCATAACAGGAGGCAGCAGCAACGGACCGGGGGAGGCCGGCCTCACCTCCAAGCCCTCACCGATCTGGAGCAGCGAGTCCAGCGGATTATGGTAGGCCGGATGATTGGCCCTGTCGCCACTGGAGATGCCGACCCCGTTCTGGACAGCAATGGTAAGGTCATTACCTTTTTGACCTCTCTCCTTCCACTTGTGCCTCACACCAGCATCCTTTGCCACTATCGAACCAATACAGTGCATTGCAGCACTCATGCCTCCCTCGCTGCCACCCTGTCCTCACGCTAAAGCCACTTTTGTACCTCCCTGCTTTCAGATGCTGATTCGCCAGGTGAGGAGGCGGGCCCTCAAGCTGCCACTGTGAGTGACTCTGAAGGCGACGAGGAGGAGGAAGCCGGACCATCAGTGCCACCCTCAGCCGAGGCAGCCCATGGCCATAATGGGGACACGTCTTCCCTGGAGGGGAGCAGGGGGGAATGGTCTGAGGAGGGTGAAGCTCCGGGGCCCAGCGGGCTGCAGCAACGCGGGGTCGGGTAGGGAAGCTCGACGGCCTTCTCCCCGGAGGGAGAGTCTGGCCTCGAGTCCTGCTACAGTGAGCGCAGAAGAGGTGCGGCTCCTCGCTGAAATGAGCGCCCAGGCGGAGCACAATGGCTGCAGTGGCAAGGATGCCCGAATCCATTGAGTCACTGGCAAGGAGTGTCCAGGACTTCGGCGCAGCACAGGCACGGAGTCTCCAGGACTTCGGTGCAGCACAGGCAGCTGCCACGCAAGTGCTTAGTGCTGCAATGCAGTCAGTGGCTGGTCTCATGCAGACGCAGATTGAGGCCACACGAGCACTGACTGCTGCCACCCTCGCTGGATCGGGCACGAATCGCCAGGGCCCTCGCCGCGCTGCAGCAGGCCAGCAGTCTGTGCTTCAGCAGATTGCTCCGCATGCTCCAGTGCTGCCCTGTGGGAGTGCCAGTGTGTCGCCCGACCAGGGAGTTGCTGTCCTCTGTCAGGATGACAGCATTCCTGCTGCCAACACTGTCACTTCTCCACTGCAGCTGCCATCACCTGTAGGACAGACTGCTGCCGCCCATGCAGAGTTGGAGCAGTCAGCAGCCGGGCCCTCCAGGCCCAGAGCTGGTCCAGGCCGTCCCTCAAGGGCATCTGCAGTCCCAGTTTCTGACACTCAGCAGCCTTCCCCCAGCCTTGCTGCAGCCACTGGGGTCCCATTGCGGAGGAGCTGCAGGGTGGGAAGGGGCGAATCTCGCAAGCGAAGCAGATCACCCTCGAAGGGTAAAAAGTAGAAGGTGTGGCAAAATGCTGTTAAATGTTTTATTGAAGGCTGAGGATCGTGGTCATTTTTTGGTTACTGTTTTGTTCATTGTCTCCAGGTTGTGAAAGCCAGTTGTGTGTCTGACTGCTTTTCTTGGGGGTTCTCTCTATTACTTTGTCATACGGGAAGGGCACACAGTTTGTTAAATAAAGAAGTGTCTTTATTCAGAATGTGCATGTTTGCTCTTTGAACTATTTGTTGCCTTGACCGGCTTAGGGGTTGCGGCACGGTTCCATTTATGTTCTTTGAATGGCAGAAGCCATTCCCTCAGAGGGGGCCTACAGCCGACTTGCTATAAGCTGCTGACGGACGGCCCTTGCACTTTGTGCCTCCCTCCCGTCTTGGCGCTCCTCCTCCTCCTCCTCCTCCTCTGGTGGTCCTCCAATGTCTGGTGGCAGTGGCTGAGTCCTGAGGATTGCCAGGTTATGCAGCGTGCAGCACACAACGACGAAATGGGAGACTCGCTCAGGTGAGTACTGAAGGGCTCCCCTAGAATGGTCCAGACAGCGGAACCGTTGCTTGAGCACGCCGATTGTGTGCTCAATGATGTTCCTGGTCGCTTGATGGCTCTCATTGTATCGTTCTTCAGCAGGGGTGCTGGGCGCACGGAGCGAGGTCATTAGCCAGGTGCACAGAGGATACCCCTTGTCCCCGAGAAGCCAGCCTCCTGGGTGAGCCGGGGCCTCGAAAAGGTCTGCCACAGAATGAAGGCGTCGTGGCTGCTGCCTGTAAAGTGGGCATTGACAGCGACCATCAGCTGTCTGTGGTCACAGACCAACTGGACGTTTAACGAATGGAACCCCTTCCGGTTGCGGTAATCCTCGGCATTCTCTTGCGGCGCCCGCAAAGCCACATGCGTGCAGTCAATGGTGCCCTGGACCATGAGGAAGCCCGCTATTCTTGCAAATCCCATTGCGCGCTCTTGCTGCTTGTCCGGGGTCATGGGGAAGGAAATGTACTGACGTCTCCTTTTAAAGAGGGCATTCGTGACTTGACGGATGCAGCAATGCACCGCGAACTGGGAGATATTGGCAATGTTCCCAGAGCGGATTGGAAGGAGCTGGTGGCATAGAAGTTGAGAGCCACTGTGACCTTCACTGCCACCGACAGACGTCCTACTCCTCAGTTGAGGCTGCAGATCTGGCTGAAGCAGGTGGCAGAGCTCAGTGACCACCTCCCTGCTGAATCGCAGCCTCCGAAAACACTGCTCCTCAGACATGTTGAGGTATGAGAACTGTTGGCGGAAAACCCTGGGACGGTAAGTTCTCGTGTGCCGACGCCTGTTGGCCCTCCTCCGTCTGGCCATGATTGGCACTCTCTCTCGGCGTCTCTGAGCCCTCTCAATGTAATGGAGAAGCCTAACGTTCCCACCCATTACAGCCCCCATAGTACAGGAAACTTTGGTTTATCCGGAGGTTAACTGTCCGGAATGCTCGAGCCACCGGCAAAATTCAGGAATCGGTTCAGTAAGTTTTTTTTCTTTTCGTTGCTTTTTTTTCACCAGTCAGGCTCTGCAAGGTCTAGCTAAAGCTGTTGCTTAGCTACAGAGACGCTTGCAAGCTACGGCCGACTGTTTAGAAGCTGTTGCTAGATACGGAGCTCAAAAGCTTCCGTATGTTTTAACATTAGCGCTGGTTTGTCCGGCAGTTTTGATGGGACGGCAACAGCTCGGTCCCGTCGGTGCCGGATATCACAAAGTTTCTTGTATGTGGCCACTCAAGGTTATGCCAGTGAAAAAGCAAACTAACTACAAAGTTCTGGTCAGAAGCCAAAAGTACCTCTGAGCGCTGACTCAATGCAGAAAGCTCTCCCCCTTTGTCTCTCTGCAAATCTCTCTGTCTCTCTCACAGGAGGAGTGGTCCAAAAATGGCTACCACAAAGAAGCCAGGAAGAGCCCCCTTTAAATAGCGTCCCCCCAGCCCCACAGCGACTGGGAACCGTTACAGTCAACCAGTCGCTGGGAGCGACAGGCGGAAAGGAGGGGGGCGCCACTGAATTTCCGGTTCGGGGCGCCCCAAGGGCGCTGCACCATGAAATTATGTCAGGATCTGCGCGCGCAGCTGAGCGGGCGTTGCGGTTTAGCGCCGCCGCTAAACGTCCGCTCAATTTCGCGAGAGGCCCAGGTCTCGCCGCGCCCGGGCGCTAGCCGCCTCGTGCCCCACTTATCGCCCTCTTAAGGCGCTAACGGGTGGCACAACCAACTGAATTTCTCCCCCAAAATATTTACTCTACATATCTGGCGTCCCTGTCTAGATGAAAATGGCATGGTGGTACAGAAGAAGTACTGTCTTGTCCTTTACCAAGACTTCAATCACAACATTGTTCCAGTCACATGTCATGCTGCTGACAGTTCTCTTGGATTTATCCACTTAATAATTTCAGGCCTTCTCTTGAGTTTACACTAGTGGGGTAATTTTACGAGCCTTGCCCGCCATCAGCACAAATTAGAAATTTGGGAGAGAGCTGCTCATGATTTCTCAACCACTAATGGTCAGAAAATGATATGCTTGAATTTATGATTTGTGCCCCCAATGGGCGAGAATCCCTGCCAGCAGTGAATCTTGTAAAATTACCAATTCTCATTTGTAATTTGTACCATTTTTGGAATGGTGATGGAGAAGTCGAGTCATGGAAGTCCACGGCATACATTTAATTCTCTCACATTTTTAGAAAAAAAACGACATGAATACAAGGCAGCATTCCCCACTTTATGTTTATGTCTACCGTATCACTATGAATTGTAAGGAGAGGAAATAGTGCCCTGCCTGAAGGTTCAGTCCATTCAATGCATGTGCACCTACACACACAGCACAGCTACTAGCCGTCTGTTGTTCTTGCAGCATGTGTGTGAATATTGAAGAGGTTAGTTTTAGTGACAACCTATAGAACAGATCTGTTAACACCAAGGATCAGTTATGCTTCATGCTGAGTTGAGAACTCAGCCCAAAATCTGGTTATGAGCATTCCTTAAATACATAAAAACTTCAAGCTTATAGAGAAAAAAATATACATCTGGAGCTTGAGATATGCCTGGTAACATTTATTAAAAAGATGCACTTCTGTATCATGTTTAGAGATTTGGCCACCCAATGATGTCGCTGTTTTGTATTATCCACATTTAATAAGTGCATGGATACCATGGGCTAGAAATTCGATATTGCCCTGCTAAATTTTAAAATGTTGGAGAATTAGCGCCAGGTGCTAATCCTTCTGACTTCCTGCTAAATTGATTGTTAGCGCTCCAAGAAAGAACTGGAGCGCTAAATCAAGCGCTAATCACCTAGCTTAGGGCGCTACTCACAGAGCGGGGCGCTACCCGCAGAGCGATAACCAATTTCAGGTGCACTCCAATCGGGACTCATCATTCACACTGGCTCCCTCCAGCTCTTAAAGAGGTTGAAGATTCAGCACAACCTCATTCTCAACATTGCTGGCTCTGAAGGCGACCTCCAAGCAACTCAACAGCTGCACCTCTTATCCTCATGGCTGATCCCAGTCCCAGGGAGAGAGCACGCCGTTTCAGCGACCAGCCATTGGAGGCATTGGTCACGGCAGTCGAAAGAGGGCAGTGCTGTTCCCGGCCACTGCCCCACGACTTCAGGGCAATGTGGAGGGAAGTGGCACAGAACGTCTCGGCCAGCAGTGTGGTGATCAGGAGCCTCACAGTGCCGTAAAAAATTCAACAACCTCATTCGGGTGGTCAGGGTGAGTGCATGCTTCAACAAGTCCTACATACCAGCATTTGAACCTCAGTCTGTACACACTGCACGCACCACCACACCCCCACCACTCACCCACCAAGCATCTCCACCTACTAAAACTCACATCCACATCTCACGCTTTACTTACAATTACAGCTATTCAACTATGGCAGGCATATCTCCCAAACACACAGCTGCACACTCGCTCACACACTTTCCTTTCTCTTGCAGGCCAAGCTGGCCCACAATAGGAGGGAGCAGGAACGAACAGGCGGGGTTGAAGCGGACATCCAACAGCTTACGGACCTGGAGGAGCAAGTGTAGACAGTCATTGGGCACCAGGTGGTGGGCGCCCTGGCCGTCGGCGACGTCGACCCCCTTGGAGGCAACAACGTTATGTTCATCCCCTCTCATTCTCTTATTCTACTTCCCCCTCACAGCACAAGCCTTTCCCACTTTCCAGCTCATTATACTGTCTGCATTCCTTGCTCCCTTCCTGCCCTCACCTTAACGTGAGTCTTGTGCCTTTATGTTTCCAGGTCATTGGCAACCAGATGACCAGCCTGTCCCTGAGTCTCCCAGTGAGAGTGAGGCTGCAGAAGAGGAGGAGGAAGAATTCCCGTCTTTTTCTCTCTCCCTCTGTCTCCACAGTCTGTCTCGCCCCCATCTGTCTCTCTCTCTCTGTCTTCCCCATCAGGCTTCCCCCTTCTGTTTTCCCGTCTGTCTCACTCTTTCTCTTACGCATCTGCCTGTCACACTCTGTCTCACCCCATCTGTCACCCTGCCGTCTGTCTCAATCTCTGTCTCCACCCTGTGTGTCTCTCTATGTGTCTCCCCACAACTGTATCCCCCGATTCTCACCCCCCGTCTGTCTCTCCCACCACCGTCCATCTCTCTCTCTCATCGGTCTGTCTCCCCACCACCTGTCTCTCTCGCTCTGTCTCCGCATCTGTCTACCCGTCTGTTTCCTCATCTGTCTCTCTCTCTCCCTCTTTCTCTCTCGGTCTCCCTTCCCCGGTTGTCTCTTCGTCTGACTCCCTTGCTGTCTCCCCCACCGTCTGTCTCCTCCGTCTGTCTCTCTCTGTCTGTCTCCCTCCAGTCTGCCTCTCTCTCTCTATCTCTCCCCGTCCATCTCCAACAGTCTCTCCCCGTCCTTCTCCCGCTCCCACTCGGTCTCTCGTGCTGTCTCCCCAGTGTTGTTTTAAAACAACATTCTGTTGTTCACTTGAGTAGTAACGAATTCAGTCTTCTGATTAGAATCATTTTATTCTTTAACTGCAGCATAAAAAGCAATTTACAAGCGGAGTATAGTCACAGATAGAGCACGCGAATGTAGGTGCGTCCCTTCTCGTGCTGCTTGAATAAAGGAAACAGTTTATATTTATACATTATTCTCTTTATCAAACTGGATATTTGGTAGTCTCCGGTCAAAAGCACCGTCCTTCAGCCGATGCACACAAGTTTACACTTCTTGTACATCGATGTTCGGTGTTTCCATTCAATGTACCGTCATTCCATCGGTTTGTACTTCAACATCCTCTTGCAAAAATTGCAATGGTGTGTGGTGGGATGTTTACAGTCTGGCAATACTATAAACACCCCAAAGCCCTACTTCAGTCTTCAACACTGGCTGTTGCTAAGTGAAGTCTGTATCTCTCTCTCTTTCTCTCTAATGATGCCAACCACTTTTCCCCATATTGAATGAACGAAACATGAACACCTTTCGGAAGCTGAATTAACCAAGGTCCATATGCCAACAGGTAGCCCTTTCAAAGAGCTGGCACAGGCACAATGGGCCAAATGGCCTCCTTCTGTGCTATATCATTCTATGATTCTACAAAAGCACTGCGTCACTGCATGTCTCACCCGCAGGCACCACCTCAGATACTGGGACTACGCGATCTTTAGAAAGAAAGAAAGACTTGCATTTATATAGCGCCTTTCACGACCACCGGATGTCTCAAAGCGCTTTACAGCCAACAAGTACTTTTGAAGTGGAGTCACTGTTGTAATGTGGGAGTTTAGTAGAGGGGTCTGCACTGGGTGATGCACCGGGGACGAGCGGGCTACAGCAAGGCCAGGGGGAAAGGGGAGCTCGGGAGCTAGCTCACCGGAGGGCGAATTCTGCTGCACAGGACTCAGATGAGGAGGCGTACACAAGAAGGGTGATGGGCATGCACAAGGAGATCATAGGATCAATGGTAAGGGTGCCCGAGAGCCTGTCGGCAATAGTAAGGAGTGTGGAGGAGTCCGCCTCCAACACTGCACAGAGCTCTGCGCACACCGTGGAGCCCATCCTTGGCAGTCTGCAAGAATGGTGGACTCCCCGAGTGACCGTGGGGACCCAGACCTCATGCTGCGTGTCATGGGCAATGTGGCAGCATCCATTGCAGCACAGGCGGAAGCCATACAATGTCTTAGTGCTATAATGCAGTCAATGGTTGCTGCCATCGAGTCTCAGACAGCTTGATGCCATGCAAGCTCTGACTGTTGCCATTGTCGCTGGGTCCAACACAGTCCACTGGGGATCTCATGGTGTCGCAGCAGGCCACCAATCTGTGCTCCAGCAGATTGCTAGGGATGCTGAGGTGCTGCCCCGGGGGAGTGGCAGTGGGTCAGTCAAGCAGGAAGCTGCTGTCCTCTCTCAGGATGACAGCATTCCTGCTCCCACCACTGCCACTCCGCCATTGCCCTTGTCGCTGCCTGTCATCCAGCCAGCCCAGACTGCCGCCACCCAGCCTGAGGTGGTGCAGTCTACAGCCGGGCTTTCCAGGCCCAGAGCCGGTTGAGGGCATCCTGCAAGGCCATGTGTGGTCTCTGGCACCGACACTCAGCAGCCTTCCTCCAGCCCTGCTGCGGCCACTGGGGAGATGCTATGTAGGAGCAGAAGATTAGGAAAAAGTACTGTAAAGAGAGGAAGTAAGGGTTTGCACAAGGGTGATTAGTTAATATTGTTTTTGTATATATGTGTTCACTGAATGTTGATAAATTTATTAATAGAATTTTGCGGATATTGTGGGGTCTCTCATTCAGCTTTGCACTGTGATATGGCAAGCAAAATGGATGCAATGATGGGGATGTGGGGTAGAATTTATTAGAACCGCAGTCTGATCAGACAGTCACGGACTGCCCTTCCAGAAGGCCGATTGAGTGGCTGTCTCCTAGAAACATAGAAGCAGGAGTAGGCCGTTCGACCCCTCAAGCCTGCTCCGCCATTCAATGACATCATGGCTGATCATCCAAATTCAGTACCCTGTCCCTGCTTTCGCCCCATATCCCTTGATCCCTTTAGCCTTAGGAAATACATCGAACTCCTTCTTGAATATATTTAATGAATTGGCCTCAACTGCCTTCTGTGGTAGGGAATTCCACAGGTTCACCACTCTCTGGGTGAAGAAATTCCTCCTCATCTCAGTGCTAAATGCCTTACCCCTTATCTTTAGACTGTGACCCCTGGTTCTGGACTCCCCCACCATCGGGAACATCCTTCCTGTATCTAGTCTGTCTAGTCCTGTTGGAATTTTATAAGTTTCAATGAGATCCCCTCTCATCAGACCAATTAAATACATACTTTGGTTCTGTCTTCACAAAGGAGGACACAAATAACCTCCCAGAGATGTCAGGGAACATAGGGTCTAATGAGAGGGAGGAACTGAATGAAATCAGTGTTTGCAGGGAAATGGTGTTAGGGAAATTGACGGGATTGAAGGCCGATAAATCCCCAGGGCCTGATAATCCACATCATAGGGTACTTAAGGAAGTGGCGCTAGAAATAGTAGATACATTGCTGGTCATCTTCCAAAATTCTATAGACTCTGGAACAGTTCCCATGGATTGGAGGGTAGCTAATATTACCCCACTATTCAAAAAAGGTGGTGTAATGTTATCTTAATAACGTCATTACGAGTCTCCCAAGCAGTTGTAGTGGCGTGCCATTTATTCAGTCCTGACTCCGTGTCTCGTAGTACAGTACTTCAAGCATGGCCAAGATGGCGTCGGATCCCGCCCCCGGATATGACGTCAGCCGTCAACCAGCTGTCAATCAAACCCCGCTGTCTTTACGACAGCTACGGTTATCCGTACAGGTGGTAGAGAGAAAACGGGGAATTATAGACCGGTAAGCCTGACATCTGTAGTGGGGAAAACGCTAGAGTCCATTATAAAAGATGTAATAGCAGAGCACTTGGAAAACAGTGACAGGATCGGACAAAGTCAACATGGATTTACAAAAGGTAAATCGTGCTTGACTAATCTACTGGAATTTTTTGAGGATGTAACTGGTAGAATAGATAAGGGAGAACCAGTGGATGTGGTGTATTTAGACTTTCAGAAGGCTTTCGATAAGGTCCCGCATAAGAGATTAGCGTGTAATGTTAAGGCACATGGGATTAGGGGCAAGGTACTGACTCGGATAGAGAACTGGTTGGCAGACAGGAAGCAAAGAGTTGGAATAAACGGGTCTTTTTCCAAGTGGCAGGCAGTGACTAGTGGGGTACCGCAGGGATCGGTCCTAGGACCCCAGCTATTCACAATATATATTAATGATCTAGACGAGGGAACTAGATGTAATATCTCCAAGTTTGCAGACGACACAAAGCTGGGTGGGCGTGTGTGCTGTGAGGAGGATGCCGAGAAACTCCAGTATGATTTGGACAGGTTGGGTGATTGGGCAGATGCATGGCAGATGCAGTATAATGTGGATAAATGCGAGGTTATCCACTTTGGTGGCAAAAACAGGAAGGCAGATTATTATCTGAATGGCAATAGATTGGGAGAAGGGGAAGTGCAACGAGACCTGGGTGTCCTTGTGCACCAGTCACTGAAGGTAAGCATGCAGGTGCAGCAGGCGGTTAAGAAGGCAAATGGTATGTTGGCCTTCGTAGCGAGAGGGTTTGAGTACAGGAACAAGGATGTCTTGCTGCAGTTGTACAGGGCCTTGGTGAGACCACACCTTGAGTATTGTGTGCAGTTTTGGTCGCCTTATCTGAGGAAGGATGTTCTTGCCATGGAGGGAGTGCAGCGAAGATTCACCAGACTGATACCTGGGATGGCAGGAATGACGTATGAGGAGAGATTGGGTCGATTGGGCTTATACTCGCTGGAGTTTAGAAGAATGAGAGGGGATCTCATTGAAACTTATAAAATTCTAACAGGACTAGACACACTAGGAAGGATGTTCCCGATGGCCGGGGAGTCCAGAACCAGGGGTCACAGTCTAATGATAAGGGGTAAGCCATTTAGGACAGAGATGAGGAGGAATTTCTTCACCCAGAGAGTGGTGAACCTGTGGAATTCTCTACCACAGAAGGCAGTTGAGGCCAATTCATTAAATATATTCAAGAAGGAGTTAGATATATTTCTTAAGTCTAAAGGGATCAAGGGATATGGGGAGAAGGCAGGGACAGGGTACTGAGTTTGGATGATCAGCCATGATCTCATTGACTGGCGGAGCAGGCTCAAGGGGCCGAATGGCCTACTCCTGCTCCTATCTTCTGTGTCTATGTTTCTATTCTTCTGAACTCCAGCGAATATAAGCCCAATCAATGCAATCTCTCCTCATATGTCATTCCTGCCATCCCAGGTATCAGTCTGGTGAATCTTCGCTGCACTCCTTCCATGGCAAGAACATCCTTCCTCAGATAAGATGACCAAAACTGCACACAATACTCAAGATGTGGTCTCACCAAGGCCCTGTACAACTGCAGCAAGACATCCTTGCTCCTGTACTCGAATCCTCTCACTATGAATGCCACCATGCCATTTGCTTTCTTAACCGCCTGCTGCACCTGCATGCTTACCTTCAGCGACTGGTACACAAGGACACCCAGGTCTCGTTGCACTTCCCCTTCTCCCAATCTATTGCCGTTCAGATAATAATCTGCCTTCCTGTTTTTGCCACCAAAGTGGATAATCTCGCATTTATCCACATTATACTGCATCTGCCCAATCACCCAACCTGTCCAACTTCTCCTCCCTCGTTGCTGTTCCTCCTCCTCCACCTCCCCCCAGAGGTGGGGCCGCAATGCCTGGTGGCAATGGCTGGGCCCTGATGGCCAAGTTGTGCAGCACGACAAAAAGGGACACCCGCTCAGCCGAGTACTCGAGGGCTCCTCCCGAGCGGTCAAGGCAGCGGAAACATTGCTTAAGCACTCCAATGGTCTGCTCGATGATGTTCCTGGTGGCGGCATGGCTCTCATTGTATGAGTGCTGGGCAGGAGTGTTGGGGTTGCGGAGGGGAGTTATGAGCCAGGTGGAGAGCGGATAGCTCTTGTCTCCGACCAGGCAGTCGCGAGCTTGATGTGGTGGCTGGAAGAGTGCTGGAACACCAGTCTGACGCAAGATGAAGGCATCGTGGTCGCTGCCAGGATAGCGGGCATTGACGACGAGGATTCACCGTCTGTGGTCGCACACCAACTGCACATTAACGGAGTGGTATCCTTTGTGGTTACAGAATACCTCAGGATTGTAACGGGGTGCCCGCAAAGCCACATGGGTGCAGTCAATGGCGCCCTGCACTATGGGAAAGCCCACTATCCTGGCAAAGCCACATGCACGCTCGTCCTGCTTCTCTCTGGTCATGGGGAAGGAAATGTAGTCTCTTCTTCTGTGGAGAGCCTCTGTGACCTCCCGGATGCATCCTGCGGCAGACTGGAAGGATCTGATGGCGTAGAAATTGAGGGTGACGGTGACCTTGACTGCTACTGTGAGAGCCGTGGTGGTCCTGATCTGAGGCTCGAGGTCTGGCTGCAGGAGGTGGCAGAGCTCTGTGACCACCTCTTTGGTGAAGCGGAGCCTTCTAAGACACTGTTCCTCAGTTAAATTTATGTAGGAGAAGTGCTCCTGAAATACCCTGGGAGGGTAAGGCTTCCTGTTGACAGCTCTGCTGGCCCTCCTCCCTCTGGCCACATTTTCTAATCTTTGTCTCTGCCTGTGATGTTGATGATGGAGGGCGAGGTCAAGTGCCAGTACAGCTCCCATTAACGTATCCAAGTGTGGGACTTCAAAATCTCAGCACAATTAAACTGACAAATTGTTAGCAGCCAGAACACTCCTGAAAGTAATAAACATTTACCTCACTGAAAACAGCTCTTTCCCTATGTCAAACTGAGAAGGCAGCATTGATTGGCGACTAAAATGAAACCGGATGTTGATGCCTTTAAATACCGCTCCTACAGCGGCCATCCGACTGCATCATGCTTCCTCTTCCTGCCATTGTTCACACCAGGCGCTAAGCAGGGGGGTGGCAGTCAATTTTGTATCTGGGCCGTTAACGGGGCGTTCCACACATGCTGAAGTCACGATCTGGCAGCCACTAAAGGCCTAGGCTAAATGTTAATCGGCAGCGCTAAATCCCGGGTGAATGTCGCGTGCGGCGTTGGATTCGCCGCGCCCTGCCGCAAACCCAGGCACTAACGGGAGGTGCTAACATGCCGAGTTTCTCCACCCGTGTTTGTGAAGCAAATACATGAGGTACGAGTGACTTATTGGGATCAATATCATCTTACAGCAAATAGATACATTTACCCCACTACACATGATTACTTCATGCACATTCAAATTATAAACCAATATTACAAGAGAGAAACAAGATCAAGGAGAATCGAATTATGCCTGACTTCCAATACAAGATGCAACCCACAGCAAATATTTCTAGCGGCTTATTAATGTAAACTCACAGATACTTCAGGTTTTCCAACTCCTCAAAGGCCCTCCGTGGAATCCCCTTAATCTGGTTGTTGTTGAGCAGCCTGCAGAAACAAAAGGAGTCAGTAATGATTGACTGCATTCAAAAATGTTTCAGTTTGAACATAACATAGATTCAAGATTCAAGATTATTTTATTGCCATATGTAACTAGTACAATGGAATGCTTACTCCCCACTCACTCCCACAATATAAGTATAAATATAAAAGCAAAAGTAAAAACGAGTATATAAATATAGAAACAATAAGCAAATAAGTATAGCAATGACAGTCCAAGTTGCAGGATATGATGAATAGTGCAAAAAGCCTCTATTACCACTGGAAGTAATAGTAATATATGATAAGTATATGGTAGTGTAAGTATAATATATATATTTATGTATAAATAAGTATAAGTTAAAATGCAGTGTGCAATGTACAAATGAGTTATAAGTTATAAGTTAAGGTTGAGGTACAAGAGTCCTATGTGCACAATCCAGTGATCAAGAATGTTCTTGTGCACTCACGGTTCATGTGATATACAGTTCCAAGGTCGGGGGGAGAATGTGACTATGATATGTGGGGCAGTGCGGTTAGCAGTTCAGTAGGCGCACTGCCTGTGGGTAGAAACTGTTCTTGAACCTGCTGGTCCTGGTTCGGATGCTGCGGTACCGACGGCCGGACCGCAGGAGGGAGAACAGTTCGTGCCCAGGGTGATTGGGGTCCTGGATGATGGGAGCGGGCCTTGTTCCGACACCTGGTCTGGAAGATCTCCTCGATGGGCGGAAGTGCACACCCGATGATCTTTTCTGCCGTCCTCACAACCCTCTGGATGGCTTTCCTGTCCTGTGCAGTGGTGTTACCATACCACACATTGACACCACCCGTCAGGACGCTCTCTATGGTGCCGCGGTAAAAGTTCACAAGCCACTGTGTGCTTATGCTGCATTTCCTCAGGCACCGTAGAGGGTAGAGGCGCTGGTGTGCCTTCTTCAGCATGGCCTCAGTATTGTGGTTCCAGGCCAGGTCATCGGAGATCTGCAGTCCCAGGAATCGGAAGCAACTGACGACTTCCACTGGTGTCCCGTCTATGCTGATGGGGCGGTGGTTCCCTCGGTGGCTTCTGAAGTCCACGATGAGCTCCTTAGTCTTGCCAACGTTCAGGGCAAGGTTGTTGTCATTGCACCATTTCATCAGCTGGACTATCTCATCTCTGTACTCCGTCTTGTCGTCGTTGCTTATCAGGGCAATTACTGTGGTGTTGTTGGCAAACTTGATGATCCGGTTGTTGCTGTGTATGGCTGTACAGTCATGTGTAAACAGAGAGTACAGCCAAGGACTGAGGCAGCAGCCTTGTGGTGATGAGGTGTTGTTCCCTATTTTCACCACTTGAGGCCTGCCAGTCAGGAAATCCAGAATCCAATTGCAGATGGGGGTGCCCAGGCCTAGGTCCCTCAGTTTTAGGACTAGCTTGGAGGGAACAATAGTATTAAATGCAGAGCTGTAGTCAATGAACAACAGTCTGACGTAAGTGTCCCTCCTGTCTAGGTGTTCCAGGGCAGTGTGTAGTGTTAGGGAGATGGCATCATCCACAGACCTGTTCGCCCTGTATGCGAACTGGAACGGGTCCAAGGAGTCGGGGATGATGCTGTTTGTGTGTGTCATGACCAGCTTTTCCAGGCACTTCATGGCTATGGATGTTAGAGCCACGGGTCGATAGTCATTGAGGCCTGTTACCTTGGTCTTCTTAGGTAACGGCACAATGGTTGTCTCCTTGAAGCACACTGGTACAACAGACTGCTGCAGTGAGATGTTAAAAATGTCCGTGAACACAGGAGCCAGCTGGTCTGCGCAGGTCTTGAAGACACGGGGTGAAACCCCGTCTGGGCCGGCTGCCTTCCGTGCTTTCACCCTCCTGAAGGTTTTGTAGTAGTAAAACGTCCCAAGGCGCTGCACAGGAGTATTTTAAGACAAAAAATTTGACACCGATCCACATAATGATAAATTTGGGCAGGTGACCAAAAGCTTGGTCAAAGAGGTAGATTTTAAGGAGCGTCTTAAAGGAGGCGCTAGCGAGGCGGAGAGGTTTAGGCAGGGAATTCCAGAGCTTAGGGCCTAGGCAACAGAAGGCACGGCCACCAATGGTTGAGCGATTATAATCAGAGATGCTCAAGAGGGCAGAATTAGAGGAGCTCAGATATCTCGGGGGGTTGTGGGGCTGAAGGAGATTACAGAGATAGGAAGGGGTTTGGAGGGATTTGAAAACAAGGAGGAGAATTTTGAAATCGTGGGCATTCATGTAAAGATTCCATTTTCTTCTAGAGAGGTGCTTATAGACAAAATAAGTGGAAATCCCCCCTCCCACTCTCTTAAACCTTGAACTTCCAAACTTTTTGCCACTTAGCTGTATACATTCATTTGAATCTAGTTCAAGCTACAGATATTAACAGATCTTGCTGTTCTGAGTCAAGATTTATCCATCCATGAGGCAAGTGTTCAGAACAGAGCTTTCCAAAATTCAAACAGGACAAACTAGTGAATAAAAAATATAAACATAAATAGGACAGAGTTGCCTGGGCATTGTGAGGTGGATTACCAGGTCTCGAAGGCCACATGGAGCCTATAGTCCATCGCTTGGGCAACACTGATCCACACTAAATGCGCCTGCATAATCTGCATTACGGAAATAGCTAAACTTACTGTTGTAAGTGGAGTATGACAGTTTGTTTTTGATGAAGAAATAGTTTTAGCCTGAGCTACATAGCCTGTCAGCATACTGCTTTCCCACCTGATCAAGTGGGTAAAAACACTGGCTGGTACAGCATTAAACCATAGTGATCAGCCAACATCGTAGGTTTGATTCCTAGTCTGTGCTAAGATGCCTGTGATGTACCTGTCTCGAGCAAGTCAGTGTCTTCAGGAAGAGAGAAAATGGAGGGAAAAAAAAGCCCTCTTGAGCAAGGTACCTAAAAAGCCCTGGGGGCTTTCAGGAAAGCAGCTGATAAGTGTTTGAATTAAAGTCTGAACTGAACTGTACTTAAAATGCTTATGTTTTCTCAGATTGTTTTTGGACAGTTACAGGAACATTGGCGAGTTTTGCCAAGATTCTGTGTCTTGAATTCTTTGTGTCTTGAAGACATTATTTCTGATTGGTGCATTGGTCTTAAATCTTATATATTGTGCCCTTTTGTTTTGGAGTGGTGAAAGTTACTCACTGCTATAAAATCCATACAGAACTAAAAGCAGTTGTTTCATTAACTAAAAATAACTTTGCTTGCTTACAAAACAATCAGGAGGTCCATGTTCTATAAAGGATGGCCAGTTTACAATTTCATAACAGATCTAGTAATTTCTAACAGAAAATGCTGGAGAAACTCAGCAGGTCAGGCAGCATCTGTGAAGAGAGAAACAGAGTTAATGGCCCAGAAATTTGGGTCTGGGGCTTCCTGTGGGTGCAAGCCCCCGACCTGCACTTACCTTGCGCGCCGGCAATTGAGATGTAAGGCCCCGTGGAATTCCGCTCCGGGGCCTGGCCCAGCTGCCGGTGCGCTGTGCTTGCGTGTCCCAGGGGCGTAGTTAGTGCAATGCGTCCCCTGGGATCACGTGAGCCATGGGCAGCCAATCAGAGGAGGGAAAAGCCCATTCATAAGATTGACAGGAAGACCTGTCTAAACTTATGAATACTACGGGCCTCAAAATAGCATTAAACCTTCAAATAATTTTTTTTTTTTTTAAATCACACTTTTTCAATAAACTACAAATTACATTAAATAACTATTTTAAACAATAATTTAAATTTTTGAAAAAAGAATTTTATAAAAAAACGGGGCTAAAAATAAACTTACCTTGCTTTAAAGTATTTAAAAATAATAAACCTGTGGAAAAAATGTTTTAATTTTAATTAATTGACCACTTACCTTGTAAAAAGCAGGCCTTACGCCTGCTTTTTAAATGTGTAAATCCTACAGGCTTAACCTCACGTGAAAACCTGCAAAAAAAACCTAAGTTCAAAGCGCACGCGCAGCCTCCCCTGCGCGCGTGTTCGACCTCTGAACCCCTTCGTTCAGAGGATCGGAAGTGCCGGTTTCCCGCGCATGCGCAGTGCATGCAGGAAACCCGCACTTCCATTCGGCCTACGGGTGAGTACCCCGTGCTTACTCACCCATGGAGAGCCGAATTTCTGGGCCATTGTTTCAGGTCGACACATCGACCTGAAACGTTAACTCTGTTTCTCTCTTCACAGATGCTGCCTGACCTGCTGAGTTTCTCCAGCATTTTCTGTTTTTATTTCAGATTTCCAGCATCTGCAGTATTTTCTTTTTGTGTTGTTGTAGTAATTTCTAATACTTGTGCACATTATTCTAGAAAGGTCCAAAATAATCAGGGAAATTACCGTTAAAAATCATTTTCCATGCAAAAGGTCAATCAAAAAGAAAAGTTGCACATCTCATTTTCAATGCAATGTAAGTTGTGAAGATCAGGCTAGTGATGCCAACAGTGGCAACTCGAGTAAGCAACTTATTCTCTCTTCAATTAAAGCCACTGCCTGCAAATACATTGTGACAGCTGACATTGTAAAATTGATGCTGACAGCAATTTACAAATGTAAATGTGGACATAGAAACATGACCAAAATCGTGACTAGTATTAGTAAGCTTGTGGACAGAAAGTGTGCACCCTGTGCAAGATGATAAGGATGAGGAATGCCATTCAACCCATCCTAATGCATTCATTTACAACTTTCCCAAGTGTCGGGTCCCCGATTTGCGCATGGACCAGACACCTACAGTCCTCCTATTGCTGCATTCACTTGTTTCTTAAATGATTAGAGTTTTCACCTCCGCAAGTCCATTCCACATGTTGATCACTCTGCGTGAAGAACAACTTCCTGATCTCGGTTCTAAATTTACCTTTCACCAATTTGAACCTGTGTCACCTTGTCCTCCTCTCGGTTTAATTTAAAGTAATATTCCAAATTTATATTTTCCATTAAATATCGGATATTCTTTCATAAGGTCACTCTCAAGTGCTTCCATTCCAGGCTGAAAAGCCCAAATCTCTCCAGCCTCATAATCAAACCTTTGATACAAGAGATCAGCATTGTGGCTCTTTACTGCACTGCCTCCAGTGCTTGAATGTCTCCTTTGTTTCTCGGTGGTCAGAACTGGGCACAATACTCAATATGAAGACTGACCAGAGCACTGTACAGTTTGATCTTAACTTCCTCTAACTCACATTATACTGTTTTAGCTATGTAATTCAACAGGTTATTGACTTTGCTTATTGCTGCTGTGCACTGGTTAGACATGTAGGCCGCGATTTTGCCAGTGCTCAGAGGGTGGGTTTGCAGGCGGGTCAACAGGTAAAATCGTTCTGAATGACGGCGGGTTGCGATTCCGCCGTCAACCCGCCTCCAAACAATTTCCCCAAGTGTCGGGTCCCCGATTTGCGCATGGACCCGACACCTAGCGACGGGAAGAGGATTAAAAGCAATTACCTGCCTATTAACATGTACTTGCCAGTAGTTGACAGGCTATTTTTGAATTTTGCCGCTTCTGCCTCGGGTTTCCCAACGTCCGGACACCACGCCAGGTAAGTGTGGCGTGTTGTGAGTCTGCTATAATGTTTCTGGATCAATGACAGCTGCAGAAGTGGTGTGAAGGATGCAATGTTGCACTGGTGAGTCTCAGAAGTAAGACAATGTTGAGAAATGCATTTTTAATACATTTACACATTTCTGTAGATTACAAGTTTTGAAATCCATGTCCAGTGCCACCACTTTGGGAGACCTTCTCTCACCAGTGGCAGATCGCTTCTGTCACCTCACCTGCAGCTGCCATCTATTCCAACCTATGGAGGGTGTCATTGGAGAGCCTGGGTGCAAGAGGTCACCTTTGTGCAGTGATTGTCAGTGTTTGCAGCACCTCAATGCTGTCAAACATGGAGAAATCAACTGTCAAAAATAAATTGTGCGTGGTCCCTTTAAGAAAACCATCAGATGACGCATCATCAAATGATGTCATCTGACTGGCTTCCTCTTAATTGGCGGGCTTAACAAGGTCAATCAACTTAAAATCACAGCCAGAGTGTGTCTGGAGTCCACATCAACTTCATCCGCAGCTATTTCAATATCATTCACGGAGGATGTTGCACCCACATTCCTTCCTATTTAATTTACATTTATTTGCATAAAATTTAATCTGTCATTGCTCTGCTCACTCGCATTTAATTTTAACTCAATCTGTATTTTCAGGGCTTCCTACTTCAATTGCACTATTGCTCCTAGTTTGATATCATCAGCAAATTTGATCAATTTGCACGGAGCTTCTGAATCCAAGTCATTGGTGTAAACAACAAGAGTGGTCACAACACCTAGCCCTGGGGGAACTCCTGTCTCCATGCCAACCTAACTCTTAACACGTACCTATTTTCTACCTTTCAGCCAATTTCTCTTTAAACTTAACTAGTTGCCTTTTGTGTGGAACTTTATCAAATTAGTTTTGGAAGATTTGCTGCAGTTCACATGGATTGCCATTTCTTCAAAGAAATCAAGGAGGTTAGTTAGACAGGGTCCTCCCCTTCTAAAGCTACATTGGCTCCTGTTTACTAGGTTGTTGTTGTACAGATTTACTCCTGATTAAGACGAATGGGTCTTCAATTATCTGTGTCTGTTCTGTCACCCTTTTTGAATATGGGCACCACACATTAGCCTGTTTCCAATCTACTGGTACCCGCCCCCCCCGTAGTGTCCACTGACTCCCTCATAATGATTGCGAAAGGGCTCGCAAAACTCCTTCTGAATTTGTCTTCAGCGCTCTGGCATAAATACTATTTAAGCCTGGGGATTTATTTGGTTTAAGCCTTTTCAGCTTGTCTAGGACTTCCATTACATCTAAATTATGAATTTTGTTTGGATACTCTCTTTTTGGGAAGAGCATATTCTTCTGTCTTCCCTTGTGAATACTTTGAAGAATATATTGTGCTACTCACAGTAGTCAGAGGATACACTGTTTTTTAAGGAAGGAACATCATGCCATGTAAAGCACAAATGTCATGCTGCTGCACACCCCTTTAAGACTGCAAAGTCAATTTACTGTAAGTAAACACTTAAAAACTGTGCGAGTTCACACGCAAGTCAATTGAGAGACTACAGCCATTGTGGTCCTGTTATTTTCTGTTGCTGGAGAACTTTTCTGTACATTCATAACACAGAAAATTGTATTAGACAATGTGTGATGTCTGAAGTGTGATGGATTTTTAAGGTTTTTATAATTAGATAGATCGGATGGGTGAATGTGCAGTTCCACAACTTGCTTTCAAAGAGAGTGAATGATTAAATTTGCATACTGTATGAAAACATTAACTAACCAGTAAGTTTATATAGTTTCTATGAAAGGATCCTGTAGCTTGAAGCTCAGGGAGTTTATATCATTAGTAAGTTTGCTGGGTTCTGTAGTCACAGAAATCACAGAAACCCCACAGTGCAGATAGAGGCCATTTCGGCCCATCGAGCCTGCACCGACACATATCCCACCTGATCCCCGTAGCCCCTACACCAACACCAACACATATCCCACCCTATCCCCGTAACCCCACGTATTTAATCCCCCTAACACTAAGGGTCAATTTATCATAGCCAATCAACCTAACCCGCACATCTTTGGACTGTGGGAGGAAACCGGAGCACCCGGCAGAAACCCACGCAAACACAGGGAGAATGTGCAAACTCCACACAGTCACCCGAGGCCGGATTCGAACCCGGGTCCCTGGCGCTGTGAGGCAACAGTGCTAACCACTATGCCACCGTGCTGTAGTGTGAATGTTAACTTTATTAGCACATGAAGGCTTGAATCTACAGCTGTTTTTGTGGCTTGTCTGTGTTTTTTGTGGTACTGTAACATGTTTGGCTGTCATTCAGCCACAGCATAAAAAACAGCACCACTGCTAATTTATTTCCAATGAAGTGTAGCCAATAGGCTGGAACTTACTTCCATGACCATTCAAATGATATGCAGATTAGTAAAGGCTTATCGAAGTAGAGAAACAACAGAAATGGTGGGAAAACAAGACAGTCTATGGAAAGTGAAATTCACTTTAAAGGACCCCAACCTCTTTTGATCACGGGGCATTTATGGCTGAAGGTATGGCTGCCGTTGCTGGAGCGAAGGGAATTTCTCCAAAGACAAGAGGAGCTATGGTGTGGTACCAGAGCAGTACTCTGCATATCTGCACCTTTAATTCTCCACAGTATTTCAAATCAGAGTTACATAGGAACAGGAGTAGGCCACTCAGCCCCTTCAGCCTATTCTGCCATTCAATGAGATCATGGCTGATCTGTGACCTAACTCCATATACCCGCCTTTGCCCCATATCCCTTAATACCCTTGGTTAACTAAAATCTATCAATCTCAGATTTAAAATTAACAATTGATCTAGCATCAATTGCCGATTGCGGAAGAGAGTTACAAACTTCTAACACCCTCTATGTGTAGAAGTGTTTCGTAACTTCGCTCCTGAAAGGTCTGGCTCTAATTTTTAAGACTATGACCCTTAGTCCTAGACTCCCCAACCAGCAGAAATAGTTTCTCTCTATCCACCCTAAATTCCAGGGAATACAACCCTAGTTTGTGTAATCTCACCTCCTAATTTAATTCTTGGAGTTCAGGTATCATGCTGGTAAATCTATACTGCACTCCCTCCAGGCCAATATATCCTTCCTAAGGTGTGGTGCCCACAACTGCTCACAGTAGTCCAGGTGTGGTCTAACCAGGGCTTTGTATAGCTGCAGCATAACTTCTACCCCCTTGTATTCTAGTCCTCTAGATATAAAGGCCAGCATTCCATTAGCCTTTTTGATTATTTTCTGTACCTGTCCATGACATTTTAATTATCTATGTATTGGACACCAAAGCCGCGTTTCGTCTACCGAGGTGGGTCTGGTGCGGCCCCGCTGCTGGCTCCATCCCACTCTATGAAAATAAATTTATGTTGATTGGGCTTGCCAAGCGGGTTTTCCGGCCAACTGAAGGAAGCGGGTCTGATGGCGTCACTTGATGACGCGTCGTCAGCCGGTTTCCTTAAAGGGACCATGCGCAAGTGTTTTTGACAGTTCTGCTCTCCGTGTTCTACAGCATTGAGGTGCTGCAAACACTGACAAGCACGGTACAGAGGTGCACGGCTGCACCCAGGCTCTCCCATGACTCTCAATATGCTTATGGAGGGAGTCACAGCACACAAGGAGGTTCTCTTCCCTTCCCATGGGTGGATGAGACCTCCCCAGGAGATCATCGCAGCCTGGTTGCACACTGCACAGGAGGACACAAGCAGGGATGTCCTCAGGAGGACCAGGCTGCAGTGGTGCAAGCCTTTCAATGATCTCAGTAGATCACAAAACGTTACTGCAAAGCCACTCAACGTCATCCTGCTGTGCCACTCGTCACATCCCCATCACTCTGCCTTCCCTACCCTACTCCTGCACAGCCTTACTCACATCAACTTCCCTTGGACCTCCACCCATCCCTCTCTATCTACATTATCACATCCCCATCTCACTAGCCACTGCTCACACTCACCCTCATCCTAGTCCAATCATACCAACTAACAACACACAAGGGTAGGCACTTGGGTGTTTTAGCCAATGTTCATGTGAAGTTTGTTAATGTGCTGTCAAACATTGAAATCCTTATTTTCAACACTTTGCATTCTTGGACAGATGTGTGCGCAACTTTGGATGTGGCTTAGTGAGTTGCAGTGAATGGTGAGACATAACGGTACCCCCCACAATGGCGATGAGTGTGAAAGGAATGGCTTGGGCATTGTAGGGATGCTTTATGGCGTTGGTGTGAGGTGGTGCCAACCTGGCGCATCATGTGGCATCCAGGGTGTACAGCGTCAAGTGAAGTAAATGTGGCCATGGTGAGGCCATCCCTGGCCTCCCGGGCAGCAATGTGGTCGGGTGCTGATGCCCTGTGTCCTGTGCAGCATCAGTTGATTGCGGAGAAGGTTGGTGGTGTTGTTGGTGCTGCTGGTGCAGCTGGTGTTGGGGCTGATCGTGGTGGGATTCTGAGGGCCAAGGTGAGATATTTTCAAGGGCAACGATGCTGATGGAATAGATGGCAGGTGAGTTTGAGATGACAGAAGCGATCTGTCAATGGTGAGAGAGGTTGTTCCAATGAGGTGACACTGGATGAGAGTTTGCTCCAAACTCTTGCAAGCTGCATAAAGTCTTCCAAATGCAGTAAGCAATAGCTTCTAACCTTGGAAAGTGAATACCTATGAAATGGGAGCTTTTATAGACCATTTGCAGCTGTCAAGTAAAGAAATCATCCCATGCTGACACAACTCCCAACTTCCTTACCTGATGTGATCCCCGACCAGCGGGGAAGCTGTTGGCGAACTCTAAAAATCTAAAGGTTAGCTTAAAATACTATTTAATTACCTCTTAACAATCTCTCTAATACCTCCCCTGCCGCTTGGTGTCGGGTCTGTTCAGCGATGGCAGACCCAACATCTGGAAGACTAACGTGGAGGCAGGTTCCCTACCCGGTCAAAAAAAAAATTCCCAGCCAACCTGTCACCAAACGCGCCCGCTGACCCCCTGAAAAATACCGCCCCCCCCCCCCATGTCTCTTTGAACCTCCACTGTTTCTAGCTTTTCACTATTTAGAAAGTATTCTGTTCTATCTTTTTCAGGTCCAAAGTGGATGACCTCACATTTGAATACATTGAAATCCAATCGCCACAGTTTTGCCCAGTCGCTTAATCTATTAATAGCTCTTTGTAATTTTATGTTTCCATCCACACTGCTTACAATGCCATCTATATTTGTGTCATTGGCAAACTTGTATATGTGGCTTTCTATCCGATCATCTAAGCCATTAATAAATATGGTGAATAGTTGAGGCCCCAACACAGAATCTTGCGGGACACCATTAGTCACATCCTGCCAATTAGAGTACCTGTCCATTATCCCTACACTCTGTTTCCTGCCGCTCAGCCAATTTCCTAACCAGGTCAATAATTTGCCTTCAATTCCATGAGCTTCAACTTTAGCTAACAGTCTCTTAGGAGGGACTTTATCAAATGCCTTCTGGAAGTCTATATAAATAACATCCATAGACATTTCCCTGTCCACTACTTTAGTCACCTCTTCAAAAAAATTCAATCAGGTTCATCAGGTATGACCTACCCTTTACAAATCCATGCTGGCTCTCTCTGATCAGCTGAAAATGTACATGGTGTTCCGTCACTCTGTCCTTAATTTAGGCTCTAGTAATTTCCTGACAGCAGGTTTTAGGCTAACTGGTCTATAGTTCCCTGGTTTCACTCCCTCACCTTCATCATAAGTTACTGGCTGGCTGTGATCTCCGCAGATACATTTTCAACTTAGAGATGGATGCAACCAAGCCTGACCCATCAGAAGCTGCATATTATGTAGCTTGTGCAGAAATCACATCACCCTTCAAAATCCAAAGCTAATACAGGAAACTCTCTTTTAACCGGCACCTAAATAACCGGAAATCTCTGTTAACCGGCAAAATTCAGGAGTAGGTTCAGGTAAGTTTTACTTCATATTAGTGGCAGTTCCTGGATCTGTGGCTGTGTAACTGGGGTTCATGCACTTGTTACTAAGCAACAGGGACGCTTGGTCTGTGGCCGGAGTTCCTGCACATGTTGCTAAGCAACAGGGAAGCCTGGATTTGTTGCTGTGTACGGAGCTCTCGTACCTTTTAATTATACTTCTCTGTAATCCGGACTTTTTGATAAACCGGCACCACGCTGGTCCCGTTGGTGCCGGATAATAAAGAGTTTCCTGTACCTACGTGAGTGAACACACAACATCGTACAAGCCTTTCTGAGGCTACATTGTGGAGAATCCCATGTCAGGTCTGAAAATGCCACGCATACACAATTGAAGCACAAGCCATACAATGCTTGAATTAGATCTCTTGTTATAATTCATTTGGGGGATAAGGGGGCTCATCTACTCAAGTCATTAGCCAAGTCTTTAAACTGCAGTCGGTATCTCCTGCAAAAGCAATCTATACATATCAATCACAATTCACAGTTTGGTGCATTCTTTAGCAGAATACCATATTTACCAGTGAGTTGGCATTCACCCACGCCCCAAAATAAAGACAACTTGATCCAGCTCAAGCTCGTCAATTCATTTGCTAGAATGTAATGTGCTATTTAGATCAGCTGCATACCTGAGCACTTCCACTCCAGGAGGCTCCAATTTACAAATGATTGAATGAATAACAAAGACAGCTCACTGAGTGGACTCACCCACAACAATTAGTGCTCCACAGAATCTGCTGAAGTTGGATTTTAGATTTAAACTAGAATCCTCTTGGACCCAGATACTAAGCAGCAGTATAGACAGGGCAGAAGATTCAATAATGGACCCTGAATACTTCACTACCACGTCCCAATTACATTTAGGGACTCTCTCCCTTCTCCTATGGGCCAAAGGTATTGTTAGTGTAGACTGGCAATTGCCCTAAGGAGTAAGCTGCCCCGCAGCATGAAACTTTAGATAGATCTTGGACTATTGTACGAGACCCAATAGTGCCAACCCAGTGAGGAAAATCCCATCAATAATCTTTTTTTTTAAATTTTTTAAGTGCACTTCTAATGCACACCATCCTTCTAAAAACACTAGGCCCAAAATTCCACCCTCCACCCTGGTAGCTCACTTGAATCATCACTTGAATCACATCAACCAACACTTGGATTTGGGATAGAATCAGGATCTGCCAGGATTCTGCCTCGTTTCTTACTAACCACCATTTTATGTTGCGGGGGGGGGGGGGTGGAGAGAGAATACACAGCTCTTTCACTTCAAGGAAGCATGTCTGGTGGGGGAGGAGGGATGGTTTCCAGTCTACTCGGGGAATTCCGCTCCATATGCCCTTACAAGGCCACAGCAGAACGTTTGCGCACTTAGAGAGAAGGTCCTATGCCTTAAGCAGACAAATGTAATTGATCATAGAGGAGATTGATTACCTTTGTGGTGCCTGAAAATGGCTCCCTTAGACCTGAAGTGGTGGAGGAGGAACCTGTGGCAGAGCAGCTGCGGACTGATCCTCCTTACCAGGGTGCACTGGGGCAGGTGCCACTGAAGCACCCTTACAGTGGCCATCCCATCTATGGCAATGACCCCGAGGGGAATTTCAACTCCCCAAAACGGGTGGGTTTGGGTTAGGTGGGATGAAAAAAAATGTTTAAATCTCAAACCCAGCCCGCCCGCTTCTGGTTATAACAGAGGCGGGACAGGGGAGCCCGTGCAACCAACCCGCTCCCAGGAATCGGGCTGGTCATTTAAATATTTTAATGAGGCTGCTGCCTCAGATTTTATCCCGGTTTTAAATTTAACTCGGCAGCTAAAGGGAGGAGAGGACTGCTGCGTAGAAGATGCAAGTGCCTTTCCAGCACTGCTTTGTGGGCCAGGAGGAACAGATATTTCCTCCCAGCTCCCAAGCTAACTTGCTTCCCTCTCCGCGATCGGACCACCCCGCAATCAGACGCCATCCCCATGATAACCAACCAACCCCTACCCCCCGCGCCACAAGGCACTCTGTACTCTCGCCCTGTCTCCCCGCTCCTGGGTTGCAGCCTCTGCTGCAGTGATCCCCGCCCAGCAGGGAGCCAAGCCCCTCAATCAGCCTGGCTTCCGGGCGGGGGTCCTGTTTAAATAAAAGCACGCAGGCTGTGGAGGGTCAAAACTCCACAGCGTTCGGTGAAACCCAGACTTACAGGATTCCCGACCAGAACTCCTGCCCTTTTTGGAAATCACACCCCAGTAATTATCGGAGCCCCCGTCTCTGCAATTTTGAAAGAAGTCTGTGGCCTTGTGCTTGGGCAGATGGGGGTTCTTCTGCTCTGCTGCTCTTGCACCAGTCGAGCAGGCCCAATATGTTTATGCATCACTAAAGCACTTTACAGACATAAGAACAGCATGTATTTCAACTGTGCAGAAACTCAACCATAAACTTATAAAATATACACCACAAATGTAGGATTGAAGAGTTTATTTTCAGAACTATCAGAAACACTGTAATCCTGTCAGGACATTTCTGTGCTGTAAAAATAAACAATTCCTCAATGTTCTGCCCATTTAAGCACAAGATAAGCCAACTCGGTTTATTTGCTGTTGCTGATCATTAATCAAATAGAAGCAGATGTATTTGCTCGCTATCCTACGTCAGCTCTGACTTGTGAGAAGCACTTACATATGGAAGGTTGGTTGATGCAAGTAATATCTCCAGTGAGCGCCAGCTGCAGCTGCCTTTGGAGCCACTGACACAGCATGGCTGTAAGCAGCGGGTACCTTCAGAATCACATTTTATTCCTCGTAAAGATCGGAGATTGCTTGCCTGCTCAAAATGGGAACAGTGCAATTTTTGCGGTTTGGCCCCCCTTCAGAAATAGAACTGAAGAGACAGTCATCCTGCTGTATAGTCTCCCTGGGCTGGCAATATTTGTGCTCACTTCTCACACGGAAGTCATTTAAAAAAAAATATAGAATAGTTTCTTTCTGGCTTCTGTGGTGTATGTAACCGTTCCACCTTTAAGAGAACTATTTTAAGAGATGCACTACTTTATCTTGGCTGCTGTATACTGTAATACCGGTGGTGACCACACCGGTATATAAGTGCTGTGTAATGATTTATTGGGCAGTTCAGCCCTGACCTTCGACTAGTAAAGACCTGTTAAAGTTATTCTTGCGGTCTGTGTGCAGAGATTCATATTAACCATAACTGGAACACACAGACTTAACAGTGGCGACGAGTACGATCTTACCCTGCGGCAGAGATACATCCAAGGCAGTTTAACGGGCGTCGAGAAGAGGCATCCGCCCTCATCATCCTGCTGAGAAAAGACTCGGGTCTGAAGAGCAAAGGAAGAATCCTGACACGAAGCCTTCCATCAGCGACAGGCAGTGATCATCCCTTCTACCACGGTGGTGGGTAAGCCGATCAGCGACGAGCAGCAAGTCGGCCACGTTGGCTGTGGAGTAGGGGAGGGAAAACGGAGGATATAAGGGCGGAGAACTCGACCACGGCCGGGGAAAAGAGCCGGACAGAAGTCGGGGCCAGAGGCGCTGAGACTGGGGCAGCGTAAGGCACGGGAGCCGCGGTGAATGCAAACGCAGCCGGTGTAAAAGACCGGGCTGCAAGCGGGCTGGGAGACGCAACAGCGTCGAGAGAGAGCTCGACCGCGACCGGGGAAAAAGGCTGGGCAGCTACCGAGGCCGCGAGGCGCGGGAGAAAATAAAAAATAAAAAAAAAAACCCGCGGAGAACTCAGCCGCAGCCGGTGGAAAGGACCGGACTGCAAGAGGGGCTGGGAGGCACGAATTGAGTACCGCTGGGGAGGCGCGAACACAGCAATACGGCAATCGCCATTACAGCCAGCGGGGGAGAAAGGCAAACGCGGGAAGCCGCCATTTTCGTAGGCGGGGGAAGACAAGCGCAGGAAACCGCCATTTTGAAAAAAAAAAAAAAAAATTCTTTTTGTTTCTCAAGAAGATTGCGAGGATGCCTAAGCGTGGTAACATCAACGATTTCGATCCCGATGTTGAAGATTGGGCCACGTATGTAGAACGCATAGAGATTTATTGTAAGGCAAATAAAATATCAGATGACGATAAAGCACTAACCTTACTAAACTCAATGGGTGCGAAGACATACGGGCTATTGAAGCATCTTCTATCACCAGCTAAACCGGCGGATCAGACTTTCGCTAATATTGTTGCTGTCCTGAGAAATCATTTGAACCCCACACCGCTGATGTTAGCGGAATGATTTAAATTTTATGCGAGAACGCAACTGAAAGAGGAAAGCAACGCGGAGTATTTAATTGAACTGCGTAAGCTAGCGAAATACTGTCAGTTTGGGGAAAGACTGACAGAGGCACTGAGAGACAAATTCGTGTGTGGATTGTCGAAAGAAGGAACACAAGAGCGGCTGCTTGAAGAGAATGATCTTACACTTGATAAGGCTGTCACTATTGCAGCATCGCACGAAGCCGCAGCGAGAGGCACTGCGGAAATGCAGCTGAAGGCAGCGGTACTCAGCGTAGATCAAATGGCTTTGGGTACAGCGAAATGTTATCGTTGTGGAAAGACAACACATGATCAGAACCAATGCTGGTTTAAAAATCAGGAATGTAGAAAATGTGGCAAGCTTGGTCACATAGCTAAAGTATGCCGGTCAGGAAAGAAGACCAGCAACAAAAAGTCACCGCAGGAAAAGTGCAGAAAGGTACATAAGGTGGCTGAGAAGAGTTCGGATGAACAGAATTCGGATTCAGACTCCAACAGCAAGGAACTGGGTAGTCTGAGAATTCACAATGTGAGTAAGGAAGCTGACCTACAAACTATCTGGGTCACACTTCAGATAGCAGGAGTCCAAGTGAAGATGGAATTGGACACCGGATCGGCGTTGACAGTCATGAATAAGCAAGATTACAAAAGGTTATTCACACATATTCCCCTACGGGATACGGAGATAGTATTGCAGACATACACGGGGCAAAGAGTATACCCCATCGGAAAGATAAAAGTCAAGGTGGTACACAAGGGCAAAGAACACCAAGGAATGGACTTATATGTACTACCTGAGGGAGGTCCACCACTTCTGGGACGGGAGTGGATCAGGAAAATAAATATGGACTGGCACTCCCTAAAAGCAATAACGGTAGATTCCGGAAAAAAAGATGTCAAACCTGAACGATTGTCCAGAATATTGGATGAGGCTAAAGAGGTGTTCCAACAGGGACTGGGAACACGGAGAGGAATTACGGCAAAAATCAAGATTGCAGAACATGCAAACCCAAAATTTTTCAAAGCCAGACCGGTACCTTATGCGATACGACCTGCTGTGGAAGCTGAGCTGGAAGGGCTAGAACGTTCAGGAGTACTGTCTAAGGTGGACTGGAGTGAGTAGGCCACGCCCATTGTTCCCGTCATGAAGCGTTCATCGAGTAACAAGCCAGGGGAACCGGGGAAGGTCCGCATCTGTGGAGACTTCAAGATCACGGTTAATCCGGTGCTTCACACGGTGCAATATCCGCTCCCGCGGATTGAGGATATCTTTGCTTCATTGTCTGGCGGGAAACACTTCACCAAGATAGACCTGGCGCAAGCGTACTTACAGATGGAAGTTGAGGAAGAGTCGCGCCAGTATCTCACAATCAACACGCACAGAGGCTTGTATCGATATAATAGACTGGTTTTTGGAGTGGCTTCGGCTCCAGCAATTTGGCAGAGGGCCATGGAGCAGGTATTACAGGGAATTCCAAGCACTCAATGTTACTTGGACGATATCCTGATTACAGGAGATGACGATGAGGAACACCTTGCAAATTTGAAACTGGTGCTCACCAGATTGAAGGAATATGGACTTCAAGTTAATCGCCAGAAATGTGAGTTCTTTCAGAAACGGATCTCGTACTGTGGTCATGTCATTGACCAGGAGGGGCTGCACAAGTCACCTGACAAGATCGAAGCTGTTGTGAAGGCTCCCGCTCCGGAAAATGTATCCCAGTTGAGGTCGTTCCTAGGGTTGATTAACTATTACCATAAGTTTCTGCCAAATCTATCCACGGTGCTGCACCCGCTGAACGCTCTTTTGCAGAAAGAAGTACCATGGAAGTGGAGCGAGGACTGTAAGAAGGCCTTTCGCAAAAGCAAGGCATTGATCACCTCAGAGGAAGTGTTGGCTCACTTCAACCCAACGCTACCTATTCGTTTAGCTTGTGATGCTTCTCCTTATGGTATTGGAGCAGTACTCTCACACAAGTTGCCAAATGGCTTGGAAAGGCCAGTCGCATTTGCATCCAGATCATTGACCTCCGCTGAGCGCAACTATGCTCAGATAGATAGGGAGGCTCTCAGCCTTGTGTGGGGAGTAAAGAAGTTTAATCATTACCTGCAGGGCCAGAAGTTTACACTGCTGACAGACCACCAGCCGTTGGTATCCATTTTTAACCCTAAGAAGGGTGTTTTGGTGATGACAACACAGAGGCTCCAGAGATGGTCCCTTTTCCTAGGGGCACATCAATATCAGATAGAATTCAAAGGTACAAAGCAGCATGGTAATGCTGATGGGCTGTCGCGCCTGCCACTACCTACTGAGGAGGAGGCACTGACGGTTGACCCGGTGGAGTTATTTCACTCGACCATCATCGAATGTTTACCTGTCACCAATGCAAATATTGAAAGGGAGACTAGGAATGACCCGACACTGTCCCGGGCCTACGAATTGACAGTAAAGGGATGGCCAGCCCATGGTGATCCACTGTTACCAAGACGAGAACAGCTGTCCATCTGTCAGGGAACATTGATGTATGGAACAAGGGTGATTATCCCTCCTAAGTTAAGAGAGAGAGTTCTTGAAGGTCATCTGGGGGGAGTCAAGATGAAAAGCCTTGCTAGGGCTTATGTGTGGTGGCCGGGTATCGACCAACAGATAGAGGATCTGACGAAAAGCTGCTCAGGGTGCCAAAAAGTCCAAAATGCACCTCCAATTGCACCGCTGCATCCATGGGAATGGCCTTCAACCCCATGGCAACGTGTACATATTGATTTTGCTGGTCCATTCATGGATTCCATGTTTTTAATTGCGGTGGACACACATTCTAAATGGCCAGAAGTGATTAAAATGACTACCACTACCTCGGAGAAGACGATCGTGGTGCTAAGAACGATATTTGCAAGAAATGGATTGCCAGAGCAAATATGTTCAGACAACGGACCACAGTTCGTGTCAGAGGAATTCCAGAAATTCCTGAAGAAGAATGGGGTGAAACATTATACCTCTGCCCCATATCATCCAGCTACGCATGGGCTGGCCGAGAGGTTTGTACATACGTTCAAAAAGGCAATAAAAGGCAATAAAAGCCATGAGCGAAGATCAGATTCCACTGCAACACAAGGTGGACAATTTCCTACTGGCATATCGAAACGCCACCCGTGCAACAACAAACCAAAGTCCTGCCATGATGTTCTATAACAGGAGGTTGCGGTCCAGGTTGGACTTGTTAAAACCAAATGTGCGGAGGCAAGTCGAAAACAAACAGTTCCAGCATATCAATAACAAGCCCACTCGGAGTTTTGAAATAGGACAACCGGTGTTAGCCAGGGACTATAAAAACGAGAAATGGCAATCTGGAACAATTCGGGCCAGACAAGGACCCCTGATGTACACGGTAGATGTTGGTGCAAATGTAATGCGACGTCATGCTGACCAACTGGTGGGATCGAGCACAAGGGTCGAGCCCATGGTTACGACAGAGACAACCGTGGAGGAAGTTAGTGAACCTGAAGCATCTACCTCAGAAGTGAATATACCTGATGATGATGTCCTATCCATAGGGGATCAACTAGATGAGTCACCCCAGCAACGAGAACCAGAGACCCCTGAAAGGCGTTATCCGTCTCGGATCAGGAGGCCTCCTCAGAGACTGAATCTGTGAACTGTTTTTACATGAAGTTGTGTATATATGTTATTATGTTATGTTAAATGGGGAATATATACTGTTAAGCTAAAAAGGGAGGATTGTGGTGTATGTAACCGTTCCACCTTTAAGAGAACTATTTTAAGAGATGCACTACTTTATCTTGGCTGCTGTATACTGTAATACCGGTGGTGACCACACCGGTATATAAGTGCTGTGTAATGATTTATTGGGCAGTTCAGCCCTGACCTTCGACTAGTAAAGACCTGTTAAAGTTATTCTTGTGGTCTGTGTGCAGTGATTCATATTAACCATAACTGGAACACACAGACTTAACAGCTTCTAGTCCCATTTTCTTTTTAAAAATACAATGCTTTTCCTGTTGCAACTCTCCTTACGGGCTAGTTTGGTGGATTTGCACCAGTTTCATTACAAAAAAGGTAGGTGATTCAACTGGTGATGGTATTAAAAGATAAAAGACTTGCATTTATAGCGCCTTTCACGACCTCAGGACTTCCCGAAGCACATTACAATCAATAAAGTACTTTTGAAGTGGAGTCACTGTTGTAATGTAGGAAACGCGACAGCCAATTTGCGCACAGCAAGGTCCCACAAACATCAATGAAATAAATGACCAGATCATCTGTTTTAGATGTTTGTTGAGGGATAAATGTTGGCCAGGACACCAGGAGAATTTCACCATTCTCCTTCGAATAGTGCCATGGGATCTTTTACATCCACCTGGGAGGACAGACGAGGCCTCGGTTTAACGTTTCATCGAAAGATGGCAACCTGTCAGCAAATCAGATCCTTTTTTTTTAAAACCTTGTTTTCTCGCAGAGCTTGTCTCATATTTCCCTTGAAACAGCTCACATGTATCACACCCTGGATATCTCCATGTCCTTGTTCATTAGTGGACAGTAAATTAGTTCTCTCTCATCCACAACATAACCTTAGATTCCAATGCATCTTGAGTGAACTCTGCACTTGATTTCTTCTCTCCTACAGTAGTGTAGTGATTCAATCTGCCTTGAATATCAGTCCATACTGTATGCAGAGTTTATCTTTGACGTTGAAATACACAAGCAATCTGGGGTGGCATCCTTTCAGGGGAGTTCTCCCCGGTGTCCTGGCCAATATTTATCCCTCAACCAACGTAACAAAAACAGATTATCTGGTCATTATCACATTGCTGTTTGTGGGACCTTGCTGTGCGCAAATTGGCTATCGCGTTTCCTACATTACAACAGTGACTCCACTTCAAAAGTACTTCATTGGCACTAAAGCGCTTTGAGGTGTCCGGTGGTCGTGAAAGGCGCTATAAAAATGCAAGTCTTTCTTCTTATCATCGTTGAAAATTTCACATCTTTATCTACTCAAGAAATTTGCTTACTCTTGGCCATTCATTCTCAGGTAAGGGTATACATTGCAGTGTATTGACATTATTTCCTCGTCATCAATCTTTCTGGTCATTTGAGGTAGATACATTCTGCACAGCATGGCAGCATGAAAGATCTCTTTGCCTCTCTTATATACAATTTGAAATTTATGTGAGACATAGCGGAGGGACCTTCCTGGTCTGTATGGCTCACTACCACATACCATGGTGCATTTACCCACTGAGCCATAAGGGAACACCAAGTCTGTATTTCAACCAGTTAGTTTACCACCAACTCTAGGAGCTTTCAAAGCTTCAGATATGAAACCTTATTTAATGCCTTGTAAAAAATCCAAATATAAAGTGTACTACATAGCTATCATCCACTAGTCTAATTATATCACAAAGAATTCCACTGGATTTGTGAGACATGACCTTTTGCTTCTAAAACCATGCTAACTTCCTATTATGGCCTTTGCATTCATGACACAAAAATAAGGGGTTTAAGCAGACAGAAAAGAGGACTGTAAAAGACTTCAGGAGGACAGTTACAGTTTAGCAGAATGAGCAGACAGGTGGCAGATGCAATTTACTGTGGAGAAATGAATGGGAAATCATTTTGGGAGGAAAAACAAGAAAGACTATGGGCCCGATTGTGTGGGGAATGGTCGGATTCCCCGAATGTGGGGTTCTGACCCACAAAAAAATGGGTCAGCCAGCTGCACGCAATTGTCCCTCAAGTGGCCAATTACTTTCCAGCGTGTGGACAGCCTTGCTAATTGTCCATTTCTAGTCAGAAAGCCCCACAGTATGATGTCATCATTCGTGGTGCTTTCAAGGTCCACAGCAAGCATTGCTTCCTCTGTTGGCTTCCAAATAAACCACACAGGATGTCAGAGGAGCCTGCAGCAGCTGTGGCCAGTGCCAGACCCTGAGCTGCCTCCAAATTCGATGAAGCTTCACTGCAGGCATTTTTGCATGGGGTTAGGGCCCACAGGGAGGTCCTCTTCCCTAGGTCAGGCAGGAAGAGGCCTCCCACTGAGACCAAGGCTGCATGGATGCAGGTGTCAGCAGATGTCAACTCAAATGTGCATGTAACCTTGGCATCACATCTCTAACTCCTTCCTCTACTCCCCCACAGGACCATCCAGAGCCCCCATCCCCACTGTGGAGGAGGAAGAGGCTGTGCAGCCAAACTCCTCAGAGGAAGCTCCAACCTCTGAGGGCGCAGCGTCAGCAGAAGTAAGCGCACCCAGCACCAGCGCAGACACTCACACCTCGGGGGGACCTTCGGGACATAGAGTAGTGTTGTCACCTGGTGTTTCACAGCTCACAAGTGAGCCTCAGCAGATTCTGGAGACAGGGACTGCAGTGGAGAGTCCTCGTCGGAGGGCGCAGGACTCTGCCAGCTCAGCTCAGCTGCACTGCATGTTGACCCTCTGCCTCTGGGTCCATCCACAAGAGAAGAGGTGATGGATCTCCATGCACAGATGCAGGAGTCTCTGGCAGGTTTTGTCTCCAGGGTCGCTGCGAGTGTGGAGCGAATGGAGGAGTCCATAGCGACCATGAGCAGAGCCTCTGTGGGGTCATTGGCGCATGAACGCATCACCATGGAAAGGTTGGCAACCTCCATGGAGGAGATAACTCACCAGGGTACGGAAAACATGGTGAGTGCTCATAAGAGAATGACATCTCTTGAGGAGCGTTGGCCATCTTTTGAACAGAGAAACCAGACCTTCATGGAAGTCCTTCTGAGTAGGACTGCCAGTGCAGAAACGGGTCCCCATGGCCCCCTAAAGCGCAGCAAGGTGCTCTCAAGCCACTTCCAAGCGCTGGCCCCTTCTGGCCTGTGCAGCTTCAGGTGAGTGAGCAGCAGCCTGGTGCTCCTGGTGCTCATCCTGCTGTTCCTGGTTCTGCTGCTGCCACCTCTGCTGCTGGAGATCCTCTAATGGCAAGAAGGGAAGGAAAAAAAGGCATCCCATGCTTCTGGTAGATGCCTCCACTGAGGAAGCGCTGAGTGAGGGTGCCGAGCGGTGCTTCCCAGGAGATCACATTGGAGAAGTGTGTGAGGCTCCAACCTTCCACAGCTGTGCCTAAGCCTTGAAGAAGTAGCCCCAAGCCTGCAACAACAAGGTCCTTCACCATACAAACGCTCTCCGATTAAATCGCAGATTTCCCGAATGACCTGCAGCTGACAGCAAGCAAGCCGGCAAGCTTCACGCCAGGTTTCATCAGCGGGGTTCCCCCCAGGCGTGTTTAGCGTGGGGAACCCTTGAAAATAGCAAGGGCCCCTTAAAATGGCATTAAACATGCCAATAATTGGTGATTAGGGTCCCGACGGCCAGTCCCGCCAGCGGCGGGTGGGACTGATTCGGGTCGTGGAGAAACGGCAGTCCGAAAGTCGGACGGGGCGGGGAATCGCGACCCCCTATTTCTGCGAATTTCAGCCCCCGCCCGCCTGAAAACCCGCCCAACGGCTGGCAGAAAATCGGGGCCAATGAATTTAAACACGGTAATGACTAGGCTACAGTTAAAGAGTTGTGTGCAGTTTTGGGTAGGAAGACATTAAAGTAATTGAGAATATGCAGTGTAGATTCACCAAGATAATACCAGCGATAAGAAACTATATTAATGAAGAACCGCTTTTGGGAAACAAATATTGGGATTATTCCCACTGGAGCAGAGATTGCCAAGAGTAAATTTAATAAGAGGTTTTTAAAATTATGAAGGGTTTCAATAGGACGAGTATGGAAAAACTAATTTCTGCTGGTTCAGGAGTCAATGTTGAGTGGCCATCAATTTAAAACTGCCACTGAGAGAGTGAAGAGAGAAGTTAGGAGAAATTTATGTATGCAGAGAATTGATGGAGCAGGGTATGTTTTGACACGGGGAGTAGTTGAGGCAGAGACAGTTACATCTTTTAAAGGAAAATTGCAGAAATATTTGAAGCAGTGTTATGGGGGAGAAAAGAGTAGTGGTACAGGTAGACTACCCTTTATCTGGACTTCCGAAAACCGAAACCCTCTAAAAACTGAAGGTTTTTTCGTTCAGCGTAAGTCGTGCGTACGACTTACGCTGAACGAAAAAACCTTCGGTTTTTAGAGGGTTCCGGTTGCGGAAGTTCGGATAAAGGGTAAGTCGTGCGCACGACCCCCCGCCGACCCCCCCGCCAGCCGCCGACCCCGTCGGCCCCGACAACCGCCGACCCCCCCGCGGACCCCGCCAGCCCCGACAACCGCCGACCCGACGGCCCCGACAACCGCCGACCCCGACAACCGCCGACCCCCCCGCGGACCCCGCCAGCCCCGACAACCGCCGACCCCCCCGCGAACCCCGACAACCGCCGACCCCGCCAGCCCCGACAACCGCGGACCCCGCCAGCCCCGACAACCGCCGACCCCGCCAGCCGCCGACCCCCCCGCGGACCCCGCCGGCCCCGACCCCGCCAGCCCCGACAACCGCGGACCCCGCCAGCCCCGACAACTGCCGACCCCCCCCCCCGCGTACCCCGCCGGCGCCGACCCCGACTGACTTACGCTGAGCGTCAGCGTAAGTCGTGCGCACGACCCCCCGCCGACCCCCCCCCGCGGACCCCCGCCGACCCACCTTCCGAAATCCGAAATTCTCCTTTATCCGAAACTCGGCTGGTCCCGAGGTTTTCGGATAAAGGATAGTCTACCTGTATTAGTTTTGGATTGCTCTAGCAATGAACCAGCACAAACACGATAAGCCGAATAACCTCCTTCTGTGGTGTAAACCTCTGTGGTTCAATGAACACTGACAGCAACCCATAAAATTGTCTCAACTACTTTCTGATTCACCTCATTCATTTTTTGAAGGTTAGGATTACATATGCTACTTTTCACTCCTTAGATACACGCAATGTATTTATGAAGAACGAACGAAAGACAGACAGACTTGCATTTATATAGCGCCTTTTGTGCCCTCAAAACGTCCCAAAGCACCTTACAGCCAATGAAGTACTTTTGAAGTGAAGTCACTGTTGTAATGTAGAAACTGCAGCAGCCAATTTGCGCACAGCAAGCTCCCACAAACAGCAGCGTGATAATGACCAGATAATCTGTATTTTTTAGTGATATTGATTGAGGAATAAATATTGGCCAGGACACCGGGGAGAACTCCCCTCCTCCAGAGAATATTAAGCAGAGACTTCCCTATAACCTCATGGTCTTCCTAGTTATTCTGGGATGTATCTGATTTGGCCAAGTGCTCTAGAAACAACAACTTTCATTTACACGGTGCTCCTCACGTGCACGAAGATGTTTCAGAAAGGAATATGGTGGACAACGAGCGTGGGGAAAGGAGAGGCTACAATGGTGAATGAAGGCACAATCAAATAGGAGGTTTTGAGCAGATTTTTGAAAGCAGGGAGGTGACAAGGCAGAATGAGTAACACAGAGTTTCAGGGAACAGGAGCTTGGAGGCTGAGCAATAGTAGAATAGAGGAAGTGGAGGAAAAAGAGTAGCTCAACATTAAAGGATCAGAGGGATTTGTATGGGGATGGTGGAGAGGGGAGAAGCCCAATGTGATAGGAGTTGAGTATGCATACAGGGACATAAGGCAGGAGATGATCATTAAGGTGGGGTCGAACAAGGCCATGGAGTGATTATGTACAAGTTTCTTCGGAACGCAAGTAAAACTAAGTTCGACATGGAGGAAAGATCTGGAATTTTGCCACAAGTTTCGCTGTGCAGACTAATGTTAGAGAAAAGACTTACATTTGTAAGAATTAAAAGCTCTTAATCTCCCAGTTTATTCTTTAACAAGTTGCACATTGAACCATCATATAGAGTATTATTTAGAGATTAAAAATAAAGTTGATCCTAATCTACTCATGAGCTAGCACTCAGCATTACATTACTCAAGAACGCTAATCAAGTGACTGGGAGCTGTTAAAGTGCTGATCCAGGTCTGACTGACAGTTTTATTGAAACCCTGCCAGAAGTTAAGGAAGACTATAGACAGTAAGTCAAAAATGTTCTGTAAGACTTTTCATCAGTTAAGACAAGAATAAATCAGAAACCTAATCCTATCTTGATCTCCTCCATTCCCTTAAATGGGACAATGACAATATGTTCCTCAAAAATAGTTTCTTCACATTTCCCACAAGTTTAGTAGCTACCAACTCTTAACTTTGATAGTTCCATCCTTAGTCCTTCATCATCGAGGTATTTTTGGCCTCTTCTGACCTCAACTGGAACTCCCAAATGTCCTCCATGGTTAAACTGCCTCAAAAAACCTTATGTTCAAAGACTTCGTTCCCTCGGTAACTCTTAATGCCCCATCAATTACATCCTAGGCTGTATCTGGGGAGGTCCTTCTAGCTTGCCATTCACGTGAAAAAAACTGTTATCTGATGCATACATGCAGTGTTTCACGCCGTCAGTGTGCTGGGGGCTCGGCCAGCATATCAGTGCTTACTTACAAAAAGCAGTGCAGATTGGGTCCCTTTCCTCAATGCCACTCCTACGAAAATCCTACCACTAATGGAGGAGATCCCGACTACTGTATACGCTAGTCAGCAGGAAGTCTCATGAGAAAAGGAGTTCCCGCCTACAGTGTGCAGTAGTTGTAATCACTTCGATTAGCAGTGGGGTACGAGCGACGTTGAGGGGAGTAGATGGCAGTGAAGGGCAGAGGAACAGGGGAATAGATGAAACTGAGGAGTTAGTGTTGTTTTTGGTGGGGGGGGGGTTCGGGGGAAGTGGAGCAGCTTTAACTAAGGGGATGGATAAAGAGTGCCAGCATGAACTGGGGATGGAGGGGGAAAAGAGAAGAGCCAGCTTGAATTGGAGGGGAGACTGTATTGTTAGAACAATCCAATATAAAACAAGCAGCACTATATTATCCTTGTACAAGTCCTTGGTTAGCTCTCTTCTGGAATGCTGAGTCCAGTTGAAGTCCCCTCTCATGGTGGGTGACCCTGGAAAAGTTTGATTGATGCCTGGCTTCAAAGTCCTTATTTACCACAACAGGCTTAGAGAACTGAGATCTGATTGAGGTCTTTAAAATAATGAAAGAACTATACTGTTTCCATGTGGAGAGACTACTTGAATTAGGTAGGTTAAGAAGAACCAGAAAACACAAGTATAAGTTATGTTACCATAGATCTAGGTTAGATGGCAGGAGACTTTTCTTATGCAGAGGATCATCGACCTTCGCAACAAGTTTACAGTTTGTGCAGTGAATGCTGCAAGCATTGAAGAGAGTTGGACAAGTTCCTGGCTGTGTCTGATATCACAAGCATACAGAGGTAGGTGGGATATTGGGCAATGTGCATCAGTCCCTGTGGTCTCCTGAAACATGGGGGTCAGAGTGGATATTCCCAGAAACCACCAAGAAAGAAATAGAAGCACAAATAGAATCTGAACTGCATAGGCTTCATAGGCTGGATTGGCAGGGCTCAAGTGATGGAAAGGGCCCCTGCACTGTAGTTTGGACACCCCTGAGCTATACAATTCATATCAGAAACTTTTGCCTCAAACAGCGGTTGGAGGTTTTCCAGATTACTGCAAAATCAGATCACGTCTCAACTGAATTAAGCTTTAAACTTGTATAAAGAACACACTGTATTTTCCGATCGCAGGCCTCCCACGGACTGAGGCCTGCGATCTGGAAAAATCTACGCCCTTACCGGAGGGCTCCCAGGATGCACACGCTTCCGTTCCTGGGCCTCTCCAAACTCCAAGTGTGCAGGGCCCACGTATCCCAGGGGCGCAGGTAGTTCGCAGCGTCCCTGGGATCACGTGGGCCATGGGGAGCCAATCACAGACGGGAATCTCCCTTCATGCACTTGACAGGAAGACCTGTCAAATATATGAATGGAGATCACCCCCAAAACATAGTAAAACTTTAAATACATTTTTTTAAATCACATTTTTAAAATGACTTGAAATTACAATAAATAAATAAAAATTTAATTTTTTGAAAAAAATAAAAGTTTTTTACGGGGCTAAAAATAAACTTACCTTTTTTTAAAAAAAAAGTATTTTTAAATGATAAATCAGTGGGAATTTTTTTTTTTTTACTTTTTTGAACTCTTATCCTGGTAAAAGCAGGCCTTATGCTTGCTTTTACCAGGCATAAGAATTGTAAGGGTTTTCTGTGGGCGGAGGGTCTCCAAAAAGCGGAACTATCTGCCCACAGAGGCCCTTCTCCAGGGCAGCCGGAGGACCTGTCAAGGCCATTCTTGACAGATCGGAAATGCCAGTTTTCAGCACATGCGCTGTGCATGCCTGAAACCGGCATTTCCGATGTCCCTACAGGTGGGTACACAACGCGTACCCACCCGTAGGGATCGGAATATCTGGGCCAATGTAACTAAACAAAAGTTCAACTTAGAAACCATTCTACTAGTTCAAAGCCTACTAGGTTCAGAGAAACTTAGGAATGTCTGAAATGTACAGTAAAATGTGAAAGTAGGTGCTATTTAATCCTTGAAATTCCAAATTTAATTTGCAGTGTCAATGTTGTAGAATTTGTAACACATTTTTAAGATTCTTTTTGTAGCTCACTCTTGGGATGTGGGTGTTGCTAGCAAGGCTGGCAGTCATTGCCCATCCTTAGTTACCCTGAGAGATGGTGGTGGACCTTCTTCTTGAACTGCTGCAAGTGGTTTGATACAACTGAGTGGCATGCTCGGCGACTCGAGGGCGGTTACGAGTCAACCATGTTGGTGTGGGGCTGGAGTCACATATTGGCCAGACAGCAGATTTCCTTCCCTAAAGGACATATTAAGACAATACAACAGCTTTATGGTCACTTTTACTGGCATCAGCTTTTATTTCCAATTTAAAAAAAAACTGAATTCAAATTCTTAAACTGACATGGTGGGATTTGAACTCGCATTCTCTAGATTACTAGTCCAATAACATAATCACTATGCTACCATACCCCAATGTCACCGCTATTATCATAAGGAACTTAGGGCGCGATCTTGCCAGCCCTGGGGAGGCGGGTATGGAGTCGGGACTGCCGGGAAAATGGCAGAATTTGGGGGCGGGTGCCCAACCCGCCCCCCAAGCCATCTTCCCAGGAGGCGGGTAGCCGTCCCGCACCGGGTCCCGTCTCCTTGGAGGCGGGAAGGGATTAAAGACAATTAACTGCCTGTTAACAGGTAGTTAACAGGGAGAAAATAGGATTATCCCCTTTTTGCCCTCACAAGTGCGGGCTTCCCGAAGGCTCCGAAACCCGCCAGGTCAGCGGGGGTTGGGGGGGGTGCAAAAGTGTGCTGTGAAGGTAAGTGATGGGTGCAAGAGTGGAGAGGTGAGTATCAGAGGTAAGTGCAAAGTGTTAACAAAAGTGTACTTACCTTTGTTTCTTTCTGCAGGCTTCAGTCGGTGTGTAGGCGGAGAGTCTCGCACCTCCACGTTGGAGATGACAGATGACCGTTGCATTCTCTAATGCAACAACCATCTCATTTCTGCAAAAGAAAGTGGTTTGATGAGGTCTTGAATTCAAGACCTCATCAAACTACAGAGAATGTCACTGTTTGATAGCTTCACAGAGCTGTCAAACGATGACAATTCATCGGTCAAAAATTTTTGACAGATGAAACGTCATACGCTGACGTTCTCTGCAACCGGCTTTCCCTTAATTGGCCTGCTAAGCCCGCTGGGCGGGCTTAACAACGTCAATCAAGGGAAAATAGCGTGAGTTGGCCAGAAGTTGATGGAGGCGGAATTGAAACCTGACAAGTGGGAGTCCCGCCTCCAAAAGCTCCCCATTGGCAAAATCACCCCCATAGAAGCAGGAATAAGCCTCTTTGAGCCAGTTGCTTTACCCATGTTTTGTTACCCATGGCAGTATCTTCAACTTTTTAATCCCAATTTTCCATCCTTTCTCCATATTCTTTAATATGTTACTTCCTAAATTAGTCTTTTCCTCCCAATCATTTTTTTAAGTAACATATGTAGATCTGTACATTTGCTTGAATTTAATATACTGAAAACTATTTTAATAGGCTGCTGATAGGAATAATACTGTTGATGCTTTTAAGATCTGGTAAATTGACACGTGGAGGTCAAGATGTTCTCACCACAGCTGAACTCCTTCAGATTTTGAAAACTGTAGTATATCAAGGTTGTGCTCTAGAAAGTGGTTTTAAACAGTGCAGTATTGTACACTGCAAAAATAGTGTTGCTTTCAGGTTTTCTCAGTACATTAAACATCTGAAAGCCATTATCAGGGGCAGTTCAGGCCATTCTTGATGAACAGAGATATATTAGCATTGAGGACCAAATGGTAGCAATCTCACCAGTTTCAGCAGCAAACAACAGAACATAGTCCTGAAGACTGCAGGTACCTTTTAGCAAAACAAGTCATCCATCTACATTGACTGCACAGAGGAGCAGCTGTAATAGGTTAGTCACATCTATGAGATTTTGTGAAACACTAGATCAACACAAAAAAAATCCACTTTGAATTTCAGGCAGATGAGTTCAGGAATTATGAAAATAAGTCTTTTGCTAAAGCATTAAATGGAGGGGAAAAAAGGAATTTGACCATTGCATTCCCCCTCTCCCTGCATCACAGCACAACAATGACAAGTCACACTATAGTTTGGCATGAACCATGTAGAATTTGCTCTTGCATGCCAGTTATTTCATGGGAATTCTATAATTGCTATTTTTTTTCACCAGAATACAAAGAACACTTTTTTCTTAATCCACTCCCTAAAGCATACTGCAACATAAAATTATTTTTGATTTAAATTCTAGAGAATTAAACCCCCCCTCCCCATAGTCTTACACAATTATGATATCCCTTAAAAAAAAGTTCTGGAAAGGATTATAAAGCATTTGAATTCCCTATGGCTTTCTTTAATGTTGGTTATTGAAAGTATGAAAGTAGTACCGAAAGTTACATAATCTTCACAATCATGTTCGAAGATTTTAAGCCTGGCTGCAAAGAAATGACTTGACTTCTTCCTAGATTTTTGATTAGCTTTTAGTGCTAAGACAGACATGTTTGACCATATCCTTCTGGAATACCGCCATCTTGGCAAGGATCTCTGTTTAACATCTCACCCAACAGTTGCACCTCTAACATTGCAGCACTCAGGACGGTATTTTCTAAATGATATACTAAAGTCCTGGTGTGGAAGTTGAATCAACAAACTCTGAGGTAAGAGTTCTACCATCTCAGCCAAGCTCTCAGTCATACCCAATTCCTGATCCAATCTTCTTCTTCTTCTTCTTCTTAGGCAGTCCCTCGGAACCGAGGATGACTTGCTTCCACACTAAAAATGAGTTCTCAGGTGACTGATGAGTCCAATGCGGGACCTACAGTCTCTGTCACAGGTGGGGCAGACGGTGGTTGAAGGGGCGGGTGGGTGGGGTGCTTGGGTTGACGTGCGCTCCTTCCGCTTGGCTTCTGCTTGCTCCCGGCGAAGAGACTCGAGGTGTTCGGCGCCTTCCTGGATGCTTCTCCTCCAATCAGATCACCATTAACTCAGGATTTGAAGCAGGTGGTCCACCCTCTTGACCATTAGTGGGGTTGAGGTCACAGACAATGAAGATCAATAGAGAGAAGTATCACATACTCTCACAAAAAGGCACCAATTTTTCTCAGAATAAAATATTTTGTTTTTAAATTCAATTCTATGGTTGAGTTGAGTCCAGGATTACAGTTTAGAGATACTGCAGATTCCAAAAATAAATCATCAATATTCACTGATACTAGTGCTTTTCATTGGTCTTGTTGACAGAATTGTAGAATCTGGGGAAAAAATCCCAATACAGGCAAAGGGGTATGATTTATTCCATTTAATGTTTTTTTTTTAAATTAGTGGAGGTATCTTCTCTGCTTAAAGAAATATAATTAATCAGTAACACCTTACACACTGTCAACTCACCTTTAGCTCTTGGTCTACCAACAAAGTCCCACTAATAAAACATCCCAACTGTGGTTCCAAAACCACTTCCCATTTCATTATTCAAAAATAACCCAAATCCCTGAGCCACAAATCAACACCCCATCCCATCGGACAGGTGTCTATTTTATCACAATCTCTGCATCTTCTGGTTCAAACGCTCCTTACATTCACCAAAACTTATTTGATCCCTTATTTTGTTGAGTAAATTTTTCTCAACACACATTTCATTCTTCCTCTAAATATCACTACAGCGTACTCAGAACACTACCACTTCTTCCTCTCTTCATTTCCAAAATATTCTGGCTTAATCACGATTTATAACAGCCTGTTACTTTTCCAACATCATCTGTGATAAAAACCAATTAGTCAACATCTGTCCTCTTCTGCAATGGTAATCCCTTTTGTTATATCTAGCCCAGGTTAATGTCTATTTTCTAAGTGATTCATTTTGCAGTAACAAGCGTAGGTGCACCTCCCGAAAACACAGATTATTAGAACCTAGAATGTTATAGCACAGGAGCCTTTCAGCCCATTACCCTGTGCCTGCTCTCAAAGATTTAACCACTTGGTTTAATTCCCCTGCTCTTTCAAATTTTCTTTTTCAAATATTTATCCACTTCTCTTTTCAAAGCTATTATGATTCTGCTTCCACCATCTGTTTCTGACAGGTCATTCCATGTTCTAACAACCATCTGTCAATTTTTTTCTCCCAACCTCTCCCTTCATTCTTTTGGTGATGACCTTAAATTTATGCCCTCTATTTAGTGATCAGTAGAAATAGTTTTCCATATTTACCTTCCGAGAGCGAAAAATAAAAATGTCAGCGGAGAAGGCAATAGAGCAAAGTAGCAGTGGGGAAATTAAAAACCAGAGCGTGTCAGGAAGGGACAGAATGTATAAAGGTAAAGTAGTAAAGGGGGTAAAAGCAGGAATAAATTGTCACAAAACATATTTAAAAGTTCTTTATCTGAATGCATGCAGCATTCGTAACAAAATAGACGAGTTGACGGTACAAATAACTACACATGGGTATGATCTGGTGGCCATTACAGAAACATGGCTGCGAGGTGACCATGACTGGGAACTAAACATCCAGGGGTATTTGACTATTAGGAAGGACAGACAGAAAGGAAAGGGAGGTGGGGTGGCTATGTTAATAAAAGATGGAATCACTGCAATAGTGAAAAATGATATTGGGTCAAAGGATCAGGTTAGTGAAACAGTTTGGGTGGAGATAAGGAATAATAAGGGGAAAAAGTCACTAGTGGGCGTAGTCTATAGGCCTCCTAACAGTTGCAACTCTATTGGTCGGAGTATAAATCAGGAAATAATTGGGGCTTGTAATAAGGGAACAGCTATAATCATGGGAGATTTTTACTTTCATATTGACTGGACAAATCAAATTGGGCAGGGCAGCCTTGAGGAAGGGTTCATAGAGTGCATTAGGGACGGGTTCCTTGAGCAGTATGTTACTGAACCAACCAGGGGGCAGGCAATCTTAGATCTGGTCCTGTGTAATGAGACAGGATTAATAAAAAATGTCCTAGTAAAGGATCCGCTTGGTATGAGTGACCATAACATGGGTGAATTCCAAATTCAGTTGGAGGGTGAGAGAGTTGGATCTCAAACCAGCGTACTAAGCTTAAATAAAGGAGACTATGAAGGTATGAGAGCAGAGTTGACTAAAGTGGACTGGGAAAATAGATTAAGGTGTAAGACGGTACAGGAGCAGTGGTGTACATTCAAGGAGATATTTCACAACTTTCAAGAAAGATATATTCCACTGAGGAAAAAGGGGCGTAAAAGAAAAGACAGCCATCCGTGGCTCAGTAAGGGCAGCATGGTGGCATAGTGGTTAGCACTGTTGCCTCACAGCGCCAGGGACCCGGGTTCAAATCCGGCCTCGGGTGACTGCCTGTGTGGAGTTTGCACATTCTCCCCGTGTTTGCGTGGGTTTCCTCTGGGTGCTCCGGTTTCCTCTCACAGTCCAAAGATGTGCGGGTTAGGTTGATTGGCCATGATAAAAAATTGACCCTTAGTGTTAGGGGGGATTAAATACGTGGGGTTACAGGGATAGGGCTTGGGTGGGATGGTTGTCGGTGTAGGGACCGGGTGCTAGGGTTTGGATGATCAGCCATGATCTCGTTGAATGGCGGAGCAGGCTCGAAGGGCCGAATGGCCTACTCCTGCTCCTATCTTCTATGTTTCTATGTAAAGTAATAAAGGATAGTATCCGACTGAAAACAAGGGCATATAAAGTAGCCAAATCTAGTGGGAGGATAGAAGATTGGGAAGCATTTAAAAGCCAGCAAAGAATAACTAAAAGATTAATTAAGAAAGGGAAGATAGATTATGAAAGTAAACTAGCAAAAAATATAAAAACAGATAGCAAGAGTTTCTACAGTTATATAAAAAGAAAAAGGGTGGCTAAAGTGAATGTTGGTCCCTTAGAGGACGAGACCGGGAAATTAGTAGTGGGGAACATGGAGATGGCAAATACGCTGAACAAATATTTTGTATCAGTCTTTACAGTAGAGGACACTAAAAATATCCCAACACTGGACAAACAGGGGGCTATGGGGGGGAGGAGCTAAACACAATTAAAATCACTAAGGAGATGGTACTCGGTAAGATAATGGGACTTATGGCGGATAAATCCCCTGGACTTGATGGCTTACATCCTAGGGTCTTGAGCGAAGTAGCAGTAGGGATTGCGGATGCACTGGTGGTAATTTTCCAAAACTCCCTGGATTCAGGAAAGGTCCCAGCAGATTGGAAAACTGCTATTGTAACGCCCTTATTTAAAAAAGGGAGGTAGACAAAAGGCTGGAAACTATAGACCAGTTAGCCTAACATCTGTGGTTGGTAAAATGTTGGAGTCCATTATTAAGGAAGCAGTAACAGGACATTTGGATAAGCATAATTTAATCGGACAGAATCAGCATAGTTTTATGAAGGGGAAGTCATGTTTGACAAATTTGCTCAAATTCTTTGAGGACGCAACAAACAGGATGGATAAAGGGGAACCAGTGGATGTGGTGTATTTGGACTTCCAAAAGGCATTTGACAAGGTGCCACACAAAAGATTACTGCACAAGATAAAAAAAATCACGGGATTGGGGGTAATATACTGGCATGGGTGGAAGATTGGCTATCTAACAGAAAACAGAGAGAGTTGGGATAAATGGTTCATTCTCGGGTTGGCAATCAGTAATTAGTGGTGTTCCGCAGGGGTCAGTGCTGGGACCCCAACTCTTTACAATCTATATTAACGATTTGGAGGAGGGGACCAAGTGCAACGTATCCAAGTTTGCCGACGATACAAAGATGGGAGGGAAAGCAGTGAGTGAGGAGGACATAAATAACCTGCAAAAGGACAGACAGGCTAAGTGAGTGGGCAGAAATTTGGCAGATGGAATATAATGTTGGAAAGTGTGAGGTTATGCACTTTGGCAGAAAAAATCAAAGAGCAAGTTATTATCTAAATGGAGAGAAACTGCAAAGTGCTACAGTACAAAGGGATCTGGGGGTCCTGGTGCATGAAACACAGAAGGTTAGTATGCAGGTACAGCAGGTGATCAGGAAGGCCAATGGAATCTTGGCTTTTATTGCAAGGGGGATGGAGTATAAAAGCAGGGAAGTCTTGCTTCAGTTATACAGGGTACTGGTGAGGCCACACCTGGAATACTGCGTACAGTTTTGGTTTCCATATTTAAGAAAAGATATACTTGCTCTCGAGGCAGTTGATTCCGGAGATGAGGGGGTTGACTTATGAGGAAAGGTTGAGTAGGTTGGGCCTCTACTCATTGGAATTCAGAAGAATGAGAGGCAATCTTATCGAAACATATAAGATTGTGTGGGGGCTTGATCGGATGGATGCGGGGAGGATGTTTCCACTGATGGGTGAGACTGGAACTAGGGGGCATAATCTTAGAATAAGGGGCTGCCGTTTCAAAACTGAGATGAGGAGAAACTTCTTCACTCAGAGGGTAGTAAATCTATGGAATTTGCTACCTCAGAGAGCGGTGGAAGCTGTGACATTAAATAAATTTAAAACGGAGATAGACAGTTTCCTAGCTGATAAGGGAATTAAGGATTATGGGGAGCGGGCAGGGAAGTGGATGTGAGTCTAGGTTCGGGTCAGCCATGATCCTATTGAATGGCGGAGCAGGCCCGAGGGGCCGTATGGCCTACTCCTGCTCCTACTTCTTATGTTCTTATGTACCTTATCAAAACCTCTCAATTTCGAACAGCTCTACAATATCTCTTTTTAACTTTCTATTCTCTTAAAAAATAGCCCCAGTTTCGCACCCCTGGTATCAGCCTAGTAAACCTCTTTTGCATGGAATTGCCGTTACATCTTTCTTATTATGTCTGTTTTCATCCATATTCATTTCTTTTAAATATCAGGTTTAAAATGAAACGTATAAAATCTGCAGTCCTGGTTTTGTAACACTGTCTATTCTGGCTCTGTGTGGATTTGTGTTGTACTGTGCATTATATTTTTTCCTATTTTCATACATTCTAGCACTCAACCACCATCATCTACTGTGTGATCAGTAATTCTATTTTAGTTATTCTTTTATATTAGTGGATTATTTTAACAGAAAAGTTTGATCATCACTAATATAAAGTACACACAGTACTTCTATTATGGTAGATATCTTTCACGGTACTCCCTACGATAACTTGGTAAAGATTTACTTGCATTCAATGAAAATTGACACACTGAGCTGGATTTTGATACTGGAGACGTGTCGTGTCGGAGGCGGGAGTACAACTTTTGGGGTTGTTGTCCCGCCTCCATCGAGCTGTGGCCAACCCACGTGATTTTCACTTGATTGACCTCGTTGAGCCCGCCCAGCGGGCTCAGCAGGCCAATTATGGGCCACCCGGCAATAGGTGATGTCACAGATTGACATTTCATCTGTCAAGAGCATTTGACAGATGAAATATCAGCGTTTGACAGCTCTTTGAAGCTGTCAAACACTGACAATCTGTACACTAAGTTAATTCCTTCCTCTCAGGCTGATTTAGAGATCTCTCCAGAACAGAAAGCTGAATGCTGCAACTTTTGACAGCTCGCGGCCATTCTGCTTTCTGTGCCGGTGAGATGAGGGACTCCCGAGACCTGAAGGAAGAAAGCCTGCATTAGTAAGTAAAGGTAAGTAAAACTTATTTAGACACTTTACACACACCAAACACACTTACCTCTGCACTCATGCACACATCACTCACCTGAACACCGGACATCTTGAACCCTCCAAGCCCTTCAGCCCGATGGTCCGCCTCACTAACTTGGCGTGGCTTGGAGCCATCGGGAATCCCACACTTCAGGGATAAAAATAGGGATTAGGCTAAAAACTGCCTGTTAACTACCTGTTAACAGGCAGTTAATTGGCACTAATCCCCTTCCTGCCTTGGGGAGGCGGGTCCCAGCACAGGTCGGGTATCCGCCTCCTTTGAAACTGGCATGGAGGCGGATTGGTGGCGGGGTGGGTTTGTGCCCCCTGATTTCGCGATTTTAACCCCCCACACGCTTCCAATCCCGCCTCAACGGCCCAATGAAAATCGAGCCCACTGTCTTTGGAGCACCAACTGTCAGGCATTCTCAACCATTGAATGCTGAGCCTGATAATAATATGTCAGCATGATTCATTCAAAGTCTGTCTTTCTTTCTAGTCTGAGTTGGTGATTCTGTATTGAGCAGTTAACAATTCCTTAGGCATTGAGTGGCTCCTGTTTCCACTGACTAATGAAGAGCACAAAGATTTCTTATTTGGGTCTATAATATTCAAACTATTAAGACCCTCGCACCTCTTTACACATATACTTTGCACTTTCAGCTGGTGTCTAAGTTAATACCCTGGCTTATTTATTCCAAAAAGTTAGGAGCTCTCATCATATATTACTGAAATGACCCTTCCTCTGCCTATCTGCTAAAAATGGTAATAATGGAGACAATAAGCCCCATAAGTAAAACATTTACTGAGCCTTAAAATGCTACTCCTCAGATCCAGTCACATTGTAGAACTTCTTCTATGCCTATTTCTTCCAAGCTGAAGGACATGTACTAGAGCCAGCCAGAAATATAAAACACACATGTTCACAAGTCACAAATTCACCGTTTAAATTTGCAAATCATTAAATAAGCAAATTTGTTACAGAATACCCAACCTGGGTCTGATACAAGCTACAGTCCTGTGCAACTACCAGCTCACATATAATACGACTTTATTTCCCCCTTTCATCCCTCTCCCCTCAACTGTTAAAAGAAAACTTTTATAGATATGTGAAGAGAAAAAGATTGGTGAAGTCAAGCGTAGGTCCCTTGCAGTCAGAATCAGGGGAATTTATAATGGGGAACAAAGAAATGGCAGACCAATTAAATACATACTTTGGTTCTGTCTTCACAAAGGAGGACACAAATAACATCCCAAAGATGTCAGGGAACATAGGGTCTAATGAAAGGGAGGAACTGATAGAAATCAGTATTTGTAGGGAAATGGTGTTAGGGAAATTGATGGGATTGAGGGCTGATAAAGCCCCAGGGCCTGATAATCTACATCCTAGGGTACTTAAGGAAGTGGCCCTAGAAATAGTAGATGCATTGCTGGTCATCTTCCAAAATCCGATAGACTCTGGAACAGTACCCATGGATTGGCGGGTAGCTAATGTTACCCCACTGTTCAAAAAGGGTGGTAGAGAGAAAACGTGGAATTACAGACCGGTAAGCCTGACATCGGTAGTGGGGAAAATGCTAGAGTCCATTATAAAGGATGTAATAGCAGAGCACTTGGAAAAAAGTGACCGGATCGGACAAAGTCAACATGGCTTTACAAAAGGTAAATCATGCTTGACTAATCTACTGGAATTTTTGGAGGATGTAACTGGTAAAATAGATAAGGGAGAACCAGTGGATGTGGTGTATTTGGATTTTCAAAAGGCTTTCGATAAGGTCCCGCATAAGAGATTAGCGTGTAAAATTAAGGCACATGGGATTGGGGGCAAGGTATTGACTTGGATAGAGAACTGGTTGGCAGACAGAAAGCAAAGAGTTGGAATAAACGTCTCTTTTTCCGAGTGGCAGGCAGTGACTAGTGGGGTACTGCAGGGATCGGTCCTTGGACCCCAGCTATTAACAATATATATTAATGATCTGGACGAGGGAACTAGATGTAATATCGCCAAGTTTGCAGACAACACAAAGCTGGGTGGGCGTGTGTGCTGTGAGGAGGATGCCGAGAAACTCCAGTATGATTTGGACAGGTTGGGTGATTGGGCAGAAGCATGGCAGATGCAGTATAATGTGGATAAATGTGAGGTTATCCACTTTGGTGTCAAAAACAGGAAGGCAGATTATCTAAATGGCAATAGATTGGGAGAAGGGGAAGTGCAACGAAACCTGGGCGTCCTTGTGCACCAGTCGCTGAAAGTAAGCATGCAGGTGCAGCAGGCGGTTAAGAAGGCAAATGGTATGTTGGCCTTCGTAGCGAGAGGGTTTGAGTACAGGAACAAGGATGTCTTGCTGCACTTGTACAGGGCCTTGGTGAGACCACATCTTGAGTATTGTGTGCAGTTTTGGTCGCCTTATCTGAGGAAGGATGTTCTTGCCATAGAAGGAGTGCAGCGAAGATTCACCAGACTGATACCTGGGATGGCAGGAATGACGTATGAGGAGAGATTGGGTCGATTGGGCTTGTACTCGCTGGAGTTTAGAAGAATGAGAGGGGATCTCATCGAAACTTATAAAATTCTAACAGGACTGGACAGACTAGATGCAGGAAGGATGTTCCCGATGGGCGGGGAGTCCAGAACCAGTGGTCACAGTCTAAGGATAAGGGGTAAGCCATTTAGGACAGAGATGAGGAGGAATTTCTTCACCCAGAGAGTGGTGAACCTGTGGAATTCTCTACCACAGAAGGCGGTTGAGGCCAATTCATTAAATATATTCAAGAAGGAGTTGGATATATTTCTTAAGGCTAAAGGGATCAAGGGATATGGAGAGAAGGCAGGGACCGGGTACTGAATTTGGATGATCAGCCATGATCACATTGAATGGCAGAGCAGGCTCGAGGGGCCGAATGGCCTACTCCTGCTCCTATCTTCTATGTTGCATCTCGCATCCCACCCATTTCCCTCTTCCTCTCGCCTCCTCACCTTATTGTTGCCCTTCACCTCACTCACTATTTCCCCGTTCCTCTCCCCTCCTCTCTTCATCGTTTCCCTTTTCCTCAATCTTTTTCCCCCACTTTTACTTAGTTTCCCCTACCCCAGCCCCAATTTTCCCTCTGCTTGACCTTTTCCATAGCGTCTCCAGGCTTGCTGTCTGCTCTTTGCCAGTGTGAAACCGGCGGTTGACTTTTTAAATTGCTCACTGTGCTTATAATGTACCTGTTGAGTAATTTTTACTTTGCAGATATATTATAAGTGCTTCAAGAACTTTAAAAAGTGAACAGCAAATTTCCCACCAGTAAAGAGCAGACAAGCAGCCCAGGATTGGTGGAGATCAGAGACAGACGATGTTAGAACTATAGACGCTTTGGGATAAAAAGGCAGTAAACTGAAGAACACCTGCAGGCCCAGGAGCAACCTAAGGTGCTGCTGAAGTCGATCAGGTCGAAGAGGCACATGGGGGGAATAAAGGATGAATAGCCACTGCTACTCTCCCGATTGTTTTGTATTCATTCCTGGGATGTGGGCGTCGCTGGCAAGGCTAGCATTTATTGCCCATCCCTAACTGTCCTCGAGAAGGTAGTGGTTAGCCGCCTTCTTGAACCGCTGCAGTTCGTGTGGTGAAGGTACTCACACAGTACTGCCCCCCGATTATCAAAATCCACAACAAGGCCTTGGACAACGTGGACCACTTTTCATACCTCGGGAGCCTACTGTCAACAAGGGCAGATGTTGATGACGAAGTCCAACACCGCCTTCAGTGTGCCAGTGCAGCCTTTGGTCGCCTGAGGAAGTGTGTGTTTGAAGACCAGGACCTCAAACCCGGCACCAAGCTCATGGTCTACAGGGCAGCAGTGATACCCGCCCTCCTGTATGCCTCAGAGACATGGACCATGTACAGCAGGCACCTCAGAGCACTGGGGAGGTACCACCAACGCTGCCTCCGTAAGACCCTGCAAATCCATTGGCAGGATAGGCGCACCAACGTCCGTGTTCTCGCTCAGGCCAACATCCCCAGCATCGAAGCTTTGACCACTCTTGATCAGCTCCAATGGACGGGTCACATCATCCGCATGCCCAATACGAGACTCCCAAAACAAGCGCTCTACTCGGAGCTCCAACACGGCAAGAGAGCCCCAGGTGGGCAGAGGAAACGCTTCAAGGACACCCTCAAAGCCTCCTTGAAAAAGTGCAACATCCCCACCAACATCTGGGAATCCTTGGCCCAAGACTGCACAAAGTGGAGGAGAAGCATCCGGGAAAGCATCGAATACCTCGAGTCTTTTCGCCGGGAGCAAGCAGAAGCCAAGCGCAAGGAGCGCACGTCAACCCAAGCACCCCACCCACCCCTTCAACCACCGTCTGCCCCACCTGTGACAGAGTCTGTAGGTCCCGCATTGGACTCAGTCACCTGAGAACTAATTTTTAGTCTGGAAGCAAGTCATCCTCGGTTCTGAGGGACTGCCTAAGAAGAAGGAGGTACTCCCACAGTGCTGTTAGGGAGGGAGTTCCAATATTTTGATCCAGCAACTATGAAGGAACGGCGATATATTTCCAAGTCAGGATGGTGTGTGACTTGGAGGGAAAATTGCAGGTGATGGTGTTCCCATGTACCTGCTGACCTTGTCCTTCTAGATGGAAGAGGTCGTAGGTTTGGGAGGTGCTGTCGAAGAAACCTTGGCGAGTTGCTTGTAGATGGTACACACTGCAGCCACGGTACGTCGGTGGTGGAGGGAGTGAATGTTTAAGGTGGTGGATGGGGTGCCAATCAAGCAGGCTGCTTTGTCCTGGATGGTCATAGAGTCATAGAGTTTTACAGCACAGAAAGAGGCCCTTCGGCCCATCGTGTCTGCGCCGCCCATCCATCCCTGTCCAGTCTAATCCCATTTTCCAGCATTTGGTCCATAGCCTTGTATGCAATGGCATTTCAAGTGCTCATCCAAATGCTTCTTGAATGTTGTGAGGGTTCCTGCCTCTACCACCCTTTCAGGCATTGAGTTCCACATTCCAACCACCCTCTGGGTGAAAAAGTTCCTCCTCAAATCCCCTCTAAATCTCCTGCCCCTTACCCTGAATCTATGCCCCCTTGTTATTGACCCCCCGACTAAGGGGAAAAGTTCCTCTTTGTCTACCCTATCTATGCCCCTCATCATTTTGTACACCTCAATCAGGTCCCCCCTCAGCCTTCTTTGCTCCAAGGAAAACAACCCCAGCCTGTCCAGCCTCTCTTCATAGCTGAGGCGCTCCATCCCAGGTAACATCCTGGTGAATCTTCTCTGCACCCTCTCCAAAGCAATCACATCCTTCCTATAGTGAGGCGACCAGAACTGCACACAGTACTCCAGCTGTGGCCTCACCAGCGTTTTGTACAGCTCCATCATAACCTCCCTGCTCTTATATTCTATGCCTCGGCTAATGAAGGCAAGTATCCCATATGCCTTTTTAACCACCTTATCTACCTGTTCCGCTGCCTTCAGGGATCTATGTACATGTACACCAAGGTCCCTCTGACCCTCTGTACTTCCTAGGGTCCTACCACTCATTGTGTATTCCCTTGCCTTATTTGTCCGTCCAAAATGCATCACCTCGCACTTTTCAGGGTTAAATTCCATTTGCCACTTTTCCGCCCATCTGACCAACCCGTTTATATCGTCCTGTAGCCTGAGGCTTTCCTCCTCACAATTTACCACCCCACCAATTTTCGTGTCATCTGCGAACTTACTGATCATACCTTTTACATTCTCATCCAAATCATTTATGTAGATCACAAACAACAAGGGACCCAGCACCGATCCCTGAGGTACCCCACTGGACACAGGCTTCCAGTCACAAAAGCAACCTTCGACCATCACCCTCTGCCTCCTGCCACTCAGCCAGTTTAGGATCCAACGCGCCAAGGCACCCTGGATCCCATGGGCTCTTACCTTCTTGGCCAGTCTCCTATGCAGGACTTTGTCAAAAGCTTTACTGAAGTCCATGTAAACCACATCCACAGCATTTCCCTCATCCACCCCCCTAGTCACCCCCTCGAAAAATTCAATCAGATTTGTCAGACATGATTTACCCTTGACAAAGCCATGCTGACTATCCCCGATTAATCCTTGCCTCTCCAAGTGGAGACTAATTTTGTCCCTCAGAATTTTTTCCAATAATTTCCCTACCACAGATGTTAGGCTCACTGGCCTGTAATTCCCTGGTTTATCCCTGCTACCCTTCTTGAATAATGGTACTACGTTAGCTGTTCTCCAGTCCTCTGGTACATCCCCTGTGGCCAGAGAGGTTCTGAAAATTTGTGTCAGAGCCCCTGCAATCTCCTCCTTTGCCTCCCACAGCAGCCTGGGATACATCTCGTCCGGGCCTGGGGATTTATCCACTTTTTGGCCTGCTAAAACCGCTAGCACCTCCTCCCTCTCGATGCTAATATGTTCAAGTATGTCACAGCCCCCTTGCCCGATTTCTATGTCTGCATCGTCTTTCTCCATAGTGAACACAGGTGCAAAAAATTCATTTAAAACCCCGCCTACATCATCTGGCTCTACACACCGATTGCCACTTTGGTCCCTAATGGGCCCTACCCTTTCCCTGGTTATCCTCTTGCCCTTAATATACTTATAAAACATCTTAGGATTTTCCTTTATTTTGCTCGCCAGTGTTATTTCATGGCCCCTCCTCGCCCTCCTAATTTCTTTTTTAAGTATGCCCCTGCATTTTTTATACTCCTCTAGGGCTTCTTCCGTCTTTAGTCTTTTGTAACTGCCAAAAGCCCCCCTTTTATTTCTAATGCATTTTTGTATATCCCTTGTCATCCAAGGTTCCCTTTGCTTGTTGGTCCCACCCTTGACCTTTACAGGAACATGTTGGCGTTGTACTCTCTCTATTTCCCTTCTGAAAGTCTCCCACTGTTTTGATGCGGATTTTCCTATAAGTAGCTGCTCCCAGTCCAATTTGGCCAGATCCTGCCTTATCATATTAAAATCGGCCTTCCCCCAATTTAGAACCCTTATTTCCGGGCCGTCTTTGTCTTTTTCCATGACCACCTTAAATCTCACTGAATTGTGGTCACTGTCGCCAAAATGCTCTCCTACTGACACTTCCACCACTTGCCCGGCTACATTCCCCAGAATTAGGTCCAGTACCGCCCCCTCTCTTGTAGGACTTTCTACATGTTGGCTCAAAAAGCTCTCCTGGATGCACTTTAAGAATTCTGCACCCTCTAAGCCTTTCACACTCTGACTATCCCAATTTATATTGGGGAAGTTGAAATCCCCCACTATTATTACCCTATTATTTTCGCACTTTTCTGAGATTTGCCTACATATCTGTTCCTCTATCTCCCCCTGACTGTTTGGGGGCCTATAGTACACTCCCAGCAAAGTGCTTGCCCCCTTTTTGTTTTTAAGTTCTACCCATATGGCCTCATTAGAGGAACCCGCTAATATATCATCCCTCCTTACAGCAGTAATTGACTCCTTAATTAATATTGCAACACCCCCTCCCCTTTTACACCCCCCTCTGTCTCGCCTGAAGATTCTATACCCCGGAATATTGAGCTGCCAGTCCTGACCCTCCCTCAACCATGTCTCCGTGATAGCAACAATATCGTACTCCCATGTGTTCAACAACAACTTCAGTTCATCCACCTTATTTGCAAGACTCCTTGCATTAAAATAAATGCCTTCCAGCCCTGCCATATTCTCTTTTGCCTTCACATGGTGTCGAGCTTCTTGAGTGTTTTTGAAGCTGCACTCATCCAGGCAAGTGGAGAATATTCCATCACACTCTTTACTTGTGCCTTGTAGATAGTGGAGAGGCTTTGGGGAGTCAGGAGGTGAGACACTTGCCGCAGAATACCCAGCCTCTGACATGCTCTTGTAGCCATAGTATTTATGTGGCTGGTCCAGTTAAGTTTCTGGTCAATGGTGATCCCCAGGGTGTTGATGCTGGGGGATTCGGCGATGGTAATGCCGTTAAATGTTAAGGGGCAGTGGTTAGACTCTCTCTTGTTGGAGATATGGTGTGGAGTGTTTTCTCCACTTCACCTGATGAAGGCGCTGCGCTCCGAAAGCTTGTGATTTCAAATAAAGCTGTTGGACTATAACCTGGTGTTGTGTGACTTCTTACATTTGTTGGAGATAGTCATTGCCTGGTACTTGTGTGGCGCAAATGTTACCTGCCACTTATCAGTCCAAGCCTGAATGTCGTCCAGGTCTTGCTGCATGTGGCCATGGACGGCTTCATTATCTGCGAATGGAACTGAACACTGCAATCTTCAGTGAACGTCCCCACTTCTGACCTTATGATGGAGGGAAGGTCATTGATGAAGCAGCTGAAGATGGTTGGGTCTAGGACACTGCCCTGAGGAACTCCTGCAGCGATGTCATGGGGCTGAGATGATTTGCCTTCAACAACCACAACCATCTTCCTTTGTGCTAGGTATGGCTTTAGCCAGTGTAGAGTTTTCCCCCAGATTCCCATTGACTTCAGTTTTACTAGGGCTCCTTGATGCCACACTCGGTCAAATGCTGCCTTGATGTCAAGGGCAGTCACTCTCACCTCACCTCTTGAATTCAGCTCTTTTGTCCATGTTTGGACCAAAGCTGTAATGAGGTCTGGAGCCGAGTGGTCCTGGCGGAACCCAAACTGAGCATCAGTGAGCAGGTTATTGGTGAGTAAGTGCCGCTTCATAGCACTATCGATGACACCTTCCATCACTTTGCTGATGATTGAGATGGAGCGGTGATTGGCCGGGTTGGATTTCTCCTGCTTTTTGTGGATATAGATTATAGATCTGCTCCTGCCCTATTGTGCTAGCGAATGATGCCACTGTCATACTAAACGTGTTCTCCTTGAACTCTCAGGGCTTCAGGTTGGGGGCAAGGGGCTCTCTGTGCTCCTACTGGTGGATTTAGGATAATAAACAATAGCAGCAGTCAGTAAGCAGCATGGGACAAATTCACTTTTTATTTACAAATTTGCTCCAGGATGCCCACCCCACTCAGCTATGTGTGACTCAAGCAGTAGTATGCACGACAACCTGAAAAACTGACCAACAGCTTCAGAAACAAAGGGAAAGGGAAAGAAGGACTTGCATTTATATAGCGCCTTTCACGACCACTGGATGTCTCAAAGCGCTTTACAGCCAAAGTAGTACTTTTGGAGTGTAGTCACTGTTGTGATGTGGGAAACATGGCAGCCAATTTGCACACAGCAAGCTCCCACAAACAGCAATGTGACAACGACCAGATAATCTGTTTTTGTTATGTAGATTGAGGGATAAGTATTGGCCAGGACACCGGGGATAACTCCCCTGCTCTTCTTCAAAATAGTGCCATGGGATCTTTTATGCCCACCTGAGAGCAGACAGGGCCTTGGTTTAACGAAAGACGGCACCTCTGACAGTGCAGCACTCCCTCAGTACTGCACTGGAAGTGTCAGCCAAGCTTTATGTGCTCAAGTCCCTGAACTGTGACCTCTAGTTCTAGACTCCCCAGCCAGGGGAAACACCCTCCCAGCATCTACCCTGTCAAGCCCCTTAAGAATTTTATACGTTTCCATGAGATCACGTTTCTTTCTTCTAAACTGCAGTATTATGGCTAGGTGCATATCAACAGGGCTCCAACCAATTCCAGAAAACTAGCCATCTATTTTAAAATGGTGGAGATTTTTTGAGAATATCTTAGTCGTACGTAAACCATTATAGGATTGTCTATTAAGTCAGAGAATCTTTGGGTATTTTAAAAGGCTGGGGCATTGATTAAATAGAGAGATGAGCACACAACCACTGTTACAACAATGTTGATGTGGATAGTAAAGGGTAAGGAATGAAAGGACAGCAATGGGAGAAAATCTCAATGGTTTGACATGCAAAAAATAATAAACAAAGATTGAGGATCAATTTGAAGGTTTTTGAGCCAGGTTTTATTTTATTCAGAATTCCTCACTGTCTCAGAAGTCATTCTAATTTTAAAAAGATCTGCTCAGCCTAGTACTGTAATAACAAAATTCCCACAGACCAACAACTACAGTAATTATTGTTGCTAAAAGTAGCGGACAAACATTTAACACATTTTAATGGAGGTATTATCTTATTTAAAATAAAAAGGTTAACAACTTTATCAAAATAACGGACAAAAGAATATTGTAAGATGCATTAAGCCTGAGCCCACTATAATGGACAGTAATCTCTAGCCAGATGTCTGTTAAAATATTAAAATATTTTAATATTTCTTGAGGGGGCAGCGAGTGCTTTTCTCCTACGCAGTTTATTTAAAAAGTTCATCTATTCTGATAGCCATTAACAGGAACCACAAATTGCATCCTTAGCTGGCAGCATGTTAGACCCCGTCATATCAGCTCTTACAGCCCCCTTGCTGATGGATGCTGGAAGTCGGACAGTGAACGACTCATTTAAGCACAGGGACTGGCATCTTCCCACTCCCGGTTTCTGACTGTGACGCTCCAAGGCCAGTCTGACATGCCAACTCCCATTAAAGTGAATGAAGCCGCTTCAGGATGTAGGCTGGCCAATGTGAAGGTGCCAGAAAGGGAATAAATAATAGAATTGGATTGTTGAAGTGTATGAAAACAAAACAAAAAAATTAATTCCTGAAGATGGCACATGACAGTCAAAGTCCCACAACGCATGAAGCAATTCTTCAAAACGTATGTGAAATAACATCCCAGTGAAATAACATCCCAGTGAGATGAAGTAATGTTAAAGCTATAATGTAACCTTTCAGAGGCCTCTGCATTAACATTTCATTACTCAGTAAGCAACAGCTGCATTACTGCAGATCCAACATACAAAAATTGAAACCTTAAAAACATATATTAAAAAACATATCTGGGAACTGGGAGGCGAGGTAGTTTAGACACTAGTCGTTCACCTCTAGTACCTGGATTCAAATCCAGTCCAGATTGATTTCGTCTCCCTGCTGGTTGCAAGGGTCCTAATGTGAAATCAGTTTGAGAAGTCTCAGTCTAGATCAACAGCATTAAGCTGCCCTGATTTGGAATTTCTTGGCAATAACACTCAAGATAGACCTAATGACTAACATGAGAAATGGGGCGGGGGGGGGGGAAAGACTGGTGCTGTATGGGGTGCTCTGGAGACTGGGGCTGAAGCACATTGTTGCGCCAGATTAAAAGGAGCTTAGCCTGTATCTGGCTGTGTTATACCTAAACTGGGAGTGATGAATTCCGACACAGAGTGCCTGAAATGGAAAGCTGTTCCATTCCACAGCACTCACATTCCTCATCTACATGAGCAGATGAATTTGGAAGAAAATAAATGCAGAAAAGGCTGGAAATACTCAGCCGGTCAGGCAGCACCGGTGGAAAACCAGACGTTGATGTTTCAGGCCTGAGACCCATTCTCAGGACTGGAAGATATTACAGATGAACAGCATTCAAAAAGGAACAGAAGAAGGGAAAGGGGGGGGCCCTCCCCCACACAGGAAAAGAAGAGGGGCCCCCTCCCCCACACAGGAAAAGAAGAGGGGAAAGGGGGGCCCTCCCCCACACAGGAAAAGAAATAGAAAATAGAATGACCGGTGATGTGCTTGGGTGGGCAACAGTAGATGGTTAAATGGCAGAAGTGATATTAGCAGGAGACAAAAGGAGGCAGAGTGCGAGAAATTAAAAAAATATGGGACAGAGATGATAACTCGGAGCTGGAACAGAAGCGGGGCGGGGGGGGGGCGGTGGTGGGTGGTGTGGGGTGTTGGACATCACAGGGTGGGGGGGGGGGGGGGGAGTCGGACATCGTGAGGGGGTGGGGGGAGTCGGACATCGTGAGGGGGTGGGGGGAGCTGGACATCGCGGTAGGGGGTGAATGGAACATTGAACATCGGGAGGGGGTCGGATGATCGCGGGGGTCCCATTGCGGGATGTTTCAAAGGTAGGCTTGGTGGGCTGGCGGAAGCACTGTTGCTCCTTCTGGCCCCCGAGCAGTGCAATAAAGACACATACCTCACGGATCCGGCCCTTCTCGTCTCTTTTCATCTGCCGGGATTCCTGAGGCCTGGGAATCCCGGTCTGCAGGTGTTAAAAATAACATTCAAGTTATAATGGAGGCGCGCAGCCTCCTTAAAAGATTTTAGTGACTGACCTGCCTCCTGAGCGGGGGTTGGTCGCCCCCCAACCCCACCCCCGCCTCCGTTAAAAGGCCAGAGGGCTGAACATGTTTTAAAACATGCCATCAGAACAGCTAACTGTTAAATAAAATATTTGTCTTTCTTTTGTCCTCCCATTTATATCAGCTATCACGCATACTCCCAGGGCACAATGAATGTCTAGATTATATACTGCTCCATTTAACAGAAAATTGGATAACAGCAAATTTTAATTACTGTGAAGAGAAGATCTATTCATCAAGTTTACACAAGATACTGCTGGGCTGTTTCCTTTTTAAAAACAGGAATTCCCTTCTGTTTAGGAGGCCTACCGCATGCCAAAACACAGGGGCCTAGAAATTCAGTCTGGACACTTTTGGGGCGCTAAAGTCGGGCGTTCGCTAAAGTTAGCGCCCGCCGGAAAGTGTAGGCCACATCGCCGAAATTCAGTAGAGTTGGCCAAGAGTTTGGGCGAGCGCTGAAACTGGCGTTGCAATGCTCTCTTCAGGCGCTAAGCCGGCGATGCGGCCTGATAACACCGAGGCCGGGCGCAGCGCAGGTGCGGTCATGTTTTGATTGACAGCAGACACCCTGACGCCGGCCAGCTCTTAAAGCGGGAAGGGTCGACTTTGACTGCTGCCACGCCCTGCATACTGGAGCCCTGCAGCTAGGCCTCAACACTGCTGGTGGACCAAAATAGCGCCTGGAGCCATGGAGAGGGCCCGTGAACGAGTGCAGCGCTTCTCAGAGCATGCTCTGAGGGTGCTGATTAATGGTGTCGAAAACAAAAGAGAGATCTTGTGCCCGGACAGTGGCAAGAAGGCTCCCAGGAGCCAGTACAGGAAAGCCTGGAGGAAAATCGCCCGCAGGGTGTCATCCACCTGCGATGTCCCCAGGAGTGCGGACCAATGCCGCAAGAAGTACAACGACCTCACTCGGATGGTGAAGGTGAGTACCCTTTCCAGTGTCCTCCTCATCCTTGCATGTGCACCTCACATTATGGGCAAAGGGACCTCAAAGGACTAATGGGCAGCCCTCCTCCCGCAGCAATGGCACTGGCATGATCATCAATAGCACTTTCTGCACTTACCACGCTGGCCAAGCTATTCGACCATGGGAGGCAGTGCACACAGCAACAGGGCACCACACTGGCCAAGCTATTCGACCATGGGAGGCAGTGCACACAGCAACAGGGCACCACACTGGCCAAGCTATTCGACCATGGGAGGCAGTGCACACAGCAACAGGGCACCACACTGTACTTAGAGGCCGTCCTTTCTCTTGCAGGCCAAGCTGGCGCGGAATTTGAGGAGCCAGTCTGCCACCGGGGGAGGCCATCCCCAGTACCAGCCGCTCAGTGAGCTGGAGGAGAGCGTGGCTCGACTCATGCGTGCCTGGGTGACTGGCCCTGTTGCGATCGGAGATGCGGACCCTGTACTGGGACCCACTGGTAAGGACATGACCGGTTGGACCTCTGTCGTTGCCCTTGCGCTTCAGATCTACATCCTTTCGCACTGACCGACAAATGCGCATAATGCCACCACTCAGGCCTCCCTCGCTGACGCCCTGTCCTCACTCTAAAGCTACTCTTGTGCCTTCCTGCTTTCAGCTGGTGAGGAGGAGGTGGTCCCTGAAGCTCAGAGTGCCAGGCCCTTGGAGGAGGAGGACGACGAGGACCAGGAGGAAGGCGGCACATCGGGGGAACCCTCATCCGCGCCAGGGGATGGCAATGGAGGGGAGACGTCTGGCCTGCAGGAGAGCCAGGGGGAAGTGTTGCAGGGGAGGGCAGATCCTGGGCCCAGTGGGCTCGAGGCACGCGGGAAGGGTCCGGCAGCACGCCGGCCTTCTCCCCAGAGGGGGGAGGTGTTGCAGGGGAGGGCAGATCCTGGGTCCAGTGGGCTCGAGGCACGCGGGAAGGGTCGGCCAGCTCGGCGGCCTTCTCCCCAGAGGGAGAGTCCGCCCTCCAGTCCGGAGACGGTCCTCGCCCAGGAGGTGCGCCTCCTCGATGAGATGTCGGCGGCGTCTGAGCGGCGCCACCAGGAGTTCATGGGGGTTGTGCAACAGATGCCTCAGGCCATTGAGTCCCTGGCTCATAGTGTGGTCGCTTTCGGGGAATCACAGGCCAGGGGGGTCGAACAACTCGCGGCAGCGCATGACAGGGGTGTCCAGCAACTCGCGGCAGCCCAGGACGCGACTCGCGAGATGAGTGGTGCCGTCCAGACACTGGCAGAGCTGATGCGGGCACATACCAGGGCAGTTCGGGCACTCACTTCTGCCACACTCGCTGTGGCGCGGAAGCATCGCCAGGGCACCCGCCGCCCTGCTGCAGCACAGCGGTCTGGCCTCCACCAGATTGCTGCGCTTGCTGCACTGCCAGCCCGGCCGAGTGCCAGTGTCTCTGGCGAGCAGCGCGCGCCTGCCATCAGCCAGCTTGCCCCCATTGGTGCAGCCGACACTGCCACTCCTCCAGCCAAGGTGCGACGAGCTGCTGCGGAGACTGATGCTGGCCAGCCACAGCTGCAGCAGTCAGCAGCCGGCCCCTCCCGGGCCGGGCCTCGTCTAGGCTGACCCCCAAGGGCATCTGCCGACACGCATTGTGGCCCTCATGAGCCTTCCTCAAGCCTTGCCACACGCGCAGGGCCCAGGTTGAGGCGGAGCAGCAGGTCGGGCAGGGGCCAGAGAAGCCTGTCTAAGGACTCGCCCTCTCGGCACACCCATTCGAGTGTGGTGATAGCGGTTTTTTTTATATTGGGGGGCTTGTGTTCTGGGGGGGCATTATTTTGGTAAGGCCGAGGATCAAGGCATTTTTTGTTTTTAGGGGGGTGTTTGTGTTGTGGAGGGGGGGGCTTATTTTTGTAAGGCCGATGATGAAGGCCATTTGGATGGGCAAGTTTTGTTAGTCCTCCCCAGGTTTTGGGAGTGACAGATGTTTTTGACAGTTTTTTGGGGGTCTTGTCTGTTTTTCTGTTTCATGTGGGAAGGGCCCCGAGTTTGTGAAATAAAGCTTTTTATTTATTCAGCATGTCCACGTCTCAGGTTTCAAGTGGTTGTTGCGTTAACCGGCTGAGGGCTTGCGGTGCGGCTGCCTTCAGGTGCGTTCATTGCCACAGCCCATTCCCTGACAGGGGGGCCTAGAAGTGTTGATCAATAAGCCCCCGGCGGACGGCCCTTGGACCTTGTGGCTCCCTCCTGGGCTGGTACTCCTCCTCCTCCTCCTCATGGTCCTCCTGCTCGTCCTCCTGAGGTGGTGGTGCAATGTCAGGTGGCAGTGCCTGAGTCCTGCGGATAGCCAGGTTGTGCAGCATGCAGCGCACGACGACGAACTGGGAGACTCTATCCGGCGAATACTGTAGAGATCCGCCGGAACGATCCAGGCAGCGGAACCGTTGCTTGAGGACGCCTATCGTTTGCTCTATGATGTTCCTTGTGGCTTGATGGCTTTCGTTGTATGCCTCCTCCGCTGGGGTCCTGGGCGCGCGGAGCGGGGTCATGAGCCATGTACACAAAGGGTAGCCCTTGTCCCCGATAAGCCATCCCCTTGGTGGAGGCTGTGCCTCGAACATGTCAGCCACAGTAGTCTGGCGCAGGATAAATGCATCGTGGCTGCTTCCTGGGAAGCGGGCATTGACAGCTAGGATGCGCTGCCTGTGGTCACACACCAGCTGTACATTTAGGGAATGGTAGCCCTTCCGGTTGCGGTAATCCTCGGCATTGTGGATAGGTGCCCGCATAGCCACATGCGTGCAGTCAATGGCGCCCTGAACCATGGGGAAGCGCGCGATCCTGGCAAATCCGACTGCACGCTGCTCCTGCCTCTGTCGGGTCATGGGGAAGGAGATGAATTGGTGTCTCCTCGCGAAAAGTGCATCAGTGACCTGCCGGATGCAGTGATGCGCGGCGAACTGGGAGATGTTCGCTATGTCCCCAGCAGCGGCTTGGAAAAAAGTTCAGAGCCACCGTGACCTTCACTTCCACCGAGAGAGACGTCCTGCACATCAGCTGTGGACGCAGATCTCTGTGAAGCAGCTGGCAGATCTCTGCAACCACCTCCCTTCTGAAGCGCAGCCTCTTAACACAATGCGCCGCAGTCATGGTGAGATAGGACACCTGCTGCCGGTATTGCCTGAGTGGGTAAGGCCTACGTTGCCGACGCCTGATGGCCCCTCTGCATCTAGGCATGGCTGGCCCTCTCTCACAGCGTCTGCGAGCCCTTCGCACATAATGCTGCAGCTGAGGGTTGGACCCCCATACAGCCCCCATAATAAAGTTGAAAACAGTGAAATCAAATGAATCAAATGTCAAAGCACTGGCCAGAAGCCAAAAATACCTCTCCTATGTTGTCCCAAATCAGTAAGCTCTGTCCCTTGGTCTCTGTCCAGAAATCCAAAGCAGTAAAGTCATTGCAGCAAAATGGCTGGGCTTTATAGGTCAGTGTAAGTGCCCTTTAATTAGCGCTCCCCGAGGCCCACAGGGCCTCTGTTGCATTCCACTTCACAGTTCTTAGCAGCGCCACGCCCACATTGGGCGGGCGCCACTGAATTTCCGGTTTGGGGCGCACAAACAGCGTTGCACGACGAGATGACGTCATAAGCTGCGCACGCAGCTGAGCGGGCGCAAACACTTTGCGCCGGCGCTAAATGTCAACTGAATTTGGGCGTTGGTGCAGATCGGTCTGCGCCCGGGCGCTAAGTGCCTAGCGCTGGAAATATACCCCTCTTATGGCGTTACCGGCTGGCGCAACCAACTGAATTTCTAGGCCAGGATGTTGAGAGATTTTGGAGAGAATGAGCCAACACCCAACTGATCCAGATGCGTTTGTCACACTGCTAAATTAACATGAAAGCTTTCCTTCAGCAAAAAAAATCTACTTAAGTAAATAAAAACACAGCAATATGGAGGTATAATGCCCATTCTTCACCAAAATCTTGGAGGTCTTAATAACATTAACAGGGCTGAAGCCTACAGAAAATAGAAAAGTGTAGAATCCTTTGGTCCTAATCAAAGCCACAAATGACATCCTCGTGCGTGTGTCTGTGGCGCACTATCCCTCCTCATCGTTCTCAACCTCTCGGCAGCCTTTGACATAGTTGTCCATGCCATCCTCCTTCAACGCCTCTCCTCTGTTGTCCAGCTTAGTGGGACTGTCCTCGCCTGGTTACATTCTTACCTATTCAGTCATAGCTAGAGAATCTCCTGCAATGGCTTCTCTTCCCGCCCCCGCACCGTCACCTCTGGAGTCCCCCAAGGATCTGTCAATGACCCGCTCCTATTTCTTATCTACCAGACTGTTCAAAACCTCCGCATCCAATTTGACACCAAGCTGAGCTGCCAACTTCTTCATATCCTCTCCATCACAAAGACCACCTACTTCCACCTTCCAAACAGTGCCCGCCTCTGCCCCTGCTTCAGCTCATCTGCCACTGAAACCCTCATCCATACTTTCGTTACCTCCTGGCTGGCCTCCCATCTCCCGCCCTCATCAAAAACTCTGCTGCCTATATCCTAACCCGTACAGAGTCTCGTTCACGCATCGCCCATATGCTTGCTGACCTACACCGGATCCTGGTGCACCAATGCCTCAAATTTAAAATTCCCATTCTAGTGCTAAAATCATCCATAGCCACTGAAAGGATTCGCAAATTTCATGTCTCCCCCGAAGATTTACTTTTGGCTTATTGGAGAAACCCTGGCTGGACTGAGTTTAAAATCCAGGGCTCCAGGGCTCAACAAGATGGCTGCGGTCAACCTCATGGCCAAGGCCTGTAAGTTTCAGTTTGGGCTGACAAAGAAGGAACTTTCCAGAAATTAGAAGGCAGACAAATCTTCTGCATTTATGCATGAGAAGCAAACCAGTGGCATTCGGGCCTCTGATTAAAACCCATCAAGGCCATTTGCACAGTCAATCAATATGTAATAGCTGCGTTCAGACCTTTGTTAGAGGACATCAGCACTGTTTACAAATGATCAACGGGGCATTCAAACCGGAATGGCCCCATCACGAAACCAGTGGGACAAAGGGGAACACTTGAGACGTTCAAAAACCGATTAACCGGCCATCCAGGTCGATGGGCCCAGATCGGTTTCCTTTGTATAAGCTTCAACACGTCCAGGTCAGACAAAGGAACAAGCTGATCTGGCGGGAGATAAGGACTCCCAGGAGGGGTATAACTAGTCCCTCGGGAAGCCATCTCTCTCTCTCTCTCTCTCCCCCGCCTCGCCTCCGGTGCCCTGCCGTATCAGCAACCCAGCGAGAGGATCGTCGATGAAGAGCCCGTCCAGGGAAGTAGGACACCCGCAGTTACGTTTGAATTACTGGAGTATCTCTGCTCTGGGGCAGTGAAAACCTAAAAACATCGACAGGCAGCGGGGCACGGAGCAGGCGTTTCAACATCCTAGACTGGTGAGCATCAAATTTCTGGCCCATCACAAGACAATCTAGATAGGTGTAAAGGATGGGAGTTAAGGGAATTGCTAAAGTGTCATTTTAGTCATTTTCCCTCGATGTGTCCGTTTCTCCTCCCCGCTAACTGTAATTGTGTTGCATCCATAGTGATTTTCTCTGTATAATAATTATTCCTCTATTTTAATAAACATTGGTTTTCTTTGCACCAAACCACTGGTCTCGTTTGTCTATATCGCTACTCGTAAATAAGTCCGGTGCTCAGAACTAAAAAGGGGGAAGCGGTTCAAACCGCACGGGGCTGGGGCAGCTCAGGCACACAACTGACTGACCAGACAAAAACCCCAAATCAAAACCCCCTATAGAAATGGTGAGCCAGGTAGGAGCATCGGCGACAGTATGCGATATGACAGACAGTGGTGCGGAGGGAGAAACCGCAATGGAAGAAAGGTTGTCCACTTATGTGTGTAGAAAGGTTAATATCGCCAAGAAATGGGTGGGCGCTATGTTAAAGGCCGACCGTCCCATAGACACCGCCACCCAGTGGACGGCGAGTAAACAGCATAGGAGGGCAATTGAAAAGGCAGTCTGGTTAATGTGTTACAAGAAACAAGTCCTAGTGCTGGACAGTGTTGTAGCAGCGCAGGCTGCCAAGCTCAAGAAATTGGCCCTAGAAATGCAGGATAAGGTTTTAGCGGAAGAGAAGGTGCTAGTGGCGCTTCAGGCGTTATGCCAAGAAAGAGCGCAGACGGCCAAGGAACACCAGCAAAGGTAGAGCGCCTGGAGGCCCATGCCTTCGAGGTGCAACGGGAACACCAGGCAAAGGTAGAGCGCCTGGAGGCCCGTGCCTTCGAGGTGCAACGGGAACATCAGGCAAGGGTAGATCGCCTGGAATACCAGACCGCTGAAAGTAAAGCCAGCGCTAGGCGCAACATGGAGCACTTAGAATACCAGGTCAGAGAGGCGAGGGGCAGCGAGATAAGGCTGCAGGACACGATTTGCGACCTCACCCAAAAATTAAAAGAGCAGGAGGAGAAAGTAAGGGAGGTAAAGGCAGCATACAAGCTAACCTGCGAACAGGGGTCTGAGGAAGCAGATCATGGCCCCTGTAGGGAAGAGGTAGAAACCTTGAGTATGGCTTTAGCGAGGGCTAAGGGGATGATATGCCTCATCAGCCCAAAGGTGGGCCAGTTGGACTTTACCGGCAACCCAAACAGAACCGTCCCACAGGCAGCACCCAGAACAAAGTTGGCGAGGGAATCAGAGGTCCCACGGCTGCCACCCATAGCTCCGAGTTTTCAGGAGTGCTGGCAGCGAAGGGGGGTGGAGGATGAAGTGGTAGGGGAAGCACAGCAGGCCCCGCTAGATAGGCCGGGACCAGGACCGGTGTACCCCCTCCGACAACGGAGATACGGCCCGCCCGTTAATGGACGAGGACCCGGGGCCATCCAAAATCAGTTTGTGGTGCCGCATGGCACCCAACAGTTCAGGGCCATGGTTAGCCACATCCCCAAGCTCACCGAAAAGGGAGACCCCTCTCTGCACTTCAGGGAGATAGAACAGGCAGCGTGCGTCAATGACTGCGATGACGCAGAGCAAGCTAAAATGCTGCTGTTTTCTCTGGGGAGTGATCTCCTCCAGACCCTGTCTGATGAATATAAAAAGGGGCAGAAAGATTATGAGGATTTGAGGAACGAGATATTGGAGGCCATGGGACTCAATGACAGTAGTCCGTTCGCCCAGGTGGAAAAAGCGGTACAGCTCCCAGGGGAGTCCGCGCAGGCGTTCGCAGACAGGCTGTGACCAATCTACCGGAGCGCGTGCCTGGGAATGCCAGCGCGGACATTACTGAACCAAGTCCAATTGACCCACTGGCTCCGTTGTCTAATGACAAACTGCCTGCCCCAAATCCGAGCCCAGGCTGCGGCCTGGTTTGACCCTAGTAGCCCCCAGACCACCGAGGAAACGGTGATCCGCCAGCTCACGATAACATTTAAAAATATGAGGGGTATCGAAACGTCCCAACCCAAGGGAAAAGTCCATGAGGTTAAACCTGGGGGCCAGAGTAAGAAAGAGTGGCACCAGGAGGGGAACCGTCCCTCCCAGACTAAGTTAAGCTGTTACGGGTGCGGGAAGGACGGCCACTGGCGCAAGGATTGTAAGAATCCCTGGAAGGAGAATAAGGGAAAGAATTCATCAGCCCCAGCCCAGAAGGCAGAGATGGAAATTGCTCCCGCTGTGATCGAGTCATTTTTAGAGACCATGCGATCTCTTATGACCAGCCAGGGGAGAATAGCAGCCACCACCGGCGTGGTGGTTCCCTCGGCCCCCTTTGACGCCCCACAATGACTGGAGCCCGCGCAGCCTGTCCACCTGTGTGATCTCCGGTATGACGGGTGGAAGGGACCGCTCGTGCAGATGGAGGTGGAGAAGGTTAAAGGGATTTATCTGCTGGATACGGGAGCATCGTGCACCGTGATCCACACAGCTAACCCCACCACCTCACCTCTGTCTAGCGGGGTTCCATACGTCCTATCGGGATTCACAGGCAAGGAACAGGCAGGAGCGTTCTCCAAGCCGCTCTCAATCCGGCTCGGCACGCTCCAGACCAAGTGGACGTGCGTCCTGGCAAAGTGGGAGGAAAGGGGATCCTAGGGGCCGACTTCATCGTGGGCCACGGGATCCTCGTGGATTTCCGCAATCACTGCCTTTGGGGAGCCAACACGGGTAAAGAGGGAGGTGTAGTAGTCATACCGAGTAAGGAAGGGAAGGGGACCCTGTGTACTGTGATGCCGAAAGAAGGTTACAACCTCGGGCTCATGGTCGACGGTGTCCCGAGGGAATTTCAGGCATTCCCGCAGGCTAACCTAGCTGCGTTTGTCACGCACCAACATGACTGCAGGAGGGTCACCGGGTTTGAGGTCAGAGTAGACGGGGACCCCATGGCCCGGCCCCAGAAGCAATATAATTTCCCCAGAGAAGCAGAGCCCGACATGGAGGCAGCCATGTCCTCTTTAGTACAGCAGGGAGTGTTGCGGCCCATAGTCACCCATGTTAACTCTCCGCTTTGGCCGGTTAGAAAACTGGACAATTCATGGAGAGCCACGGTGGACTATCGGGTACTCAACAGCAATATCCCTTCGTGGCCCCCACAGTGGCAGCAGTGGCCGACCTCGTCGGGAATATTCCAGCATCCGCGACCACGTTCACGGTGCTGGATATTTCAAATGGGTTTTGGTCCATCCCCTTGAGGAGGGAGGACCAGTATAAGTTTGCTTTTACTTTTAAGGGGCAACAGTGTACTTGGAACTGCTTGCCACAAGGCTTCCATAACAGCCCCAGCATCTTCCACCAGTGTATGGCGGATAGTTTAAAGGAATTTAGTCAACCCACCCAGCTGCTGCAGTATGTGGATGACCTGCTCTTGTTTACCGACTCAGTCGGGGAGCATGGCCTGCTATTCGCCAAACTGCTGGAGCTGCTACAGAGTAAAGGGTTCAAGGTCAACCCGAAAAAGGCGCAGATCGGCCAGCGGGAAGTTAAATTCCTGGGCCTAACCGTCCGCGTAGGAGAGAGCCATAGACAAGGCTAGGAGGGAAGCGGTCCAAGAGTTGCCAGTCCCCAACACAGTGAGAGGTGTGAGGTCGTTCCTAGGGTTAACGGGGTACTGCAGGGACTTCATTGAAGACTATGCAGCCACAGCAGCCCCTTTGCTCCGACTCCTACACAAAGGAGTGGAGTGGTCTTGGGATGAGGGTTGCCAGGCAGCATTTGTCAAGCTCAAGGGAGACTTGCAGGCTGCACCAGCCCTAGGAGCCATAGATGGGGGGAAAAAGTTCTTCTTGGAGGTGGCGGTCAGCAGGGATAGTCTCAGTGCTGTGCTGCTCCAGGAGCGGCACGGCAGGCTAAGGCCCGTGGTCTACTCTTCCAGAGTACTCACGGATGTGGAGAGGAGCTACTCAATTTGCGAACGGCACCTTCTGGCCACGTATTGGGCTGTGAAAACATCCTTGATCTTCACAGGCACCTCTCCCATCACCCTCCTCACACACCACACACCCACCCAGATATTTCTGGATCAGAGGATTAAAGATGGGGCAGTCAGCAGTGCACGCATTGCACGCTGGACCCTCCTCCTCTCGCAGATGGATTTGAAGGTGAGGGGCCTTTGCGAGCCAAAGCTCGCAGCCAATATGGTATATCCTGGAACAGCCCATCGGTGTTCCATAGAAGGGGTATGGGAGGTGAACGTAGGTTTACGGGCCGGGATACATCCCTCAGGCCGCGAAATCTATGTAGATGGTTCCAGCATGGTATCTGCTGGCAAACGACTCATGGGTTGTGGAGTTTATGACCCAACGGCAAACATTGCCCTGGCGATCAAGCTCCCCAGCACCATGAGCGCCCAACAGGCTGAACTGTCCGCGGTGGTGTACATGTTTACCCACCCCGAAATCTTCCCCACCCCATACACGATTTGCTCGGACAGCATGTTCACTTGCAACTCGTGTATGGAATACCTGGCCATCTGGTCCCGTCGCGGGTATACCTCCGCCGACGGGAGGCCCTTAACAGTAAGGTCCCTGCTGGAAAAAATCCTGGCAGCTGTGGGGGAGGTCTTCATCCACAAAGTGAAGGCCCATTCCTCCACAGAACCCCGCAGCCAGGGTAACCAGCAAGCCGACATGCTGGCCAAGGAGGGTGCACACGCAGGCATTTTCTGGGACCCGTATGAGTCCGGGCCCGTGGCAGCAGTTAGAGGCAGGGATGGGAACCAAGGGAGCTTAGGAGTAGTGTTAGCCCCAGATCTTAAAACGGTCCAAGCCCAGGACCCTGTCCTGAAAGTCGTCATTAGCGCAGTAATGGAGGGCAGGAAGGTAGAAGGCCCTTACGGCGCAGCGGCCCTCTCCGTAAGGGAAGGCATACTGTTCAAAGAAGAACAGTGGGTAGTACCCCAGCAACACCGGAGGGAGTTCCTTCAACTGGCCCATGAGGGTCCGGGAGCGGGACACCCCGGGCCCGAGACCACCTGGCAATGGGTGGAACAGGCGGGATGGTGGCCAGGACTCTGGGAAGACGTCCGCGAGTTCTGTGCTAGCTGTCTTGTCTGCGCTGCAAATAACCCCGACCCCCACAGAAGGAAGGTGCCCATGGGACACGTTAGGAGGGTAGAGGGACCATGGCAGTCGATCCAGATTGACTACATCGGGCCCCTGCCCACCGCCCAGGGAGGCTACAAATATTGCCTCGTCCTGGTAGACGTGTTTTCTAAGTGGGTGGAAGCCTTCCCCTGCAAAACAGCCACAGCATTAGGGACTGCAAGGATCTTGGTGCGAGAAGTGTTTTCGCGGTGGGGACTACCCCAGTTTGTGGAGTCCGACCAGGGAAGCCACTTCACCGGCCAAGTCATGCAGAACACCCTTATGCTGCTCGGCATCAAGGGGAAGTGGCACGTAGCTCACAATCCACAGTCCTCAGGGATTGTGGAGCGCATGAACTGCACCATTAAAGAAAAGTTGAGGAAGGAGACAGTGAGCTCGCGCCAAAAATGGGCGGAGGTCCTGCCTCTAGTCCTCATGGGGATCCGGGCCAGCCAGTCCAAGGGTACAGGGTATTCCCCGCACAAACTCATGACCGGTAGGGTTATGAGGACCCCCACCCATGTCCTAGCCCCAGTTCTTACTGAAGGGCAGCTCCGGGGGATAAATCGGGATAAATTCGCCCGAACACTCCTCGAGCGCCTCAAACAGATTTATGAACAGGCAGCAAGTAGCATGGGGAAGCAGCATCGGAATAACCGGTTGCTGCTTGAGCCTAGCAAGAGCCAACAGTGGGAGATAGGGGACCAAGTGATGGTTAGGAACTACTCCCGAGTGGGGAGTTTAGAGCCACTGTACATGGGACCCTATAACATAGTCGATACGCAGTAAAAATGCCCCGGCGTACAAAATGGTTCCATGTGAATCAATTTAAGTTCTTTAAGCCAGAGGCAGGGAAGCAGCCAGTTGGGACAAGGTCTGAGGTTAGAAATCCTCAGCCCGCAGCGGGTACAAGCTCACAGGCTGGCGCTGTGGCTTGTGTTAGGGGAGGAGCCGTTCCGTCCACTGTCCAGACCACTCCCCCTCTCCTATGTGATTCTGAGGAGAAGGAGCCCGAACCAGATGGACCCGAGCCCGAACCAGGTTTTGAGCCTGAAGGGGAAGACCCTCAGCCACCGGCAGCCGGTGGCGAGGGATTACCCGTCCCCCCAGTTCAGGTTTGGGAGGGAAGGGGCCCGAGGGAGAAGGTCCCCAGCCAGCGAGGACTGTGACCCGAGCCAAGGGTCCGCTCGCCAGGGTAGCCCCACCAGTAGCACTCCCTAGGAGGTCTCCTCGGCCACCCCAGCCCAGAAAAGTATGGTCACCGGCTCCTCAGTTAAAAAGGGCGGCCTCCCGTGTCAGGGAGAAGCCGAAAGACAGAGGTCCCCAGCCAGCAGCCATAAGCTGCGAGGGACCAGAAGTGGAGATCAGTGCAGCCACGCCGCAGGGGGCAGCCTGCAGCAGCCCAAACAGGGATTAGGCTGGCCGCCCGGAGACGGGCGGCGGATGTATATAGTTTAGGTAGTATAATTTTAAGTAAGGTGTAGAAGGTTAAGTTAGGGTGTTTTTAATTAAATTCTATGTAAGGAACCGGTAGTCTATAAGTTTAAGTATGGAACCGTTCCAGAGTGTGTACATTTGAGTCGAGGTCGCAAGACCCGACCATGCTTCACCCAAGCCAGCGAATCTCGAGGGAACCTGGCTGTGTGCTTCTATATCTGTTACAGGAAAATTTACGGAATGAAGGGGGGCGTAATCCTACTCGCCGATAGGACCAAGCTTCGGAAGGAGAGGTGACGTGCAGGATTCCCACCTCTATGGGTGCTCCGGAGACACAGCACCGATAGCGATCGATGGGAGCGGCAAACGGGATGCAGAGGAGAATTTTACCAATTATGGGAATAGTAGTCAGAATGCCGGTTATGGGTAAGACAGCCCAACCCGCCCCGGTATACAGGGTGGAGAACATTGGAGTCATTCAAGGGGGTGCACACATTCGTTTTGCAGCGGTCCCGCCCTATGTCATAAAGTGGGAGCACGCTATGATGAGTACTGACCTCTCAGGGTGCCGTAGCCGGGGAGCACACATCATCCTGTGTCCCCAGCACTTGAATGCCTATTCGAAACCACAATGTGGGTTCAGAGCTGCTGACGCAAAACCTATAAATTGTACCATGGAAGCCATGGCAAAAGGCCATGTTCCCCCACAGGTAGCATATATAGGCGAGACATATTGCATCACCACAGGAGCGTCTCACTACCAGCACGGACAGCACAGCTGGTGCGCGGTGAGTGACAGCAGCTTCTGTTTCAAACCCGAGGCAGAAGTTCAAGTGGCACAAACACGAATTGTCCCCATTCCTGAACCATCCACTGTTCACCTCACTGTGGAGGACAATTTTACCCACCTCCAGAAATATGTCACCCACTTCGGTTACCCGATTCCCCCTCTCCCAGAGCACCTTACCAAATTATTAAAAGCCGTTCTAGTATCACAAAAGCACTTCTACACTTTGGAACAGAAGACTGTACAGATAGGGGCCGACATTTTAAATATTATGACCCCACCCTGGTGGGACGTTTTTGAGAGTATAGAGGTCCCCTCCTGGATTCGAATGGCGTCCCACATCTTGGTAGTCTGTCAGTTAGGGATCGTCCTCTACCTGGTTTGTGTCCAGTGTAAGAGAAAGGGTCCCGGGGTAGAATTTAAAGTAAAAGGGTTGTGGAAGGACCAGTATGCCCGGGTGGAAGAAGAAACACCCGTGTGAGTTTTATGTCATATCACTGCCGAGTGATGGCAGATCCGTTTGCTATTTTTAATAAAGCTCATTCCTTCCGTTTTTTATTTTTAATAAATATGTTTTTTTGGCCTGATGTTTATTTTTATTAAAGGTTGTGCGTTGTAATAAAGTTTTATGATGTCCCAAGTAGTGCAGGGGTGTTGGACCCCCTCCGTGCTTGGACTATTGTAACAGATAATAATTGTTTCTATCGATAGATGCCTGTCGTGCACTGCGGTTTTCTCTAAGTAAGGGGAATGTATGTGTCGAGGGATCGTGGATAGATAAATATAGGGGAAGGTTGTTTGTGGGGGGTCAGAAATTTGCTCACCTTGATTGGACACTTCAAGCAAGTTTCAGTATCCTAGGGAGGACTGAAAGGATTCGCAAATTTCATGCCTCCCCCGAAGATTTACTTTTGGCTTATTGGAGAAACCCTGGCTGGACTGAGTTTAAAATCCAGGGCTCAACAAGATGGCTGCAGTCAACCTCATGGCCAAGGCCTGTAAGTTTCAGTTTGGGCTGACAAAGACGGAACTTTCCAGAAATTAGAAGGCAGACAAATCTTCTGCATTTATGCATGAGAAGCAAACCAGTGGCATTCGGGCCTCTGATTAAAACCCATCAAGGCCGTTTGCACAGTCAATCAACATGTAATAGCTGCGTTCAGACCTTTGTTAGAGGACATCAGCACTGTTTGCAAACGATCAACGGGGCATTCAAGCTGGAATGGCCCAATCACGAAACCAGTGGGACAAAGGGAAACACTTATGAGATGTTCAAAAACCGATTAAATGGCCATCCAGGTCGATGGGCCCAGATCGGTTTCCTTTGTATAAGCTTCAACACGTCCAGGTCAGACAAAGGAACAAGCTGATCTGGCGGGAGATAAGGACTCCCAGGAGGGGTATAACTAGTCCCTCGGGAAGCCATCTCTCTCTCTCTTTCTCTCTCTCGCCTCGCCTCTAGTGCCCTGCCGTATCAGCAACCCAGCGAGAGGATCATCAACAAAGAGCCCATCCAGGGAAGTAGGACACCCACAGTTAGGTTTGAATTACTGGAGTATCTCTGCTCTGGGGCGGTGAAAACCTAAAAACATTGACAGGCAACGGGGCACGGAGCAGGCGTTTCAACATCCTAGACTGGTGAGCATCAATTTTCTGGCCCATCACAAGACAATCTAGATAGGTATAAAGGGTGGGAGTTAAGGGAATTGCTAAAGTGTCATTTTAGTCATTTTCCCTCGATATGTCCGTTTCTCCTCCCCCGCTAACTGTAATTGTGTTGCATCCATAGTGATTTTCTCTGTATAATAATTATTTCTCTATTTTAATAAACATTGGTTTTCTTTGCACCAAACCACTGGTCTCGTTTGTCTATATCGCTACTCGTAAATAAGTCCGGTGCTCAGAACTAAAAAGGGGGAAGCGGTTCGAACCGTACGGGGCTGGGGCAGCTCAGGCACACGACTGACTGACCAGACAAAAACCCCAAATCAAAACCCCCTACACCTCGCTGGTTCCCACCTCTTCCAGCCCTATAACCCTCCGAGAATTCGGTGTTCCTCCAACTCTAGCCACTTATGCATCCCCCACGACTTCTGCCCCACCAGTGGCACCATGCCTTTAGCTGTCTAGGTTCCAAGCTCTGGAATTCCCTCCCTAAACCTCTCTACCTCTCTCTCTCTCTTCCTTCAAGAACCTCCTTAATATACTTCTTTGACCAAGCTTTTAGTCAACCCTCCCAATGGGCTTGGTGTCAATTTTTGCCTGATAATGCTCCTGTGAAGCACCTTGGAATGGTTTCCTAATTTAAAGTGCTATATAAATACAAGTTGTTGTTGTTGACATGTGTGGATGTCACTTGTGCAGATAGATTTGTTTGAAGCCGGTCCTATCCACAGCATTAAAAACATGTGGATGTAAAACTGGAGGAGGAATATAATTCCACGTGGGCCCCAAGTAGCTATTTAGCAGCTGACAAGCTAAACAGAAATGTTCCTGCTATGTCCAGGACTTCACTCATTAAGGTATTAGCTACCCTTCTAATGCCTTTCCTTTATTAAATACACTGCAACCTTTTACAAGTTACTCTACTTAATAGCAGGTGGTTTAAGAACAATTTTCCCTCCATGCTCTGAGCTATCAATTAGTAGTACTGAAAAGCAGGATCCTAACTCCTGCAACATTTCAGTTAAGATCACATTCTGCATTGGAAAAATGCAGAGAGAACACCACACTCAAACACTTTGAAGCAACCAGCTAAAGAGTGGCACTGATAGAGATCAATGGAAAGGTCACTTGTCCACCCACTCAGTTGGGTGGGGGAGAGAAAGGATTGAAGTGTTATGTGAAGATCAAAGAGAAGTGAAAAAATAAAAAAAAACTTAAGACCAAAATGTTTCTGGTCCAGTGGCTTTTGACAAGAACTGGTTCCGATGTGGCGGAGCCACTAAGGGACTCCAATCAATTGTATATAATTCACTTTAATTATATGTCGGCTACAGCCTGAGTCTGTATCTTTGTTTTCACTGTTTACATGTACAGAGCGCGATCACTTTAATAGCGCAGGCAAATGCGATGACGTCACGCCGTTCATCACGTGATCCCCCACCGGCGGGAAAAACGTGATGACGTCAGCCACAGGACCGCCCTAGCAGTCCTCGTGGAGCCTCTGAACTGACTAGACCTATATTCGACGTTCTCCTGTAGTTATCTGTTAAACTCTGTTACTTTTCATTAAACCTCGTTTATTTGATCGCCTGAGTGGACCTCAGTCTTTTGGATAGGAACTAGACATTCCTACACTGATGTCTTTACTTCAAGTCTGAAATTCACTTCACAAAGACCTTCAACACCTGTTTTAAGCTAAGAGTTAGTCAATGTATGTTTTTCATGGCACATTTTAAGAAATGCCCACTTCTGGCGTGGAGCCTCAGTGCCAGGAATGCTGATCAGGAAATCACACGACCGTGCCCCTATCCATGATTTTACTTTAATAGACAGAAAAACCACAAGGGGGCACACAAAGAAATTGCTGATATGCACGTCTGCCGGGTAAGGTTCTATACCGGGAGGGTGCATTCATAAATTTACCCTTTCATTTTAAATTTCAATACTTGCTTTAAAAAAGCGAGTTCACTGAGAATTTTTGTTCATCCTCAATGTTTTTAAATTTCAAAACAATAATATCATAAATAATTAATGTCATGGATTTTTTGGGCAGTTTAAGTGACATCACGTGTTGGAGATGTACCGCCGTGGAGTCTGGAATACAGGTCTAGATCCCCGACTCCATCTGGTTCCTGAATTTGGCTGTGGTGTGATGGGGAGGTTATGAAGATACTGTAGCGGTACCACCGAGTGTCCCTTACTTACCTACATAATTCCCTTTAACTACGTTTGTATAGAGTTTGCATGTTCGGGCCGTTGCCCCTTTATGAACGCGATGACGCGGTTAAACGCGAGCCGGCCCAGCTCGGCCTCCCACTCCCGCGACAATCGCCGGCCCGGCTCGGCCTCCCACTCCCGCGACGGCTGCTGGCCCAGCTCGGCCACCTGCTCCCGCGACTTCGGCTGCAACAGCCAGCTGTAGTGCCGGGTGCCGGGTAAACGCGATGACGTCACGTCGCAAGTCACGTGTCTGTCCCAAGCGCGGGCAAACGCGATGACATCATCACGCAAGTCACGTGACTGCCCAAGCGCGTGAAGAACGCGATGACGTCATCACACAATCCACGGGACTGCCTACTCAGTCCTCGTGGCGTCTCCGTCTGGTGAAGACCTATTTTATGGCTCTCCTGTACCTAGCTCTGCAACCTGTTAGAATTCCTCTGTTCTTGCATTAAAAACCTTTTTGATTGTTCTCCTGGAGTCGAACTCGATTATTAAGTAGGAATTCGTCCAATACCTACAAAGGTGAACCCCAATACCTACATTTGGTGACCCCGTCTCCGTGAACGTTTTTCACGGAGGAAGCGCACAGCCTGAACCCCGTCTCTGTGAACGTTTTCACAGAAGAACGGCACGACGAACAACAACCGCCGAACACCAATTCCTACATTGGTGACCAACGACGTGAGGGCGGGAGCTCATCAATACCTACACTGGTGACCCCGTTTTTCGTGAACATTATTCACAAAAGCAGTGCAGCCAGACCCCGATTTTTTGTGAACGTCTTTCACGAAAGAAGCACGCCTGGAAGCTACAGCCGTTTCGCTCAGCTACCGTAACCACTGGGAGCAACAACCGCCCTCGTGCTTTATCCTGGTAGAAGCCCCATTCGCCTTGTGCAACATCGAGACGGCGCAGACCACGTATCTGGATACAGTCTCCGTTTTCGACAGCTCTACTGACTTTCAGAGCGTCAGCCTCTTCAACAACCCCACGGCAGAACAGCAAGTATAACACCCTCACAGCGTGGGTACAGCACGTTTACGGGCTCACAGGATTGGAGCACGCCCCAGCGGAGAGGCCACGAGGACTCAGTCCTCGCAAACCACCCCTCGCAACCCACGAGGACTCACCCCTCGCAAACCACAAGGACCCATCCCCCGCCAACGCCGCACCAGCCCGTCAGCCTGCTGGTCTGTCTTTTCTACCACGCTTTTCGGCACGACGGCGAAGCGTTGCCGCCCTCCCGACAGTTTTTCCCCCTACCGAAATCAACAACAACTAGAAGCGTTGCCGCCCTCCCGGCAGTTTTTCCCCCTACCGAAATCAACAACAACTAGAAGCGTTGCCGCCCTCTCTACAGTTGTCCCCTCAGCAAAAGCAAACATCTACTGACGCTGCGACCATCGAGGACGGTTCCACCGGGCATCCCGCGGCCGCGATCGGCCACGCGAAAATTGCTGTCATCACTGATCAACGCAGCAACGGTTCACTCTCTTCTGTGTTACTGTAGTAGCACTACGGCACGCACCGTTCCGTGCGTTCCTGACTGCCGGAGAGTTCGCTCGCCTGTCGGCGAGTTCACCGACCTGCCCAAACCCACATTTTTTTCCTCCTGGATCACCCGTTTGGCGTTCCTGCAGATTTCGTCAGACTGGGGACCTTTTCCCAACAATGACAGAGCCATGGTCCGCGTCTGCCCAACCTGCCAGTCGCTATGACGCGGCCAGCTGTTTCGCCCTGGCGCCCGTTTCCAACCACGGGCTAGAGGTCACACGCTTCCACGGTCCTTCGCATGGCTGGATACGTTTTATCCGCCACGACGCACGCAAGGATCCGCTCACGACCAGCACATATTTGGACCTCGCCCACCAAGTCGAGACAGCACGACCGCCGAGACCACCGACCATCCATCGTCGTTACGCCAACCCAAGTACGACCACCCGCCAGACCGTCAGCCACCCAGCAGTCTCCGTCTCGAGACTACAGGAGTCGTTTGGATAGGCTCGTCAGGCCATCTCATCGTTTGACGTCGACCATTAAAGCGAATTCAGGGGGGGGCGCATGTAGCGGTACCACAGTGTCCCTTTCTTACCTACATAATTTCCTTTAACTACGTTTGTATAGAGTTTGCATGTTCGGGCCGTTGCCCCTTTAAGAACGCGACCTAACGCGATGACGCGGGCAAACGCGATGACACGGGTAAACGCGAGCCGGCCCAGCTCGGCCTCCCGCTCCCATCGCCGGCCCGGCGCGGCCTCCCGCTCCCGCGACGGCCGCCGGCCCAGCTCGGCCTCCCACTCCCGTGACTTCGGCCGCCGGCCCAGCTCAGCCTCCCGCTCCCGCGGCTTCGGCCGCAACGGCCAGCTGCAGTGCCGGGTAAACGCGATGACGTCACGTCGCAAGTCACGTGACCGTCCCAAGCGCGGGCAAACGCGACGACGTCATCACACAAGTCACGTGACTACCCAAGCGCGGGAAGAACGCGATGACGTCATCACGCAATCCACGGGACTGCCTACTCAGTCCTCGTGGCGTCTCCGTCTGGTGAAGACCTATTTTATGGCTCTCCTGTACCTAGCTCTGCAACCTGTTAGAATTCCTCTGTTCTTGCATTAAAAACCTTTTTGATTGTTCTCCTGGAGTCGAACTCGATTATTAAGTAGGAATTCATCCGATACCTACATAGGTGAACCCCAATACCTACAATACTGTCATTGTGGAGTTGCCGTTGTATGCTTCCCAGCAACTAACTCGAGAAGAAAAGCCCAAGGAGAAAAAAATATGGAAGAGATAATTCATACCACAGCAAATAAACTGTGGTCTTAAAGTGTAATCAATGACGTTGGTTGAACATTCGGAGTGAAAGCACGCACAGCCGTGAGGAAGGAAAAAATGAAAAAAAAAACTGGTTGTTTTTATTCCCGAGAGCACTTCCATCAATCTCCTCCTAGTCAGTTCAGGATGGTTTAATTGTTATCCATTTCACTGAAAATGCAAACATCAGACTTGGTAAACAGCAGCAGCATTCTTCGGAGAAGGAAAAAGCTTTAAGCTGTTTAAAGGTTCCTTTCATTATGGAATTGCCAATTATAATGGTTTCTGAGTGAAGCACCAACAGAAACAACTCAACACAGCAGAATGTCTACCCGTCAATATGTTCAGTCATGCCTACAATTCAAAGCAAAGGATATGATAATTATAACTCAAGATTTCACATGATACAGTTTATAGCTGCCTTGGTCAATTGGTATCTGCAGAAATATGAACTTCAAAAAGGCCAGAGAGACTGTAATAGCTACATCAATGGAGGCAACTAACTCAACTTAAATTCGCTGGTACAAAACTTGTCGAAAGCAAACAGCATTTATAATCCAATTAACTTTTTCAAGCTGCCAGACTTTCTGCCATCTACACAACTGCTACTAATAAATGATCCTCCCTCCCCACTCAGGAGAGAGTCCAAACTCCACCAGAACATTAAATGTCACAGTGATTTTGCACTGAGCACATTTTGGAACCATCCCCAAGTACACAAAGCACTCAGGATGGTTTAATTGCCAACTTAAGTTCCCATGTTTCAAACTCCTAATGTAAGCCTACGCGGAGAGAATAAAACAGTCCTGGAAAATAAGCCAATAGTGTACTCACAATGTGTTCAGATTCCTCAGTCTCTTAAAGGCTGCTGGACGGATTTCCTTAATACGATTGAATCGTAGATCCCTGCAACAATATATAAAAAACACACAATGTTTACATCAGATAAGTGACAAACACAAGCTTTTTTAAAAATTTCATTTGGTAAAATCCCACCATATTTTGGCAATTAAAAGAAAGTATTAGCAAAAATTAAAGAAAGAAAGACTTCCATTTATATAGCACCTTTCACGACCACTGGACGCCTCAAAGCACTTACAGCCAATGAAGTACTATTTGAAGTGGAGTCATTGTTGTAATGTGGGAAACACGGTCGCCAATTTGCACACAGCAAGGTCCCACAAACAGCAATGCGATAATGTCCAGATAATCTGTTGGTTGAGGGAGAAGTATTGGCCAGGACACCGGGGGATAACTCCCCTGCTCTTCTTTGAAATAGTGCCATGGGATCTTTTATGTCCACCTGAGAGCAGACAGGGCCTCGATTTAACATCTCATCCGAAAGACGGCACCTCCGACAGTGTAGCACTCCCTCAGCACCGCACTGGAGTGTCAGCCTAGCATTAAGTGCTCAAATCCCTGGAGTGGGACTTGAACCCACAGCCTTCTGAATCAGAGGCGAGTGTGCTGCCCACTGAGCCACAGCTGACATAGAATTGGAAGTAGTTGCGATGTGGGTTGGTAAATGGATGGGAGGCAAGAGACAGAAAGTCAGGACAAATGGAGTGTACCCTGATTGGTGGGATGTGAAAAGTGGTGCTCCCAGGGATCTGTACTGGGGCCTCAGCTTTTCATCATATGTATTCATAACTTGGATGAAGGAATAGTTAGTTGCATATCCAAGTTTGCAGATGACACCAAGTTAGGAGGCACAGGAGCAGGAAGTTACAAAGGGGCATAGACAGACTGAGTGAGTGGGCAAAATTCTGGCAGGTGGAGTTCAATGTGGGGAAGTATGAAGTCATCCACTTCGGATTCAAGAAAGACCGATGAGTAAAGCGATTTGGGAGTCCATGTACAACAATCACTAAAAGCTAGTGCACAGGTACAAAAAGTAATCCGAAAGGCTTATGGAATGTTGGCCTTTATCTGCAAGTGCTGGAATTAAAAGGGGAGAAAGTTACGCTTCAGTTGTACAGAGCATTGGTCAAACCCCATCTGGAGTACTGCATTCAGTTTTGGGCATCGCACCTCAGGAGGGATATATTGGCCTTGGCGTGCAGTGCAGATTCACTAGTATATCAGGGCTTAAAGGGTTACATTATGAGGACAAATTGCATACACTTGGCTTGTATTCCTTTGAGTTTAGTAGGTTTTGAGATGATCTAATCAAGATGATTAAAATGATAAAAGGATTCGATAGTGTAGATACAGTGGGGTCGATTTTAACCACCCCCGCCATTGGAAACAGAGCTGGGAGGGGCTAAAATAATCTGAGTCCACTTACCGACCCGAGACCACAGCTTCCCACCCAGCAGCATTTTATCTTCACCGACTTCCACTGCAGGCACTCGGGCCTAATTTAAAGCTAAAAGTCGCGGCCCGATGACATCATTGGCGATGCAACAGCATTTTAACGTTGGTATTTGGGAGGCCCACGTGGCGCAAATCGCAACAGCCGAACCATGCGGTAGTCATGGAATGACCAAGATAAGTTAACAAGTTTTACTTTTATGTGGAAACCTTGTAAGCCACAAGGAGCAGGTGTGCTTTCCCGGGCTCCACAAAGAGTCCTTGGGCCTCCCCAGCACCAGCCTTGCCTCTCTTTCTTCCAACCGTCATCGGCTCGGCAACCTTTCCCCCCCCAACCCCCCCCTCACTGCATTTACCTTATACCAGGGATCTGTCCCTTGGGTCCCTGGCAGCATCTAGTTCCCACCCCAATTCCTGCTACCCCCTGCCATCATTCCTTTCGGCTTCAGGAAGGCAATAGATTAAACAAATTTAAATAAGGCCCGGCTGTTAAAATCGGCCGGACCTTACATAGAAACATAGAATATAGGAGCAGGCCATTCGGCCCCTCGAGCCTGCTCCGTCATTCAATGAGATCATGGCTGATCATCCAAATTCAGTACCCTGTCCCTGCCTTCTCTCCATATCCCTTGATCCCTTTAGCCTTAAGAAATATATCTAACTCATTCTTGAATATATTTAATGAATTGGCCTCTACTGCCTTCTGTGGTAGAGAATTCCACAGGTTCACCACACTCTGGGTGAAGAAATTCCTCCTCATCTCTGTCCTAAATGGCTTACCCCTTATCCTTAGACTGTGACCCCTGGTTCTGGACTCCCCCCACCATCGGGAACATCCTTCCTGCATTTACTCTGTCTAGTCCTGTTAGAATTTTATAAGTTTCAATGAGATCCCCTCTCATTCTTCTAAACTCCAGCGAGTATAAGCCCAATTGACCCAATCTCTCCTCATACGTCATTCCTGCCATCCCAGGTATCAGCCTGGTGAATCTTCGCTGCACTCCCTCCATGGCAAGAACATCCTTCCTCAGATAAGGCGACCAAAACTGCACACAATACTCAGGATGTGGTCTCACCAAGGCCCTGTACAACTGCAGCAAGACATCCTTGTTCCTGTACTCGAACCCTCTCGCTACCTTGCTTCCTTCATGGGTCCCTCCCATGCACCAATCCTGCGGAGTTGAAGCCGAGCCCAGAGAAGGTATTTCCTCTAGTGAGGGAATCCAGAACAAGGGGGCACAATCTTAAAATTAGAGCTAGGGCAATCTGAAGTGAAATTTGTTCCACACAATTCCTCAATGATGATGGGGCCCAGCACGTGAGTGCAAAAGACAAGGCTGAAGTGTTTGCAACCATCTTCAGACAGAAGTGCCGACTGGATGATGCCTATCAGCCTCCTCCTGAGATCCCCACCATCACAGAAGCCAGTCTTCAGCCAATTCGATTCACTCCACGTGATATCAAGAAACGGCTAAACGCACTGGATACAACAAAGGCTATGGGCCCTGACAACATCCTGGCTGTCGTGCTGAAGACTTGTGCTCCAAAACTAGCCGCGCTTCTAGCCAAGCTGTTCTAGTACAGCTACAACATTGGCATCTATCCGATAATGTGGAAAACTGTCCAGGCATGTCCTGTCCACAAAAAGCAGGACAAATCCAATCTGGCCAATTACCGCCCCATCAGTCCACTCTCAATCATCAGCAAAGTGTTGGAAGGTGTCATCGACAGTGCTATCAAGCAGCATTTACTCACCAATAACCTGCTCATGAATGCCCAGTTTGGGTTCCGCTAGGATCACTCGGCTCCCGACCTCATTACAGCCTTGGTCCAAACATGGACAAAAGTGCTGAATTCCAGAGGTGAGGTGAGAGTGACTGCCCTTGACATCAAGGCAGCATTTGAGTGTGGCATCGAGGAGCCCTAGTAAAACTGAAGTCAATGGGAATCGGGGAGGGGGGGGACACCCCACTGGCTGGAGTCATACCTAGCACAAAGGCAGATGGTTGTGGTGGTTGGAGGTCAATCATCTCAGCCCCAGGACATCGCTGCAGGAGTTCCTCAGGGCAGTGTCCTAGGCCCAACCATCTTCAGCTGCTTCATCAATGACCTTTCCTCCAACATAAGGTCAGAAATGGGGATGTTCGCTGATGACTGCACAGTGTTCAGTGCTATTCACAACTCCTCAGATAATGAAGCAGCCCATGCCCGCATGCAACAAGACCTGGGCGACATTCAGGCTTGGGCTGATGTGTGGCGCGAATGTTACCTGCCACTTAAGTGCCAGGCAATGACTATCTCCATCAAGCGAGAGTCTAACCACAGCCCCTTGACATTCAATGGCATTACCATCATTGAATCCCCCACCATCAACATCCTGGGGGGGGGGGGGGGGGGGGGGGGGGGCACCATTGACCAGAAACTTAACTGGACCAGCCACATAAATACTGTGGCAGCAAGAGCAGGTCAGAGGCTAGGTATTCTGCGGTGACTGTCTCACCTCCTGACTCCCCAAATCCTTTCCACCATCTACAAGGCACAAGTCAGGAGTGTGATGAAATGCGCTCCACTTGCCTGGATGAGTGCAGCTCCAACAACGCTCAAGAAGCTCGACACCATCCAGGACAAAGCAGCCCGCTTGATTGGCACCTCAAATCAATTCAATTCAATTTTTATTTGTCATATATGCAGCAAACGTGTGTACTGCACAATGAAATGTTGATTTTTACGAGTCCTTCCAACATTGGAATAAATATGGCATAGCAATGATAAAAATATTAATAGAAATACAGTAATAATAAATAAAACAACAGTAATAAATAATAATAAATTATTCGTTCATGAGTTTTATGGCCTGGGGGTAGAAGCTGTTTCAAAACCTGCTGGTACGAGACCGTATGCTTCGATATCTCTTACTGGACGGGAGCAGGGCGAAGAGGTTGTGGCTGGGGTGGCTCGCGTCTTTGATGATTCTCAGGGCCTTCCCCCGGCACCTCTCGGGGTAGATATCCTGCACAGCAGGTAGTTTAATTCCTCTAGTATGTTGTGCAGCTTTCACCACCATCTGTAGAGCCTTGCGGTCTATGGCGGTGCAGTTGCCATACCAGGTAGTGATGCAGCCGGACAGGATACACTCGATGGTGCACCGGTAGAAGTTGGTGAGAATCTGGGGGCCATTCCAAATTTCTTCAGTCTCCTGAGGAAGAACAGGCGTTGGCATGCCTTCTTGGTTACGACGTCGATGTGATTGGACCACGTTAAGTCCTCCGTAATGAATACACCCAGCAATTTGAAGCTGCTAACCCTCTCCACCTCAGCCCCTTCGATGTAGATTGGGGTGTGTCCCTCCCCCTGCCGCTTCCTGTAGTCCACGATCATCTCCTTTGTTTTGCTGATGTCGAGGGAGAGGTTGTTGTACTTGCACCATTCTGCTAGGGCTCTTACCTCCTCCCTGTAGCCTTTTTCGTCGCCATCTGTGATCAGGCCGATAACGGTAGTGTCATCAGCAAACTTGATGATGGAGTTGGAGTTGTGCGTGGCCACGCAATCGTGAGTAAACAGGGAGTACAGAAGGGGGCTGAGCACACAACCCTGGGGAGTTCCCGTGTTCAGGATCAGTGTGGAGGAGGTATTACTGCCTATTTTCACCACCTGGGGTCTGCCCGTCAGGAAGTCCAGGATCCAGTTGCTCATCCACCACCTTAAACATTCACTCCCTCCACCACCGGTGAACCATGGCTGAAGTGTGTACCAACTACAAAATGCACTGCAGCAACTCGCCCAGGCTTCTTCGGCAGCACCTCCCAAACCCGTGACCTCTGCCACCTAGAAGGACAAGGGCAACAGGCGCATGGGACCACCACGACCTCCAAGTCATAGAACATCCTGACTTGGAAGTATATTGCCGTTCCTTCATTGTCGCTGGGTCAAAATCCTGGAACTCCCTCCCTAACAGCACTGTAGGAGTACCTTCACCGCACAGACTGCAGCAGTTGAAGAAGGTGGCTCACCACCACCTTCTCGAGGGCAATTACGGATGGGCAATAAATGCTGGCCTTGCCAGCGACGTCCACATCCTATGAATGAATAAAAAAAACACCACACAGGGTAGTGGGTATCTGGAATTCAAAAGGCAGCAAATACTGGGTCAATTCAAATTTTCAAGACTGATTGACAGATTTCTATTAGCTGAGGATATCAATATATATGGATCAATCAATGGCTGGTAAATGGAGTTGAGGTGCAGGTCAGCCATGATCTAATTGAATGGCAGAACAGGCTCGGGGGGGTGAATGGCCTACTCCTGTTCCTATGTTATTACAATAAACATCAAACAATAAAGATACAGTCAAGTCTTCCCCTTCTCCAACCAGACCAAAATTTTGCTTCACGCAAAAAAACATTAATTTCACTACCACCAAATGCAATGAGCTGTTCATAAATCAGTGAATCAACTTCACCTTCCCAGAATCGAGGCCAATTATCTTTCAGACTGGCAGAATGAGCAGCCAATGTAATCTAGAGAAATTAAAGAATAAGATAAAGCATGAGGTTTATTAATAAATATCAAAGGATCACTTGTGGCATTGCTCATCATATGTCAGAAGATACACTGTTGATAACACTGGGGTTGCTAGTGACATCGTAACTGTATTCAAAACTGATGTGTTTACAATTTAGCTATGCATAGTGTTATAAATCTCATCATTCATCAAGAAACTACTCGTGAAATAACGCTGGACGGCCAGCTGGTGGCGCCGTCCAAGGAGTATAAATACTCTGGCATCGGCACCAGCTTTCCAGGGACATTTTGTAAGACAAGGAACTAGTGAAGTACAACTAGACCGCCATGTTCTGAAACAAATTGATTAAAGCCTTGCTTTATGCTCAAACCAAGTGCGTAATGAGTTTTATTACGTCACATAGCGTATATAGTAATCACCTGTTGAAACAACAGCTTTATTTGAAATCACAAGCTTTCGGAGCGCTGCTCCTTCTTCAGGTGAAGTGGAGAAATGCATAAAGACACAGCTTATATAGTCAGAGAATCATGTCAGATGTTTACAGGTAACCTTTCCAACTGCCATTTATCACACCTCGGCAGAGAGATAATCACAGCAGTCAAAGGTGTGAATGGTGCCCAAACAGGTCAGTCAGGGAAACATTACATCAAAGAACAATGAGGTGGGGTCACAAGGGGTCAAATATTGCAGATGCTGGGGTCTGTATGAAAAACAAAAAACATTTTTTTTTTTGGCTGGAAATCACAGCAGGTCCGGCCGCATCTGTGTAGAGAGAACAAGCCAATGTCGACTCGAGTCTGGATGACCCTGCATCAGGTGGGGTTACATGTAGCGTGACATGAACCCAAGATCTCGGTTGAGGCCGTCCTCATGGGTGCGGAACTTGGCTATCAGTTTCTGCTCGACGATTTTGCGTTGTCGTGTGTCTCGAAGGCCACCTTGGAGAATGCTTACCCGAAGATCGGAGGCTGAATGTCCTTGACTGCTGAAGTGTTCCCCGACTGGGAGGGAACACTCCTGCCTGGTGATTGTTGCACGGTGTCCGTTCATCCGTTGTCGCAGTGTCTGCATAGTCTCGCCGATGTACCATGCTCCGGGGCATCCTTTCCCGCAACGTATGAGGTAGACAACGTTGGCCGAGTCACATCAGTATGTACCATGTACCTGGTGGGTGGTGTCCTCACCTGTGATGATGGTATCTGTGTTGATGATCTGGCATGTCTTGCAGAGGTTGCTGTGGCAGGGTTGTGTGGTGTCGTGGTCGCTGTTCTCCTGAAAGCTGGGTAATTTGCTGCGAACGATGGTCTGTTTGAGGTTAGGCGGCTGTTTGAAAGCGAGTAGTGGAGGCGTGGGGATGGCCTTAGCGAGGTGTTCGTCATCATCGATGACATGTTGAAGGCTGCGAAGAACATGGCATAGTTTCTCCGCTCCGGGGAAGTACTGGACGACGAAGGGTACTCTGTTGGTTGTGTCCCGTGTTTGTCTTCTGAGGAGGTCTATGCGATTTTTCGCTGTGGCCCGTCGGAACTGTCAATCGACGAGTCGAGCGTCATATCCCGTTCTTACAAGGGCGTCTTTCAGTGTCTGTAGGTGTCCATCGTGTTCCTCCTCGTCTGAGCAGATCCTGTGTATTCGCAGGGCTTGTCCATAGGGGATGGCTTCTTTAACGTGGTTAGGGTGGAAGCTGGAGAAGTGAAGCATCATGAGGTTGTCTGTGGGCTTGCGGTAGAGTGAAGTGCTGAGGTGTCCGTCTTTGATGGAGATTCGTGTGTCCAGGAATGAGACTGATTCTGAGGAGTAGTCCATGGTGAGTTTGATGGTGGGATGGAACTTGTTGATGTTATCGTGTAGTCTTTTCAGTGATTCTTCGCCGTGGGTCCATAGGAAGAAAATGTCGTCGATGTATCTGGTGTATAGCGTTGGTTGGAGATCCTGTGCAGCGAAGAAGTCTTGCTCGAACTTGTGCATGAAGATGTTTGCGTATTGGGGTGCTGGTGTTGTGTGACTTCTTACATTTGTCCACCCCAGTCCAACTCCGGCATCTCCACGCCATCCCTTAACATTGCTCATGGACAAAAGAACAACTTCTTAAAACTTTTTTTCTCTTCTTTCCTACTCTAATTCTTTGTACTTTCTCTCTTTGTTCCAATTTTTTGTTTTGTACTATGTTGGGTCCTGGGCAGAAACCTACATTCTCCTGGGCTAAATCCCCATTTTCCGTTGCTTTCCAGGCATAACTGTGGTCCCTGGGTTTCACTTCCACTGTTCCATTCTCCTGTGCTAGTCCATCAGATCGCTGGTGAGCACTGCTAACATCTGAGGCCACTACACACTATCACTGGACCTCAGGATCAACCTCGCAAGATCATGGTGTGGAGATGCCGGAGTTGGACTGGGGTGGACAAATGTAAGAAGTCACACAACACCAGGTTATAGTCCAACAGTGTCTGCATGGACTCGCCGATGTACCATGCTCTGGGGCATCCTTTCCTGCAACGTATGAGGTAGACAACGTTGGCCGAGTCACATGAGTATGTACCATGTACCTGGTGGGTGGTGTCCTCACCTGTGATGATGGTATCTGTGTTGATGATCTGGCATGTCTTGCAGAGGTTGCTGTGGCAGGGTTGTGTGGTGTCATGGTTGCTGTTCTCCTGAAAGCTGGGTAATTTGCTGCGAACGATGGTCTGTTTGAGGTTAGGCGGCTGTTTGAAAGCAAGTAGTGGAGGCGTGGGGATGGCCTTAGCGAGGTGTTCGTCGTCATCAGTGACATGTTGAAGGCCCCGGAGCATGGTACATCGGCGAGACCATGCAGACACTGCGACAACGGATGAACGGACACCGCGCAACAATCACCAGGCAGGAGTGTTCCCTCCCAGTCGGGGAACACTTCAGCAGTCAAGGACATTCAGCCTCCGATCTTCGGGTAAGCATTCTCCAAGGCGACCTTCGAGACACACAACAACGCAAAATCGTCGAGCAGAAACTGATAGCCAAGTTCCGCACCCATGAGGACGGCCTCAACCGAGATCTTGGGTTCTTGTCACGCTACATGTAACCCCACCTGACGCAGGGTCATCCAGACTCGAGTCGACATTGGCTTGTTCTCTCTACACAGATGCGGCCGGACCTGCTGTAATTTCCAGCAAAAAAAATGTTTTTTGTCTCGTTTTTTTGTTTTTCATACTGACCCCAGCATCTGCAATATTTGACCCCTTGTGACCCCACCTCATTACATCAAAGAACAATGGTTTCCTGACTGACCTGTTTGGACACCATTCACACCTTTGATTGCTGTGATTATCTCTCTGCCGAGGTGTGATAAATGGCAGTTGGAAACATTACCTGTAAACATCTGACATGATTCTCTGACTATATAAGCTGTGTCTTTATGCATTTCTCCACTTCACCTGACGAAGGAGCAGCGCTCCGAAAGCTTGTGATTTCAAATAAAGCTGTTGGACTATAACCTGGTGTTGTGTGACTTCTTACATTCGCAAGATCATGTTCAACTATCTGCTTCCACAGCTCTGATTCCACTGGATAACTTCCACCACTGTTTCCAGTGATTACCCTTTGAACCGCTCCTGGATCCACTCCTTTTTCATGGTTCAGAGATGTCGCAAGCTGATTCCACGCTATTGACAAGGTGATTTGATCCCACCACAGGACCCAAGACTTTAACTTTGGACTCTTCCATGTTGTCTCCTCCCTCTTCTCTTTTACAACCATGACAAACAGCAACCCCAAGGGCCCAATCCTCCTCTCTAACTAACCTTCCTGCACAGGCTTTGACTGAAGTTTGGCCCAAGGGTGTTGATACCTTGCCCCTCATCGAAGCCTCCTCGCCTGGCTATCCTATTTACCAGCTGCCCAACCCAAACCGCCATGGTAGCAGTGTGACCCTCATCACCAAGTCACACCTTGGTCTCTCCCCTTACTCCACTGGTACCTTCTTGTCCTTCGAACATCTCATCTTGTTCCACCCCTCTTGCATTTCCTTTAAAGTTTTTACTGTCTAACATCCATTCCCTCAAGCCCCACCCACAGTTTCTCCAATATATCCTCTCTCCGTTCCACCCTCAGCCGCTGATTGACTCCCTATTCCAAACCAGTTCCTTCTGTGTCCATCCTTAGAAAAAGCTTTCCACCAAGTTGCTCACAACTAGACTTGCAAATTCCCAACTGCCTAGCTTTGGGCCTTCCATTCACCATATCTCTGCAGCCATCGTTTTGGTCAACTACTCCCTCAATGCCATCTTTGATGCCATTGACCCAGGCAAAATTTTCCCCGACTCCCATCCTGACCATTCCCCCAGTACTTCCCATCTTTACTTGCTCGTTAAAGGGGAGGAGACTTGAACGTATCTAGCAGAGCCATCCATTATCAGATGTGGTTAGACTCGCCTCATCCTCCGCTGTCAAAACTGTCTCCTTCTCTAGGATCATTTTGGAGAGCAAATATTATCCTTGGCTTCTTTTCTCCACTACCAAATATCTCCTTAAATCATTCTCCTCTGTCTCCTCTAACAAATGAAAGTAGCGTATGGATAGAGGCCATCCATTCAACTGGCTCTGTTGTTTCTCTCCTCAGACACCTTTTCCCTCTATTTCAAAAAAACAACCAACTTCCCTTTCCTTTCCAAAGTCTTTGAAGGTGTTGTCACCTCCCAAATCCATCCCCATCTTTCCCGCAACTCCCTATTTGAATCTTTTCAATCAGCTTTCTGCCCACCTGACAGATTGAAAGAGCCCGATGCAAAGTCACATCAACATTATTCGTGACTGTGAGCATGGTGCATTATTCTTCTTTGTCCTCTCTGCACTTTTTGACACAGTTGACCATGTCATCCTCCTCCAATTCCTCTTCAATGTTGTCCCACTCAGTGGGACTGTCCTTGATTACATGTAAAAATGGTGTTGGGATCCTAACTGCATCATAGGACCCTGATTTACATCTATTCATAAGGCCCCCGCCCGCCTCTGGCCAGCTCCTCGGCTGACTCAGAAAACTGCGCAGATAAGATGATGGTGGGTGAGACCGCTTTGGGAACACAGTGGTAAGTATTCTACCACTAATTTAACCATCAGCCTGCCCCATTCCCATCGGGTGGGCAGGGTTAAAATCGACCCTGTAGAATTTGCAGCCTAGGAGGAGGCCATTCAGCACATCATGTGCCAGATCTCTGAAAGAGCTCGGTTTAGTCGCATTCCCTCGCCCTTTCTCCATTCCCTTAAATGTATCCACTTCCCTTTCAAAAGCGATTATGGATTCTGCTTCCAGCAATGCTTCTGGTAATGATGAACGGTTGTTTTTCAGACTGGCTGTAAATATACAGTGGTGTTCCCCAGGGGTTGGTATTAGGACCACTGCTCTTTTTGATATATATTAATGAACTGGACTTGGGTATACAGGACATAATTTCAAAATATGCCGATGATACGAAGCTCGGGAATGTTGTAAACAATGAGGAGGATAGAAGGACAAGGGCAGCAGGCGCATGGGAACACCACCAACTCCAAGTTCCCCTCCAAGTCACACATCATCCTGACTTGGAAGTATATCGCCATTCCTTCATCGTCCCTGGGTCAAAATCCTGGAACTCCCTCCCTAACAGCACTGTGGGAGTACCTTCACCACACGGACTGCAGTGGTTCAAGAAGGCGGCTCACCACCACCTTCTCAAGGTTAATTAGGGATGGGCAATAAATGTTGGCCTTGCCAGTGACGCCCACATCCCATGAAGTAATATAAAAAACAGACTTCAGGAGGACACAGGCAGACTGGTGAAATGGGCAGATGAAACTTAATGCAGAGAAGTGTGAAGTGATACATCTGGTAGAAAAAATGAGTGGTGGCAATGTAAACTAAATTGTACAATTTTAAAAGGGGTGCAGAAACAGGGAGACCTAGGGCTGTATGTACACACATCTTTGATGGTGGTAGGACAAGTTGAGAAGTCTGTTAAAAAAGCTTACGGGATCTTTGGCTTTATTAACAGAGGCATAGGGCTCGATTTTAACTCGGGTGCGGGCTGTTGTCGTGTTATCCAAATTTCGTGTTCCCCACACGAATCTAAATGGATGCAATTTTAACTCAATTGGCCAATTGATATCCAACATGTGGGAAGCCTTTGCAAAGGGGTTTTTCATGACTGAAAGTCCCCTCCGATGACATCATCATTGCTGCTGCATTTAAGGTCCACAGCAAGCCTTGCTTATTCTGCAGGCTTCCAAGCTTCCTCCATTTGGTGTCAGAGGGACCTGCAGGAAAGATGACAAGCGGGAGGGCAAGAGCAGCTCCTCGTTTTGACGAGACGGCACTGCAGGCATTGGAGGATGGGGCTAGGGCCAACAGGGAGGTCCTGTTCCCTTCATCAGGGAGGAAGAGGCCTCCCACTCAGACCAAGGCAGTGTGGATGCAGGTGGCTGAGGAGGTCAACTCCTTGGGAGTCACCAGCAGAACCTAGATTCAGTGCAGGAAAAGATTTCATGACCTTCAGCGCACTGGAAAAGTGAGTATGAGTTTCCCATCACCCTCAATCTGATCCCCATTGCCTTTCCTCACCAGCACTCAGCTTTAGCAATCTCTTCCTCCACATCCCACTTGACACTCACATCCATGCACCCTTACCCATTCCCTCTCTCTCTATGCTCACATTCACATAACTATTCCACCATGCAGCCCTCACACTCCCTATCACTCTGATGCTTTGAACACAACTGACAACACACAGGGAGGGCCCTTGGTCTTGCAACCTCACTCCATCTTTGTCTCCTTCTAAGTATCTATGCTATGCAATCTCTACACTCACTCCTTCATTCTCACTCAACCTCCACTTGTCTCCCTCATTGCAGGAAAAGAGAGCTTACAACAAGAGAGCGCGAGCCAGGACAGGAGGAGGGCCACCCTCAATAGCCCACCTGACCCCCCTGGGATGAGGCCGCCCTGGAAATCATCGGCATTGAGGATGATGTGCACGTGGGGGACGGACAGACGGGTGCAACACAGCAAGCTGGTGACAGAAAAGTTTCCCATCTCTCTCTTTGACATTGCATGAGTCACTGATAATGATTGTAAAGCTCTAACAGATGCTTATGAGCATCTGCAAAAAGCTATGTGCATGTAGCCTTTGCATCACATCTCTGACTCTTTCCTTTACTCCCCCACAGGACCATCACAAGCATCCGTCCCCCCTAGCCAGGAAGAAGATGCTGAGCAGCCAGACTCCTCAGAGGAAGCTGCAACCTCTGAGGGCGCAGTGTCAGCAGAATTCAGCGCACCCAGCACCAGCGCAGACACTCACACCTCGGTGGGACCTTTGGGGCATAGAGTAGTGTTGTCACCTGATGTATCACAGCTCACAAGTGAGCATCAGCAGATTGTGGAGACAGGGAGCAGTGGAGAGTCCTAGTCGGAGGGCGCAGGACTCTGCCAGCTCGGCTCAACAGCATGTTGACCCTCTGCCTCTGGGTCCATCCATAAGATCAGAGGTGATGGAACTCCAGGCACAGATGCAGGAGTCTCTGGCAGGTTTTGTCTCTAGGGTCACTGTGAGTGTGGAGCAAATGGAGGAGTCCATAGCGAACATGAGCAGAGCCTTTGTAGAGTCATTGGCGCAAGAACACATCAACACGGAAAGGATGGCTACCTCCGTGGAAACAATTGCTACCTCCGTGGTAAGGCTGGCTACCATACAGGAGAGGATGGCTACGGTAGAGGAGAGGAGGGCTACGGCCATGGAGGAGCTTAGTCGCCAGGGTATGGAAAACATGGTCATTGTTCAGAATAGAATGACATCTCTTGAGGAGCGATGGGCATCTATTGAACAGAGAAACCAGACCTTCATGGAAGTCCTTCTGAGTATCACAGAATCACAGAAACCCCACAGTGCAGATAGAGGCCATTTCGGCCCATCGAGCCTGCACCGACACATATCCCACCCGATCCCCGTAACCCCTACACCAACACATATCCCACCCTATCCCAGTAACCTCACTTATTTAATCCCCCTAACACTAAGGGTCAATTTTTATCATAGCCAATCAACCTAACCCGCACATCTTTGGACTGTGGGAGGAAACCGGAGCACCCGGAGGAAACCCACGCAAACACGGGGAGAATGTGCAAACTCCACACAGACAGTCGCCCGAGGCCGGATTCGAACCCGGGTCCCTGGCGCTGTGAGGCAACAGTGCTAACCACTATGCCACCGTGCTGCCATTGCAGATACGGGTCCCCATGGCCCCCCCTGATGTGCAGCAAGGTGCTCTCCAGCCACTTGCAGGCACGGAGGGGGACTTGACCCATGAGAGGGAGGTTGGTGGCAGACCTCAAGGAAGTGGGGGTTCCTCTCCAAGCGCTCACACTTCCATGCCACTGCAGAGTCCTCAGTCAGAGCCCCACCGGAGTCCACACCCAAGTGAGATAGACGTCTCAAACCCTGCACAGCCGCAGGAGTAGCAAACTGTTGACGAGCCCTCACAGGCTCGCCACCCCAGAGGACGCCCGCCAAAGGTGTCGGGACAGGAGCAGCAGGAAAGTGAGCAAGGGGCCTCCACATCTGCTGAAGCCACAGGGGAATCACTACGTAGGAGCACGTGTAAGAGGAAGATAAAGCACAAGTAGTCACAAGGGTAGTCACTTGGGTAAAATTTGATGTACTGTTAGAAAAAGCTATCAGATTAATAATGTTAATGAAAAATCTGATGGCTACTGCTGTAGTTGTGGCGTGTGTCATTTCGCGAATGGGACTTTCACATTGAGGCTTAGGATTACTCGCAATTGTCAGTATGCTGGTCAAATAGCTAGGAATCCGCAGGGTCTTGGCCATTGTCGATGCTCAGGTAAGAAGCTGCGAGGCAAAAGTGTTTGATTGACTAGGCTAAGCAAATCTGGCCAGGATAAATGCGTTCCTTGCATCCCGGGCAGCAGTGTTCTCACGTAATGCTGCCGCTGGTTGATGGGCCTCTGCAGGATGTTCGTTTTCACCCTCCTCCTTCTCCTACTCCTCCTCCGAGGATATGTGAGGAGCCACTTGGTCCTCAGGAATCTGCAAGCCACGACGCTGTGCCATGTTGTGAAGTGCACAGCAAACCACGATGATTCTGGAGACCCTGGCTGCTGAGTACTGCAGGGCTCCACCTGATCTATCCAAGCATCTGAAGCGCATCTTCAGCAAACCGATGGTTTGTTCGATAATGGATCTGGTGGAAATGTGGCTGGAGTTGTAGCGCTCCTCAGCTTTGTTGGCTGGCCTCCTCAACGGCGTCATCAGCCACGTCCTCAGGGGATAGCCCTCGTCTCCAAGTAGCCATCCGTTAAGTTGGTCTGGCGGACTGAATAGCGGAGGCACACTAGACTGGCGCAGTATGAAGGAGTCATGGCAACTGCCAGGGTACATGGCACAAACATGCAAAATCTCCTTCTTGTGGTCACACACCAGCTGAATGTTGAGGGAGTGGAAGCCCTTGCGGTTGACAAAAAAACCTGGATTGCGATGGGGTGCCCTAAGGGCCACATGTGTGCAGTCAACGACGCCCTGCACCCTTGGAAAGCCTGCCAGATGAGCTAATCCAACCGCTCGCACCGTGACACTTGCTCGATCCTTGGTGAAATGGATGTGATTGTGAGCGAGTGCAAAGAGGGCATTGGTTACCTGCGTGATGCAAGTGTGTGCGGCCGCCTGGGAGATGCCGCTGATATCTGCTGCTGATCCCTGGAATGAGCCTGAGGCAAAAAAGTTGAGTGCGGTGGTGACTTTGACGGCCACTGGTAATGCTTGTCCACCTGGTCCTCTGGGCAGCAGGTCTTGCTGTAGCATTGCGCAGATGTCAGTCGCTACCTCTCGCGAAAGTCGGAGACGCCTTTGGCACTGCTGCTCAGACATGTTGAGATAGGTGACCCTGCGTCTGTAGACCCTGTTTGGGGGGTATCTCCTGCGCTGACGGGCTTCCAGGCGCTGGCCCCTTCTGGCCTGTGCAGCCTCAGGTGGGTGAGCAGCAGCCTGGCGCTCCTGCTGCTGCTGCTGTTGCTGGTGCTGCTGTTGTTCCTGGTTCTGCTGCTGCTGCTGTTGTTCCTGGTTCTGCTGCTGCAGCGGCTGGTGCTCGAGCTCCTCTAATGCCCAGATGGGAAGGAAATAAATGGCTCCCATGCTTCTCGTATATGCCTCCATTGAGGAAGCGCTGAGTGAAGGTGGCGAGAGGGGTTTCCCCAGGAGGCCACACTGGAGATGGGTGTGAGGCTCCAACTTTCCACAGGTGTGGTTAAGCCTTGTAAAAGTTGCCCCAGACCCGAGACCACTAAGTCCTGCCACCTGCAAATCATGGCTGATCAAATCTCCTCTTTAATGGTTGACCTGCAGTTGATAGTCAGCAATCCAATAGTGCTCCCGCCAGGTTTCACATTCGTGATTCCCACCAGGCGTGTTTTACATGGGAAAAGGGTTAAAGTTGCAAGGGCCTGTTAAAACAGGATTATAGAGGCCATTTAGTAGTAATTAAGGGCCCTAAAAACCAGTCCCGCCTGTTGGATGCGGGACGGAGTCAGGACCATCAGACACGCCCGAGTTAAAATTGCTTGGAGTCAGGAACCAGGCGGGGGGGTTCCACCCGCCAGTTTTTGCGATGTTAACCCCCCGCACACCTCCAAGCCCGACTCCACGGCTCAATGAAAATAGAGCCCATAGAGTATAAAAGCAAGGAAGTTATGCTAAATCTTTATAAAACACTGATTAGGGCTCAGTATTGTTTTAAATTCCGGGCACCACAATTTCGAAAGGATGCCAAGGCCTTAGAGAGGGTGCAGAAGAGATTTACTAGAATAGTACCAGGGATGAGGGACTTCAGTTATGTGGAGAGACTGGAGAAGCTGGGGTTGTTCACCTTGGAGCAGAGAAGATTAAGAGGAGATTTGATAGAGGTGTTCAAAATCATGAAGCATTTTGATAGAGTAAATAAGGAGAAACTGTTTCCAGTGGCAGAAGGGTCGGTAACCAGAGGACACAGATTTAAAGTGATTGACAAAAGAACCAGAGGTGACATGAGGAAAAATGTGTTTACAGTGAGTTGTTGTGATCGGCATGCACTGTCTGAAGGGGTGGTGGAAGCAGACTCAATAGTAACTTTCAAAAGGGAATTGGATAAATACTTGAAATGAAAAAATTTACAGGATCTGGGGAAAGAGCAAGGGCTTCAGACTAATTGGATAGCTCTACCACAGGCACAATGGGCCAAATGGCCTCCTTCTGCGCTGTATCATTCTGTGATTCTTTGTCATTCTGTGTCCTAACAAACCTCTGCTTAAAAAAAAAACCCTCCTAATCTTTCCTTTTGTACTTCTGGTGACGAGCTTTAAATTTATGCCCACTAGTTAACAAATCATCAACAAATGGAAATAGTTTTTTCCCCTAATGAGAACCTCTCAATTTTGAGCACCTCTATCAAATTTCCTCTGCTCCAATGAAAAGACATCCAGTTTTTCTGATCGCTCCTGATCCCTTTGGTTCTCTTTGCAAATACGTTAAAATAATTCACTTAAGTTCCACCCCCAACCTCCATGCAGCGAGGGAGTTAGTGAGGGCCAGGTTGCATTGTGGTTTCTCTACATTTCTGCCAAGCCCACCGAAACCCCCCAGTAGTTTTTGCCAGTTGTTCCATTCATTTCCATCCTTGAAGCTGTGGCTAGTGCTTTATTCAATGAGGCATTCAATAACAGACTGTGTGGTGTAAAGGGAAAGCTGGCCTCTAATGTTCAGATGCGCTGGAGGAATTCAGCAAAGTAGAAGAATGTTGCCATACCAATTGTACAATTAAACCAACAGCAGATGTAGGTAGTGTATAATATTAGGAAAATGAAAGTAGCAAAACACATTAACAACGTACACTTATATAACGCCTTTAATGTAATAAAATGTCCCCAAAGCACTTCACAGATGTTGAAAAACTAGAGATGAAAAGCAATGCAGAAAGAAGGATTGCGTTTGTGACTGAAAGGAAGGGAGATAAATTTTGAAGATGACAGAGAGGTTGCAAAGTAGAGCAGCTTGGGGGCGGGGGGGGGGGGGGGGGGGGTGGTGGGAGTGGTCGAGTGTGCCGGCCCAAACCGGCTGAAGGCTCTGCAGCCAAAAGCAGTGCCAAGAGAGGGGCTATGCAAAGGAAGCCATAAATTGGATGAGTGGAGAGCATATGCAGGAATGTGGGGCTGAATGAGGTTGCAGAGGTAGGCAGGGGCAAGACCATGGAGAACTTTGTAGATGAGGACAAGGATTTAAGTTGATATGTAGGCAGATGGGAAGCCAGTGGAGGAATTAGCTAGTCGATGCTGAATTCCCCAACACACAGTACAAGCATCTGGCTCTTATTACAGATGATGTATTTCAGCAGAGAAAGATTCTATTGTGCCAGTGACAGAGTTTTGATTTGAAAATGTTCTTTCACAAGTATCAAATTACACCAATACTTTGTGTTGCGATATTCTATTTATCCCATGAGAGTCACACAACTGGAAACAAATTACAAAATGTTATTTTATTGATCCAGTTGGTAGATTGGTTCACAGATTAAATATAGTTAATTAAATAACGATAACTACCCTGATGGTTTAAGCTTATCCTGTGAGTTGCTGGGCCAGGAAGGTCCCACGCTGAACCCACTGTCTATACTGAAGATAGCTGATATTGGGTAATAGGTTACCACAACAATTGGTTTGAGTGAGTGAGTAGAAAGAGATAGAGAAGGGAAAAAATGGGTAGGAGTTCCTCTTCTAACCCAATTTACAGCAGAGGTCAGTGGATAGCAATCAGTCTTGGGCTCAGCTGTGATATCCCCAGTCAAATACCCTGCCCAAGAATCACCATCAAGCCTTGCATAAGAAGAATAGCAAATTGGCTGAGGTACAGAGGGCCATTGTTTTAAAAAGTAGAATAAATCATAGTACTGTACAAGCTTGAAATAATCACAGATTCAGACATGTCCAAACATTAAATACAAAACGTACAGCATCAATTAGTCTGAATTCATTTTTTTTTTTTTTAAATCAAGCCATGTGTCCAAGAATTGAGTTTGTCAGAACCCAGCTGAACCAGCCATATCAACATTGTGGCTACAAGAGCAGGACAGAGGCTGGAGACTCTCCAATGAGTGGCATACCTCCTGACCTCTGAAAGCCCCTTCACAATCGACAATGTCAAGTCAGGAGTGTGATGAAAACTTTCCATTCACCTGGATGAGTGCAGCTCCAACTGTGAAAATACTCAACACCATTTCAGGACATAGCAGTTCACTTGATCAGCGCTCCCGCTACTGGATTCAATATCCATCTCGTCCACCACCAGTGCACGTGACAGCACTATCTACAGGATGTACTGCAACAACTCACTAAGCCTAATTCAACAGCACCTCCCAGTCTTACTACCGAGAACGATAAGAGTAGTAATATTGTGGGGCTATCACCACCTCCAAGTCACACATCGCCCTGACAAATTTGCATCACCCATCCTTCATTGTTGCTGGGTCAATATGCTGGAATTTCCTACCCAACAGGATTGCAGGGGGGAGAGTGGGACTAATTGGAGAGCTCGTTCAAAGAGCTGGCACAAGCACGATGGGCCGAATGGCCTCCTCCTGTGCTGTGTGATTCTACGACTATTAATGGAATGAAAACATCTGTGTTGTTCACTCAAGATAGGCACACTCAGAATCTCATCTACTCTATCAAAGCCCTTCTTGATTTTGAACACCTCTATTAAATCTCCTCTTAACCTTTGCTGCTCTAAGGAGAACAATCCCAGCTTCTCCACGTAACTGAAGTCCCTCATCCCTGGGACCGTTCTGGTAAATCTCCTCTGTTGCCCTCTCCGAGGCCTTGACCCCCTTCCTAAAGTGTGCGGGGCCCAGAATCGGGGCACAATACTCCAGCTGGGGTCTAACCAATGATTTACAAAGGGTTTAGCATAACTTCCTTGTTTCTGTAACTCAATTGAAATTTCTAACATTTGGCCCCTCTTGGTTTTCCAACCAGGTATTAAAGGCAAAGTATCTGCGCCAGCCAATAAAGTTCGGCAGGTGATAAAGGGCAGGGGAGGGGGGGTGTCCCTGTCCCTGTCACTCAAGCCCTGGTTGCTTCAAGGCAGGAGAGGTGATTGAACGCACGTTGGCGATCGCTTCTCAAACTCCTGGTGAATGTAGCAGGTGAGGACCGTTATGGTGGAAGGAGGGGCGAGCTGGGGTATTTTTTTTGTTGGAAACTGATCCTTGAGGGTGAGTTTCATTGAAACCGCCGGCGCCTAAGTGGTGAAACTTTGAGAGAGAGAGAGAAAAAAGTTTTCTCGCACTTGGATTTCAGTGCGGATATTCAGTCACTTGGAAAATAAGCCTGGGTGAGCCCTTCACAGCACTCTAGGGAGGTGAGTCGCTACATGATCTTTTTAATTTTGAATTAACTTTGTTTTACCCACCCCGACCGAGGGGCTTTCAAACTTTGTTTAACTTTTTCCCTGCAGGGCAAGTTTTTTTTTAAAGAAACCTCTTGTTTAATCTTTTGTCACAGGTCTCCCCCCTGTAATGTATGTACCTTTGAGGGGAGAACTACTTTTTACAGCTCCTGTATACTGTAGTACCAGCAGTGACCACACCTGTATATAAACCCTGAGTAGTGATCTGCACCGTTAGTTCTAGAGTAACCCTCATTCAGTAAACACCTGTTGAATCGTTCCCTGCAGTCTTTTGTCTGATTATTGAAGGACACAGCATTAAGATACACGGATCTAACACCCCCCCCTTTTTTTTTCATTTCGATTGGAGACCCGACTTTGGAATACACAAAATCTTCGCCATCGTGACCTATTAGTATCTGTGGAGACTCTTGAGACAATGACAGAGCCGGAGGGTAAGTGGAGGAGGGGAGGGTTCTTGAGGCAAAGGGGACTGTTTGGTGAGACCACACCTGAGAGTACTGTGCATAGTTTTTCGTCTCCTTACCTGAGGAAGGATATACTTGCCTTAGAGAGGCTGCAACCCGGGTTCACTAGACTGATCCCGGAGGTGAGAGGGTTGTCCCAGGAGGAGAGATCGAGTAGAACGGACCTATATTCTCTGGAGTTTAGAAGAATGAGAGGTAAGATTCTGAGGGGGATTGACAGGGTAAATGCTGAGAGGTTGTTTCGTCCCTGGCTGGAGAGACTAGAACTAGGGGGCATAGCCTCAGGATAAGGGGTCGGTCATTTAGGACTGAGATGAGAAGGAATTTCTTCACTCGGAGGGTTGGGAAACTTTGGAATTCTCTGCCCCCCAGAGGGTGGTGGAGGCTCAGTCGTTGAGTATATTCAAGACTGAGAGCGATAGATTTTTGGACTCTAGGGGAATCGAGGGATATAAAGCCCTGGTTAGGCCACAACTGGAGTATTGCATCCAGTTCTGGTCACCACACTTTAGGAAGGATGTGAAGGCCCTTGAGCAGGTGCAGAGGAGATTTACCAGAATGGTTCCGGGGGTGGGGGATTTTAGCTACAAGGACAGGTTGGAGAAGCTGGATTTGTTTTCATTAGAGCAAAGGAGGTTGAGGGGTGATTTGATAGAGGTGTACAAGATTATGACGGGTTTGGATAGGCTAGATGGGGAAAGGCTGTTCCCACTAGTTGATGGTACAAGGACTAGGGGACATAGATTTAAGGTTTTGGGCAAGAGATACAGGGGGGATGTGAGGACAAACTTTTTTACGCAGCGAGTGGTGAGGACCTGGAACTCGCTGCCGACGGAAGTGGTGGAAGCGGAGACACTCAATGTTTTCAAGGGGAGACTGGATAGGCACTTGAGGGAAATAAACTTGCAGGGCTATGGGGATAGAGAGGGGGAATGGGACTGACTGGATTGCTCAGCAGAGAGCCAGCACGGACTCGATGGGCCGAATGGCCTCCTTCTGTGCCGTTATGACTCTGTGCAGTGGTTCAAGAAGGTGACTCACCACCACTTTCTCAAGGCAACTAGGGATGGGCAATAAATGTGCCAATACTAGCATCACCCACATCCCATGAACAAATCATTAAAGAAAAACAACTCTACTCGGGATCCACTATTCAAAAGATTGCCACTGATCCATGTCGTCACAAAATATGCTCAGATGAAGAAGCCCATCAGTCCATCTGGCCTCATCTTTCCAGAATACCAACTCTACCTTCTTTCCATTGCAATATCTAGTAGTTGCATAAGTGTGTCCAATGTCTGGGACACAACCACCCTTATTGGTAACTAAGTCCAGCTGTCAATCAATCACTATCTAATGAAATGCTTCCTGACATCAGTTCTTTATATGCCCTTCGAAAACCTGAAGTTGTGCCCTTTAATCGTCTTCTCCTTTTAGGCAGTCCCTCGGAACTGAGGATAACTTGCTTCCACACTAAAAATGAGTTCTCAGGTGACTGATGAGTCCAATGCGGGACCTACAGTCTCTGTCACAGGTGGGGCAGACAGTGGTTGAAGGGACGGGTGGGTGGGGTGCTTGGGTTGACGTGCGCTCCTTCCGCTGTTTGCGCTTGCTCCCGGCGAAGAGACTCGAGTGTTCGCCGCCTTCCCGGATGCTTCTCCTCCACTTTGTGCGGTCTTGGGCCAGTGATTTACAGGTGTCAGTGGAGATGTTGCACTTTTTCCAAGGAGGCTTTGAGGGTGTCCTTGAAGCATTTCCTCTGCCCACCTGGGGCTCTCTTGCCGTGTCAGAGCTCCGAGTAGAGCGCTTGTTTTGGGAGTCTCGTATCGGGCATGTGGACAATGTGACCCGTCCATCGGAGCTGATTGAGCGTGGTCAAAGCTTCGATGCTGGGGGTGTTGGCCTGAGCGAGAACACGGACGTTGGTGTGCCTAACCTGCCAATGGATTTGCAGGATCTTGCTGAGGCAGCGTTGATGGTACCTCTCCAGTGCTTTGAGTTGCCTGCTGTACATGGTCCATGTCTCTGAAGCATACAGGAGGGCGGGTACCACTACTACTCTGTAGACCATGAGCTTGGTGCTGGGTTTGAGGTCCTTGTCTTCAAACACACTCTTCCTCAGGTGACCGAAAGCTGCACTGGCACACTGAAGGCGGTGTTGGACTTCGTCATCGACGTCTGCCCTTGTTGACAGTAGGCTCCCGAGATATGGAAAGTGGTCCACGTTGTCCAAGGCCTCGTCACGGATTTTGATAATCGGGGAACAGTACTGTGCGGCGGGGGCAGGTTGGTAGAGGACCTTTGTCGTACGGATGTTTAGTGTAAGGGCCATGCTCTTGTACGCTTCAGTGAAGGTGCTGACGATGGTTTGGAGTTCGACCTCAGAGTGTGCGCAGACACAAGCGTCGTCTGCATACTGTAATTCGATGACAGAGGATGGGACGACCTTGGATCTGGACTGGAGGCGACGGAGGTTGGTTTGTTCTGTAAATTAGCTCCATTCCCGAGGGGAGCTTACTGAGGGTGAGATGGAGCATTGCAGCCAGGAAGATCGAGAAGAGCGTTGGTGCGATGACACAGCCTTGCTTGTCCCCGGTCCCTACGTGAATTGGGTCTGTGGTGGAATTGTCTTACTGCTCTGCCAAATCTGAAATTATTATTTTGGGGTTACTTTCGCAATCCTGCTAAGTATCACATATAAAGTCCATTCAAGCCTGAAGAGCTCCAGTTTGGCAAATTATTCCTCATAACTGTTCTCTCTAACACTTGTTCTTCTCTACACTGGTTCTGGGGCCTAGATGGCTCCTTCATGTCAGTACCCTAGATGCAGCCTGACCAAGGCACCTTACAGCTGCAGCATAACCTCTGGGGATTTGGACTCAATCCATCTAGCAATATAACCCAGCCTCTGAATTGCTTGGTTTCGTATTGCCTTGCACTGCTTTAGACAGTGATCAATGATTAATACAACAGTTAATACCCCTTGGTCTCTTTCAACTTCCCCCTTTGCAAGTTCTATCCTACCCATCGAGTACACATGCCTCCCATTCAAAACTGTGTTGCATCTGTAATAAAATATGACATCGGAGTGCAGTCGATGCATTACAACATTATAATAGTGCCTACATGTCAAAAGACGGACTACACCTGAACCATGCTGGGACCAGAGTTCTAGCGAATTGAATAACTAGGGAGGTAGATAGGGCTTTAAACTAAATAAAGAGGGGGTGGGGGGGGGGGGGGGGGAGGGTCCCAGTGGAGAGAAATCTAGAATGCTCAAGAGAAAAGACAAGGAAGCAGTGCAGGAAAGTGATTGGGGTAAGGATAACCAGATTGTGTCAGGAAGGGACAGAGCGTACAAACAAAAGAGTGCACTAACAAATCGGGTCCGGGTAAGAAAAAATGGTAATAAGACAAATAGGGCCATAGTACAAAAAAATGTTAAGATGTCTAAAAAGATTAAAAAGACAAATCTAAAGGCACTGTATCTGAATGCACAAAGCATTCGTAATAAGGTAGACGAATTAACAGCGCAAATAGATGTAAACGGAAACGATATAATTGCGATTACGGAGACAAGGCTGCAGGGTGACCAAGGCTGGGAGCGGAGTATCCAAGGATATTCGATATTTAGGAAGGACAGGCGAAAAGGAAAAGGAGGTGGGGTGGCGTTATTAGTAAAGGATGAAATCAGAGCAATAGTGAGAAAGGATATTGGCTCAGAAAATCAAGATGGAGAATCAGTCTGGGTGGAGCTAAGAAGCACCAAGGGGCAGAAAACATTGGTGGGTGTTGTCTATAGGCCTCCAAACAGTTGTGGTAATGTAGGGGATGGCGTCAAACAGGAAATTAGAGATGCATGTAACAAGGGAACTACAGTAATCATGGGTTATTTTAATCTATATATAGTCTGGCCAAACCAAATTAGCAATAATACTGTGGAGGATGAATTCCTGGAGTGTGTACGAGATGGTTTTTTAGACCAGTATGTTGAGGAGCCAACTAGGGAACAGGCTATCCTAGATTGGTTATTGTGCAATGAGAAGGGGTTAATTAATAATCTTGTTGTGCGGGGTCCTTTAGGGAAGAGTGACCATAACATGATAGAATTCTTCATTAAGATGGAAAGTGAAGAAGTCCAATCCGAAACTAGTGTCCTAAATCTAAACAAAGGAAACTACGATGTTATGAGGAGTGAGTTGGCTATGATAGATTGGGGAGCTTCATTAAAGGGCATGATGGTGGATAGGCAATGGCTAACATTTAAGGAACAAATGCATGAATTGCAACAGTTATACATTCCTTTCTGGTGCAAAAACACAAAAGGAAAGCGGCCCAACCATGGCTAACAAAAGAAATTAACGATAGTATTAGATCCAAAGAGGAGTCATATAAAGTTGCCAGAAAAAGTAGCAAGCCTGAGGATTGGGAGCAGTTTAGAGTTCAGCAACTAAGGACCAAGAGATTGATTAAGAGGGGAAAAATAGAGTACGAGAGTAAACTTGCAAGGAACATAAAAGCGGACTGTAAAAGCTTCTACAAGTATGTAAAAAGAAAAAGATTACTGAAGACAAATGTAGGTCCCTTACAGTCAGAAATGGGAGAATTTATAATGGGGAACAAGGAAATGGCAGGGCTATTAAACAAATACTTTGGTTCTGTCTTCACTGACGAGGACACAAATAACTTCCCAGAAATGCTAGGGAACCAAGGGTCTAGTGAGAAGGAGGAATTAAAGGAAATTAGTATTAGTAAAAAAATAGTGCTGGAGAAATTAATGGGACTGAAGGCCAATAAATCCCCAGGGCCTGATAATCTGCATCCCAGAGTACTAAAAGAGGTAGCCATGGAAATAGTGGATGCATTGGTTGTCATCTTCCAAAATTCTATAGATTATGGAACAGTTCCTGCAGATTGGAGGGTGGCAAATGTAACCCCACTATTTAAAAAAGGGAGAAAACGGGGAACTACAGACTGGTTAGACTAACATCAGTAGTAGGGAAAATGTTAGAGTCCATTATAAAGGATGTGACAACAGGACACTTAGAAAATATCAATGGGATTAGACAAAGTCAACATGGATTTATGAAAGGGAAATCATGTTTGACAAACCTACTGGAGTTTTTTGAGGATGTAGAATAGATAAGGGAGAACCAGTGGATGTGGTGTATTTGGATTTTCAGAAGGCCTTTGATAAAGTCCCACATAAGAGGTTAGTGTGCAAAATTAAAGCACATGGGATTGGGGGTAATATACTGGCATGGACTGAAAATTGGTTAACAGACAGGAAACAGAGAGTAGGAATAAATGGGTCTTTTTCGGGGTGGCAGGCGGTGACTAGTGGAGTACCGCAGGGATCAGTGCCTGGGCCCCAACTATTCACAATATATATCAATGATTTGGATGAGGGAACCAAATGTAATATTTCCAAGTTTGCTGACAACACGAAACTAGGTGGGATTGTGAGTTGTGAGGAGGATGCAAAGAGGCTTCAAGGCAATTTAGACAAGTTGAGTGAGTGGGCAAATACATGGCAGATGCAGTATAACGTGGATAAATGTGAAGTTATCCACTTCGGTAGGAAAAACAGAAAGGCAGAGTATTATTTAAATGGTGATAGATTGGGAAATGTTGATGTACAAAGGGACCTGGGTGTCCTTGTACACCAGTCACTGAAAGCAAACATGCAGGTGCAGCAAGCAGTTAGGAAGGCAAATGGTATGTTGGCTTTCATTGCAAGAGGATTTGAGTACAGGAGCAAGGATGTCTTACTACAGTTATACAGGGCCTTGGTGAGACCACACCTGGAATATTGTGTGCAGTTTTGGTCTCCTTACCTAAGAAAGGATATGCTTGCCATAGAGGGAGTGCAGCGAAGGCTCACCAGACTGACTCCTGGGATGGCAGGACTGCCGTATGAGGAGAGATTGGGTCGACTAGGCCTATATTCACTAGAGAGACAATCCTGGTTGGGGGGTGGTGGGGGATCGGAGTTACCAATAGCAGGTGAGAAGATAAATGCTCTTCCGGGCCTACAAAAGGGAATTGGTTGTATCCTTGAACATGGTGGGTGTTTCTGAGCCGCCCTTTAAGGACCGCTGCTTCGGCCACTTGACACGGAGTTCCGCTGGGCAATCGCACAGAGTTTCACCCAGTGTAGCAGCAACACTGCACCAGGGTCCTCCAAACGGGGCAAGACCCCAATTTATATATGTTAATAAGGCCCTGGGCCTGCTCCGGGCAGGAGCGCCGGATGTCTAATTCAAAGCCCGCTCGAGAATCGAGTCCTGGAAGATTGCCAACCCTCCAGGATTGGCCTGGAGTCTCCAGGAATTGATTAATCTCCAGGACACTGCAACGAGCAACACCTGGGAGAAAATCATTGGGGGCAATAAAAAAAATTTCTTTGGTCACTTTTGTTTATTCGCTATAAAAATTATTGGAGATGGGGAAAAAAAGGGCTGTTTGGGGGGGTGGGTTGGTGACAGGAGTCCGTGTAATGAAACCTCCTGGAATACATCCAACCAGAGTTGGCAAACCATAGTGGGCAGGTATGTTTTAAAAGAAACACTTTTTTCTGCCCATCCCCTTTTCTTCAACGTGAACAGGCATGTTGGGCAAATGGAAATCGCCCCCCAACTGCTTTTCTAGAGCCCTGGAACCAAATTGTCAGCCTTGCCCATTTGGAAAGGGAATGGTGCGGGCAAGGATCGGGAGTGGCGGATAGGGAATGGCGGCAGGGAAATGGGGAGGCATCTTCTGTTTCATCCCCCCACCCCACCCCACCCCTGAAGCAAAAGAGAGAGCAACACTGAAGGAAATTTTTTAAAAGAGAACGAGGGGGTAAAAAGGAAAGAACATTTATAACGGCGAGAAAAAAGAGCAAAATTCTCAGTAAACACTCACAGACAACTGTGGGGTAGATATTCCCGAAGCTGTCGGGAAGAAGGCGGGACTTCAACTTTCGGGTTTTTGACCCACCTACTTCGACGTCCGGCCAATCCGCGCGATTTTCCCTTGATTGACCTTGTTGAGCCCGCCCAGCGGGCTCAGCAGGCCAATTAAGGGCCACCCGGCAACAGGTGACGTCACAGACTGCAATTTCATCTGTCAAGATTTTTTGACAGATGAAATATCAGTGTTTCACAGCTGTTTGAAGCTGTGAAACACTGACAGTCTGAGTTCTACCATGAGTCTTTCTGCACAGACTCAGTTAGAACTCTTACCGGCACTCAAAGCTGAAGGCTGTCACTTTTCACAGATCGCAGCCGTTCAGCTTTAAGTGCCGGGTGAGTGATGGGCTCCTGACGGCTACAGGAAGAAAGGCTGTAAAGGTAAGTACAGGTAAGTAAAAGTTCTTTATACACTTTAGACACACCAAACACACTTACCTTTGCACTCATGCACCCATCACTCACCTGAGCGCCGACATCGCGACCCTTCCAACTCCTTCAACCCGACGGCTCTAACCTGGCGTGGTTTGGAGCCATCGGGAATCCCACATGAAACCCCTCAAAATAGGGATTAGGCTAAAAGCTGCCTGTTAACAGGCAGTTAATTGGCACTAATCCCTTCCCGCCTGGTTTTGGCAGGTCCCAGTGCACGGTGGGCACCCGCCGCCCCTGAAACTTACGTGGGGCAGGGTTTTGGACGGAATGGTGTCGGGACCCCCAAATTCGGGATTTCCACCCCCCCCCCCCCACACGCCTGAAACCCCGCCTGACGGCTCCAGGAAAATCTAGCCCTGTGTGTCTGCAGTCAGCAGTGATGTGTTCTTTTTATTTTATATTTCCATAGTTTGTTTCTCATGAAGTTACGACCAAGAATCAATTCGGAATGCAGGTGGAGTCCATTGCGGTTGGGTTGCTTTAACATGTCGCACCTCAGGAGGTGCATTTTCAGGGTAGATCTTTATCGGAGAACCCACTGCCCTTAAACGGAACAGGTCAAGTGGTGAAGCCTCAAAGCAGCCACAGTTGTTGTATGAGTTGCAGCGGTCAGAATTCACGGTAGCTTCCAGGCTCCTAGAGAGATTGGGTCGACTAGGCCTATATTCACTGGAGTTTAGAAGAATGAGAGGGGATCTCATTGAAACATATAAAATTCTGACAGGGCTAGACAGACTGGATGCAGGGAGGATGTTTCTCCTGGCTGGGGGTTCTGGAACGAGGGGGTCACAGTCTCAGGATACGGGGTAGGACATTTAGCACTGAGATGAGGAGAAATTTCTTCACTCAGAGTGGTGAACCTATGGAATTCTCTACCACAGAAGGCTGTGGAGGCCAAGTCACTGAATATATTTAAGAAGGAGATAGATAGATTTCTAGACACAAAAGGCATCAAGGGGTATGGGGAGAGAGCGGGAATATGGTATTGAGATGGAGGATCAGCCATGATCATACTGAATGTCAGAGCAGGCTCGAAGGGTCGAATGGCCTACTCCTGCTCCTATCTTTTTCTTTTCTTTATGTGTGCGATATATATATATATATATATACACATTCTCTATGTTTTACGGATTTTCTGTAATATTACTCATGCTAAGTCAGATGATCTATTGAAGCTATAAGGACAGACAGCCTGAATACAATTAGTAAGTAGCTGCTCAGTTTATAAGAAGAAAATTTAAAAACATGGTTGTGGAAAAAACTAAAACTAATTTGTTATTTTGAAGAATTCTTTTGGACTTTAAAAACAATTAAAATAAAGCAAACTTTGGAGGGACACAGTTATAAGCACATGTACATTTTGCTTTAATTCTGGAGATAACCCCTCATCACAGGATAGATATGAATAATGAAGGCTGCTTAGTTCACCATAACTGATCAATCCAGAAAGACCTCACAGTTTCCCTACAACATGCATCTAACTGTTTCTTACCACCACAAACCAACTGACACACAAACTGTATTACAATGACATTGTCACTCAAATCTCCAGCTAACCACCAAAATAACAAAGTTTCCATTACATAGTATAACATGCTTCTCCTTATGAAACAGTATATTATCCAATTTACTGTAAGCAATGTTACAGAAAATCTATAATGTAGACACATACACCTAGCATGCTCATGTCACACTTTGTTACTGACACTAAACAACCTTGAACTGCTGGGAGCTTCTGAGCTGCAACCTGAAACTAATAAACACATCTTAATCTGCAGACGTTGCTCACTAAACACAGCTGACCTCTATTTGACCTCAATGCCCTAATTACAATTAGCCTGTGTAGCCTTAAAAGGTTCAAGCTGGATTACATATATCTCTTAGCAGCAGAATAATACATTGTGCATGACAAACCCTCCCATTGTAAAACGGCATATCTGATTTACTGTGGTAAATGCCATGGGAGATTTGCTTGGACATAAAGTAAGTTCTGTACACAGCTGTAAACGAACCAGCGTTTGTTACATGTAATTGAATGCGATGCACATTGTATAAACACCTGTTGTGGAAACTAACAGTACCCTTAAAATGTATTTATTTTTGATGCCATACGGCTACAATCTACTACATTCCAAATCTACTAAAACATTAGGTTGGTCTTAACGTTAAAAAGGGCAAAGACAATGTAGATTGAGGCATTGCGGCCAGAGAGATCTTTACTGTGATTGGAAATATACATCCCAAATTCAACAGGGTTATGACAACTAGAAGTTTGAACATGTTAATTTTGCATAATGTGGCCACAGATAGGGAACGCCAGCAAACAATGTTACAGCCAATTCTGTCCTCACCAATGTTCAGACACTTTTCAGAAGAAGTCACAGGATAGCAGGCAAGAGCTGGAATGCAGTGCAATTCCTCCCCTCTCTAACACAGGGACACTGTCATAACTCTATTGCTTTTCTGGTTGAAAGTAGTTTATTCTGCATGGGTGAGGTTAACACATCACCCAGTACATTTATCCAGGAAATCATTGGGGAAGCCCATGTCATTTGTTAAAAAGACTGGCAGCATGCCAGTAAGTTTCAAAATCTTCATCATGTGGCTAGGGAGGCACTGAACTCAGGCCAGGAAGTTCCACACAGAGTGGAAAAATAAAAATAAACTATAAAAGAGCCTATCTCAGTCCAAATCTCCAGAACTCCAATTTCCCTAAGCTTCTTTGCCTTGCTACCGCTCTCTCCTCCTTTGGAAGCCTTCACAAAACGTATCTTTTTGGCAATGTTTCAATCATCCCTCCCATCACTGTTAGATGTTTCTTCTCTGTGAATCACCTCGAGAGGTTTACCACATTAAGGGCACTGTATAAATGCAAGTTGCTATTGTTGTAGTAATAAAAAACATCACCCAAGGCAACATTTGTGTACATCTACGATGGTGGATGAAGAGGCTCATTGGCAGAGGCAATGTCACCTGTTTGCTCACACAAGTATTCATACATGGCCTTGGGAGTAAAACAGGGTAGGGAGAAATGTTTTAAAGGAAAACATTTTTTTTCATATAACAGGGTTGACTTTTACTCCCAGGCGGGAACATGGCCGACTGAACACCCAGCCCACCTGAGAATGGCAGTAGGAAGACTCGACCAATTTTAATACCTGGGCCTCATGAGCATGTTGCTTGCTAACTTTCTGACCAAAATGAGCAAGAAGTCAACAAGAAGCTGTTGCCCGGCCATCAAAAGCGGGCGGCTCAAGAGGCCACTGCCAGGGACCCACAGGAATGATCCCCAGCACAAAGTAAGTGGATCGAAGGGACTTGGCAGGGGAATTGCAGTCGGGGAGGGAGGGGGTGGGGAAAGAAGCCCAGGGCAGGAGCCTGAAGGAGTGCAACTGTCCAGGCAGTTTTGATCTGGCAAGGAAACAACCACTGCTTCCCCACTCAGACCTCAGGTAGAAATAGCAGTCAGGCCCCAATGACATCATCGGAGCCAGATCTACATACTTAAACAAGGAACACTCTGTCTTCTGGCAGGTGCCCTTGCTGCCTCCAATTTAAAATTGCAGTCGACCAGTTTGGGGGGAGGGAATGGAATGGGTAAGTCCCCCACTCCATTTTAACTGCCCTCCCTCCCTCCAGCGTGCAAGGGGATAGAGAATCGGCCCCAGTAGCAAGCACTGGTCATAGAGTAAGAAACATGAATTCCTTTTGTCTTTTGTTTTCTAAGTAAAAAGTTTAGTCATAGCGCAAGGTTATAATCCATGCAGATCAAAAATAAATCTTGTGGTGATTTCAGAGTAGTGTCACCGAATGAGCCATTTTGCTTTATTTTATCGACTGCTGATTTTGTGTAAAAAGCTGCATTAAATTTTCCCAGATCTGCACAAATTTGTTTTTTTTCCAAATGGCTTGTTAATGGTGTTTGGAGCAGCTATCAAACATTCGAAGTCCTTGTAAACATTCAGAACGGCATTTTAATACAGTCTGGCAGGCATGTTTTCTTGTACCATATACAGGAAATGTTCCATTTTCCACTATGTCATCTTAATCCTTGCTGAAAGATCTGCCAAAGGCAACCAATTAAACTCAAGAGTTTCCAAAACTTCAATAACTGAGTCTGCACTGTGTTCACATTCAGAAGATAGCCACAAGCCCTGTCTCTAATCTTATCTACCAATCAGAGCGTTGAAGAGCTTCAGTCATCCGAATTGGTGCCGAGTCCATAGTTCAGGTCTTTTCATCTTCAGGAAGACATTCTAATAAGGGGTTGTGTTCCGGAGATGCAATAACCTGCCCCTCAGCTAAACATTACTCACAAAATAAAATGGGACGCAGAAAGTTAATATGTTCCGCAGGGGTTAGCTGGGCTCTGTGGCCAATTTCATTAAAAAATATAACAAGAGAACAGTTAAATCATTTACAGTAATGATATAAAATAATGAAAGGGCTGGATGGCATGCCTATTGGTAAATTATTTCAATTTGACAGATTGGGAGGACCAGGAGACAAGCGTTTAAATTATGCAAAAGTAGGAATAGGCTAGGTGTTCAGCGGTTCTTCGTTTCCCAAAGAGTAGTGGTGAGCCACTGTTGCCGGCTGGTGCAGTGTGTGCGGATACTCTGCCTGCCTTCAAAGAGGGAGCTGGACCGCTTCTTGGCTGGGCCAGAGATCGCATCATATGGAAAGTAAGTGGATTAACAGATAACGTACGCGTGGTCAATGTGATCTCCTGGGCTGGTTTTGATCACCTCAAGGGGTGGGAGAGGAATTTTCCAGAGTTTTTTCCCCCCCCTTATTGGCCCAGAGATTTTTGCCTTTCCCAGGAGATTACATGGTTGAGGGGGGGAGGGTGATGTAGGAAGTGTCCAGTCATAATGCTCCAAGCCATCATGTGTGTGGAGCACGCTTGTTTGGACCAGCTGGGCTTTTCCTGCCCGTCATCTTCGCATGTTCGTATGTAACTAAACTCAACCATGTGATTCTAGTTTCCGGTGTTATCTATTAATCATTAAGCCGTGATATATGGCAGTGACAGCTGGTACAGGCATCAGTACACTATACTCTTGACAGAAAAGCGGCAACAGTGCAAACAATAGCCTGTCAACCCCAAACAGACTGCACGGGTCCATGAAACGTGTGGTGGAATTTGCCTCTCTACTGTTGACCTTATTAGTCATTAATGCAGACACCAGGACTGATTCTGTTTCCAACAAGGGGTATCTTGGACTATGTAAAACTACTATTACGCTATTTCAGCATGGAATCTCACAACACAATAGGGGGGCACGGTGGCATAGTGGTTAGCACTGTTGCCTCACAGTACCAGGGACCCGGGTTCAAATCTGGCCTCGGGCGACTGTCTGTGTGGAGTTTGCACATTCTCCCTGTGTCTGCATGGGTTTCCTCCGGGTGCTCCGGTTTCCTCCCACAGTCCAAAGATGTGCGGGTTAGGTTGATTTGGCTATGATAAATTGACCCTTAGTGTTAGGGGATTAAATACATGGGGTTACGGGGATAGGGTGGGATATGTGTCGGTGCAGGCTCGATGGGCCGAAATGGCCTCTATCTGCACTGTGGGGATTCTGTGAACAGCTCATCTCTCATTTGAGCTCTCTTTTAAATGATAACTCCATGACAAGAACACTAGCAAAAAGAACTGCGGGCCAATTTGATGAAAGCCCACTACCAGCAATGGAGGGGCAATCTTAGACAGGGTGCCCGAGATGCCCCAGTAACATGGCCAGCAGATGAGGCTCCCAGCTACTACTGCGCATTTATTAACTCAACCCTCTACTACAAACAAAGAAGTTTGTTATTTAATAACTAAAAAATAATCTGAGCGGGCAACAAATTCTAGCAGTTTCCTTCGGGAACTAATTATGCCGCAGGTTAACTTAACAGTTGGGGTGTTACAATACAGCCAATCCCATGAAATGGAAACATTCAACTGTGAGAATTGCGATTCTTTTTTTAAAATCCGATTTTCACACACATGTACCACTGTTAGCTGAAGGCATTTGTAAGCTGGATGTGGTTACTGCTATAATTCATTTGGAACCAGCTACTCTGCTATTAGATTTGAATCTGGAATTGTTAACTTGTGAAACATTTTCTACGGTTGCTCTACAAATAGAACACATTCCAAAAAGCACATTCTGCACTCAAATAAACTGCATTTCAACACAATTAAAGCAAACTAATTCAAAACTTCAGAATTGCAACGTGGCCTTTTCAAAACATGTACTGCACTATAATAAGCATAAATGTGCAACAGGACATTGTTACAGTGTGGAAAAAACCTATCCCTGCGCATGAGAATTGCATCTGTCAAAGAAGACGCTGAGCTGTGAAGTGTCAGCATGGTTCAGTCGGTAGAACTTTGGGTACATCAGAAGCTTGTGGGTTCAAGCCCCATGACAGAATTCAGCACGTAATCTAGGTGGCTACTCACAACACAGTCCTCAGGAGTACTGTATTGTCAGAGGTGCCGTCTTTTGGATGAGACATTAAATCGAGGGCCAGTCTTCCTGCTCGGGCAGATGCAAAGGATCACATGGCATTACATATTTGAAGAGAGCGAGGAATACTCTGGTTGTCCAGGTGAACATTCCTTACTCAACCAACACCATTAAAAACAGATTATCTATCTGGTCATTCATTCATTTGTGTTTGTGGGACCTTGTTGCGCACAAATTTATTTCAGTGTCGATATTTCCCATCAGTTTGAGTATGCTATTTAGTGATATTTGAAATCAGTAGCGATATTTCAACTAGCCAATGGGTTTGAGGTAGATTTCTCCAGGCAGGACCGCAAGATAGAGTTTATTAGAGGCTGAACTGCTGAGAGCTGCTATAGGTAAAGTTGTTTTAAATCTTACTAAAAAGTTATTTCTTTTCTTGATTAAAAAGAAAAGTTCAAAGTAACATTATTCCAAGTGGGACATTTTGTAAAAAGCCCCTATGATCAGTTCTCATTCTGTAGAGTTTTAAAGCAATGATTTCAATCTGCTATAGTCGTTGGGTAACACTGACACGTTTGGTATCTGTCTCAGCTCTTACCCTTTCGTATTATACAAGATTCCCTGCATAAAACTGAATGAAAATAATGCTTTCATTTTAAACAGTACTCTCGTAAAAGCAACAACAACTTGCATTTATATACTGCCTTTAACATAGAAAAACACCCCAAGACACTTCAGAGGAATCATCAAAAAAATGAACACTGTCAAAGAAGGAGATACAAGACAAGGTAATCAAAACCTTGGTCAAAAGAAGTGCATTTTAAGAAGGGTCTTAAAGGACAAGAGGGAAGTGGAGAGTCAGAGGGTAGTGATCCTTTCCTTGAATGGACAGTTACTGTTTGCCCGACAATGAATCTGCTACTGTCCAAGAACACATTTCACCTCTAGATCCCCTGGTTCATGGGCCACAAAAGCTTGTGTGAAGGTGCGACTCAAGTCATGGATTTTTACAGCAGGTATTGATTTTCTTGTTTCAGAAAGAGCGTAATTCACGCCATTAGATTTCACATAGGAGTTCCCTTCCTAGCCTGAAGGTATGGAGTTTCTGCTGGGGTATAGTTCCACAGGAGATGACTGCCTTTCAGTAACTTACCCAAGAAAAAAAAAGAAAATAAAGACTTACATTTATACAGCACCTTTCACGACCACAGTCATCCCAAAGTGCTTTACAGCCAATGAAGTACTTTTTGAAGTGTAGTCACTGTTGTAATGTAGGAAACGCTCCCACAAACAGCAATGCAATAATGACCAGATAATCTGTTTTAGTGATATTGATTGAGGGATAAATATTTCATGTAGAAGCCGCGACAGTGAATGCCAGCAGGCTATTTTATTGTGGGGAGGGCAGGGCAGTACAGTCGAGCTCGATCTTGTCCTCATCCAATATCCACGTGTAGACTTCCAGCAGAGTTTGATGGGCAGCGAGTAGAAATCACCTTGGATGATTTTATCCTCCTTCACCCAGAACACTGAAGCCACATGCAATGCCTGTACTGCCACCCCAGTTGAGACCATCTGGCTCAGTAGAGGCTGGAGATCAAAAATGGGACCTTCCCGGTAGATATACCTCAGTTATTCACTTTGCCATCCAAAGAGCCCAACAGTGTCAGCTGTGGCTCAGTGGAGCACTCTTGTCTCTGGAGTACGAAGGTTGAGAGTTCAAGCCCCACTCCAGAGACTTGAGCACATAATCTAGGGTGACACTCCACTGTAGCACCCAGAGATTAGCACACTGTCAGAGGTGCCATTTTTCGGATGCGCCGCCTATTCTTCCAGGTGGATGTAAAAGATCCCATAGCACTATTCAAAAAAGAGCAGTGGAATTATCCTAGTGTCAGGCCAATACTTATCCCTCAACCAATACAATTAAGCAGATTATTTGGTTATTTAAATCATTGCTGTTTATGGGGCATTGCTGTGTGCAAATTGGCTTCTACATTGGCTGTGAAGCACTTTGGGATGTCCTATGGTCATGAAAAGCGCTATATAAATTCAAATTCGCACATTATAAATTCCCTGTGACAATGCATACAGTGAATTAGGGGTTATACTGTTTCAAGGGAGCAGAGGCACACTGAAAGAATTTGGAAAGTTTACAACAGATCTCCATAGATAGAGTGCGGTGTTTTTTGTTTGGTTCCTGAAAAATCAATAGTGCTTTCCTTGCCCACTGTAGATAAATAAATAGTAGTTACATAAGTGAGTAGTAAGTCTTTGCTCATAACGTGGGGGATCATTTCTTTTTCTTCACTGTTCAAACTGTGGAATTTTATAGTGATTAAGAAATATCAGACTTAAAAATAATGAAACTAATTTGCATCTTTCCTTCTTTACTAAATATCTCTGCAACATTACTTGGGGGGAAGAGAGGGAGAGAGAGAGAGAGAGAGGGTGAGAGAGAGGTGGGAAGCGGAGAGAGAGAGGGGGGAAGGGAGAGAGAGAGAGAGAGAGAGAGAGAGAGAGGGGAAGGGGAGAGAGAGTGAGGGGAGAGAGAGAGGGGGACGGGGGAGAGAGAGAGAGAGGGGGAAGGAGGGGAAAGAGAGAGAGGGGGAAGGGGGAGGGAGAGAGAGAGAGAGAGAAGAGAGACAGAAAAGAGAAAATCAAGACAAGAGAGAGAAAAGAAAGTTTAGCAGCCAAACATCATAACTGTGCGCCAGACCCAAGTAGACCTGTCATGGGAGATCTGCTGGTAAACAATTTTAATCTTAACCAAATGGTAAGCTTGTGATTAAACATTTTCATATTACTTCAAAATCCAATACCAATCTTGTCTGAGAATTGCAGATTGCCAAGCTCTTCATATACTTAAGCAACACACATTTGTTTAAAATACAGAAACTGTGAGGCACCAGTCAAGTACTTCAATATCAAATCATTTTATATCTTATTAAGCATTACGTAATGCATAGGTTATTTACTGAACAGGAATAGTATGTGCTCTTGCAGCTTGCATAGATATCGAGGTTGTATTGGGTCAGAGGCACACACAGTTCTAGAGTGTCATGGCAGCTGAGCACTTCAACTGTTGTTGTAATTTATAACCCTACCCTAAAGGTTTTCCAGCCCCAGCTGTTTGTGGAACAGAATATCATCTGCTTTTTGAAGGCGATCGTATAAAAACAAAAAAACAAGTGACAGTAACCAACATACCACATTTCATAAAAATTATGTGCATATTCCCTGAATTACTCATCAGTTTTTCCCCCCTTTCATTCCCCAAACCAATATATAAAATGCAGTCAACTCGACCTGGAGCAGGGGCCTGGCTGTCAGAAGCTAATTGTAATGGTGCTGCTTGCGGTTGCTGGAATTCATCAGAGGAATGGAACGCAGAGATTTGTGTGGATTCTGCAAGCAATACATATACTCTGTGCTGCCCTGCTGGGCTTATAATTATGAAGATTAGTGCAATTTTTTTGGTATTCTCAAAAAATTAAAAGCTTTTTTATGTGAGTTCATATCCAAAGTAATTTGGATTTTTTTTTTTTTAAAGACTTGTTTTGATAACATTGACAAGATTGGAATGTACGCCCGCAGCTGGTCCTATTTAAATAAATGGAAACATGAAATTGACAGACAGAAGACTTGCACATTTTCTGGAGCATACAATGCCTGAACACTTTGTAATTACAGCTCCAAATTTTATTCTGAGGCTAGGAATTTCAGTTTTCTTCCTCCAGTCCCCCCTTGGTTTCCTTGCCCACACACAGGTTTATGCTGACATGATGGACAGTCGTCAGCCCAATCTCAAAACAGCTGCCAAAGGGACTCTGAGCCACGCACTGGGAGGCGCTTAAAGGTGGCCAGGTGAATCTCGTCCTCTGATATTTTTCCTTCCTTCCCATCTCCCCTCGCATTCATAGGGAGGTGCCAGCCACCTGCCCCAACTCAACACTTTCTTGCAACCAAGCAGAATGGGGAAATCAAACCTGGCTCCTAATCCTCTGGCATTATGCACTGCCTCTCTGTGGTGAGCTTACATTCTCGGCCTTATTTAAAAATCCCTTGCCACAATTCAGGCTTGGGCTGATAAGTGGCAGGTAACATTCACGCCACAGAAGTGCCAGGCAATGACTATCTCCAACAAGCGAGAGTCTAACCACCTCCCCTCGACATTCAACAGCATTACCATCACCGAATCCCCCACCATCAACATCCTGGGGGTCACCATTGACCAGAAACTTAACTGGACCAGCCACATAAATACTGTGGCAACAAGAGCAGGCCAGAGGCTAGGTATTCTGCGGCGCGTGTCTCACCTCCTGACTCCCCAAAGCCTTTCCACCATCTACAAGGCACAAATAAGGAGTGTGATGGAATACTCTCCACTTGCCTGGATGAGTGCAGCTCCAACAACACTCAAGAAGCTCGACACCATCCAGGACAAAGCAGCCTGTTTGAATGGCACCCCATCCACCACCTTAAACATTCACTCCCTCCACCACCGGCGTACCGTGGCTGCAGTGTGTACCATCTACAAGATGCACTGCAGCAACTCGCCAAGGCTTCTTTGGCAGCACCTCCCAAACCCGCGACCACTTCCACCTAGAAGGACAAGGGCAGCAGGCGCATGGGAACACCACCACCTCCAAGTTCCCCTCCAAGTCACACACCATCCTGACTTAGAAGTATATCACTGATCCTTCATCGTCGCTGGGTCAAAATCCTGGAACTCCCTACCTAACAGCACTGTGGGAGTACCTTCACCACACGCACTGCAGCGGTTCAAGGCAGCGGCTCACCACCACCTTCTCAAGAGCAACTAGGGATGGGCAATAAATTCTGGCCTTGCCAGCGACGCCCAGATCCCATAAGCGAATTAAAAAATACAAATCTACCACGGCAGATTCCTCCAGCCCTACATTCTGGCCTGCACCTTTTGGTCCTCCAGCACGGCCTCTCCTCCATCTGCTCCACTATCAGTGGTAGAGCCTACTCCTATGTTGGCCCTAGTCTGTGAAACACCCTTTCTTAAATCCCATTATCTTACTAATTCTTTCCCTGTCTTTAAAAAAACTCAGAATTTTTTCGACTGCCTTCAATCATTGCTGATACTGAATAGTAGGAGTGAAGTGCTTTGAGTCATTGGGCGGAACTTTCAAATTCAGCGGGTTGTGAAATGTGTTGCAGGTACAATTGATACATTCAAATAACGAAAAACAAATTTGCTCGAAGATATTCTTCAATTTAACTCAATGTTCCAAAGCCCAATTTCACAGCATTATCGACACCCTGATTTTAACCTCACCTGCCCAGCAGGAACGGAGCTGGGTCGGATGCCAGTTTTACACCCTATCTGATTTCACGCTCCATTGAAGTCAATGGAGCAACGGCAGGATGTAAAATGGGCATCCAACCAAAACATGCCCCATTCTTGCCAGGTGGGTTTGGGTTAAAATCGGGGCTATTATATTTTGCTTCATCTTGTCCAAGTGTTTTATTTTGCCCTTTACAATTGTATACATGCAGTTATCAAGATATACTGACAAAATACAGGAATAAGCACATCTTATATTTTCACAAACCTGAATATAATCCAACAGGCAAATTACTAGTGGATCTCCTATGGTGTTGGTCACAGGAAGTTGAAGGATGTGCTGTCTTGTATGGACAGGAGTGTTAGATCGTGTAACACACAATCTATTAGTCTGCTGCTAAGAAAGGTCTGTGCATATCTAACCTGTATCTTTATCGCCACAAGGTCCAATTGCTGCAAATAGGTCATCCTGAAGTCTATTCGAGGCAAATGATGGCTGTCCTTTTCTTAAAGTGTAATGCAAATACATCTCATAATACACACAATTCTATTATTACACACAGTAAAAATATCAGACTAAAAATAGCATGCTGAACATTCCACACTTTGGACATTCTCGACTCACGATTCAGATTGATTACCAGCAAAGCCCGTTCTAGTGCTATCTGGCAAGAAATATCACCAATTCAGATCTTACTGACTGTTTAAAAAAAAAATCGAATAATTGTTAAATGTCTGCGCACATGTCCAAAGTTTTCCAGCATTTCTTAAGTGTCTGTTCATCTTCTAGCTAGTACAGGAAACTCTCATTTAAATGGCACCTAAATATCCGGAATTCTCTAATAACCGGCAAAATTCATACTCCAAAAACTACAGTATACAGTCGTTTATAAGTTTTGTTTTACTGTTAAGTAATTAAAGAGTTATGAATTACCCTCAACTGGCAGTACTGTACTTAATCAAGCATCTTCCACCATCCATTTAACACAACATTCTGTATGTGAGTACCTAATTATACTGCACATTTCTTGATTTTTTTATTTTTGTTTGTTAAAAATAGCCTCGGTAGATATACCTCTCCATTATCCGGAATTTTTAATCAACCGGCACCATCCCGGTCCCCTCGGTGCCGGATACCAAAGAGTTTCCTCTATTTAGATTATGGACATTTTGTTTCTGTAGTAAACTATTATTCAGTGCCACTACTCACAGACATCCTGTACTGTATTTGCAGCATTATTTGGTTCAAGTCAGTGCAAAATCAGCAAAAAACCTCTCATCTCCATCCAAGATTTTCCTTCCCATCAAAAATGTATGTATGAAAAAAATCGAACTTTTCGTCTAGTACATAGCAATGGGCAGAAAGTGCTGTACAAATTCCTCCTTTATACCTCCCAATCAATTGGTGCATTTATAAAGCTCAGAATTGAGAAGGAACTCCTGTGGATTTTTTTTAATTCACTGCAGTAGAACTTATTGTAAGGTTTCTGAAAGCTTGACTGTTATCTTTGCAGTTTATTAAAGCACTTCACTGAAGTGGCGTCAAGCATAGCAAAAGGAGTCAATTTTGCCTCTTAAATAGTACATTCTGACATAGAAATCGCTAATGTGGAAAACATCCAAGCTAACAATGGGCATGTGCTACAGACCACCAAATCAGCACAAGGAGGATGACGAAGAGATGAGAAGCATTTGTGAGAACAGGTAAGTTATTGTCATGGGTGATTTCAATCAACCCAATATAAACAGGGAAAACACAAGCAGCCTAGAGTTAGGGCTGGTAAATGCTATATATGAATCAGCGCATAAAGGAAGTCACGAGAGGCAGTGCTTATCTTAGCCTGGTATTCATAAATTACTCAGACAACATACAGGAAATGGGAATCATAGCGCCCCTGGGGGATAGTGACAACAGAATGATCAAGTTTAACATTACTGGGACCCAAGTAAACTCAAGACCCTGAGAAAGGTTATACAGTAACTATAAAAGAGATGAAGGAAGATTTAAAATAAATGGATTGAAAGACGATGTTTAACAACATTTCAGTAGAAGGCAAATGGAACAGCTTTAAAAGAATACCCAAGCTCGACAAACCCAGACTAAGCAAGCATGACCCTAAATGGATTAACAAATAAATTAAAAGTGAAATAAAGAGGGAAAATTACCTCTACAAATCCTGCAGCGAGCAAAAAGGGGCTCACTGAATGCAGTGAATGAATATAGTATCACACAAAAACACATCAAAAGGGTGATCAGAGAGAGACCCAGAAAAATATAACTTCGAGATAAACCATAACAGTAAACAAATCTTTCAATATTACAATAACAGATAACAGTCAGAGAAGGGAAGAGAACGTTAAAAATGCAAATGTCTTTGAAATGAGGACGAGCACAGGTGGTAACTATCCTGAAAGATTTCTTCCGCCAAGTATTCACAAAGAAAGAAAGTGCAGAGAGATTAGGTAGGAGATCTGTGAGGCATGGAGTCATTATGAGGGGCAGAAATCAATGTATACTGGGGAGTACCAATAGGTTCGAAACCAGCCCATGTGGTGCCCATTTTCAAAAAGGGTGATACAACAGGGAAATAAAGTGGCTGAAGGGTAAAAAACACTGGGCACAGTCCGGTTGGGGAAGAAATACAGAGAGGGATGCCTCAGGGTTTAGTATTGAGAACACTGCTGTTTCAAATTTACATCTATGAATTAGATTCAGAAACTCAAAAGAAACTTGGTCAAATTTGCAGAAGATGCCAAACTTGAAGGGGCAGTAGAGTTGAAGGAGGCAATCCAGAAATTGCAGAATGAGCTAAACAAAATAGGCAGAACAACGGCAAATGAAATTTAATGCAAACAAGTATAAAGGAAACCTGGGCAACGATGCAGTCCATGAATGATGTTGAAATAGCTAAGGATGAAGTTGAAAGAGACCTGGAATGACTTAATGCTCAACACGTCCAAGCAGCAGTCAATAAATCCAATGGAATGTTGAACTACATGACTAAAACAGTGGAATACAAGTCAGAGGAAGTTGTGATCAAATTTTACAGTGTCTGAAACATAGGAACTGGAGTAGGCCATTCAGCCATTTGAGCCTATTCTGCCATTCGATCAGATCACAGCTCATCTGTACCTCAACTCCAGTTACCCTCGATACCCTTACCTAACAAAAATCCATTGATTTCAGTCTTGAAATGTCCATTGTCCCAGCAGCCACAGCCTTTTGGGAGGGTGAGGGAGAGTGTTCCAGATTTCCACTACCCTTTGTGTGAAAAGTGCTTTCTGATTTCACTCCTAACTGGCCTAGCTCTAATGTTAAGATTACGCCCCATGTTCTGGATTCCACCACCAGAACAAATATTTTCTCTGTATCTACCCTATCGAATCCTTTTATCATTTTAAGCAGCTTGATTAGATCATCCCTCGATCTTCTAAACTTAAGGGAATACAAACTAAGCTATGCATCCTATCCTCATCATTTAACCCTTTAAGCCCTGGTATCATTCTAGTTAATCTGCACTGCACTCGAATACCAATATATCTTTCCTGAGGTGCAATGCCCTAAACTGAACACTGTACTCCAGATGGGGTCTGACCAAGACTTTATGCAACTGAAGCATAACTTCCTTTCCTTTTTTTTCAGCCCCCACCCCCCCTTGAGGTAAAGGCCAACATTCCATTAGCCGTTTTGATTGCTTTTTGTACTTGTGCACTAGTTTCTGGTGATTATTGCACCCGGACACCCAAATCCCACATTGAACATCGATCTGCCATCGTACATCGATCTGCCATCGTACCACACTACAAAAAGTGTATTTGCCTATTGAACCACTGGGGGAGCTCATATATCGTATTCTGTTAAAGTATTTGTATCGGGAACGGAGTGGTGCAGTGGATAATATACAGGCCTTTCACCTATGGAGCCTGGATTCAAATCCAGCCCAAACTGATGGGATAAAAGTCTGTGTTATCTAAAGGTCTTAAGTGAAATGAGTTTGAGCAATCATAATCTAGTTCCTAATGGGAATGGCTCTACAGTACAAAATGGCACTAATATGCAATATAACTTAGATGGGCCTAAGGATGGACGAAGGGTCGAATTAGGGTTGCCAACCCTCCAGGAATGCCCTGGAGTCTCCAAGAATTAAAAACTAGTCTCCAGGACACTGCTCTGAGTAACTCAGGAAAAATCATTGGGGCAATAAAAAATTGCGTTTTTAAAACAATTCTTTGAACAATTTTGTTTACCAGTGATAAAAATATTGGACATGGGGAAAAGGCTGCTTGACTGACAGTCAAGAATCGTCCAATCAGGTAATGAAGAGTCTATTTACTTTCTGATTGGTGTAGGAAGTCGGTGCACCATGAGGATGGACATGCTGGGTGACCAATGGCGAGAGTGTGGGGGCAGGGCGGTTGGAGGCAGGAGGTCATGTGATGAACACTCCAGGTATATGCCCAACCAGAGTTGGCAACCCTAGGTCAAAGTAATGGGAGCTTTGTGATCCATCTAGTTGTGTTATACCAGAGGTCAGAGTACTTTATGCCGACAATGAAACAATTCCCCAGTACTGCCATTCCCCACCTTGAAGCTAAACTATTTACAAATTAATTGGACTAGGGGCTAATATCAGGCTCACAGGGAGCATGGTCAGAAAATTAGGGCTAAATGGCTAGCATTACAGGGTCATGGAATAAAACTAAGTCTGGGTCTTCTGGAAGTGTTATAGCAAAGGATGTTGACAGAGGACTTTTCTACGAGTTTCCCTATTCATAAGGGAGTTAGAAATCTTTGCAGTATAAAAACAGTGTTATACAAGACAGTTACTTTACAATAAAATGAAAGTGCTAATGGCGCACTGTGATATTTAATTTGCATCTTATTAGTTTCCACTTTTGTTGAGTGGCCATAATAACACTGTATTAAGTGCAATAAGTTTATCATTTCAAAAGATCTTGGCTACCAAAAGTTTATTTTTAAAAAAGCTTCACACAAGATTTTGGATAATAGCCTATCAAATTTATAATGAGCCATTTTTCTTCTGAACTTCAAGTGGCCAAAACATTAGATACAGCTAACCAGATGTTCAAATTTAAAGCAAAGGGGGAGAAATTCCCCTCGAGGGCCATTTGGGGCACTAAGTGAAAAATGTTTGGAAAGTTAGCATCAGGCGCTAACCTTTTCAAACATTTGTTAAATTCCCTCTTTTTGCTCCAAGAGGGAGGTGGTGTGCAAAATCAAGCTCTCCACTCGCCTCTTGGAGCACAAGAGGCGGGGAATGTCCCGATCCGGGGCGATGTGCCCAGCAGCGCCACGTGTAGCACTGCCACGTTGCAGGGGCTCTTTCCTGCATTAAAAGGAAGGGCCCCACTCTGCGAGCTCTGCAGGTTTATTGCAGATTTCTGGGCCACCAGGGAGCGGGAGTGCTGGGCGGCACAGACGCCTCGACTGGTGGCCGAAAATAAATAAATAGATATATATATATTTTTTTAATCGTTTTTTTTTTTGGGCCGGCCGCCCACTGCGCTTTTAAGTTGCGCCCCGCGAGCGGCTGGCCTCACTGTTCGCGACCCCTGCAGCAGTCGGTAACATCGCCCGGCGCTGCTGCGGGGCTCAAGTGTGAATTTTTCTCCCGAGGCGCTGCGCCCGGTGAGGATGTCATGATCTCCGGATGCAGAAGATCAGGGTGATACCCGGTAGCGCCGCCGCTAACCTCCTGCGGAATTTTGCAGGGGGCACTGTTATCACCTCAGGGGCGGGGGGAGGCGAAAAGCCATTTGTGCCCCATTAGCGCCTCCCACCAGAGGCGCAAACGAGGGGAATTTCGCCCCCAAAATGTTTCTACATAACTGACATTCCTAATGTTGAGACGCAGAGCATGCTTATGCCAGGAATATTCACCAGGCACTAGAGTGTAAAAGAAAGACCATTTGCAGCATCGTACTTATTGCTCGTTTAATTCCTACATTGGTTTCCTCTCAATTCACTGCATTCCTACTGCCACACTTTCCTCCTTCAGTAGAGTGTGTAGAGCCAATGGCCTTCGGAATTCTCCACGGCCATCTTCAAAGCTGCTCCGTGTTAGCTGGAAGGTGATACAACTTGTCGTGTCGCACATGGAGCACTAGACCGTGCTCCAAGAACTTCAGCACTCCAATAGTGCAGACCCTACACAAATAGCTAAAATACATTGATGTACCACACTATCTAGTCACAAAGAGAAAGCTCCATTGAAGGGAGTTTTAATGGCTCTGGTGAATAAAAAGATGCCTGATGACAGAATGATACAGCACAGAAGGTGGTCATTTGGCCCATTGTGTCTGTGCCGGATCACAGCATCATCACATTAGGGAAGTCTCCAGCAGGCGCCAGGTGATTCCCCACAACATGTTGGACACCTGAAGAGGCAGTCAAGAGCAGGTAAATCTGGGAAATTGGGAGAAATAATTTGGTTGGGTGGGGAGAAAAATTATGGAAAAAATTATATTTAGAAAGTCCTTGTGTAAATCACAAGCCCAGAGCATGAAATGCATATTTCTCTGTTTGGCGGTTAAAACAAACAAAATATATAGCTAAACTTCCCACTCCATGAGTCAACAAGACTCAGTTTTTCTGTGCATGGCTTAGAGAGAGAGAGAGAGAGAGAGAGAGCGCAAGAGGGATTTTGTTTGTGAAATCGGTATGGTGATGTTAAATCCAGCAGAAATACATTGCAATAAATCTGCCATTACATATCATCAACAGACACGTGATACTTTAATTTTTTTTGAAGGCATCAATAACTATCATACACATCTAAATTTGCCAATGACACCAAACTTGGGGGTGTGGCAAACAGCGATGATGATGTCAATCGACTGCAACAGGACATAGAAAGGCTAGCAGAATGGGCAGGCAAGTGGCAGATGGAATTTAATACAGAGATGTGTGAGGTGATGCATTTTGGCAAAAGGAACAGGGAGAGGCAATATACACTTAATGGCACAGTTTTAAAGAGTGTGCAGGGACAGAGGGACCTGGGAGTTAATGTGCATAGGTCCCTGAAGGTGGCAGGACATATTGAGAGTGGTTAGCAAAGCATATGGGATCTTGGGCTTCATAAATAGAGGTATTGAGTACAAAAGTAGAGAAGTTATGCTGAACCTTTATAAAGCGCTGGTTAGGCCACAACTGGAGTATTGCGTCCAGTTCTGGTCACCACACTTTAGGAAGGATGTGAAGGCCCTTGAGAGGGTGCAGAGGAGATTTACCAGAATGGTTCCGGGGATGGGGGATCTTAGCTACAAGGACAGGTTGGAGAAACTGGATTTGTTTTCATTAGAGCAAAGGAGGTTGAGGGTTGATTTGATAGAGGTGTACAAGATTATGATGGGTTTCGATAGGCTAGACGGGGAAAGGCTGTTCCCACTAGTTGATGGTAACAGGACTAGGGGACACAGATTTAAAGTTTTGGGCAAGAGATACGGGGGGATGTGAGGAAAAACTTTTTTACGCAGCGAGTGGTGAGGACCTGGAATTCACTGCTGACGGAAGTGGTGGAAGCGGAGACACTCAATGTTTTCAAGGGGAGGCTGGATAGGCACTTGAGGGAAATAAACTTGCAGGGCTACGGGGATAGAGCGGGGGAATGGGACTGACTGGATTGCTCTACAGAGAGCTGGCATGGACTCGATGGGCCGAATGGCCTCCTTCTGTGCCGTTATGACTCTATGACATCCCAACTATCGTGTTTTTGTGGACAGTCACCATACTGATATACGTGCCTGCGGATCCGTATTTTCTGCTGAGAATTAATATGGATTTACTTGCACGTTGCTCCAAGAGTCATCGTTTCCTAGTTCCTTCACACAAGTGCCACCATGCCACATGTTCAGTGGGAGAGATCACAGCGGTTAGATGGTGAGCCTAATAATGGGCCCATTTGACTTCGCAGCAGCTTTGTGGATTGGGAGTTATCCCAGGAAAAGCGAACCACCTACAGGTATTTGTTTTCCTTTTAAAAAGGTGATGATTGACAAAAAAAAGTGTAGATGGAGCTGTGCAGTTGGAAGCATGACACTGGTTAATATTTTCTCAAATCATTTTCCTGCAGGTTTGCTGCAGGTGCCAGAGGGATGAGCAAAAGTTGGAAGAGTTTTAGTTCTGTGTTGCTTTGAAATCTCTTGTGCACGTCAAGATGACTGATAATTATATATATTTTGGAAAGGAAGAGGGTGATAATCTTTGAAAGGTAATAATTCTGTGCACAAATGAAGGGCAGAAGACTCCTCCAGACTATAAAAGGGAGATAATCTTACACTATGGGCCAGGTGACTGTGTGGTAGTCCAGGATGATATGGAAAGTGTTGGGGTGGGGCGGGGGGGGGGGGGAAAGAGAGAGTGGGGCCACTGGCGGGGGGATATATACATGCATTTTAAGTCATTTCCATGATGGTTTACATATTGAATATGGATATATAATCCTATACACACATGCTAATTTTGTCTATTCTAGCTTAAAAAGTGAAGTGGCACCCAATACGAGCAGTGGTGCGCTATTTAGCAACGTGTTTTTTCATTTGCACCTACACGTGTAAATAGTCGGTAGTCAACAATCTGCATTAGACAATGCATCTCTTGTCTCCTGAAAATGCATAAATAAAAATGAAAATTTGGGGCTCACAGTCCCCTTGAGAAATGACTGAGTCTGTCACTCCTACAAATTGTAGTTATGCAAATGACATGATCCAATAGAACTGCTACCACTCCAATTTAGGGAACTAATGTGAAGTTAACAGTTACACTTCAGCATCAAGGTACATATTTCTGTCGTGAACCCCAAGATAATCGAGAAATCTCTTTGGAGAAAAGCAGGCGAGTAATTATGTCACAGACATAAAAGTTAAAATCTGCCTGCTATAAGGGATTAAACTTCTTAAATTATATTCAGAAGAGTATCAAAAATTGAAAAATAAGTCTGTTTACGGCAGATTCCAAAGACTCGTGAAATAACAACAGAAAACGCTGGAAAAACTCAGCAGGCCAGGCAGTGGAGAGAGAAAGAGTTAACGGGCAGGATTTTCATTGGGCCATGGAGGCGGGATTGGAGGCGTGCGGGGGGTTAAAATCGCAAAATCGGGGGGCACGAACACATCCCGCCCCCATGCCAGTTTCCGACCTGTGCTGGGACCCGCCTCCCCGAGGCGGGAAGGGGATTAGTGCCAATTAACTGCCTGTTAACAGGTAGTTTTTAGCCTAATCCCTATTTTTATTCCTGAAGTGTGGGATTCCCGACGGCTCCAAACCATGCCAAGTTAGCGAGGCGGAACGTCGGGCTGAAGGGCTTGGAGGGTGAGTGATGGGTGCATGAGTGCAGAAGTAAGTGTGTGTAAAGTGTTTAAAGAAGTTTAATTACCTTTACAGCCTTCCTTCCTTCCGGTCTCGGGAGTCCCTCATCTCACCGGCACAGAAAGCAGAATGGCCGCGAGCTGTCAAAAGTTGCAGCATTCAGCTTTCTGTTCTGGAGAGATCTTTAAATCAGCCTGAGAGGAAGGAATTAACTTAGTGTACAGATTGTCAGTGTTTGACAGCTTCAAAGAGCTGTCAAACGCTGATATTTCATCTGTCAAAAGCTCTTGACAGATGAAATGTCAATCTGTGACGTCACCTGTTGCCGGGTGGCCCTTAATTGGCTTGCTGAGCCTGCTGGGCGGGCTCAACAAGGTCAATCAAGTGAAAATCGCGTGGGTTGGCCACAACTCGATGGAGGCGGTACTACAGCCCCAAAAGTTGTAGTCCTGCCTCCTACACGCCTCCAGTATCAAAATCCAGCCCAACGTTTCAGACTCGTGGTTTGAAACTGGCACCAGGAGGGGAGCGTTTCCCACTTAGCGCTGGAAGAAATTCACTTGCAACATATAAATGGAATTTGCAGCTGTGGTTTAAATGAACTTGAGAAAAAAAAGTTAGATTGAAAAAAGGAAATGCAGATTGGGGCATAGACAGAGTGGAGACCAGGAAGAGATAAAGCAGAGATTGCGGAGAAAGAGAACAACAGGAGCAAAGCCACAGCAAACCCTGTGCAATGGATGATGCAATACCCGGTTAATAGTGGCTAAAGCAGCCTTGGACTTATCCCAAAATCTGACATACATTTGGCACAATAAACTGCCCACACTCGCTAGTTGTGAATCATCACTAGAGTTAGAGGCCCAGCTCAGGTGGCAGGCTCAGAAAATGCCCATCTGCATAAACATTCAATCAGACTCGAGTCCCAAATCCGTTATTCTGTGTACACTGGCTGAAGAAAATTAAGACGTGTACATTCTGCATTGAATTCCCACGTGTACAGCGTGTATACATGTGCACAGTATTGTTCTTTTTTAAAACCAATGCTTTATGAATAAGTCAAATTGTGCTTTTATTAAATGTTATTCTGGGTTTTTTAAATTGTTGAATTCTACAAATTTCTACATTTTACCATTAAAAATGTTTATTACATAGAATTTACAGCACAGAAACAGGCCAACGCCCTTTTGAAAGATAAGATTGAATCTGCCTCCACCACCTTTTCTGGCAGTGCATTCCAGAACTTAACCACTCGCTGCGTAAAAAAGTTTTTTCTTACGTCGCCTTTGGTTCTTTTGCCAATCACCTTAAATCTGTGTCCTCTGGTTCTCGACCCTTCTGCCAATGGGAACAGTTTCTCTCTATCTACTCTGTCTAGACCCCTCATGATTTTCAACACCTCTATCAAATCTCCTCTCAATCTTCTCTGCTCCAAGGAGAACAACCCCAGCTTCTCCAGTCTATTAACGTAACTGAAGTCCCTCATTCTTGGAATCATTCTCATAAATCTTTTCTGCACCCTCTCTAAGGCTTTCACACCCTTCCTAAAGTGTTATGCCCAGAATTGGACACAATACTCCAGTTGGGGCCAAAGCAGTGTTTTATACAGGATCATAATTTCCACACTTTTGTACTCTATACCTCTATTTATGAAGCCCAGGATCCCGTAAACCTTTTCAACTGCTTTCTCAACCTGCCCTGCCACCTTCAACGATTTGTGCACACATACCCCCAGGTCTCTAAGTTCGTGCACCTCCTTCAGGATTGTACTATTTTGTTTATATGTCCTCTCCTCATTCTTTCTACCAAAATGTATCATTTCACACTTTTCTGCATTAAATTTCATCTGCCACGTGTCTGCCCATTTCACCAGCCTATCTATGTCTTCCTGAAGTCTATCACTCTCCTCCTCACTGTTCACTATACTTCCAAGTTTTGTGTCATCTGCAAATTTTGAAATTGTGCCCTGTACACCCACATCCAAGTCATTAATATATATCATGAAAAGCAGTGGTCCTAGTACTGACCACTGGGGAGCACCACTGTATACCTTCCTCCAGTCTGAAAAACAAATGTTCACCACTACTCTCTCTTTCCTGTCACTTAGCCAATTCCGTATTCATGCTGCTACTGTCCTTTTTATTACATGGGCTTGTAGGAATGTCTAGTTCCTATCAAAAGACTGAGGTCCACTCAGGCGATCAAATAAACGAGGTTTAATGGAAACTAACAGAGTTAACGGATAACTACAGGAGAACATCGAATATAGGCCTAGTCAGTTCGGAGGCTCCATGAGGGTGGTCCCGTGGCTGATGTCATGACGTTAGCACGTTTTTCCCGCTGGTGGGGGATCACGTGATGAACGGCGTGACGTCATCGCGTTTACCCGCGCTATTAAAGTGATCGCGCTCTGTACATGTAAACAGTGAAAACAAAGATACAGACTCAGGCTGCAGCTAACATATTATTAAAGGGAATTATATACAATTGATCGGAGTCCCTTAGTGGCTCCGCCACATGCGCCCCCCCCCCCCCAGAATTGTCTTTAACAGCAAAAGTAAAACGGCGAGGTGGCCTGACAAGCCTGTCAGAGCGACTTCTGTAGCCTTGAAGTGGAAGCTGATGGACGGCGGGCGAGCTGGCGGGCGGTTGCGTTTGATCTGGCACAGCGACTGTGGGCGGTCGGCCACGTTTCGGCAGTTGTGCGATCTCAACTGGGCGGTCAAGGTCCAAGTGTGCCGGCTTCAACCGGTCAACCGAAATGTGGTCCAGTTTACCTCCGATATCGACCGAAAAAGTTTTGTCTCCCGGCTCTAGCACGCGGAAAGGACCAGTGTAAGGGGGTTTGAGCGGATCCCGATGAGCATCGTGGCGGGTAAACACATAGTCGCCGTTCTTCAGCTCAGCTGGGACGTGGGAGCTCTGCAAGCTGTGATGCGATGTAGGCACTGGAGCGAAACTTCTGGCTGCCTCCTGGTGGCTGATGAGCTGCTGGAATGCAGACCATGGCTTTGTTGGAGTCGGAAGGAAATCCCCTGGTACGCGTAGCGGCTGGCCATATACGAGCTCCGCCGAGGACGATTGAAGATCTTCTTTAGGTGCCGTACGAAGACCCAAAAGGACCCATGGAAGCCTGTCCACCCAGCCCGCACCTTGAAGGCTGGCTCGCAGTGCGGCTTTGAGCGACCTGTGGAATCGTTCGCACAGGCCGTTTGCCAGTGGTGCGATGTAGCATGACGCCGAGCCCGAGCCACAGCGTTCCAAAGCTCAGAAGAAAACTGCGGCCCACGATCAGACGAGATGTCTGCCGGTACCCCGAAACGGGCGACCCAAGAGGAGATCAATGCCCTGGCGACGTCTGCGGAAGTGGTGGATGACAAAGGAACCGCCTCAGGGCATCTAGTGGTGCGATCCACCATTGTAAGATGAGTAAACCCGTGCGAAGGCGGAAGTGGCCCCACCAGGTCCACATGCACATAATCAAACCTACGTTCCGGAACAGTGAAAGTGGCCAATGGAGCCTTGACGTGACGCTGCACCTTGGCCTTTTGGCAGACCACGCAGGTGTTGGCCCAGTCGCGGACATCAATGTGCATGCCCCGCCAAACGAATTTGGACGACATCAGCCATTGCGAGGCCTTCATGCCAGGGTGCGACAACCCGTGTATGGCATCAAAAACTTTTCGGCGCCAGGCGACCGGCACGATAGGGCGAGGATCTCCTACGGAGACGTCGCAGAGTAGTGTAGTGCCCGCGGCATGGAATTTGACATCGGCCGCTTGGAGGCTAGAGGGGTTGGTTCTGTAAGATTGGACTTCCGGGTCTGAGGCTTGATCCGCAGCCATGAGGGCATAGTCGATGCCGAGCTGGACTGCATGAATGGTCGCGCGGGAGAGGCAATCCGCCACCAGGTTGTCTTTACCGGACACATGCTGAATGTCAGTGGTGACTGCATGAATGGTCGCGCGGGAGAGGCAATCCGCCGCCAGGTTGTCTTTACCAGACACATGCTGAATGTCAGTGGTGACTGCATGAATGGTCGCGCGGGAGAGGCAATCCGCCACCAGGTTGTCTTTACCAGACACATGCTGAATGTCAGTGGTGAATTCTGAGATAAACGTCAACTGACGTTGTTGCTGAGCTGACCACGGTTCGGCGGTCTTGGCCATAGCGAACGTTAGTGGCTTATGGTCCACAAAAGCAGTGAACGGACGTCCCTCTAGCAAGAACCGGAAATGGCGGATGGCCAGAAAAAGGGCGAGCAACTCCCGGTCGAACATGCTGTACTTCCGTTCGTTTCACCGTAGTTGACGGCTGAAAAACGCCAGCGGTTGCCACGTCCCATGCACCCACTGTTCCTGCACTGCGCCGATGGCGTAGTGACGTGTCGGTGGTAAGGGCGATGGTGGCACCTGGCAGCAGGTGCGCCAGCATGGTTGCGTTCTCTAAGGCGCCTTTTGTGTCGACGAACGCCCGGTCCATGTCGACCGTCCAGCTAATCGGATCCTTGCCGGACTTGCCCTTGAGGGCCTCGTACAGGGGCTGCATGAGCAGAGCTGCATTAGGGACGAACCGGTAATAAAAATTAACCATCCCGAGGAACTCCTGCAGGGCCTTGACAGTCTGCGGGCGCAGGAAAGAAGTAACTGCCTCCACCTTCGTTTGCAGGGGAATTGCGCTGTCCGATGTGATGCGATGGACTAAGAAATCAATCTGCTGCAGGCCGAACTGGCACTTGGCCGGGTTGATGATCAAGCCGTGTTGACTGAGGCATCTAAAGAGGGTGCGTAAATGGCAGATGTGCTCCTCTTTATTAGGGCTGGCGATGAGGATGTCATCGAGGTAGACGAATAGAAACTTGAGGTCCCGAAGCACGGAGTCCATCAAGCGCTGGAAAGCCTGTGCAGTGTTCTTCAATCCAAACGGCATCCGCAGAAATTCAAACAGGCCGAATGGGGTGATGACTGCAGTTTTCAGGACGTCTTGCGGGTGTACGGGGACCTGGTGATAGCCACGGACAAGGTCGACTTTTGAAAAAATGGTATTTCCCGCCAAATGGGCAGAGAAATCCTGAATATGAGGGATCGGGTACCGATCAGGAGTAGTGGCGTCGTTCAGGCGTCGGTAGTCGCCGCAAGACCACCACCCGCCGCCAGGTTTCAGAACAATGTGGAGAGGCGAAGACCAGGGACTATTCGACCGGCGAATAATCCCTAGCCGCTCCATCGTGTCGAACTCCGCTTTCGCAGCCGCGAGCTTGCCAGGTTCGAGGCGCCGGGCCCGTGCGTAGACCGGGGTGCCAGTAGTGGTGATGTGATGTTCGACACCATGTTTTGTGGCCGTGGAAGAGAAAGTGGGTCTGGTCAGGTCTGGCGAGGAGGCGAGTGAAGTCATCCGGAGGTGGGAACGCACAGGAGACAGTGCGCGACACGGCGTTACCGCGGTGGCACGGGATGGAGTGAAAAGTGACCGCATTGATCAACCGGCGGTGCCTTACATCCACCAGGAGGCCGTTGGCGCACAAAAATTCTGCCCCGAGGATGGCTTGAGAGACTTTGGCCATGATGAAATCCCAATAAAACCGCTGGCCGCCGAAGCACACCTGGACCCGCCATCTTCCGAAGGTCTGAATGGCCCCGCCATTAGCCGCCTCGAGGGAGAGGCTGTGACCCCCGGCTTGTAGATCAAGATTTGACGCGGGTAGGATGCTACACTGCGCCCCGGTGTCGCAGAGGAAACGTCAACCAGATAGGGAGTCGGTGATGAAGAGGAGTTTTCCCGAATTACCGATTGCCATCGCAGCCGCGGTGCGCTTGTTATAACCGGTCCTCTTTCGACAGGGTTGCTGTTGTTTTTTTTTTGTTTTTTTTGAGCGGAAAGCTGCAGGGAGGGCGGCAGCATCTTGCTTTCGTGCCAAAACGGGCGTGGTAGAAGCACAACCCTGCAGGTTGAGGGGCTGGAGCAGCGTCTGTGGGGGATGGGCGCCTCGTGGCAACAGAGTACTGCTGCGTCACCGCGAAAATCTTGTCCGCTTCGGCAGCCAGCTCTGCGCAGTCTGTGACTTCCGACCTGGCTAGGGCAGCCTGAACTTGCTCTGGTAGCTGGCTGAGGAATAGCTCCCTGAGGCCGGGCATAGCGAGCAGCCGGCGGGGGTGCGCTCTGACTTCGTGAGCCCGAAGACCTGTAACAACCGCGCCTTTATCGTTTCATACTTGCGATCTTATGGTGGATTACCAAGCAGGCTGACGATCCACGAGGCTGTGGCGCTGTCGAGGGCAGAGACCACGTAATAGTAACGGGTCTGATCCGCAACGGTGTTCCTGATTGCAAACTGGGCTTCAGCCGGGATGAACCACGCGGCTGGCTATTGCTCTCAGAACTGTGGTAGCTTCAAAGCAACGGCGTTCGTTTCCATGTTCAGTAACTTCTGCGAAAACCGTTCGCAAAAGTCGGGGTCACCAATGTAGGAACGTCTAGTTCCTATCAAAAGACTGAGGTCCACTCAGGCGATCAAATAAACGAGGTTTAATGCAAACTAACAGAGTTTAACGGATAACTACAGGAGAACATCGAATATAGGTCTAGTCAGTTCGAAGGCTCCACGAGGACTGCTTGGTCGGTCCCGTGGCTGACGTCATGACATCATCACGTTTTCCCGCCGGTGGGGGGATCATGTGATGAACGGCGTGACGTCATCACGTTCACCCGCACTATTAAAGTGATTGCGCTCTGTACATGTAAACAGTGAAAACAAAGATACAGACTCAGGCTGTAGCTAACATATTAAAGGGAATTATATACAATTGATCGGAGTCCCTTAGTGGCTCTGCCACAGGCTTCAACTTTGCTGGCAAGCCTATTATGTGGCACTTTGTCGAACGCCTTTTGGAAATCCATGTACACTACGTCAACTGCATTACCCTCATCAACCCTCTCTGTTACCTCATCAAAGAACTCAATCACGTTAGTTAAACATGATTTGCCTTTAACAAAGCCGCCTTAATTAATCCACACTTGTCCAAGTGACTGTTAATTTTGTCCCTGATTACTGTTTTTAAAAGCTTCCCCACTACCAAGGTTAAACTGACTGGCCTGTAGTTGCTGGGTTTATCTTTACACACTTTTTTGAACAATGGTGTAACATTTGCAATTCGCCGTCCTCTGGCACCACCCCCATATCTAAGGAGGATTGGAATATTATGGCCAGTACCTCCGCCTCAATTCCTTCAGCATCCTAGGATGCATCTCATCCACTCCTGGTGATTTATCTATGTTAAGTACAGCCAGCCTTTCTAATACCTCCTCTTTATCAATTTTTATCCTATCAAGTATCTCCACTACCTCCTCCTTTACTATGTCTATGGCAGAATCCTCTTCCTTGGTGAAGACAGATGCAGAGTTGTTTAGTACCTCAGCCATGCCCTCTGCCTCCATGCAAGCATCTCCTTTTTGGTCCCTAATCAGCCTCACCCCTCCTCTTACTACCCTTTTACTATTTATATGCCTATAGAAGACTTTTGGATTACCTTTTATGTTGGCTGCCATTCTATTCTCATGGCACCTCTATTATTTCTTAATTCTAGCCATATAGATTCTGTCCTTGACCCCTCCAGGACATCCTCCCTCTCCAGCACTGTAACATTCTCCTTGACCGATACTGCCACACCACCTCCTATCTTTCCTTCCCTATCATTCCTGAACACTTTATAACCAGGAATATTTAATACCCAATGCTGCCCTTTTTTGAGCCAGGTCTCCGTTATTGCCACAACATCATATTTCCAGGTAGCTATTTGTGCCTGCAGCTCACCTACCTTGTTTACTATGCTTCATGCATTCACATACATAACACTGTAAACCCATCTTAGACCATCCTGTATTCTCTCTTAGTTTGACCCCACCTAATACCTTACTATTTCTTACTTTAGTGCTCTCTGCCTCTCCCAATCCTTTGAGCACTTTATTTCCCCTTTCTAATGTTACATCCTGGTGTCCATCCCCCTGCCAAATTAATTTAAACCCTCCCCAACAGCACTAGCAAATCTCCCCGCAAGGATATTGGTTCCGGCCCTGTTGAGGTGCAACCCATCCAGCCAGTACAGGTCCCACCTCCCCCAGAACCAGTCTCAATGCCCCAGGATTCTAAGGCCCTCCCTCCTGCACCATCTCTCCAGCCACGCATTCATCTGCACTATCCTCCTATTTCTATACTCACTAGTGTGTGGCACCGGGAGTAATCCAAAGATTGCTACCTTTGAGGTCCTACTTTTTAATCTCTTTCCTAGCTCCCTGAAATCTGCCTGCAGGACCTCATCCCACTTTCTACCTATGTTGTTGGTACCGATATGGACCACGATCTCTGGCTGTTCACCCTCCTGCCTCAGAATGTTCTGCAGCCGTTCGGTGACATCCTTGACCCTGGTACCAGGGAGGCAACATACCCATCCTTGAGTCACGTCTGCGGCCGCAGAAACATCTGTCTGCTCTCCTAACTATCGAATCCCCTACCACTATTGCTTTCCCACTCTTCTTCCTCCCCCCCTGTACAGCTGAGCCACCCGTGGTGCTGCGGACTTGTCTCTGGCTGTACTCCCCAGAGGAACCATCGCCCTCACCAGTACTCAGAACCAAATACTGGTTGGAGAGCAAGATGCACTCAGGGGACTCCTGCACCACCTGCCTGGTCCTCCTCTTCTGTCTGGTGGTCACCCATTCCCTCTCTGCCTGCACACTCTATCTGTGGAGTGACCACCTCCTGAAACGTGCTATCCACGAAGCTCTCAGCCTCACGGATGCACCGCAGTGACACCAGCTGCTGCTCAAGCTCCAAAACCCAGATCTCGAGCTCCTTCATCTGACGACACTTCCTGCACATCTGGTTGTCCAGGACATGGGAAGTGTCCTGGAGTCCCCACATGGCACAGGATGTGTATTCCATGGGACTCAGCTGCCCTGCCATGCTTTTATATAGACTATTAACTAGAAACACTTATCAGCTACTCACCAATCAGCTCCTTCCCTGGTTGTGACATCACTTTAGCTGTTCTACAGTTGTTGCCTTTGTTGTTGTTTTCGCTGGAGGACTCTGCCTCCTCGCTGCTGCCGCTGCTCCAGTCTACGTTCTCTCTGGCCCTCCCGCTCGATTTATGCTCCGCCTCCTGCTGTCCTGTGACGTCACTCCTTGTTTTTTTTTTTTTTTTTTTGAAGTCGCCGTTCAGCTCCCTTTAAGCTGCCGCCTCCGCTGCCGCCGCTCCCGCTCAAGTCCACACGGCCAATTATTGTGTATTCCCTTGCTTTGTTAGCCCTCCCCAAATGCATTACCTCACACTTCTCCGGACTGAATTCCATTTGCCCCTTTTCTGCCCACCTGACCACTCCATTGATAACTTCCTGCAGTCTACAGCTATCTTCCTCATTATCAACCACACGGCCAATTTTTGTATCATCTGCAAACTTCTTAATCATGTCCCCTACATTGAAGTCTAAATCATTGATATATACCACAGTTATGACTGAACAATCACTGGAACTCAGTAAGACACTTATGACAACACATTACCAGAAACTTCACATGGATATTGGCTAAACCTCTCAAGTGCCTCCTCTTGTGTGTTGTTAGTTGGTTAGCTTGCAGTAGGATGAGGGTGAGTGTGAGGGGTAGCTAGTGAGATGGGGAAGTGATAAAGTAGATAGAGAGGGATGGGTGGAGGTGCAAGGTAAGTTGGTGTCCTGGGGAAGGGAAGAGAACCTCCCTGCGTACTGTGACTCCCTCCATAAGCATATGGAGGGAGTCATGCGTTCACCTTTGTGCAGTGATTGTCAGTGTTTGCAGCACCTCAATGCTGACAAACACTGACAGAACAATTGTTAAACGCCATGTGGACGTGGTCCCTTTAAGGAAAGCGGCTGCTAACGCATCATCAAATGATGTCATCAGACCCGCTTCCTGTTAATTGGCCAGTAAGCTCGCAGGGCGGGCTTAACAAGGCCAATCAAGGGAAAATCACGTCTGCAGAACGGATGCAGCTGGGAGCGGAACCCGAACCCAAAAACCAGCTGTCCCGCCTCCTCCATTAAATTTGCGGCCGTAGTCACTGTTGTAACGTAGGAAACATAGGAGCCAATTTGCACTCAGCAATGTCCCGCGAATAGCATTGAGATAATGACCAGATAATCTTTTTTTTTTTTTTAAAGTGATGTTTGTTGAGGGATAAATATTGGCTAGGACACCAGGTAGATTGACAAGCGCCATGGGATATTTTTACGTTCACCCGAGGGGGCAGACGGCAACTCAGTTTAACGTCTCTCCCTCATTGAAGTGTCAGCTTAGATTATGTGCTCAAGTCTCTAGAGTGAGATTTGAACCATCAACCTTCTGACGCAGAGACAAGAGTGCTACTACTAAGCCAAGGCTGACATCTTATCTTTTTGAAAGCAAAGGAGAAACAAGAGGATGTCAAGATTAAGGAAGACATAGCAGGTTGTAGGTAGCTTTAGGCATGTGGCAAAACTGGAGAATGGGAGTGGGGTTTGGCAGCACTGGGAGAGGAGGAAATGGGGTACCAATTTAGGTTCACTATTTTGCACAGAGGTAAATGCACAGAAATAACAGTAAATACTTTTAACTCACATAAAACTTACAAATGAACAGATTTAAGATAATTGGCAAAAAATCCATGGCGGGGGGGGGGGAAATTGAGGAGAATTTTTTTATGCAGCAGGGTGAAGGGTGGTGGAAGCAGATTCAATAGTAACTTTCAAAAGAGAATTGGATAAATACTTGAAAAAGACAAATTTGCAGGGCTATGAGAAAAGAGTAAGAGATTGTGACTGATTGGATAGCTCTTTCAAAGAGCAAACACAGACACGATAGGCCAAAAGACCTCCTTCTGTGCTGCATGATTCTATGAAAACAGGTACCCGCTGATAGCCAGTACTCAGAAAAAAGGTTTTTTTTTTGGAAGTGGGGAGTGGGCATTGGCACTCGAGGCAGAGAGTGAGAGGCAGCATTGGATGAGAGACTTGCTTTTGGACTTCTCAGATGGGTGTGTTATGGAGAACAGCACCAGCTACCATGCAGACAGAGCTAAGAAGAATTTGTGGCAAGTATAATAAATAGATTTTTTTTTCTTTTAGAGTGCGAGAGATATAGCGTGATGGAAATAACAAGTCATATCAGCTTTTGAGCCAATTGGGGAAAAAAAAGCCTCCTGCTCCTGTACAGGTGCATCTTCTCCAGTTAATGTCAGTGTTACAATTCATAATCTCTTCCCTGTGCCGTTCCTTGTTTTCACAGCTAGACTACAAGTTTCCACAAGGAGATGGAGTTACTTATGAACTGAAACCAGAATGTTAATTCTTCAACACGCATGGGTTAGCGTAAGCCTGAATCACGGTAAAATTGTTTACTAGAAAATATATGGAATGCCCTCCATGTTCTCATGTCATCTCTGCAGGCAGAAACATACCATACCGCTATAATACTTCATACAGGCTAAACTACTCCCAACTCCCCAAAGCCTTTCCACCATCTACAAGGCACAAGTAAGGAGTGTGATGGAATACTCTCCACTTGCCTGGATGAGTGCAGCTCCAACAACACTCAAGAAGTTCGACACCATCCAGGGCAAAGCAGCCCGCTTGATTGGCACCCCATCCACCATCTTAAACATTCACTCCCTTCATCACCGGCGTACCGTGGCTGCAGTGTGTACCATCTACAAGATGCACTGCAGCAACTCACCAAGGCTTCTTCGGCAGCACCTCCCAAACCCATGACCTCTATCACCTAGAAGGACAAGGGCAGCAGGCGCATGGGAACACCACCACCTCCAAGTTCCCCTCCAGGTCACACACCATACTGACTTAGAAGTATATCGCCGTTCCTTCATCGTCACTGGGTCAAAATCGTGGAAGTCCCTCCCTAACAGCACTGTCGGAGTACCTTAACCATACGGACTGCAGTGGTTCAAGAAGGCGGCTCACCACCACCTTCTCAGGGGTAATTAGGGATGGGCAATAAATGCTAGCCTTGCCAGCGACGCCCACATCCCATAAAAACAAATTTAAAAAAAACTACTGTCCAAGTTTGTGTGCAGACAAAATATATTTGCATCTAAATCTTTTCCCTTTTCAGATGCTGACAGACCTGTGGTGCATTGTTAACACTTTCTATTCAGATTTCCAGCATTTTCAGTTTTCCTCTTTTTACCTGCACCCATTTAGGACAGCTTCATCCCATTGAATATAACTAAGTATTGGTCACCTAGATTCTTTCTATTCTCGCCTTAGAGGGGTATTAGCACTGCCAGTTCGTGACATGTAGGTCTTGTGCAGGCAACGGTAACCCCAGTTTCGCCAAATCCGGCCACTACAAAGGCCTGGGTAAAAGATAGATTTTTCTGGTGGCTGGGCTAGTGAATTGGCAAATTTGCGTTGGGGTTGCGACTGGCTGCATGAGACCAACCCATTAGAAACCAGCAGTGTTAATGTCCCTTTAAGGCCAGTATAAAAACAGCTTTTGCCACAGAACAAAAGGAAGATTTTGCACAGACATCCCAAAGTGACAACTAGCCGAGACCATTTCTCTTAAATTTGAGTTTACCCTAACTATCGAAAACTGACATAACAAAGGCAAATTCAAATTTCCATCACAATCTCAGCTGCCTGGAAGAATGAGCCAATTCTACATCCTTGTACATCCCATCATGAGGGAAGGAAAAAAGTAAGTGCACAGCATAGCATATTAGATAGAGCGAGGCACGGAACAAAACATGCTGCTCTGCATAATAGGTACTGTATTTTCATTGGGAGACTCTGAGGTTTAGAACTCTTATAAAACCATATTTCCTTGGACCTGGTAAAAGTAATACCTTGAATGTGCTGCACCGGAATACAGAATGACACAGGATTACATGGGGTATACGGCACAGAAACAGGCCATTCAGCCCAACCAGTCAATGCCGGTGTTTATACTCCACTCAAGCCTCCTCCTGTCTTTCCTCATCTAAATCTATCAGTGTAACCCTCTATTCCCTTCTCCCTCATATGCTTGTCCAGCCTCCCCTTAAATGCATCTATACTTTTCACTTCAACCATTGCGTGGTAGTGAGTTCCACATTTTCACCACTCTTTGGGTAAAGAAGTTTCTTCTGAATTCCCTGTTGGATTTCTTGGTGACTATCTTATATTGATGGCCTCTAGTTATGCTCTGCCCCACAAGTGGAAACAGTGGGGTAGATTTTCCTCAAGCTGTCGGGAAGGAGGTGGGACTTCAACTTTCGGGTTTTAGTCCCGCCTACATCGACGTCCGGCCAATCCGCGCGATTTTCCCTTGATTGACCTTGTTGAGCCCGCCCAGCGGGCTCAGCAGGCCAATTAAGGGCCACCCGGCAACAGGTGACGTCACAGACTGAAATTTCATCTGTCAAGAGGTCTTGACAGATGAGATATCAGTGTTTCACAGCTGTTTGAAGCTGTCAAACACTGACAGTCTGACTTCTAACCTGAGTCCTTCTACACAGACTCAGTTAGAAATCTCACCGGCAATGAAAGCTGAAGGCTGTCACTTTTGACAGATCGCAGCCATTTTGCTTTCACTGTCGGCTGAGTGATGGACTCCCGAAACCTGGAGGAAGAAAGGCTGTTAAGGTAAGTACAGGTAATTTAAACTTCTTTACACACTTTAGACACACCAAACACACTTACCTTTGCACTCATGCACCCATCACTCACCTGAACACCGACATCGCGACCCCTCCAAGTCCTTCAACCCGATGGCCCAACTGCTCTAACCTGACGTGGTTTGGAGCTGTCGGGAATCCCACACGACACCCCTCAAAATAGGGATTAGGCTAAAAACTGCCTGTTAACTACCTGTTAACAGGCAGTTAATTGGCACTAATCCCTTCCCGCCTCAGGTCGGCGGGTCCCAGTGCGGGACGGGTACCCGCCTCCGGTGAAACTTACGTGGAGGCGGGTTTTGGGTGGGATGGTGTCGGGACCCCCGAATTCGGTGTTTCCCCCGCCGCACCACACACCTGAAACCCCGCCTCATGGGTCAATGAAAATCTACCCCACTCTCTCTGTATCCACTCTATCAAAACCTTTCATAATTTTAAAGACCTCTATTAGGTCACCCCTCAACCTTTTTTCAAGAGAAAAGAGACCCAGCATGTTCATCCTTTCCTGATAGGTGTACCCTCACATTTCTGGTATCATCCTTGTAAATCTTCTCTGCACCCTCTCCAGTGCCTCTATATCCTTTTTACAATATGGTGACCAGAACTGCATGCAGTACTCTAAGTGTGGTCTAACCAAGGTTCGATACAGGTTTAGCATAACTTCCTTACTTTTCAATTCTATAACACTAGAAATAAACCATAGTGCTTGGTTTGCTTTTTTTAATGGCCTTGCTGTGTCGCAACTTTTAGTGATTTGTGTATTTGTACTCGGAGACCCCTACAATTATACACTTGGTAAATCAGATGTGGAAGCAAACAATGAATTAATCAGCCTCAGTTCTTTACCACATACAGCCTTGTGAATCAATGTCCTAGAAACACAGTCCACTATAGAATCATAGGAATTACAGCAGAGAAGGAGGCCATTGCAACTGCAGCAGTGCTCTTCAACTGGAGTTATCTACTCTAACCCATTTAGCCGTGTATGTTCTTCCTTTTCTAATATTTATCCAGTTGTGGCGGTACCACCGGTTGTCCCTTACATTGAGATACATAATTCCCTTTAACTTACCTTACTGTATGTATAACTTACCTGTTTGGGCCGTTGCCCCTTTAACCTACCTGTTTGGGCTGTTGCCCCTTTAAGACGTGCCCTAGCGCGCTGACGTCACGTCACGTACCACGTGACGTACGTGCGGCGGCCGCCGGCCCGACTCGGCCTTCCAGGCTGGTCGCCGGCACAGCCCGGCCTCGTGACTTCGGCCGCATCGGCCAGCCGACGGGAGCGATGCGATCTTCTGCTCCCGCGGCAAGCACCAGCTCAGCCTGGCCTCCAGCTCCTGCTCCCGCGACTTCGGCCTCAACGGCCAGCGACGCAACGACGCGCATCATGTGACGCCCTAAGCGCGGGAAACGCGAACGTGATGACGTCACAACACAAACGCGATGACATCATCACGCTCTCCACAGGACTGCGAACTCAGTCCTCGTGGCATCCCCGCTGGGGAAAGACCTACACCACGGTGCTCCTACAGTCAGCCATCTTACCTGCTACCTTACCTGTTGTATTTAACCTGTTCCTGTAAATAAACAACTTATTTATAGTTCGTCGAAGTCGAACTCGATTATTTAGTGGCGATGCACACGAATCGCTACATTGGTGACCCAACGACGCGAGTACAGGAGCTCATCAATTCCAACACTACAATTGGTGAACCCGTATCCGTGAACGATTTTCACGGTAGCAACACGCGCCTGAACCTCACCTTCCCACAAGACGACCGACGCACAACCGACGAACAACCACGGAACAGCAACCGCCTAACACCGATTCCTCCAAAGGCGACCCCGTCTTTGCGAACGTATTCGCAAGGTAAGCGCAGTCTGGAGCAGATCCCATTTGACACGGACAAAACTCAACCGGACCCCGTTTTTTTGTGAGCAATTTTCACAAAAGCACGACGCCATGGAAGCACCAGCCGTTTTGCTGTCGCTACCGCAATCCAGGGAGCCACAGTCTCCCTCGTGCTTTATAAAAGGTAGAAGCCCCGTTCGGCGAGAACATCGATACGGCGCCGACCACGCACTTGCTTACGGTCCCCGTACTCGTCTTTCCTACCGCCACACGGATCGTCCGCCTCTACGTCCAAAGCAACAGCAAGTATACATCTCTCCAAGCGCGGGGTACAGCATGTTCGGGCCCACAAAATCGGAGCACGCCCTGCGGGGATATCACGAGGACTTACCCCCACGAAACACGAGGACACACTCCTCGCGCACGAGGACCCATCCCTCGCGAACCACGAGGACCTATCCCTCGTGAAAAACGACAACTCTTTCTCCGCCGATGACGCACCAGCCCTTCAGCCTGCTGGTTGTGTTACCTACTACACGATTCGGCGTGAACAAAAAGCGTGCCGCCCTCCCCGCTGTGTTCTCCTAAATCTACAACAGTTACAAGTGTTGCCGCCCTCCAGGCAGAGTTGACCCCTCCTGAAAGCAACAACAACCCGGACCGTTGCCGCCCTTTCTCCAGTTTTCCCTTTAACAAACGCAAACCTCTACTGACGCTGCACACATCGAGGACGGGTCCAACGGGCATCCTGCGGCCGCGATCAGCCATGTGAAAGTTGCTGGCCTCACCGATCACTGATCAACGCAGCAACTCTTCACCCTCTGTTGTGTTAATGTCGTAGCACTATGGCACGCACCGTTCCGCGTGTTCCAGCCTCCTGAAGGTTTCGCTCACCTGTCGGCGAGTTCACCGACCTCACCAGTCAAGTCCTTCTGGATCGCCCGGAGGCGTTCCTGCAGATTTCGTCAGAACAAGGACTTGTTCCAACATCAACAGAGTCATCGCCCGCGTCCGCCCGACTTGCCCGTCACTCTGACAAGGCCTGCTGTTTCGCACATTTCCATGGTCCTTCGCCTGACGGATACACTTTATTCGCCACGACGCGCGTAAGGATCCGCTCACGAGCAGCATCTTTAGACCTCGCCTACCAAGTCGAGACAGCACGACCGCCGTGACCACCAGCTCGTCAGACCATCTCATCCTTGGACTTTCGTTAAAGCGAATTCTGGGGGGGCCTATGTGGCGGTACCACCGGTTGTCCCTTACATTGAGGTACATAATTCCCTTTAACTTATCTTACTGTATGTATAACTTACCTGTTTGGGCCGTTGCCCCTTTAACCTACCTGTTTGGGCCATTGCCCCTTTAAGACGTGCCCTAGTGCGCTGACGTCACGTCACGTACCACGTGACGTACGTGCGGCGGCCGCCGGCCCGACTCGGCCTTCCAAGACGGCCACCAGCACAGCCCGGCCTCGCGACTTCGGCCGCATCAGCCAGCCGACGGGAGTGACGCGATCTTCCGCTCCCGCGGCAAGCACTGGCTCAGCCTGGCCTCCAGCTCCCGCTCTCGTGACTTCGGCCTCAACGGCCAGCGACGCAACAACGCACATCATGTGACGCCCTAAGCGCGGGAAACGCGAACAACGTAATGACGTCACAACACAAACGCGATGATGTCATCACGCTCTCCACAGGACTGCGAACTCAGTCCTCGTGGCATCCCCGCTGGGGAAAGACCTACACCACGGTGCTCCTACAGTCAGCCATCTTACCTGCTACCTTACCTGTTGTATTTAACCTGTTCCTGTAAATAAACAACTTATTTATAGTTCGTCGAAGTCGAACTCGATTATTTAGTGGCGATGCACACGAATCGCTACACAGTTCCCTTTTAAAAATGATGTTATAGTGTCTGTCAGTGTTCCAGGTTCCAACAAACCTCTAAAAAATAGTCTTACAGTTTTTCAGCGATGGTAACCTCTCACTACCAATTCACCAACCAGTGGAAACAGTCTTTCACTATTTATCCCCTCCAAACCAGTTAGTTTTGGAAAAACTCCAAAAAGTTGATCGCCTGCATTCATTCAAGTTACAGCAACTCCGAACAGTAAACAATACACAGCTCAGAAGCACTTGGAAATATATCGCCGTTCCTTCATCGTCGCTGGGTCAAAATCCTGGAACTCCCTCCCTAACAGCACTGTGGGAGTACCTTCACCACACGGACTGCAGCGGTTCAAGAAGACAGCTCACCACCACCTTCTCAAGGGCAACTAGGGATGGGCAATAAATGCTGGCTCTGCGAGCGACACCCACAACGCATGAACGAATAAAAAAAAATACAAACATACACCGCTGTCTAACCTTACCAGAAATATTGTTCACTTCAAATATATGAATTTTGCTGTTAACTTTACAGGCACAGTGCTGGTGAATTGATAAAGTATCCCAGTCTAAACAGATCTTATAGGTGGCGAACTCTGCTTATTTGTATTGTTGGAATATATGGAAACAAATCAGTTTGGAAGAAACTTCACCTGGTTTCACTATAGGGCAATAAGAGTATTCATCATTGCACCTGCCACCGCCACACATTTATATAGTCCTCTTATAGTAGAACAGAACTCAGAGCACTTTACAGGTGGGGAGAAAGGGACAATGAGCAGGGAGAGAAGAAACTGGGAGTGGAGAGAAGAGAGTCAAGGAACAGTTGAAGATCGTCTTTAAAGAGAGTTCTGAAGTTAGGGTGAGTAGAAGCAAAGCGAAGTGGTTTCAGAAAATAAATCCTGAGGGCCGGGGCGAATTGAATGACTACTCTTAGTCACCAGGGAAGAACTTGCATCATCTGTGGCTATTTAAAAAAAAGACAAATGGTCAAATCCATTCTTTCATCTGAGGAATGGAATTTGATTAACAGCCCTTTTTAAACTAGAAACAAGTGTTGGCAACATTAGCAAGCAAATGATTACTGCATTCCTATGACACTCTCCGTCCACTGTTAATGATAGTATTACCTGTTTAAAATAAATGGGTTAATGTCTGCGATAATATAGCAGACAGAGGAATGTCCTTTTTTAAAATAACTTTTTGTGCTCGTCAAGGCGAGGGATGTTAATGCTGTGGAATGCAACGCTTTCCAGCACCCAGCACTCCAAGGTCAGGTCTGACACATCCCAATACAGAATAAACTCCCTCTGTTTTGTCCCAACAATGTACTTCAACTGCAACCTCAGAAGAGCACCACCAACAGAAGCAGTGTAGCAGTTTTTCTACTTAGCACACCAACCTTTCTTAGGCCTGTCGGAGTGACACTCTCATTAAAGCAAAGTTGTTTTCATTCAACTTCCCAATGACCCAAAGTAACACTGTTGTGCCAGATCAGTATTTCTTTGCTTTGTTCCATTCAATGGCAAATTAGAAAGAACACTCTAATGATATTCTAATATGGTCTCATTTCACAGCTATCCCATGTGAGTTATATAGGGGGAAAAATTGGGTTGCTTTGTGCCTCCTGTTGGCTCCCCGAGGGGGCGATAACGGGGCACAAAGCACCTAGCGCGAAATTCAGCAGGTTAGCGGCGGCAGTAGCCGGTAGCGCCCTGCGGCGTCTCCGGCGATGATGTCAACGCCGTGCACAGCGCCCCGCTCCGGCCACAAACTTCAGTCACGCCCCTGACCTACCGCCGGACGCTATGTCTGACAGGGTCAGGGTGCTGCGTTTGCGGCCTTGGCAGCGCAAATTAAAGGGCAGGTGCCGGGCGGCCATTTTTTTGGGGCCGCTTGCCAGCACCTGTTCCCTCTCGCCTCCTCCTGCGGGGTACCGGCCGCGATCGGTCAGCCCGGCACTCCTCGAGTGCCAGGCTCTTTTGTTGAAACCCTGCTCCCCAGTGCTCCAGCAGGACCCCGGTGCTAAGCCCCTCCCCATTAATCGGGGAGGGAGGCCTGTAGTACCGCGGCGCTATGTGCCGACGCGCGTGGCGCTGTTGCACGTAGCGCCGCAATATTGAATGGTGGCGCCCCAAGAGGGAGGGGGAGCGCTTCCAGTAATGCCCCGCCTCCTGCTTGGGGTGTTACCATTCAACTTCCAGCGCGGGGGTACTAACTTTTGGGGCACTAAAAGTAGCGCCCGGTGAAGTTAGCGCCCCAAAGGGGGCGCGACCCAATTTTTCCCCCATAGCCTTTCTTCCTCATGAAATACATTTAGATAACCAACACGAAAGGAATTGGCCTCTATTCATACAATTCAAATTGCACACTTGCCAATTGTTGGTCATGTTTTGTGATGCAGAGGTCCCCACACACATCCTCTTAACAGTGGGTTTCTCCTCAATACCACCACTTTACCATTAGAGGCCACTTGTTCAGCCACTGCAGTCCTGCCGTGTAGAGTCCACTCCCCAGTTCCTCCCATCTTGCAACTTCCTTCCCAGCTTTCAAAATCCTCGTCAAAACCCTCCTCTTTGATTACGCCTTGGTTCCCTGCCCCAGCCTCTCAGTTTCCCCTCTGCTCGACGTTCATGGTATCCTTCTCCTTCTAGTTTTACAGTGTTCTCAGACATATTCCTGTGCATGAGGAGAGCTTATACAAATTCAATTTCTGTAACACTAGGGTGAAGTACTGATGGTTACAGATTAGTCACTGGTGGTTGGAGCAATTTGAGGGATGAATTAAAACCCACTCATAAATAAGAGCATTGCACAACATCAAAGTGCAACTTTTTCTGTAGTGTTAGTACCAAATACACTGAAGCAGCCCAGTAACAACACTGGTTTACAAATACTTTCTTTTATGAAAAGGTGAAATTGGATGCATTTAAAGCTAAAGAGAATCACAGCTGATCCACAAGTTAAACTTTTCTCAGAGCTAAATATACCCATTGCTGTGTCCCCTGCCATCCTATTTTAAGTGATTATGTTTTTGCAGCTGATTTCTGTACTCACGTTACTGGATGCCTGCTCTCTGTCCCAGATTTTCCAGCTTTGAAATTGGCAAGAACCCAGGCTAAAAAGCAAGGGTCAAAGTATCACAAGTACACAAATTCCATCGTACTGAAATGGATCAGCACCATGAAATGTAAATAACTTAAAAATAGATGGAATAACAAGTGCTTTTTTAAAAAGAAAATGCACAATAGGTATGTTCAACATTTAGATATTGTCGTTGGGTGTTTCACTATATTAAGAGGTGCTTCACAAGAGGAAACGAAACAATGAGTAATGCTTGGTGGGAGTGGGGGAGAAAAAAGCTAATTCATGGGACTTGCTCAAAATATACAAATGAGGTAAGTTGTTAAGGGGGCTTGTGAAGATGAGGGGTAAGCATAGCAAGATAGACAGCTTAGGAAGAGTAGTGCAGGGCAAAATGGCTCAATGGTCTGTCCTGATGATAGGATGCGGGAAGAAGGGGAATGCACGTGTTAAAAAAATCAAGAGCGCAGAGTACAAAGCAGGGTCATAAGCCTGGAGGAAGTTGCAGAAGGAGAGTGGATCAAGGCAATTGAGTGACTTGTAAAACAACGGTGAGAATTCAATGCACTACGGATGGGAACCCAGAGGTGGCTGGCAAAGACTGAAGTGAGGACTTAGTACAGGATAGGATGCAGTGATTGAGGTTTGAGCGAGTTAAATGTTATGTCAGATAGAGCTTAGGAGGCTGGCTTAGTGGAGTCTAGAGTCAATAAAAGCATGGATATGGTCAGGACAGTCAGGAGAATATATGAAGGTGGAAATTAGCGGTCTTGGTGATGGACCATCTATGGAGTTTGAAACTCAGCCCAGGGGCAAACAGGTCACTGAAGCTGCACATCATTGCAACTTTAAAATGGGAATCAAAAAGTTTTTTTTTTATATAAAGACCATCAGTAAATAGCTCAGTATAATAATAAGTTTCACTCTCACAGAACTTTCTAAAATAAGATGCATCCAAATCAGAAGTGCAACACTATGTTGTTCCATTGCTGACCTTCAACCCATCGACGATAGAAGGCTATAATCATTGTGCTGTGAATTTGCTACTTGTTTAGTACCTATAGATGTACACAGTAACAAGCGAGCAATAGCTGGCCTAAATTGGACGGTTCTGAATACCTTCAGGCCAGCTCCACAATATGGAAAACAGATTGGAAGGAACAATCTGAAGAATGAGATGCAGCTTGTCAAAAGCTGTTAACAATTATTGTTCTTCAGAAATTTTACATTTAGCAACCTAAGTAAGTCAACAATTTTGTTCATTTACCAATCCTTCTTCAAGATGAATTGGGGCGGGGGGGGGGGGGGGGGGGGGAGGGTGGTGCGTGGGGGGAGGTTATTCCTATCCACTCTAATTTTTCGTACTTGCGCATGTGCCTTCTGGAACTCCTTGGTTTACATAAAAAGATAATATATGGGCCATGATGGTTTAATAGGGGTGCTAGCCTCCATTACAACTTGGCAGATGAAACAGAGAGAAATCTAAAAACTCAGAAGCAGGCTTGATTTACTGCTGCCAGCTGCTGTAGTTCAACAATTCCACAGCACAATGTGAATTACAACAGGCTTCATTTACACATAAATTGCATCTTCAAACCAAACGTGACCTTGATTAACTGATGCAACATTCTGTGCTGTACAGCAGAAAGACGAGCAAACCTAAATTAAAATCAACAGTTCAATTTGTTAATTAGAATTAATCATAGAAAAGGGCAGCATTGTCTTCAAAAATTAACTGGCATTTACTACAAGTTAATAGTTTTGACTTTTACACCATTTTAAAACTCAAGGACAAAAGATTATGCATTTTTAAAGAAAGAACATGCATTTATAGAATGCCTTTCATGACCTCAGGCCCTCCCAAAGCATTTCACAGCTAGTGAAAAGCTTTTGAAATGTAGGGACGATTTTCCCAGCCCCGAGGAGGCGGGTTTGGAGGCAGGACAGCTGGGGAAAAAAAATCACAAAAAAGTGAGTGCAGGTTCGGAACCCGCCTCCGTGCAATTTTGCCAGAGGCGGGTTTGATGGGTGCGATTCGGTCCCACCTCCATCAGTCGGGAGAGGTAGTTAAGACCCTTAAATCGTCATTAAGGGCCTCTATAATCCTATTTTGACAAGCCTTTGTTATTTTGCCACATTTTGTGCGTGTTCCACGACCCTCCTAAACCACACCAGCTGATCCTGGCGGGTTGACAAGTGGGTGGACTCCTCACAGCTGCAGCTCCACCATTAAAACAGAGCTTTCATCAGGGAGCAGTTGCAGGTGGCAGAACTTTTGTTCCACAGGTCTTTCAACACTTTTAGCAGGTGCTGCAGCTTCTGTACCTCAACAACGGGACCTCCTTAGAAGACCCTCTCCCCACTTGGACTGAGCGCTTCCCCAACGGAGGTATCTGCCAGCAGCATGGGAACCATTTATTTCCTTTCATCATGAACCTCAGATTATTATGAGGAGCAGCCATGGCAGCAGCAGAACCAGGCAGCTCAGCAGCAGGAGTGCCAACCTCCTGCTCACCCACTTGATGGTGCACAGGGCAGAAGGCGCCAGCGCATGGCAGCACCTCGCCGCAGGAGATACCCATTACCTCTCAGGGTTTACAGACAATGAGCTACCTCAACATGAGTGAGCAGCAGTGCCAAAGGAGGCTGAGAGTTTCGCGAGAGGTTGTTGGAGATATCTGCGCACTGTTGCACCAACACCTGGAGCCCAGAGGAGCGGGTGGACACCCCTTACTAGTGGCTGTCACAGTCACCCCGTCAAAGTCACTCAACTTTTTTGCCACAGGCTCCTTCCAGGGATCATCAGCAGACATCAGCGGCACCTCCCAGTCAGCCGCCCACAGTTGCATCACGCAGGTTACTGATGCCCTTTTCACAAAGGCGCACAATTACATCCACTTCTCAAGGGATCAAGCAAGTGTAACCGCGCGTTCAGTTGGTTTTGCAAATATGGCAGGCTTGCCAATGGTGCAGGGCATCATAGACTGCACACGTGGCCCTTAGGGCACCCCATCACAACCCAGCTATCTTTGTCAACCGCAAGGGCTTCCACTCCCTCAACGTATAGCTGGTGTGTAACCACATGGAGATTTTGCACGTTTGCGCCAGGTTCTGTGGTAGTTGCCATGACTCGTACATCCTGCGGAACTCTAGGGTTCCTCCGCTCTTCAATCCGCCAAACCAATTTAATGGATGGCTCCTTGGTGACGAGGGCTACCCCTTGAAGAAGTGGCTAATGACGCCGATCAGGAGGCCAGCTAATGAGGCTGAGGAGCGCTACAACGCCAACCACATTTCGACCAGGTCCATCATCGAGCAGACCATTGGCTTGCTGAAGATGCAATTCCGATGCCTTGCCAGATCAGGTGGAGCCCTGCAATATTTAGCAGCCAGGGTCTCCAGAATGGTCATGGTCTGCTGTGCACTGCACAACAAGGCACAGCGTCGTGGCTTGCAGCTTCCTGATGAGCAAGTGGCTCAGTTCATAGCCTCCTCAGATGAGGAGGAGGACGATGAGGATGAGGAGGACCGAGCGGCGGCGCATCTACCAGCAGCAGCGGCAGCATGTGAGCACATGGCTGCCCATGATGCACTCATCCTGGTCAGATTTGCATAGGTTGCCCATTGTGGCAAATCTGTTTGACTCCTTCTTAACACATGATAGACAATGGACATGACTCTGGCCTCCTTTTACTCTGAGCACCAACCTGACGACGCAAGTGTCGCGGGGCCCGCAATGTGGAGCTGCCTAAGCCAAAATAACAGATGTCATCACGCCAACAGTTTGCCATCACCTAATTTTACTACATTCACATAGGGATGGCACTTCATCAATAAACATAAACATTCACCCAATCTGCACACAGATCTGGAGGTTATATCCCTTGCCAGCTGGACCCACACAGCCTTAGTTTCTTTGGGAGGCCTCTTCCTCCCAGATGAGGGGAAGAGCACCTTCCTGCTAGCTCTCGCCCACTCAACCAGGATACCCAGCGCCTCATCCGAGAACCTCGGGGAGGTCCTTGCTTTGGAGCTGGCCATTCTTCAAGGAGATAATAGTTTGGAGGTGGTGCACCATCCACCAAAAACCAGTGAAATGAGCCAGGCAGCAAGCAGCCCTTAAATGAAGCTGGATAAGTGACGTCAGCAGAGGAGAGTTTCAGTCCCAAAAGACTAAATGGCCCAGGGGAACCCACACCTCTGAAAGTAACTGGCCAATTAGGGGGGGGGGGGGGGGGGAAAAAAAAAAAAAAAAAAAAAAAAAAAAAAAAAAAAAAAAAAAAAAAAAAAAAATCGCAAATTTTTCCCACCTGACAGTGGAGGCGGGTTTGGAACCCACCCAAACCGAAACCCGCCTCCAATGGGAAAATTGCTTAAAGCATGGTCCCATAAACAACGATGAGATAATGACCAGATCTGTTATTTTTGGTGATGTTGCTTGAGGGATAAATATTGGCCTGTAACCGAGAAGACCTCCCCTGCTCTTCTTCAAAGAGTGCCATGGGATCTTTTATACCCACCTATAAGAGGGCAGAGGGGCCTCGGTTTAACATCTCATCTGAAAGATGGCAGCTCTGACAGTGCAGCACTCCCTCAGTACTGCATTGAAATGTCAGCCTAGATTGGTCTAGATTATGTGCTCTGGAGTGGGGCTTGAATCGACTGCCTTCTAACTTAGAGGCAAGAGTGCCATCACTGAGCCAAGGTTGAAACCTTTATATAGCACCAATACCTCCTTTCTCACAAACACTGAATTACTTTGAAATGTACTGTAGGCAAGTACAGCAGGAATTTTGTGCACTGTAAGTTTTCATAAACAGCAATAAGATGAGTGACCAGATCTTCTGGTTTTGGTGTTATTATGTCCGTGTGTAATTGAGACACGGACTGCAGGAGTTGGTTACAACAGGTGTTTACTGAGTGGAGACAAAACTGGAACTACTATGCAAAGTTACTACACAGGCTTATATACAGGGGTGGTCACTACTGGTACTGCAGTATACAGGGGCTGCAGAATATAGTTCCTTCTGCAAAGTACATACACTACAATTCCTCCCCTTTTAGCTAAACAGTACATAACATTCGATTAATAATTAAATAACATATTTACAATTACAGTTGCTAGATACATTAGCTGAAGTTAAGCAATTATAAGTTCAGTCTTTGAGGAGGCTTCCTGATTCTGTCTGGATAACGCCTCTTTGGGGTATCAGGTTCTTCTGGCAAAGTTGATTCGGGATCAACGTCGTTGTTTGGTTCGTCTGCTTCCAATATCACCGATTCTGAGGTAGATGCAATTGGTACTTCGGTTTCATCACCAGGTGTATCGGATCGTGGTGTGGATTTGACGTTTTCCAGTGACTCTAGAATCTGGTCAGCATGGCGTCTTACAATGCTCTCCCCAACGTCCACGGTATACATTAGAGGACCTTGCCGTGTGCAGATCGTTCCTGGCTGCCATTTCTCTGTGCGGTAGTCACGGGCCAAAACTGGTTGACCTATCTTAAAACTCCTAGTCGGCCTTTCATTCATATTCTGAAACTGCCTGTTCTCCACATCTCTTCTGATGTTTGGCTTAACCAAATCCAAGCGGCATCGTAGTCTTCGATTGAAGAACATCATGGTTGGAGTTTGGTTGGTAACCGCATGTGTCGCATTCCGGTAGGCAAACAAAAAGTTATCCACCTTGTGTTGTAGGGGTATGTCTTCATTACACATTGCCTTGATAGCCTTCTTGAATGTTTGAACGAACCTCTCAGCCAATCCATTGGTGGCTGGATGATATGGGGCGGATGTGTAATGCTTAAAGAACAATGGTGTTAAGAACCTCCGGAACTCTTCAGACACAAACTGTGGTCTATTGTCAGAGCAAATCTGTTCAGGCAGCCCATTTCTGGCGAATATGGTTCGTAAGACTGTGATAGTTTTTTCTGTGGTGGTTGAGGACATTTTTACTACCTCTGGCCACTTTGAATGTGCATCCACCACAATTAAAAACATCGAGTCCATAAAAGGACCAGCAAAATCAATGTGTACCCTTTGCCATGGAGATGAGGGCCACTCCCATGGATGTAGAGGGGCTTGTGGTGGGGCGTTTTGGACCTTCTGGCATCCTGTACAGCTCTTGGTCATCTCTTCGATTTCTCTATCGATTCCCGGCCACCACACAAACGCTCTGGCTAAGTTCTTCATTTTTACCCCTCCCAGATGACCCTCATGAAGCTCATTGAGCACTCTATCCTTCAATTTGGGTGGAATTACTACTCTGGATCCACACATCAAGGTTCCTCTGCACACTGACAGCTGTTTTCTTCTCGGCGAGAATGCTGGCAACAGTGGTTCGCCATGTGCTGGCCATCCCTTCACCGTTAAATCATAGACCCTGGAGAGTGTCGGGTCATTTCGTGTTTCCTTTTCTATGTTTGCATTCGTCACAGGTAGACATTCGACTATGGTCGAGTGGAATATCTCCACAGGATCCACTGCAGGTGCTTCTTCCACCGTCGGCAACGGTAGGCGCGACAATCCATCAGCATTCCCATGCAGTTTAGTTCCTTTGTACTCGATGTCATATTGGTGTGCCCCTAGGAAAAGGGACCACCTCTGTAGCCGTTGTTCTGTCATTATCGGGACGCCCTTCTGAGGGTTGAAAATGGAGACAAGAGGTTGATGATCAGTTAGTAGAGTAAATTTCTGACCGTGCAGGTAGTGATCGAGCTTCTTCACCCCCCCACACCAGGCTGAGGGCCTCTCTGTCAATCTGGGCGTAGTTACGTTCGGCTGAAGTTAACGAGCGTGACGCAAAAGCTATCGGCCTCTCTGAACTATCAAGGAGTTTATGTGACAGTACCGCTCCAATGCCGTAGGGAGACGCATCACACACCAGTCTTATCGGTAGTGATGGGTTGTAGTGAGCCAATACTTCTCTTGAAGTGATTAGGTCTTTACTCTTCTGAAAGGCCCGCTTACATTCATCGCTCCATTTCCATGCTACTCCAGTTTGTAGTAGGGCGTTCAGTGGGTGCAGAATTGTGGACAAATTCGGCAAAAACTTATGGTAGTAATTCACCAATCCTAGGAATGACCTCAGTTGCGACACATTTTCAGGCGCTGGGGCCTTAACTGCCGCTTCAATTTTGTCAGGGGACTTATGTAACCCCTCTTCATCAATCACGTGGCCACAATACGATATCTGTTTCTTAAAAAACTCGCACTTGGGGCGATTGGCTCGTAGCCCATGTTCTCTTAGTCTAGTGAGCACCTGCTCTAGGTTGGCAAGGTGTTCACTGTCATTTTCACCTGTCACTAGGATGTCGTCCAAGTAACACTGAGTCCCCGGAATCCCTTGCAGGACTTGTTCCATCGCTCTTTGCCATATCGCCGGAGCTGATGCTACTCCAAATACCAATCGATGATACTGGTAAAGACCTTTGTGAGTGTTTATCGTGAGATACTTCCTGGAGGATTCTTCAACCTCCATCTGCAAATATGCTTGTGCTAGGTCAATTTTTGTAAAACGCTTCCCTCCAGATAGTGAGGCAAAAATATCTTCTATCCTCGGAAGAGGATACTGTACTGTGTGAAGGACTGGGTTCACCGTCACCTTGAAGTCCCCACGGATGCGAACCTTCCTTGGATCCTCAGACTTATTGTTTAACGTTTTTTTCATGACAGGAACGATGGGTGTCGCCCACTCGCTCCAGTCTACCTTAGATAACACGCCTGCATTCTCCAGATTCTCCAGCTCTGCCTCGATGGCTGGGCGAATTGCATACGGTACCGGTCTTGCTTTGAAAAACTTGGGAATTGCATTCTCTTCTATTTTTATCGAGGCGGTTACGCCTTTAAGAGTGCCCAGTTCTTGTTGAAATACCTCTTTAGCGTTAGCTAAGATTTTTGACAATCGTCCAGGTGTGACGTCGTCATCCTTTTTACCAGCCACAGTCAGTGCCTGAATGGAGTGCCAGTCTAAACTTATCTTTCTGATCCATTCACGTCCCAATAACGGTGGTCCACCATCTTGCAGTATGTACAGATACAATTTCTGTATTTCTTTGCCGTTGTATTCGACAGGCACCCTTATTTTCCCTCTGGGGTATACTTTCTGCCCCGTATATGTCTTCAAGACAATGGATGTGTCTTTCAAGCGTATGTGTGAGAATAGCCGCTCGTAGTCTCGTCGATTCATGACGGTCAGGGCTGATCCTGTATCCAATTCCATTTTGACTTGGGACCCTGCTATCGTGAGGGTGACCCAAATGGTTCGATGATCCTCTTTCGCGATTACGTTGTGAAGTTTGAGACAGCTTAGTCTCTTGTTCCCGGATTCACTATCGCTCTTCTGGTCTTCGGAACTACTGTCCGTCATCTTTTGTACTTTCCTGTACTGTTCCTTAGTAGCCTTTTTGTTGTCATTAGTCTTCTTTCCAGACCTGCAAACTCGTGCAATGTGTCCCATCTTTCCGCATTCCCTGCATATTTTGTCCTTGGACCAGCAGTCCTTCTGGCCATGGGTTGTTCTGCCGCAGCGATAACATTTTTCAAATCCCCGTGTCATTTCATGGGTGCCGTATTCCTGTGGCTTTTGCTGTATTTCCGCAGCTCCCCTTGCTGCTGCTTCGCACGACACTGCCAAGCTGAAAGCCTTATCTAGCGTCAGCTCTTTCTCTGAGAGTAACCTCTTCTGGGTTCCTTCACTCAGGAGTCCACAGACAAATTTGTCCCGTAGAGTATCTGTCAGTCCTGCTCTGAACTGGCAGTGCTTTGATAGCTTGCGTAGTTCCGTAAGGTAATCAGCATCTCTCATCTTTATACTGATTTCTCCTGTGGAATTTAAATCTTTCTGCTATCAGCAGCGGTGTAGGATTTAAGTGTTCCTGTAGGATATCAACAATTTCGTTAAAACTCTTCGCCATCGGTTTGGCTGGAGTGATCAGGTTCCGCAATAGGCCGTACGTTCTTGCGCCCATAAAGTTTAGTAGTACCGATGCCTTTTTCTCATCGGCTACTTCGTTTGCCTTGCAATATACTTCAACTCTTTCCACATACGTGGTCCAGTCTTCTATTGCATTATCGAAGGCAGTGATATTGCCAGTCTTCGGCATCTTGGAAATCCCGTGCTTTGCCTTCTTCCCCGATTGAACAAAGTGGCGCCTCCCGCGCTTTGCCTTCTTCCCCGCTGGATTAAGATGGCGCCTCCCGTGCTTTCTGTCTTCTCCGCTGCTGCTAGCGCTGTTGCTGGCGTTTTTATGCCTTGATGGCGACGCCCTATGGTCTTCGCGCACTTCCCCCCCCGTGCTGCTGCTAACGCCGCTCTCCGCGGTCCCCGTGGCAAACTGCAGCTCCTCGCGGCTTTCTGCGCTTCTAATTTCTTTTATTTTCCCGTCGTCAGAGCAAACCCTACGGGACACTTTCCTCCCTCTTCTCGGGTCTGTACGCTGCCCGGCTTCGTAGCACCGGCTGCGCCCTGTGTGCTCCACCCTCTCTCTCTCTCTCTCTCCTCTTCCCGACAACGCTGCTCGGCCCCGTTGAAAAGCCACCCTATCGAGCTCTAGCCCGCCGCAGCCCAGGAAGGATCAGTGTACTACCTGCCACCAGCCCGATTAGCTGGAACACCATAGACAGGATAACCAAGCCCCGCTCTCGACAGCCTCTCCTGCAAATTTTCAAATCCGATGAATCAGAGGCGGTTGCCCACGGTCGACGCCCATTTCTTCTGTTTGTTTTTTTTTCTTCTTTCTTCCTTCTGGCCTCAACCTCTGACAACTTCGCTTCAGGGATGGATCCCCATGAGGTGGTGCAGACTGTAGGTAAGTTCAGATCTGCTCGTCGCCAGTATTATGTCCGTGTGTAATTGAGACACGGACTGCAGGAGTTGGTTACAACAGGTGTTTACTGAGTGGAGACAAAACTGGAACGACTATGCAAAGTTACTGTACAGGCTTATATACGGGGTGGTCACTACTGGTACTGCAGTATACAGGGGCTGCAGAATATAGTTCCTTCTGCAAAGTACATACACTGCAGGTGTGAGGTGTGGGAGAAATGTTGGTCAGGACAGTGGGAGAACTCCCTGATCTTTAAAGGAAGAATTGAGAATTAAGGAATAGAAAACTGAAAGTGTCAAGTGGATTAAGGGGTCACATGACAAATATCCACTATCCTTTCACTGCCACTAGATGTCTCTACCATGCTTTGTAATCCCAGGCTCACCAGCTTGTGAAAAATGCCGCACCAGCGTTTAATTTTCTGAATTGAAACCAGCGATTTCAACAACCATTTATAAGGTGCAACTGTTCAAACATGCCAAACATTTGTCCCTGAATTTGATAGTAAAAGTATAAAAGGAAAATGGTTTGACATCGAACATTTAAAAATCCTATGTTAAAAGTACTTCAGAAATTAGCATATTTTTCTGTTCCTAAAGCCTGCTGCAAAAAATGCCACCTAGTTTGTATAACAAATGTAGCTAGCATTACTAGGGTTAATAACATGCATTGTGCCACTGAAATCTGGGGTGGAAAAATATTAATTTAGGGTGAAAAACAGCCCAATAGTGTGAATTAGAAAAGTCTCTAGGCTATTCAGGAACTCTAATTGCTTACTGCAGATGGCCTCAATTAATGACATCAGTCCAAGGGACAACAAATGAGCAATGGAGGGGTCAGGAGAAGTCTAATCTTTCATTCCGCAGGCCTCTCAGTCGTGGGGCTCCCTGATGCAAAACATACTTCCCAATAATGAAAATGCACACCACCACCCAAAATCAATTCTTTACTCCAACATTCTCTATTTTTTTCAGTGGATCTCAAGCTCCCAAATGCTGGTCTGAATGAATGAATGCAAATGTGATGGTTCAGAAGCTATTTTTAATCTGCACGAGGCCCATGCTAGTAACACTGCCTGAGGTGTGGAACTAGGGTCTTCCCTAATACACTGAATGTGTCGAGGTTTGCTAAGATGGGTGAGTCAGCTGCACAAGACGAGGTCACCAGAAGTCGACAGCACCAGCACAGGCCTTAGTGCAATGTAAAAGCAGCTTTAGTCAAGAATTTCTTCTAAATGTCCTATGTGTTTTTTATCCGGGGGGGGGGAAATTGCAAGGAAGAGGTTGCTTGGAGCAGACTAGAGGCCTAATGATGGTTGGTGAGCCAGGAGATGTAGGAGCTGAATGGCATGATAGTGGCAGATAGGTGTGGGGTCAAAATGGTCGAGAGTGGCAAAAGAATGGGGATGGTGAGGGAGAGAGTAGTGGGAAAAGAAGGATTTTTAAAAAGCAACGCGTGAGAAGAAGGGTCTCACGGCAATAAGAGAGGCAATACTCTTTGCTGCTGGGTCCAAATTGTATTTTAAGAAAGTTGTTGCTGAAACAATTTTGAAATGAGTGAATTTTGAATTCTACGGTTGTTGTGAAACTTACGAGATTAGTTCTTGGTGGGGTATTGGAGCTTGATGTGTTGGGAGTTGGAAAGACCGCTTGGGTGTGTGTTAAAATCAGCCAAAGATAAGTAGGAAAAAATGGGTAAGATAGACAAGAGTGATCGAGAAGCATGACTATAAAGTGCTACAGAAAATTTACAGGAAGTGTTACACGTACAGTAGTGTGTGCTGCACACAAGACTTTGATTATTATATAGATATATCTAGATTTTAAAAAGCTGCAGATTTCCACGGACCCTGCACTTGACTAGTGACACAACACATATAGCACATGTAAAAGATTGTAAAGAAAAATTACAACATATGAACAATAGTTACCACACCTCCAGTTCAGAAGAACCCAACTAAAAATGACTGGCTATTTTTTTTGAAATGATTGTTTTTGCATCTGTAACAAAGTGTGACACTTTGAAGTGCATATGGGAGTGTGACAGACAAGTGCTGGACACTGAACTTTTATATAGATTTAGGCAGGAGTCAAAGTTAAGGTTTCATAACTACAAGTTGACAAAAAGCACTGGTCTGCAGTAAAAAAAAACACTAATTCACATTACGGTTACTTTGTGGCAATGACGATGCAGCTTTTACACACACAATATCCATCAGAGGCATTTAGTGAAAATTCCTGCTACTCATTCCAAACACATCCAGAACTCTTCAGCACAAACCAGAAACATATTTATGCGAGTGCCATTCCCAAGTACGGGCTGGTGTCAGAATGCTTTCACTGGTCTACCGTTGACACTGCTCCCAAGCTTAGCACACAAGTGTTTCTCTCCCCCGCTCCTCCCCACAACCCCTTTCCCGAAGGCAGCAAATGCTTGTTGGGGTAGGATTCCATAGGTTTTGGGGAACATCAGGTACAGTGCCTGTAAAGTCTGTGGGTTGTATAGCGAAGTAATACACAGACTACAAGAGTAACTTTAACAGGACTTTACTATTCGAAGGTCAGGGCGAATCTGCCCAATAAATCCTGACACCGCACTTATATACCGGTGTGGTCACCGTTGGTATTACAGTATACAGCAGCCAAGGCAAAGTAGTGCCACACAAAATAGTTCTCTTAAAGGTGGACGGTTACATACAGTAGTTCTCTTAAAGGTAGAATAGTTACATACACTACAATCCTCCCTTTTTAGCTTACAACATACTTATTCCCCATTAACATAACATCATAACATATATACAACTTTATGCAAAACAGTTCACAGATTCAGTCTCTCTGGAGGTTTCCTGACTCTATCCGGATAACGCCTCAGTGGTGTAGTATTTTTCGGCGGGGCAGTAGGTTCTTCTGGTAAGGTCGAGTCGACTTGAAGGACAGTGTCAGGTTCATCTGATTCCAGTATCACCAGATCGGAGGTAGGTGTTCTGGGTATCTCTGCTTCAACATTAGCAGTGTAAGGTTGTGGAGTAGGTTGGCTCTTTGTGGATGACCCTATGATCTGGTCAACATGGTGCCTTATTATGCTGTCACCAATGTCCACGGTATACAGCAGCGGCCCTAGCCTTTTTACAATAGTTCCAGGCTGCCATTTCTCGGTACGGTAGTCCCGGGCCAAAACTTGTTGACCTATCTGAAAAGATCTAGTTGGCCTTTCATTCATGCCCTGGAATTGCCGGTTCTCTACGTCCCTTCTGACGTTTGGCTTAATCAAATCCAGCCGGCATCTCAGTCTTCTATTGAAAAACATCATGGCGGGAGTTTGATTTGTGACCGCATGTGTTGCATTCCTGTACGCCAACAAGAAGTTATCTACTTTATGTTGCAAGTTGATGTTTTCATTACCCATGGCCTTTATGGCCTTCTTGAAGGTCTGGACAAACCTTTCAGCTAATCCATTGGTGGCGGGGTGGTATGGGGCGGACGTGTAGTGCTTGACCCCATTGCTTTTTAAGAATTTCCTGAATTCTTCGGACACAAATTGCGGTCCATTATCAGAACAGACCTGTTCCGGCAGCCCATTCCTGGCAAACATGGTCCTTAATACTGTGATGGTTTTTTCCGTGGTGGTGGAGGACATCTTTATTACCTCCGGCCACTTGGAGTGTGCATCCACCGCTAATAGAAACATTGAATCCATAAATGGACCAGCAAAGTCGATGTGTACCCTTTGCCAAGGAGATGAGGGCCACTCCCATGGATGCAGAGGAGCTTGTGGTGGCGCGTTTTGGATCTTCTGGCATCCTAGACAGCTCTTGGTTATTTCTTCAATGTCTCCATCAATACCTGGCCACCACACAAACGCTCTTGCTAGGTTCTTCATTTTCACTCCACCCAGATGCCCTTCGTGAAGCTCCTTTAGCACCTTATGCTGAAGTTTGGGTGGAATCACCACTCTCGATCCACACATCAAGGTCCCTCGGCACACTGACAGCTGTTCTTTTCTTTGCGAAAATGCTGGCAGCCACCTTAGACAGTACCCCTGAACGTTCAAGCTCTTCCAGTTCTGCCTCCACAGCAGGTCGTATCGCGTAAGGTACCGATCTGGCTTTGAAATATTTTGGGCTTGCATGTTCTGCAATCTTGATTTTTGCTTTAATTCCTCTCAGTGTTCCCAGTCCTTGCTGGAATACCTCTTTAGCTTCGTCCAATATTCTGGACAACCGTTCAGGTTTGACCTCTTCCTTTCCGGAATCTACCGTCATTGTGTTTAGCGAATGCCAGTCTATCTTTATTTTCCTGATCCATTCCCGTCCCAGAAGTGGTGGACCTCCCTCGGGCAGCACATACATGTCCATCCTTTGGTGATCTTTGTCCTTGTATCTCACCTTGACTTCTATCTTTCCGATGGGGTATACTTTGTGCCCCGTGTATGTCTGCAATACCATCTCCGTATCCCGTAGGGGAATATGTTTGAATAACTTTTTGTAATCATGCTTATTCATGACCGTCAGCGCCGATCCGGTGTCCACTTCCATCTTCACTTGGACTTTTGCAATCTGTAGTGTGATCCAGATAATTTGTCGGTCAGCTTCTTTACTCACATTGTGAATCCTCAGACTACCCAGTTCCTTGCTGTTGGAGTCTGCGTCTGAATTCTGTTTATCTGGACTCTTCCCAGTCACCTCATGTACCTTTCTGTACTTCTTCTGCGGTGACTTATTATTGCTGGTCTTCTTTCCTGCCCAGCATACCTTAGCTATGTGGCCAAGCTTGCCACATTTCCTACATTCCTGGTTTTTAACCCAGCATTGGTTCTGGTCGTGTGTTGTCTTCCCACAACGATAACATTTCGTTGTACTCGAAGTCATTTGATCCACTCTGAGTACCGCTGTCTTCCGCTGCATTTCCGCCATGCCTCTCGCTGCGGCTTCGTGCGATGCTGCAATAAGGACAGCCTTATCAAGTGTAAGATCGTTCTCTTCGAGCAGTCGTTTTTGTGTTCCTTCTTTCGACATCCCGCACACGAACTTGTCTCTCAGTGCCTCTGGCAGATTTACCCCAAACTGGCAGTATCTTGCTAGCCTCCGCAGTTCAACCAGGTACTCCGCGTTGCTTTCCTCTTTTCGTTGCGTTCTCACGTAAAATTTAGATCGTTCCGCTAACATCAGCGGTGCGGGGTTAAAATGATCCTTCAGGACAGCAACAATATTAGCGAAAGACTGATCTGCCGGTTTAGCTGGTGATAGAAGATGCTTCAATAACCCGTATGTTCTCGCACCCATTAAGTTTAGTAAGGTTAGAGCTTTTTCATAATTTGCTAACTTATTGGCCGTACAATATATCTCGATGCATTCTACATACGTGGGCCAATCTTCCACCTGGGCATCGAACCCGTTGATGTTACTACGCTTAGGCATCTTCACCTCTTCCTGAGAAACAACAACAATATTCTTTAACTTTTTCTTTTTTCTTTTTCCAAGATGGCGGTTTCCCGCGCTTATCTTCTTTCCCCGCCCACTTTCAAAATGGCAGTTCCCGCTTCTGTCTTCTTCCCCGCCTACTGGCGGCTTCCCGCGTTTCTTCCCCTGGCGGGAGGGGTAAGCTTTCCCTCGGGCGACGGCCGCTGGCTTTCGCGGTTCGCAGCCTGTGCGTCGGCTTCAGCGCGTTCCCTTCTCTCGGCAGGGCAACCGGCGCTGGGTACAACCCGTTGGTGGCGAACAGTTTCAGCCGCTGGGCTGGTTCTCGCTCGGCCTTCCTTGATCGGGCTCTGTCTCTCCCGCTCGCTCGGGCTCCCAATCGCGCCTCCCAGCCCTCTCGCAGCCCGGTGCTTCCCTCCCCGGCTGCGTTCTCCGCGGTTTATTTATTTTGTCTCTTCCCGCGCCCTACGATCCCGGTCGCCGCTTTTCGTGGCCCCGGTCGCTGCCGGCCTTTTTCGCCGGTCGCGGTCTAGCTGTCTCTCGACGCCGTTGCGTCTCCCAGCCCGCTTGTACCGTGGCTTCCGTGCTCCACGCTGCCCCCGCCTCAGCGCCTCTGGGCCCGACTTCTGTCCGGCTCCTTTCCCCCCCCGACCGTGGTCGAGTTCACCGCCCTTCTCCTTCGTTGATTTTATTTATTTTCCCTTTACTCACAGTCACCATGGCCGACTTGCTTCTCGTGCTGCTCGGCTCAAGCACCACCGTAGCAGAAGGGACAATCCGTGCCTGTTGCTGATGGAAGGCTTCGTGTCTGAAGTCTTCCTTCTTTCTTGCTGTGCAGACTCGAGTTTCCTCTCAGCAGAACGACGAGGGCGGTTGCCTCTTCTCGACGCTTCGTTAACTGCTTCGGACGTATTGCTGCACGCAGGGTAAGATCGAACTCGTCGCCACTGTAAAGTCTGTGGGTTGTATAGCGAAGTAATACACAGACTACAAGAGTAACTTTAACAGGACTTTACTATTCGAAGGTCAGGGCGAATCTGCCCAATAAATCCTGACACCGCACTTATATACCGGTGTGGTCACCGTTGGTATTACAGTATACAGCAGCCAAGGCAAAGTAGTGCCACACATAAAATAGTTCTCTTAAAGGTGGACGGTTACATACAGTAGTTCTCTTAAAGGTAGAATAGTTACATACACTACAGTGCCCAAGAGGCATTCATCATGTACAAGTTTAAAGCGAATGTCAGCGGGCTACTTGATTATGAGGGAAATCACTGCTGAGCCTGACCCAATGCCCACATATGCAAACTTTCAACAGGAGTCACACAATAATGATAAGCAGCAAGAACTCGGGCTGATTTTTTTTCCTTTGCTTCCTAAGCCAAGATACTGAGGCCAATTATAACACTCCCACCACTGCCCTGGCTGAGATCAGCTAATTCAGTAGAGATTGGGGATTAAATCCATGACTTATGTGATCCCCATGAATGAATTGTTCAAAGTCTTAAACATGTAAACCATATGGAGTCTGCTAGAACACATGCATTAATTTGAAGCCCAGATACTTACCTGGAATGGCACCATTTAAAAAATATTATATATATATTTTTTTTAAAAGAAGGCCCACCAAATGTTCTCTCTCATCAGCCTGCAACATCCAGAAAGACAGGGAGGTGACTTCCTCTCTGATCTGTACCAGTACCATCATTCAACTGGTAATGGGGCAGAATGCCTTGGCCTATTAATAAATAGCAGAGCTTACTGGGAGCAACTGTTCTGTACTAGACAGATTCGGAAGAAGTCTGAATAGTTCCTAATAGATCCAAACAAAATTGAAAAGTTAGTTTGCTGCTCGTTGCAAACACGTCCAAATCTCTTCATCACAAACCGGAAACATATTTACAGGATTGATAAACAGAAATTAAGTTCTACGATTTGTATCTAACATCTGTTATAAGTGTCTGCAGGCTGCAAATACTTTTATGAACATACTTATGCAAAAAAAGTATGGCAATAAAAAAAAAAGAATCATTCTGCAGAATCGCTCACACCGTGACACCTGCTACAGTTATAACAGAATGAAGCACTCAGCTCACCATGGCTAAAATCTTCCGTTTCCTTACCTGCTCCCCAAGCGCAACTTCTTTTCATAGATTACTCCATATTATCCATTTCATAGCTTCCGGGCTTGCATCCAGAAGCAGCTCTGACCACAAGACTCTTCACAGCCTTTGCCAATGCGGCTGTGTGGCCACCTAGTGGGGACTGAAGTGTGACCAGTAGTCGAACCCCTGCCAATTTCTCCTCCTTTCCATTAGATATACACCCTTGATTCTGCTCAGATCTGCGCGAGACAAGATCAGCATCTCACCATCTGGGACAAAGCCAGAGTATGAATCTCAGCCATGGCTGATCTCCCAGTTCATTGAGTGCCGTGTAAATTCACTGTGCCACCCAATGGTCACCAATTTAAATGCAGCAGGGTCAGGGAAGTAGCTTTCATATCATCGTCATCGCTGAGGGTCTTGCACAGAATATACTTCAACCACTGTAACACTTCCAACTGACACTGGAGTGGGAACTTTTTACAAAATGGCGGGTACATAAATATCTTGTGACTTATGTAGCACGTGCATGAATAGCTCCATTAAAAAAAACCTTCAAGTTCTTCTCTTCATTTAAAGTCAGTCATGGAGCCTAGGTTGTGTATTGTGTACATGTTTCACACTATTCGAATAAGATCAAGCCTCCCAAGCGACAGCTTCTCCTGCTTTCTTGGTAGATATTTGCCAAACTGAAACCAGAATCTAGGAACTCTTCCAACCAAGAACAGTGTGCATCAATTTTGTAGAAGTATTCTGAAATAATTAACTTTGGATTTTGTTAGAATGCCCTGCCAAACCGAAAATCTGGCACTGCAGCTTATGGTTAGACTGAAGTCAAGCTGATGGAATACTGCCAATGTACATTTTACAATTCCAATGGTGCAGTCCAAGAGTTAGATTCTCAAACTCATTTTCAATTCATTTTTCCCAATGGAATTATTTTTTCTTTCTTGTACTTGTTAGAAATAAAAATAAATAAACAACCTATAATCCTAACGCATTATGGGCCATTTCACAAATTAAAGGCTCCATGGTCTCTGCAAATAGTCCAAATTACTCAACTATCAACTTGAAGAGAATATATATTGTCTGAAAATGATAAATGTCATTTGTTACAAATAAGGTACGTAATAAGGAATAAATGTTAGTCTGGATAATAGATAAATATCGTACTTAAATACAGGCTGTGCATTTTAAGCACAATAAACAGTTACAGTTTGGGATGCAGCCTATATGTGAGTTATTGATCATTTTTTTCTCCTGAAAGTTGGGCTCAAATTCGTGTAGATCCTAGATGCAGGTAAATATGTAATTTTCAGTACTAATAGATTTTGACTCAGGAAAAGAAAATCAAAAAAGCATACATAATATTGGTAAAAATAAGAGTCATCAGTCAGGGTTGCTTCCATTAAAACAGAATGGCATGATGCTCCTTATGATAACATTACAGAAATTAATAACTCAACTAAATATATTTGTACAACATAGTGAACCAGTGTATGAACAAAATATCTCATGATTGAGTTAACAATCTAGATCTATTATGTGGGAATGGAATTCTGGTTCAGTAAGGAACAATGCATCACAAGTGAATGTTACTTGGGCTGTTTAAGCAAGTTTAGTATCACAGTACACAACAAGCCTTTAAATGTCATCTATAATGAAGCTTGATGCCATCTAAAACCGTATGCAAGCTTAATTTTCTTTTGCAGAGGTATAGGAGTAGAAATGGTTGGTTGGGGGGGGGGGGGGGGGGAAATTGGACTTTAAAATGACACCTTGCTGAGAGAAAGCTGTTCCGTGATATGTTGGCGAAGTGTGGGACCCCCAGTTGTTTATTATTTCTGCACAGAGATGATGAAGTGGTGACAGAATATTGTACGAGTCAAAATATTTTACTTAGGAGGAAGGGTATGCTGAGCATGAATCAGAAATAGAAGCCCTGATATTAATGGGAGGTGGGCGGCAGTTTTGCAGTCGGGAAGACCGGGTTTTCCTCAGATCCTGCCAAATTTAACGGCAGGATCTGATTACCATTTTTGAGAGGCTTGTCAGGCAGGTAGGCCTGCGGCACCAGCCCGCAGCCAGGGAACAGAGAGGAGGAAGAGAGAGATGGGGGGTTCGGGGAACATCGATGGGGAGGGACCAGAAAGATTGGAGGAGGAGGGGACATCGGATCACGGGGGGATTGGGGGGTTCGATTGCTGGGGAGGTTAACAGGTTTGCTTGGGGGCAGGGGGAAGTACTCCGGCTCCTCCTGGCCCACAAGCAGAGCTGGAAAAGCACTTCCCTATTCCATGCAGCAGTCCTTGCCTCCCTTTAGCTGCCGGGTTTTCCAAGGCGTGGGAAACTCGGCCGGCCGGTCAGCCAGCGCTAGAATTAGAACAGAGAAAAAAATCTTTGGCACACTGCTTCATTAAAATATTTACATGAACGACCCCCCCACGCCCCCCGTCTTGCCTCCGTTAAAACTGGAAGTGAGTGGGTTGGAGGCAGGTTGGGTTTGGGTTTGAGATCTGCCATCCCAACTGAGGTCAGCTAACTCAGCACAGGTGGCCGACCAAACCTGGGACCTTCCTGAGCAGTGTAGTTCAGTACCACATTGAGCAATACACTTACCAATGGGGCAGATGCAGTTAATAGGTTTAATGTAAATACAATAAACCCCATATAACAGCTGAACAGTCGCATATGGTAACAGGATATATTGAAGAAATCAAAAAAAAAAAACACATTTGGATTTTCTCGTTAAAAACTCGCAACCTTTGTCCTCAGTTTCCAGAGTTCTGAGGCAGATTTGCTAGTATATATGACATGGCAGATACAAATCTGCCACTGATTCCAGTTGGTAACTGAATATCCCCCAGCAAATGAATGGGCTTGGGCGTTGGTCTGTGTAAACCTGGAGGGAAACCATCAATACTCAGTTGAATAGAAAAGGGAAAAATTGAGTTCACTGTGTGGACATCAGGGCAACAGCCCTGCAATTATATAAAATAGCATGAACCGTATTTGCTTTGTTTCATTATTTTCATATATTTTGCCACTAAAAATGTTTCATCTAGCACACATCCTCTTAAAAGTACTTTTAAAAAAACCCAGAAATGTCCTGCTGTTTTGATCTAGATAACCTGTTCTTTTCCCCAGGGCAAGATCTGGGGATTTTCAAGCAGCTGTCAATCTACAGAGATTCCCCATAGCAATTAAATGACCTCAGGATGTACCTATTTGAACCATTTTCCCCACAGGGAATACCTGAACAGTGGTCTTAAAAAGAGACAAACCAGGTTCACACGATAATTACACACGAGGAAGGCCATTTAGCCTATCTTAATTCATCTATCTAGAGTGAGATCCTACCCCCTCCCCCAAATGTAGCATCCATTCTGATCATTTTCAACACCATTCATGGAGTAAGCTTGCCGTCTATTTTTCCTTCCTATGTATAGCACTTGTCTGTATTAAATTTCATCTGCCATTATACTGCCCACTTGCACATGTTGTCCAACTCAGTCTGAAATTTCTGAACTACCTCTGCTAAATCCAGTGCTATTTGAGTTTGACATCATCTGCAAATTTGACCACTTTGCATTGAATTTATGAATACAGATACAGTAATTTATTACAAATACTAATTAGAATCATGGCTGACATGACTATTAAAAATGGAGAAGTGTTATCCAACAAAAACTCAACGTACAAAAATGAATAGTTTCTTTAGAATATTCTTTGCATATATGGAACTAGTGTTGGAAACACAGAAAATGGCCATTAACTTCCATTATGGTAGGAAACGAGAAACTCACACCCCTGTTCATAATTGTAATGATAAATTGCAATTCTAAATGTAAAATATTAGCAATTAAATGAAAAGCTGATGGGGGGGGGTGGTGGGGGGGTTAATGCTTAATATCAAATTAAATAATTATCACACAAACTAAGTTCTAAACAGATGTACAGAGCTCTTCAATGGCCAAACAAGTAAAGGCACTTCTCTGTATGACACCAAGCCATACAGAGCAAAAGTTCCACATTCGATTTCTGGCATGTGCTGATAAATATGGACTAAGAAGGCAATTCAATGCATTTTAGCACAGCATCCAACTGATTATTTTAGGGTTTTTCAACTCCACTATCCTACGCAGAAGTTTATTCCATGCGTTCTTGATGTTATGGACTTCCTGACATCAGCCCTTAATTTACCTTTTATCAGTTTGAACTCTTGTCCTAAAGGCACAATTTCATTTCACGTAATTTTCCACACTTACCTTTTCAATACAATTTATCTTGTATATCTCTGCATTGCTTCAGTTTAAGGCTGAAAAGCCCAAACTTCTCTGACCTTTCCCTATAACTCAGTCCTCCGTTGCTAGGGATCATTATCATCGCTCATCTCTGAACTGCCTCCAGGAATTAAACATAGAAGATAGGAGCAGGAGTAGGCCATTCGGCCCCTCGAGCCTGCTCCGCCATTCAATGCGATCATGGCTGATCATCCAAGTTCAGTACCCTGTCCCTGCTTTCCCCCCATACCCCTTGATCCCTTTAGCCTTAAGAAATATATCCAACTCCTTCTTGAATATATTTAATGAATTGGCCTCAACTGCCTTCTGTGGTAGAGAATTCCACAGGTTCACCACTCTCTGGGTGAAGAAATTCCTCCTCATTTCTGATCTAAATGGCCTACCCCTTATCCTTAGACTGTGGCCCCTGGTTCTGGATTCCCCGACCATCGGGAACATCCTTCCAGCATCTAGTCTGTCTAGTCCTGCCAGAATTTTATAAGTTTCAATGAGATCCCCTCTCATTCTTCTAAACTCCAGCAAGTACAAGCCCAATCGACCCAATCTCTCCTCATACATCATTCCTGTCATCCCAGGTATCAGCCTGGTGAATCTTCGCTGAACTCCTTCCATGGCAAGAATATCCTTCCTCAGATAAGGCGACCAAAACTGCACACAATACTCAAGGTGTGGTCTCACCAAGGCCCTGTACAACTGCAGCAAGACATCCTTGCTCCTGTACTCAAACCCTCTCGCTATGAAGGCCAACATACCATTTGCCTTCTTAACCGCCTGCTGCACCTGCATGCTTACCTTCAGCAACTGGTGCACAAGGGCACCCAGGTCTCGTTGTACTTCCCCTTCTCCCAATCTATTGCCATTCAGATAATAATCTGCCTTCCTGTTTTTGACACCAAAGTGGATAACCTCACATTTATCCACGTTATATTGCATCTGCCATGCTTCTGCCCAATCACCCAACCTGTCCAAATCATCCTGTAGTTTCTCAGCATCCTCCTCACAGCACACACACCCACCCAGCTTTGTGTCGTCTGCAAATTTGGAGATATTACATCTAGTTCCCTCGTCTAGATCATTAATATATATTGTGAATAGCTGGGGTCCAAGGACCGATCCCTGCGGTACCCCACTAGTCACTGCCTGCCACTCGGAAAAAGACCCGTTTATTCCAACTCTTTGCTTTCTATCTGCCAACCAGTTCTCTATCCAAGTCAATACCTTGCCCCCAATCCTATGTGCCTTAACTTTACACGCTAATCTCTTATGTGGGGCCTTATCGAAAGCCTTCTGAAAGTCCAAATACACCACATCCACTTGTTCTCCCTTATCTATTTTACTAGTTACATCCTCAAAAAATTCCAGATTAGTCAAGCACGATTTACCTTTTGTAAATCCATGTTGACTTTGTTCGATCCTATCACTGTTTTCCAAGTGCTCTGCTATTACATCTTTTATAATGGACTCTAGCATTTTCCCCACTACCGATGTCAGGCTTTAGCTACCGATGTCATTAGCTACCCTCCAATCCATGGGTACTGTTCCAGATTCCATCGAACGTTGGAAGATGATCAGCAATGCATCTACTATTTCTAGGGCCATTTGCTTAAGTACCCTAGGATGTAGATTATCAGGCCCTGGGGATTTATCGGCCTTCAATCCCATCAATTTCCCCAACACCATTTCCCTACAAATACTGATTTCTTTCAGTTCCTCCCTTTCATCAGACCCTATGTTCCCCGACATTTCTGGGAGGTTATTTGTGTCCTTCTTTGTGAAGACAGAACCAAAATATGTATTTAATTGGTCTGCCATTTCTTTGTTCCCCATTATAAATTCCCCTGATTCTGACTGCAAGGGGCCTACGCTTGACTTCACCAATCTTTTTTTCATTGAGAATTGAATGTCTCATTTGTCTCTCAGGTGACCAGAACTGGACACAATATGCAAGTTACAGTCTCTGAGCATGTCGTCTCCTGACATATGCTCTGCTGTTTGATGATATAGTCCAACATTCTATGTGGTTTGTTGCATGCTGATCTAGAGTGAATGGGCATGTTGATCTTCCCGTCTACTAAAACCCTTAAATCATTTTCAACTTCATCTTTAACCATTGAACTGGAGATGGCTGCTGGAAAGTGTTTTGGGGGGGGGGGGGGGGGGGGAGATAATCAGGCGACCACCAGATGGGAGCAAGTATTAATAACTCTTAATATTTGGATTGATTCATGTCAGATGAGAACTATTTTAAAGCTACAGTGGCTCATAATGGTCAAGAATCAGTAGAATGGAGCAGAAGAAGCCCATCCTAGCACAAGCCATCATGAAGATGGTTACAGTTGCAGTGAAGGTTAATTTCAGGAATCCACAGCTTGTGCACTTCCGCTTATTTCTACAGCTTGTCTTAAGTCTTAGTTTTATCAAGAAAAAAAGCAATTGCCAGGCGTCCTGAAATTAACTTCATTCAACTCCGAGTTAAGAACATAAGAAGAGCAGGACATAAAGCCCCTCGAGCCTGCTCCGCCATTCAATAAGATCATGGCTGATCATCAACCTCAACTCCACTTTCCCGCCCGATCTCCATATCCCTTGATTCCTCTGGAGTCCAAAAATCTAAAATGTCCACACAGGAAGAATCAAATAAAAATTATATGCAATGCAACAAATAGGTGTCCAGTCTTCCCCATCTGTCACTTTGAACAACTATAGCCCAGTACTGTACATCTTTAAGTTTACTGGTATTCCCTACAGTTCAGCTGCTTTCATACCCACTCTAGTGTTGCCAATTCCCGGTGCAAGGATCTCGTGTAGCCAGCTGTAACTCGAAGATAAACCTGCCAGGTTTTCCAAGGCCGGCTGGTTAAGAAAAACATGAGGACGACAACACAAGTCCAGTTCAATTGTAGTGCCAAGGAACTACGTTCAGACATCATTAGTTTGGCAACAGCCTTGGCTTTTCTAGTAATTATATAAATACACAAACACTCAGACACTGCAAGCTCTTATTGTATCTATGCATGTGGTGAAGTCGGACCATGGTTTACATACACATCATAAGGGCTTCAAAATTAGTCACCAATTCGCCAGGAGCAAGTTACTTTACAGCCTTGATAGCTGAAAACAAAGTAATACCCAAGTTTGCAAGAAACACCCTAACATTTGTCACACCACGTTCAATTCTTCAATGCCTTCTACTCTGGAGAATTTCATTAATTTTGCTTCAAATTTCCACCCTTCCCTTGCCTTTGCGTGGTCCATCTCGGAGAATAGGCTGTCCACTGACATCTATTATAAGCCCATCAATTCCTATAACTACCTCGATTATACTTCTTTCCACCCTGCTTCCTGCAAGGACTCCATTCCCTTCTCCCAGTTTCTCCGGCTACATCACATCTGCTCTGATGATGCCACCTCCCATACCAGAGCTTCTGAAACGTCTTCCTTTTTCCTCAGCTGAGGATTCCCCTCCACTGTGGTAGGCAGGACCCCCTAACCCATTTCCTGTATTTCTGCCCTCACGCCCTCCTCCTCTCTCAAAACTGTGAGAGTTCCCCTCGTCCTCACTTTCCACCCCAAAATTGTGAGAGTTCCCCTCGTCCTCACTTTCCACCCCATGAGCCTCTGCATTTGACAGATCATCTTCCGCCATTTCCATCACCTCCTCCTCTTTCAGCATTCTGAAAGGATTATTCCCTCTGTGACACATATTCTACTGTCCACAACACATAGTCCACTCTTCCATTGCCCCAGGGTCCCCTTCCCATGCAACACAGTAGGTGCGACACCGTTCACTTCGTCCCACACCACCGTCCAGGGACCCAAACACTCCTCCGCATGTGACAGAGATTTACTTGCACTTCCTTCAACCTAGTTTACTGTATTCGCTTCTCACAATGTGGTCCCCTTCCCCCTCCCCCACCCCATTTCTTTCACTCTGTCCCTTCTTACAAATTGTTTATCTTTAATATTATCCAATATTAAAGAAGTGCTATGCCTAAAACATCACCTTTTTTTCCTTTGCTTATAGATGCTGTCTGACCTGTTGAGTGTTTGCAGCATTTTCCATTTTTGTTTCAGATTTCCACCATGTTCAGTTTTTTTTTTGTTTCATTCTTCATTGTTTGTTTGGTTTCTGTATTTCCCATCTTACCCACGGATACCAAAGGGCATAATTTCAATTTTATTTCTTAATAAAGTTACACTCTGTAGTTAAAAGTTCATGAACTTTCCACTGAATTCGAGAATTTTAAAAACATTTTTGAGCGCCGTGTCAGTACTCCGCTCCAGATTCTTCCAGCCCCTCTTCAGCTGTAGTTAAAAAAATTTAAAGGTGTGTGTGGGGGGGGGCGGGGTGCGGGGGGAGAACAACTTTTCCATTGTAAATTCAACACCAGGCAAGACTTTCAGTTTTTCCCCCAATCATTAATGAATGGATTAAACATTGGCAATTTGAACCAATAGCTGAGTAGTGCTATCAGATGTGCTTTATTAGTACTGTATACAGTAACAGAAATATGCATGCCAAATACAGAAAAATTCTAAAGTCAAATGATGGGTGGACAGAAATCTGATCGGTTCGTGGACCCCTGGTGGTCTAATGACCATACCATTTCAAAAACCAATGGTTTAAAAGTGAGATACTGAAGGAAAAGGGAAATAATTTAAAAAGATACATTATAAATTAAGCCCAAAAATGTAGGGAGCGTGACTGGGGTTGGAAGGATAGCTTACAGGGGATTAACAATAAAGTAGTAATTAAAACAGGATCGGCGAGCTAATACTAATAGGATCATACTGTACAGTTTTTTTCAATATACTAGCTTTGGCAATAGGAAACTGGCATGTTTTAAATAATAGATGTTCAATAATGTGAATAGAAATATTACACCAATCATTTAACCAGCTTTTTATAACTTGACATTTCAGTAGCTGTTAGAGTCAGTTTTAATCATAGAAAGTACAGCACAGCAGGTGCCTGTGCTAGCTGTTCAACTGGATCTATCTATCATAATTCAATTTCCCTACCCTTTTATATTCTTCCTTTTAAAATATTTATTTGATTCCCTTTTTAATTATGTAATAATCTCTGGCTCAATAGTTACTTATGGTAAAGCATTCTAAGTTCTAATAACGCTCTGTATGAAATGTCTCCCAACTTTCCCCTTTGTTCTTTTAGTGTTAATTTTGAATTTATGCCCTCGTTACCCATTAACCAACCAGTGGGAACAATCTTTCATTATTTACTCTTAAAACTTTCACAATTTTGAAAACCTCTATTAACTACCCGCCCCTTAATTTTTCTGCTCTAGTGAAGAATAGGCACATTTTTTTTAACCTTTCTTTATAACTATAACCTTTAATTCCTCATATCATTCTAGCGAATTTTCATTGTACTCTTTCCACAGCTTGAATATCCTTCTGATAATAGGGTGATCAGAACTGTATGCTATACTCCAACTATGGCCTAATTAATTATATTCATTATAATTTATTCTTCGCTCCTGCAAAATTTAAAGAAACTATTATCTTATGGGATAGTACAAAAAAATGATCACGCTGTGTAGAAGATTTTAAAATTAATTTTATAAATTTTTTGTGCTGAACAAGGTGAGAGATCTCAGTTTGAGGAGTAGAATGCTTCTGCACTTTCGAGACTCAGACTTAGATTTTCCATCTGTGTTATTTTAACACTGGCACTAACTCATTTAAAATAAATGGGTTACGCATGCCATTCAGATCACCCCAATTGAAAAGTCCACGGTTTAGTATTTGCACCAAGCATTACCAGGTCAAGCATAACACAAGCCAAAGGCAGAGCAGAAATCCCTGTATTCTTCCCCAACAATTTGCATAACCCAAACTTCTAAAAATGTAACCCCTACTCAACGAGTCCAATTTGGTACCAGTTTGCAGACAAAACTGCAAGAGCAGACTGGGATAGCTTGACCATCAATTTTCCTTTCAACACCATTAAACAACCGTCTGCAGTGAGATTTTACCATGCCAAGTCAGTGTAGAGTAATGTATTTACAACATTGTGTACTGCACAAAAGTACTTCGATGAGCTACAGATGCTGCTTCTACTGAAATCCGTAAAGCAAGTCCGATCTGTTGACTTCTATAGCAAGATCAAAGTCAGTCTTGGACTGTCCTCTGACCCAATTTAGTTCTATGTTATACATCGATTTGAAAAAGGGTTAAGAAAAACTGACCCTGACTTATTTTTAGATCATTTTATCGTAAAGAATAATCTTTTAGAACAACCACAATTTTTCCTCAAAGTTCTCCGATCATTCCTCCCATGTGCTACATGCAAATGAGCACGTGCAACACTGATTTCATGTCCCTTTAAATCTTCTGGTACGTGTTCATATCTGATCTCTACTACCCTTGTGGCAAGCACTCATCCACATACTTAGTGATTTGGATAGTCAACATCAACAACAACTTGCATTTATACAGCGCCACTAACGTAGTAAAATGTCTCACGGTGCGTCACAGGAGCATAATCAAACAAAAAAATTGATACCCGAGCCAAAGAAGGAGACATTAGGACAGGTGACCATAAGCTTGGTCAGAGGTAAGTTTTAAGGAGTGTCTTAAAGGAGGAAAAAAAACGACTTGCATTTATATAGTGCCTTTCATGACCTCAGGGCGTCCCAAAGTGCTTTACAGCCAATGAAGTACTTTTTCTGAAGCGTACCCACTGTTATAATGTAGGAAACACGGCAGCCAATCTGCTCCCACAAACGGCAACGTGATCATGCTTTTCAAATCCCTCCGTGGCCTTACCTCACCCTATCTGTGATCTCCTCCAGCCCTACAACCCTCTGAGAACTCTGCACTCCTCTTCATCCCCAACTTCCTTTGCCCCACCATTGGTGGCCGTGCGTTCAGCTGTCTAAGCCCTAACTTCTGGAATTCATGTTGTGGCGAAGGAAGTCGGGGATGGACAAGAGGCCAGAATTGGAGCAGCACAGAGTTCTCAGAGGGTTGTAAGGATGAAGGAGATCATAGAGATAAGGTGAGGCAAGGCCACGGAGGGATTTGAAAACCAGGATGGGCCAGGAAAAAGATGGGGAACAACAAATAATCATCACACATCCAACCTCCCCTATTCAAGGGTCTCACAATAGGTGTATACCCGCATTCTTCTGTAACCTAATGAGGTGCAGGACTGTTTTGGCATAACTGTAGAATTGTTTCCATCAATGCAACACTGGGCCCAAACAAATATTTACTGCATATCACAGAATTTTACCACGCACAGAGGTAGACCACTCAGCCCATTGCACCTGTGCCAGTTCTCTGAGCAGTAAACAAATACATAAAACCAATTTCCTGCTAAAATTACAGAACATAAAAGCAAGTGCAACACTTTCAGGAAGAGACACAACGTTGTTGCAAGTGCAATACTTGTTAATCACAGAGTAAAGAAACCCACAACCAGTGGCAGACAGAAGACTAAATAGAAGCATTGGTGGCTAACTCATAAAAAGCCAGAACATGACATACATTAAACCAAGACAGCGGTTTGTGTTAGACAAGCAGCAAATGGGGTTAAACTCAAAACATGTAGTGATGCAGAAAATGTTAAATGTTTTCAAATATCTTCAAAGATTATGAGTTTGCTGAAGTGATTACAAAGCTCCCAGTGCAATACCATCTCTACAAAATTCTCAGAGTACAAAGAGTGAAGCACATTGCAAATCCACTGAAATGTGGGGCACATATTCCCCAATTATTCACATGGTATGTGCCACCAACGCAAACTATGGAATACTGATACATTTTCTAGGAAAAGTGACAAAAATATTTGTATCTTATTTTAACAGGCCTCCAGAGCCAACCCGCACAATCTTATAGGGGGGTTGGGATGGGGACAGGGTTTCGAAAGAGGAGGACACTCCGCAAATACCTGAATTTGCAGCTCACCGAAATGTGAAAAGATTCAAATCGTGCAACTTTAAATTATATCGTTGCTGCCTACAATCACTTCAGCCAAGTACAGTACACAACCCTCTTCCCTCAAAAAGGCCCTTTAATAATGACTGTACAAGACCACATCCTGGTGCAAGCCATAACCACAGTAAATAAAAGAATTCTAAGTAATGTCATTTCCAGTTTTCGCTGATTTTCATGCTAATCCTTAGGATTTCCTAAAATCTATTTCTGAATGGTTTGGAATCTTGGTTCAAGATTCTTCAAATTCTATTTAGAGATGATATCTGGCATAGTTGGAAGTTTTTCCCTCATCTCTTCTTCAGTTTCCAGTTAAACCACCATGGTTAGAACAAACATTCCTGCATTAATCAGATTAAGTTTTTGATCTTTCCTGTAAGGCGACACCTTCCTGGGGACTCTTCAAAACGAAGTGCCATCTACCCAATGATAAGATGGCCAGGTTTATAAAAAATATATACACAGCTTCAGAAATAACATGCTAGCAACTCACCATATACAAAAAGTACAGAAATCTGGCAACAGACAGACCAGGATCCCAGCTTGAAAACCTACACCATAAAACTGCCCATTCAGCAGCCCCCAAGCCCTAGCTATCTGACCACCGAACCTCAGTCTTAATTGCACTTTCATTTATTTGTCCTTTTTGAACTTTGTGGGCCTGAAAATTTGCAATGTGCTATTCGCTTTAGCATCAGGAGCTTAACTTGAGATATATGCAAATTTAATAGATGGCACATTTTACACTTGAAATGTAGCCCTCCAAGGCTTCATGGTACACGTATGTGGCCCACAGAGACAGAAATTTGGATGCTTCCGCCATTAGATATGCAATAATGTTTATTACAACCATTACTAGATAGATAGTGATGCAACTACAGTACTAGTTAAACTTGTTCCTAGAATACAAACTTATACCTCACTTCAACATCAGTGGACAGACCCAGAGGGCATATAAGAATCTTTATATAATACATATTTTAATAGGAACATGTAGTTATGCCAATATTGTATCAACTCTATGACTGAAATCTGGGAAAGATTTTCTGCTATCTTTGTATGTGTCTGGGGGATCGTGGAAGATACTTACCTTGTCCAATAAATTGAGGCCCACTTCAAAGCGGAGAGAATTTACCTCTGCTTATGTTGATTGCTCAACAAGTATTAGAAGCATTAGGTGCAGGAAGTAATGAATACTGATTACCAGGCTACTGCCTATACTTAACGTCAATTATATTTGCAATTATTATAGGCCCCTGTAATGTTTGTCCCAGAAAGTGTCCTCTGAACAAGTCTCTTGCAGTTTTGCTTTGTCTTGAATGTGCGCGCATTGCTGGTCAGGATTTTGAAAAGCCACCTCTGAATTCTATTTTGATTGATAGCTCTGATTAATTGTGAAGTTTTTAATCTTTAATCTTCCTCCGCACTAATTTGGACATCAAAGATGCTAGCAGACTGGTAGCCTTTGTTCTCGAGTGTTTTCCTACTTTGCTGTTCAGTAATATGAATTGGGCTCCAATAAGGCCCTTGCCGAGGACTCAGTCCCACATAAAACTTGTCATCACAAATGCAAGATCAAAGTTGCAGAAGAGAATCGCAGACATTAGAACTTTTATTGCTTTTAAACAGATGGAGTAAAGTTAAGTGAAGTACTGTAATCTATCTAGAATCTACTGTTCTCATTTTTGACTTCTGGATAACTTTATATATCTTAACAAATATGAAATTAGATGTCTTTAGCCTGAATTCACAACCGGTGTGCCAATTGGAAATAGCAGAGTATGATAGCAAAATACTGCAGATGCTGGAAATCAGAAATAACAACAGAAAATGCTGGAAAAACTCAGCAGGCCAGGCAACATCCATGGAGAGAAATTAGAGTTGACGTTTCAGGTCGAACCCTTTTTCAAAACTGGAAAGGAAATGAAATAGATCGAAAGGCAGGGCTGGGAGAGAACAAAAGAAGTGAAGAGACATTAAGAGGTATTCAAAACGAGACGAGATGGTGATAGGACTAGTGGAGACAAAAGACGGCTGAGATTAGGTGTGAAATGTTCTGGCAGAATGAGAGACAGCTGCCATGTGGGAGAGAGAAAAAAAAGGAAAGGGTGGGAGAGGGAAAAACCAAAACAAAGGGGTGGATAAAAAATATAAGTAAAAATGTAATAGGGGCCGAGGTTATGATCTGAAATTGTTGAACTCGATATTGAGTCCGGAAGGCTGTAAAGTGCCTAATCGGAAGGTGAGGTGCTGTTCCTCGAGTTTACGTTGAGCTTCCGTGGAACAATGCAAGAGGCCAAGGACAGTGAGGTCCGAGTGGGAATGGAGCGGTGAATTAAAATGACAGGCGACACGAAGCTCGGGGTCACCCTTACGGACTGAACGGAGGCGTTCCGCAAAGCCGTCACCCAATCGGCGTTTGGTCTCCCCAATGTAGAGGAGACCACATCGTGAGCAGCGAATACAGTATACTAGATTGCAAGAAGTACAAGTAAATCACTGTTTCACCTGGAAGGGGTGTTTGGGGCCCTGGGCAGTGGGAAGGGGGGGGGAGGTATAAGGGCATGTGTTGCATCTCCTGCGCTTGCACGGGAAGGTGCCAGGCGAAGGGGAAGGGGTGCTGGGGGTGATAGAGGAGTGGACTAGGGTGTCTCGGAGGGAGCGGTCCCTACGGAATGCTGAAAGGGAAATAGCAGAGTGTATGGTGGTATCCCAAACAATTTTCAGTAAATACCAAACAGTAAAACGCCGTTCCTCCAGTGGCCTGGTATCGTACTGTGTGTAGAAGGCGAAGTTTCAGTTCTTGCTAGCCAGGGAAAGCTGACATTTGCATTGAGCATAAGTAAAAATAAATAAAATAAGTAATCAGAAGAAAGCTCAAATCTTAACCGTCTGCTCTCAGCCAGATCACCAGGATTCAACCGTCTACTAATAATAAATGTCTGGAACGAATGAAAGCTGCAGCCTTATTACTACCCAAATGATTTCTTAGCAGTGCATTTCATGAAACTAGTCATGCATGAACCCCAGAAACATACAATCCAGTAGCTAAGAAACACAATATGTGACAGTATTTTTTTCCTCTTGTGCTCACGCATTAACTTTCTCTTGCAATGGAGTTTCTGGGTATGTTAACTGACCGGTGAATACAGCAACTTCTCAACACCATTGAGTAAAATTCCAATTGACAATTCCTCAATCGGAGGAGGGGGGAAACTGATGGGACACATCTGGCAAACCTCAATCAAAGGAGGGGAAAAACTGATGGCACACATCTGGCAAACCTCAACGGAAGAAAGCAGGGTGATCCAAAACAAAACTTCAAGAAATAAAACATTCCTAATACTTCTTCCAGTAACTGTTAATGTAACTCTATTTATGGCTAACCCCTTGTTTAACCTCCTGAATACATTACTTAGTTTTCGGAATACAAACATATCTTTAAAACAAATATTCATTTTGGTTAATCACTGTTAATTTATCAATTAGTTTCTTAATTATATCCACTTTAAAAGGGGGAAGAAAAACATCTCCTTCAGCATCTTCCTAAACCACAGTGAATGTAAGTCGTCCCATTAAACACAGTCAAATTTTGGAGACTAAACTTAGGTCGACCAACCAACCAACCAACTGGAATCGTTAAACAAAAGCTCGACTAAACTCGTGCTAATTCTAAAAAATATAAGCGGCGCACTGTGGGTACTTTTTAATTGATCTCACAAAATTAGGGGTCTGCCGCTGATCCGCAATCAAATAAGTAAAGCAGGCTGGAGTACAACAGGCTACTTACAAAATAGTTGTCTGTGCAGAAACCTCGGGGACATTTTCCAGCATTAAATGCATACACCGCACCGTCGTCCGAAAGCAAAGGCACCGGCTTGGGCAAGACAAACACAGGGGAGAGAAAAACAAAAAAACGTTCACTAAAAACACGAACCATTTTGCCAGCATGATGGAGCGGCGCCGAGTTTACTTTTATCGGAGCGCCAGTGGTCAGATTCAAGCTCAACTAAACTTCGAGGCAGGAGCCTGCAGGAGGCACGTGTACCCTATCAAACCAGTCAGTTTCAACCCGGTCACTTGCACACAATCCTGTCTCTGAGAATTACTGAACGAATCCATTATCACATATATATGAAATAGTCACTAATTTTATCCATATTTGATATGTATGTATATTAGACTATATAATATGCCAAATATAGCTTACAATATTAGCGACTATTTCTTTACTTTTAATGCTATATACAATTTTCAGAATTCGTAAACTTTGCGATGTTTAAAATTCAGTTGACTAGAAAAATGCATTTGTCGGTGCATACCAAAATGTACTCCTTGTTTTTGTTTAAATGTGCTCTTAGTTTTAACAACCCCGTTACAACGTGCTTAAAGGAGCCGCCTAGTGGCTAAAGTGCTTCTGTTTTAAAAAAAATAAGGATGCTAGCTAACTTAACGCTAGTTGTTTTAATCTTATGACAGCAAAATACTGCGGATGCTGGAAATCCGAAACAACAACAGAAAACGCTGGAATAACTCAGCAGGCCAAGGCAGCATCTGTGGAGAGAGAAACAGAGTTAATGTTTCAGGTCGATGACCTTTCGTCAGCGGCCCAGAGAATTGAATGTAAACAAGAAGTGGTTAGTCAAAAACATACATTGATAAAAACAGAATTTCAGTACCTTATAATGTTAAAGGTATATAGTTACTTCTGAAAAGATTCATGTTTTGTACAAATCTGTCACAGTGATGAGAAATCACGTAAATATTTTATATCTCTGAAACGTCCTAAAGTACTTCACATACAAAGAATTACAAACAGAAATCTATTTTTTGTGATGTTGGTTGAGGGAAGAATGTTTGCCAAGACATCAGAAGAACTGATTGGAGGGATGATCTAATTGAGGTATTTAAGATGATTAAAGGGTTTGATAGGGTGGAGAGAGTGAAACTATTTTCTCTGGTGGAGAAGTCCAGGACAAGAAGGCACAACCTTAACATTAGAGCTAGGCCATTCAGGGGTGGTGTCAGTAAGCACTTCACACAAAAGGTAGCAGAAATCTGGAACTCTCTTCCCCCAAAAATCTGTTCAAAATAATAGTTTAAAATGAAGAACAGTACCGACGGCAATGCAGCACTCCCTCTAACCTAGATCACTGGCTCAAGTCCTGGAGTGCGGCTTGCCCCAACAACCTTCTGACTCGTGCACCAAACTGAAACCACCACAAGTGTTATAATTTGTGTTGGGGAATAAAGTATTGGTGTCATTGTGATAATTACAGCATAAGGTAATCTGAATTTTGAGGAAAAACTTATCCCCGCAAGACAATGACATTGGGCCATAATTTGCTGTGGCAGGGCATCTAATGACGTCTGCTGTTACTAAGACTTGCTCTTTCACGTTTAGCCGTTTCAATTTTTTGCGTGGCAAGTTGCTGAAAGTGCGAGCTGATGTTGCAGCGAAGGAAATTGGGCATCTGGGACCTGAGTGAACAGCGCAAGCAACTGTGTATCTCCTTAACCAATCAGATTGAAAGATTGTGAAATAAGCAAGAGGAGGACTGAGAAGAAAGTGTAAGTGAATTCATCCACTCTTAAATGTCAAATCAGGCACAGAAAGAGAAATAAAGGGAAGGAAAGATAAGATTGAGAGACAAAGGAAAAGTTAAAAACAAAATTAAAAGTTAAAAATTACATTTTTTTAAAACCTCTCAAGGTATGTAACTCCATACTTGCAATAGTTAATTTTCAGTTGACTGGCAGTAATTAACACATCACATCACATCATTAAAAGGGTACTTATACTGAAATGGACAAGACTCTGGCAAGTTTGGTTCTTATCTACCACGCAACTACAGCAATTCCACGCCGTTCGATGCATTTCATTGTTGAGGCAGACAGCGAGATGCCGTTTTCATAAAGCTTACGGCATCTTGAACAACCTTTGGATTTTCACGTTTTAACCGTGCAGCGGCCCTCGCTTAAAGCTGCTGTAGGGAGTGGTTTTAACAGCAAAATATGGCTAATTTGGTTTTTCATAGAATTCTGCAGGCCCAACAATGGCAAGCATGGCACTTTATATAGTGTATTTTATGTTAACCTCTCTGTTCCAATGAAAACCCTCCAAATTTTCAAGTTTTTCTTAGGTAAAACCCTCATTCCCAGTATTATTCTGGTCAATCTTTTCTGTGGCCCTAATGACCTTCCTACAGTGGGGTGCCCAGAACTGTATGTAATGCTCCAACTGTGGCCCTAGCCATTCACTTAATTTTTCCTTTTATAGTCAGATTCTTTACACATAAAACCCAGAATACCATTTACCATTTTATGGTCTTTTCCACCTGCACTCCCACCTTAAAAGATCTGTGTAACTGCGCCCCTAGTTGGATGAAGGGATATGGAAAAGGTGACGAATATGTTTAGAACTATTTGCTCCAACAGAGGATAAACACTAACATGGACTGCTGAATGGCCTGTTTCCATGTCGTAACTTGTGTAGATCTCTATTCTTCCATACAGTAAGAGTCTTGCCAGACACATTTTATGAACAACAAAATAAAAATAGGAACGTATACCTTAATGCACAATGCCTCAAAATATGTGAATGTACACTTAAACATAGAGTGGACCATAATTTCCTCCGAGCTGTTTCTGCTCCACCACCGTAACTTTGACAGAAATGCAGCGGAAATCTCATTTACACGAGTAAATGGGGCTTCCACCATACTTCTGGTAAATTTACAGTAGCGGAGCAGGAGCAGCCCCAAGTAAATTCCAGGCCAATGACTTCATGAAATACATGAATGCACACTTATACATAGCTGCATAAAATATATGAATGTACTTTTTTGAGAACACAGTAAGTCTATTTATGGCAAAGTTCTTTTAACTGTTCTTTTATCCTAAAATATACATATCACATTTCTGTGCATTGAACTGCATCTGCCACCTATCTGCCCACTCATATCCTCTTGCATTCTTCCTCACTTAACTGTCTGGTAATTTGGTAACTTCAGCATCATTCTTCTTGTGCCCATGTCCAAACCATTTATTTAAATTGGAAAAAGAGCACCCAGCACAGATCCATAGGGCACTCCATTACTTAACAGCCTGCCAATCTGACAATGACCATTTCTCATACTCTTAACTATACTTCCCTGAGCGCCTCTACCATGGAGCTAGTCTCTTTTAACACCATGTGTACTGGTAAGAACAAGCTTATAAAAAGCTGGAACTTGGGACAACGTTTAGACTAAAAATTTAAAGAAATAACTCCAAGGAAAAAATTGATTACTAGTGCATACTTGTATTCATGGCCTAGAACTTCTGCTTAGTAAAAACGTTGGCAGAAATTCAGCATAGCATAACTTCCACACACAAGGATGTAAACCTGACCCTGAACAAATTTCCAGGGTCAGATCATTTGAATAATTTCAGCAGGCTCCTTGGCATCTATGGGGTGTCCACCTGGCAGGAGTATGTAGGTTAGCTGTGTACTCAAAAGCCTGCCACAGCATACTGTGACCAACTGCCTCTGTGCTGCCAGTATGAAACGAACTTTTATTTTAATATAAAAGACACCAAAGAAGTGGATGCAATCAATTGCTCTTGCAAAGGCATTTTTACCCATTAAACTTTAAATCCGGTCTCTGCTGTGCAAAGCAATTCTGGATGTCAGGGACAAATTGCATTCAGTGTTGCTATAGCACAAATAATGGAAATTATATCTGCTGACGCATTTCCATCCTTTATATATCATTATTATGTCTACCTCTATGTGGGTCAATATATTGTATGTCACCTGTAACTTTCGTGGGAACTTGAACGGCTGTAAAGATGGACAGGAACCCAGAACTGGTCCGAGTCCCAGTTCCTGACCAAGTTTTTGCCTCAGTTTCCACCCAAGAGAAAGAAAATCAGTAGAGTAGAAACGTCCAAACTTTCTGTCTTCGGGGCTGCTTAGGCGTGTACTATGGAGCTGCATCAGTTGTATATAAAAGTATTAAATCAATGTTCCTCCTAACTTCCATACATGTCTCAAGCTGTGAATACCAATAGATGTGTGGTGATGTGGGACTTATTTACCCATGAGGCAATAGCACCAAGAATCCTTTCCAAACCTCCATTGAAATTGAAACAGGACAATCAGCAAGTACAAATATAACCGAGTTCCTGGGCCTAGTGGAAGCAGGCCGCAAATGTCCATAAGTCACAGTTTGCACACTCCTGATCTATAGTGTGCATTTTGAAAGTTTTAACATTGAGGAAACAAAAGGTTAACTATGTACCAACTTTTATTTTGTTTTATTTATTGCAGAGAAATGACTAAACAAGTACTTGCTTACATCAGTTCATCTACTAAGCAATCTGCAAAAATATGAAAATGTTAGAGCAGTAACCAATGTTATTTTTTAAAACCTTTTTTTAAATTAAGAAGCTAATCTGAAAAGAATTTCTAAAGAAGTTACATCTTAACAATTGCATTTTAAAAAACAATTTTGGCATATAAAGCACAGAACGTGCTTAAAATCTACCATCTTTACTCTAAACTAAACAGTATTAAATATTCAACTACTAAGTTATTACAAATTACAATATTTTGTTATACAGACGAGATACAAGCCACCGGAAACAGTTTTACAGGGATAGTCATTTTAAATTTCTCTATTCATCTTGTATGTTGATTTTAAAGAAGTGCTTGCCATAAATGATGCAGTAATGTACAGCAGAGCCAAGCATACTTAGGTTTTGCAAATACTCTACATGGATAATGCCAGAACTTTTTTTTTTTAAAGTGAGAGAAACTAGTCAATTTAGTAGTAAACTATTAATAGGAAATTGCTAATCAACCAAGTCTGTAAAAGTGCTCACTTATTTCATTGCAGTATATGTCCCCCTATATTTTTCAAACTTTAGCTTAAGTGCAATATATTACATTATTACTAGCGGTCATTTCCAATACTTATTTATCTCTGTAGTACAGTAGGTATAATTTTAATGGCTCAGGTAAAGGCAGACTCAGGATTTTTTCTCGAAGCAGATTTAATGGAGACTCGGGTTTAAAGTCGCTGTACTCCTTTTCATCATCATCTCTCCTAACATCCTCCATGTCCTCACCATTATTATTGTTGTTATCAAAAGGATTTGGAATTCGACTTGCAAAAACTTGCTTGTCAACAAGGACGATTGCATCCATGCGTCGCCTGCGGATCCGCCGCCTTTTAAATTTGGATGGAACCTTTGGAGGAACTCCGCCATTTGACTTGTCCTGATTTATTGTATTTTTAAGAGTCCGACGAATGCAGATCCGAGTTAAGTCTTGGAGAGATCCAACGCTAACTGAAGCTGTGAAATCATAAATTTAAAAAGAATTCACATATCCATTTCTTTACAATGTAAACTAGCATAGAGCAAAAATAATATTTATAAATTCTGCTCTAGAATATTCTCTGCACAGAACCCATTACCAAAACTACTACAGGTAGACTATCCTTTATCCGAAAACCTCGGGACCAGCCGAGTTTCAGATAAAGGAGAATTTCGGATTTCGGAAGGTGGGTCGGCGGGGGTCCGCGGGGGGTCGCGCGCACGACTTACGCTGACGCTCAGCGTAAGTCAGTCGGGGTCGGGGCCGGCGGGGTCCGCGGGGGGGTCGGCGGTTGTCGGGGTCGGCGGTTGTCGGGGCCGGCGGGGTCCGCGGTTGTCGGGGCCGGCGGGGTCGGCGGTTGTCGGAGCCAGCGGGGTCCGCGGGGGGGGTCGGCGGTTGTCGGGGCCGGCGGGGTCCGCGGGGGGGTCGGCGGAGGGTCGTGCGCACGACTTACCCTTTAACCGAACTTCCGAAACCGGAACCCTCTAAAAACCGAAGGTTTTTTCGTTCGTACGCATGACTTACGCTGAACGAAAAAACCTTCGGTTTTTAGAGGGTTTCGGTTTTCGGAAGTCCGGATAAAGGGTAGTCTACCTGTACAATTTAAAATGATCAACTTTTGGGGGCTAGGAGAAAGGAAAAGAACGATGCTTGATTCACAGTAAGTTTAATCTGATATGGATCACCTCAACTAACTGATGATTACTTCCTTGTACATGAGGTTGTGGAGGAGTGTGCAAAAAGAAGCCAGCAACTAAACTTTCATTACATAACAGTTTGATAAGTAAGCGGACTTTAAAAAAAAAATCCAAAACAACAATAGATGTTTTCAAAATTATGAGAGGCTTTAATAAAGTTAGTTAAGAAAAACTATTTCCACTGGTCAACGAGTTGGTAACTAAAGGGCATAAATTTAAGATCATCAGCAAAAGAACAAAGTAAGAAGTTAGGAAAATTATTTTTGTGTAGATAGTTGTTAGGACAAGGAATTTTCTACCAGAAACAGTGATGGAAGCAGAATCCATAAGTTTTTAAGGACGGAAGTGGATAAATATTTTACTTTTTTTTTTTAAAAAGGGATACGAGGAAAGGATAGGATAACCGGTCTAAGTTTAGCTTTTCAGACAGCCTTCTGGCCTCCTGTGAACTAACATTTCTACGATTTTATAATCTATAATACTTAATCAAAGAAAACAAATCCTTAAAAAAATACAAGAAGCTCAACAGTTAAAAGAGAACTGCAAAAGGCTGCAAAGGATTTCAAACAACAGGCAGAGAAACAAAAAATATAAGACAGTGAAAAATTGGAGCTGGAAGGAGAACGCAGGCTGATGTTGCACGCAAGCTCGGTTTCTCAATTCAGCAGCCTTGAAAGCAGCTTGCTCCTGGATGACTGACAAGTCGCATTTTTCACCCTAGGTTCGGTGTACAGCATTTCCTACTGCAGTACTACGGAAAACACTTTTCAGAACACGCAAACAAAAATACAAAAGTCTGAGTATTTAACAATTGGATGCTCCTATATGCAAGTTTTTTCATCCTTCTTGCGATTGCCCCTCCACTCATCCATCACCACTGTTCTTGCTGTTAGGCTCCCCCTCCCTCCAGCTGCCCAACGCCTCAAGCTTAAAATTCTCATCCTCATGTTTAAATCGTTTTATGGCCTCAACCCTCCCCATCTCTAACCTTCTCCAGCCCCACAATGCACCTCTGACTCTGGCCCTTTCTACAACTCCCCCCCTCCCCCTCTCCCTTCACCCCACCATTGGTGGCCATGTCTTCAGTTGCCTAGGCCACATGCTCTGAAAATCCCCACTTAAGCTACTCCGCCTCCCTCTCCTCTTTTAAGAACTTCATAAAACTCAAACTTTGACCAACCTTTTGATCACTCCTTCTTTGGCTTGATGCCGTTTCCACCCCACCCCCCCCCCCCCTTCATTACACCTCTGTGCAGTGCCTTGGGATGTATTTCTACATTTAAAAAGGTGCTATATAAATGCAAGTTGTTGTTATGACTCACTGCAACACCACCAAGCCATTAGAAGAACTTGGATATAATAACTTTCAGGATATCAGCAGCCTCTTTTCTCTCTTTCTCCCAGCTGGTAATTAGCACAGACAATGCGACCATGTTGCCTCCTTCCTTTTAAAAGAGAGGGTTGAACCTGCAGTGCTTAAATGTAGAGTACTACTTCAAACAAACAATTGCTATGCAAATCAAGCCTTCTGATAAATGTTTTTAAACCAAATTCATCAGTCAATGTCAGTAAAGATTGCGTCACCTTTCTTAGGTCGGACATTTTACTGCTAGATTTAAAATCAAATACAGTATGCTGCTACTTTTTGGAGAAAATCGAACAAAACTGATACTTTTCTCCATCAGTTTTTCTTCTTTCAAAACAAATTATCATCAGATGAATACATTTACAAATTTTACAACCAAAAATGATATTCCGGTTGCATTACAAGTATTGTTGAAATCAGGCACTTGATTTTCTCTCCAGTCCCTTCCTACCCGCTGATCTTAATCTATACAGTTCCTGTGGCTTAGAATGCAAGTTGCTCCAAGAACTCTGTTAATGCTGCTCAAAACTGGAAACTTGGGAGGCATGACAGTATTCTCTACAGGACTCCTTCTCACCAATACCAGTGGAAAAGCATCTGGGCTCTGCTTGGTCTTCTCAGAACATTGCTACCAGGATCTGAGGGGCATAGGGGAATTTAAGTAATTTTTTTTGTCCATTACATTTTTCTTGGAAGAGATAGTCTCGATTCCCCACTAGACTAATGACTAAAGGCACTGTGTCGTGCAGCACTAAGTTAGAAGTTCCAATTTGATGATCTCACTTGGGGATTCACTTTGGGCATTCTAATTGGGTTTTGCACCCCTAGGCTGAGGAGGGTGAAACGTCAGTCAGGATTCTTGCTCCCGATCGCGATCTAGCGTTGGAAAGTGCACGTGCGGACATTGCATGAGAAGTGGATTGGGCTCCACTGTGACGCTCTTCAGGGTCAAACTGCATGCTAAAAGTCAAGCTCAAAGAATAATGATTACTTTGGTAAAGGTAAGTTGATTTTCTTCCTATTTTAAAATGTTATCCACTCACTCCTGAAGGTGTGGGCTCTATTGGGGGGTTAAGGTTCTACACAAGCCAGGCATCCTCCAGGAACCCACTCAAATGGCTATTATTTGAGTCAGCCTTGACAGCAAGTGTCAGCAGACTATTCTATTGCAGGGGATGTCACAGCTAATCTTGATCCTGTCCTTATTTGATGTCCACAAATGTGCACTTCTAGCAGAAATTCCTGGAGTGATCAGGGCTAGAATTATGATGGGTTAGACCCTACAAGTGTGGAAACCAATTTAGCATCCACAGTACTGCCCAGCTAAGATCACTTAACTCAATACACACTGGGAATCATACCTAGGAATTTGCTGGCCTGTTTGGCTCGCTACTTCATTTGGATAAATATTAATTGAGACAATTTTCTTTGTCCTTAAACCACAGCTCTGCCATGATCGCTGGCTACAGTCTGTACTTTACAAGGTTTTGCCACTTAGACCATTAAATTGCACCATGGGATATAATCATACAAACACTTAATGCATTTATTTGAAATTCCTCTATTTCAGCAGTCACTAATTCATTTAAAATAATGCCTCCACTAAAATTTCAGACTAATGAGTTAAGTGTTCACACATTAGTATTCCATGGCATAATTTTGGGCCTTCATCTCACTTTACAAGATATTACAGAGGTACTAGTATCAAAACATCTACTTGCACACGAGAGAAATAGGTGAAATATGAAGCTTATCCCACCGACAGGAAAACCTTTAGAATGTGTAATTCAGAAGAAATGCAATCTTGCTCACTCCATATCCTCTAGATACTTTGTAAACCTAAACTAACCATAAACGTGTTCATGGATCAAATAACTGATCTTGGTTCCACAACTAATGCAATCAACCAAAAAAAATACACACAGAGATAGATATTGCACATAAAGGCAACGTTCCCTGTAAGCTGTGTGGGTGCGGGGCCGTGCAGCAATCGGTGAAGGTACCGCGCAGGCCGCTCACAAGCTGTCCCGTTGAAGATACTGTGCGTGCGCGGGTCCACACATTTAAATAAACAGACCGCGCACCCATGGTAATAGTTAGAGGAAGCATTGCTTGAAAGTAAATTTAGGAAAAAAATTAAATTAAAATCCAAAGCAATACTGATCAATCAACAGCTGTATCTACCAGTATAGTCAAAGAAAGTGTGATTCTATTTCTTGGATGATGTAATCAGTGAATGCCAAACTTAATTATTGTACTGTTCAAGCTGTGAGTAAAATATAACCACTAATGCTGTAAAAAATCCAGGTACTTTCCAACTACATTAGCACAAGACCCAATATATTAGCGAGTCATAAGTCCACATATGTCATTCATAGAAAACATTCATGTAATTAACAAAGCTCCAAAAGGTAGAAAAATACTTCGAATTTAAAGCCTTTGAGGTTTAGTTTGACGCAAAAATCTGACACACAACCAATACCAGAAGTATGTAAACGTGTGCTTATATATACAGTTTTACCAATGCTACAGAGCAGATTTATGAAAATACTAGTCATTCACTGTTGGGGGAAATATGCATAGAGACAAGCATCTGGAAAGCAGATTACTGAATACACCAATTGATTTACTAAAATTTAAATTCTCATTAAGTATCTTAAACTACAGATAAACGAAATCAAACTAATAAAACTTACGCAAATGGACTGTTCGTACTTTCCCAGCATCTGTGCTGCAAGGTTGAATTAGAGGAGCAAAGGAGACAGCCAAGATTTTCTCAGTTTCCCAAGTATTCAATCCTGTACGCATTATTTTAGTAAGCTGCATCAAAGAATCCCGAGAAATATTAAGTTGCAAGTAGGAATAACAATGATTAAAAAAGGGAATTTTCAAACTGTGACATAATCCCAATTGTTAATGTAAAATCTATACAGGTAGACTACCCTTTATCCGGACTTCCGAAAACCGAAACCCTCTAAAAACCGAAGGTTTTTTCGTTCAGCGTAAGTCGTGCGTACGACTTACGCTGAACAAAAAAACCGAAGGTTTTTAGAGGGTTCCGGTTGCGGAAGTTCGGATAAAGGGTAAGTCGTGCGCACGACCCCCCGCCGACCCCCCCCGCCAGCCCAGACAACCCCACCAGCCCCGACAACCGCCGACCCCCCCGCGGACCCCGCCGGCCCCGACAACCCCGCCAGCCGCCGGACCCCGACAACCGCCGACCCCGACAACCGCCGACCCCCCCGCGGACCCCGCCAACCGCCCCGCGGACCCCGCCGGCCCCGACAACCGCCAACCCCGACAACCGCCGACCCCCCCGCGGACCCCGCCAGCCCCGACAACTGCCGACCCCCCCGCCAGCCCCGACAACCCCCCCCCCCCTGCGTACCCCGCCGGCCCCGACCCCCGCCTGACTTACGCTGAGCGTCAGCGTAAGTCGTGCGCACGACCCCCAGCCGACCCCACTCGCGGACCCCCACCGACCCACCTTCCGAAATCCGAAATTCTCCTTTATCCGAAACTCGGCTGGTCCCGAGGTTTTCGGATAAAGGATAGTCTACCTGTACATATATGGGCTCATTTTACAAAATGTTGCTAATGGATGGAAAATCATGGGAGAGTACAGCCCAAATTCCAGGTAAGTGCTACTGGCAGGTGAGGCTGTGTTCGGAACACAATGGCCCGTATTTTCCGATCGGAAGCTTCCTGCGTGCGGAGGCCTCCGATCTGGAAAAAATCTACAACCTTACTCGAGGGCTCCAGAGGTCCGGACGTTTCCGCTTCTGGGCCCCTCCACTACAAAATGCGCAGGGCCCAGGGTCGCATGCGGTTCGCAAGCGTCCCTGGGATCATGTGGGCCATGGGGAACCAATGAAAGAAGGGAATCCCCCTTCATACTTTTGACAGGTCTCTCAGCTTAGACCCATCAAAAGTATAAATGGAGATCACTCCAAAAACACATCAAAATATTAAAGATTGTTTTTAAATCAAGTTTTTAAAATTAGTTAATTATATTAAATATTTTAAACAAATTAATTTTGGTGGTGGGGGGGGGGGGGACATTTTTTTAAAAAACCGGGCTAAAAATAAACTTACCATTTATAAAAAAAAAAAAAAAAAAGTATTTTTAGATTATAAATGAGTGAACATTTGTTTTTTTTTACTTTTTTTTAAACTCTTATGCTGGTAAAAGCAGGCCTTACGCCTGCTTTTACCAGGCATAAGATTTTTAAAGGATTTCAGCGGGTGGAGGTTCTGCAGAAAGCAGAACTCTTCACCCGCAGAAAGCAGAACTCTTCACCCGCAGAGGCCCTTCTCCAGGGCAGGCGGAGGATCTATCAAGAGGGTTCTTGACAGATTGGAAGTGCCGGTTTTCAGCGTATGTGCTTCGCATGCACGAAACCAACACTTGCGAGGTCCCTACGGGTGTGTACACAGCTCGTACACATCCGCAGGCATCGGAAATTACGGGCTAATCTCAAAAAACTGTTCTAATGTACATACATTTGATGCAGGGGCATTGAACTACATTTTAAAAAATGTCTTTAAAATATTTGACTCATTACAAAATATTTATTTGTACATCAATAAGAACACGATGCAACAGATCCAGCACAGGGATGTGGCACCTAGGTGCCTATAATGTCATGTGTCAAAATGGAATCACTGACAGAAAAGAAACAGCACCGTATTACGTCCCAAGGTGCTTCACAACTAAAAAGTTAGTTTTGAAGTGCAATCAATGTTGCTATCGAGGCAAACATGGCAGGCAATTTGCATACAGCAAGATGCCACACAAGAAATGAAATGAATGATTAGTTCTTTTTTTAATGTGACGACTCCTATGAAAATCAATCATGAAAGAAATAACAGCACAGAGCAGGGCTCGGAGATCATAAATAATAAAAACATTTACTAGCAAAGGGAACTGAAATCTTGTGATTTTTCCAGCATATTCTACAGATAATTTTTAGTAGTGTTTTGGAGCCCGTTCCTGGGAGTATTCCTTTAATAAACATTGTACACCCACCAGATTCCAGAACAAAAATTGTTGGCCAACTGTTTCAAGTCACCTCAGTTTCATTATAATTACTCTTTTATTACAGAGAGCTTTCATGGAGGCAAATTGTTTACTGCAATAGAAGTTATTTGACTTTAGATTTCTATGCTGTTAGTGCACCAAAACTCAAGCTTCGTGTCACCTACATTTCTCGATTTATCCAAGGGATAACTTTACAAAATTGTACTCCTTGTGTGGAACTTGACTACTGGGAGTACGTACTAAAAATTCAGGCACCCCCCCCCCCCCAAAAGGACAGGATGCGAAGTTAGGTGGTCAGCAGTTTAGTGGAAATGGGATTTAAAAAGCAGGAGGTGGGTCTCATGGACAAAATGAGCTCAGAGAAGGCATGAGGGGAGATAGGAGAGAAACTAGAGAAAGATGTGCGTTCAGGAGGAGGGCAGGGAGAAGCTTGGGGGAAGTTTGGCTTGGCGGGCAAGGGCAGTCACTTTTAGCGACAAAGAAATCCATGAGCTCTTCCCCATTGCTGCTGAAGGTGAGGGTAGAGGAGGCAGGAGAGAGGAGTTTAAGGAGATGATTCGTAGTAAAGAAAAAAAGCCGGGGGATACCTTTGCATTCCAGGATCATTCGGAGTAGTGAGTGGTTTTGGCAGAGGATAGCTAAGCCCGAGAGTGCTTGATGTGATCCAGCCATATCTGGCGATGGATGGTTAAACCAGTTATGTGCCAGATATATTCAAATCTGCACTCAGTCATAGCATCATAACGGCACAGAAAGAGGCCATTTGGCCCATCGAGTCCGTGCCAGCTCTCTGTGGAGCAATCCAGTCAGTCCCATTCTCCGCTCTAACCTGTAGCCCTCCAAGTTTATTTTCCTGAAGTGCCTATCCAGTCTCCCCTTGAAAACATTGAGTGTCTCTGTTTCCACCACTTCCGTCGGCAGCGAGTTCCAGGTCCTCGCCACGTGCTGCGTAAAATAGTTTTTCCTCACATCCCCCCTATATCTCTTGCCCAAAACCTTAAATCTGTGTCCCCTAGTCCTTGTATCATCAACTAGTGGGAACAGCCTTTCCCCGTCCTAGCCTATCCAAACCCATCATAATCTTGTACACCTCTATCAAATCACCCCTCAACCTCCTTTGCTCTAATGAAAACAAATCCAGCTTCTCCAACCTGTCCTTGTAGCCAAGATTCCCCATCCCTGGAACCATTCTGGTAAATCTCCTCTGCACCCTCTCAAGGGCCTTCACATCCTTCCTAAAGTGTGGTGACCAGAGCTGGACGCAATACTCCAGCTGTGGCCTAACCAGCGCTTTATAAAGGTTCAGCATAACTTCTCTACTTTTGTACTCCATACCTCTATTTATGAAGCCCAAGATCTCATATACTTTGGTAACCACTCTCTCAATATGTCCTGCCACCTTCAGGGACCTATGCACAGGTCGCTCTGTCCCTGTACACTCTTTAAAACTGTGCCATTAAGTGTATATTGTCATCCGCCCCCACTTTCTGCTACTTTACCGGCAGTCCCACCTCCATGCCCGCCTCCTTGGGGCTGAGAAAATCCAGCCCAACGTTTCAGGTCGATGACCCTTCGTCAGAACTCTCTTAATATGTCCTGCCACCTTCAGGGACCTATGCACATTAACTCCCAGGTCCCTCTATCCCTGCATGCTCTTTAAAACTGTGTGATTAAGTGTATATTGCCTCTCCCTGTTCCTTCTGCCCAAAATGCCTCACCTCACACTTCTCTATTAAATTCCATCTGCCACTTGTCTGCCCATTCTGCTAGCCTTTCTATGTCCTGTTGCAGTCAATTGACATCATCCTCACCGTTTGCCACACCCCCAAGTTTGGTGTCATCGGCAAATTTAGAAATTCTACTCTGCATTCCAATATCCAGGTCATTTATCAAAAAAAGCAGTGGCCCCAGCACTGACCCTTGGGGAACACCACTGTCTACCATCCTCCAGTCTGAAAAACAGCCATTTATCACAATAGCAAAATACTGCAGATGCTGGAAATCCGAAATAACAACAGAAAATGCTGGAAATACTCAGCAGGCCAGGCAACATCCGTGGAGAGAAAATAGAGTCAACGTTTCGGGTGAAAACCCCTTTGTCAAGACTAAAGAAGCACAGGAAATGAAATAGATTAAGAGGCCAGGCTGGGAGAGAACAAAAAAGAGGAGACATTAAGAGGTATTCAAAACAAGACGAGATGGTGATAGGACTAGTGGAGACAAAAGACGGCTCTAGATTAGGTGTGAAATGCACTGGCAGAGTGGGAGACAGCTGCCATGGTGGGAGAGAGGAAAAAAAAAGTGGGGGGGAAAAGGCCAAAACAAAGGTGTGGATAAAAAATAAGTAAAAATGTCATAGCGGCCGAGGTTATGATCTGAAATTGTTGAACTCGATATTGAGTCCAGAAGGCTGTAAAATGCCTTATGATCTGAAATTGTTGAACTCAGCACTTTACAGCCTTCCGGACTCAATATCAAGTTCAACAATTTCAGATCATAACCTCGGCCCCTATTACATTTTTACTTATATTTTTTATCCACACCTTTGTTTTGGCCTTTCCCCCCCCCCCCCGCTTTCTTTTTTTTTCTCTCTCCCACATGGCAGCTGTCTCCCACTCTGCCAGTGCATTTCACACCTAATCTGAGCCGTCTTTTGTCTCCACTAGTCCTATCACCATCTCGTCTCGTTTTGAATACCTCTTAATGTCTCCTCTTTTTTGTTCTCTCCCAGCCTGGCCTCTTAATCCATTTCATTTCCTGTGCTTCTTTAGTCTTGACAAAGGGGTTTTCACCCGAAACGCTGACTCTATTTTCTCTCCACGGATGTTGCCTGGCCTGCTGAGTTTTTCCAGCATTTTCTGTTGTTATTTAGCCATTTATCACAACTCGCTGTTTTCTGTCCTTAAGCCAATTCCTTATCCAAGCTGCTACTGACCCACCTATTCCATGAGCTTCAATTTTGTTAACCAGCCTTCTATGTGGTACTTTGTCAAACGCATTCCGAAAATCCATGTAGATAAGATCCATTGCATTCCCTTCATCAATCCTCCGTTACTTCGTCAAAAAATTCAATTAGATTAGTCAAACACAATCTGCCTTTTACAAATCCATGTTGGCTCTCCTTAATTAGCTTAAACTTCTCAAAGTGCCCATTAAATTTTTCCTTTATTATTGTTTCTAAAGCTTTATCCACCACTTATGTTAAACTGACCAGCCTGTAGTTACTAGGTTTACCTTGCACCCTTTCTTGAACAATGGTGTCACATTTACACCTCCCCCGCACCTAGGGAAGATTGGAAAATTATGGCAAGCCCTTCCGCTATCTCCTCCCCCAATTCCCTTAGCAATCTGGACCAGGCGACTTGTCCACGCTAAGCATACCCAGCCTTTCTAGGAGATCCTGTCTATCAATTTACACCACTTCCATTGTTTCTACCTTTTCCACTTCGACCGATATTTTGTCAGCATCCACCTCCTTAGTAAACACCAATACAAAGTACTCATTGAGTATTCTAGCCTTGCCCTGTGCCTCTAAGCATATATCACCTTATTTGTGGAGTGGGCCTTTGGCGTAGTGGTAGCATCCCCGCCGCTGGGCCAGAAGGCGTAGGGTTTCGAACCCCGATCCAGACAGTCCCGGCAAGTGGAGTCGGAGCTCCGGCTCTAAATTCTGGGTTGACATCCAGCGGGATACTTGCGTGTGTGGGTGCCCCCCCCCTCGTATGGGTTGTGGGAGCCCGTAAAACCCTCCCGCCATAGGACTAACCACCCTAATGGCTGGTACGAAGATGGTTACGGTCACAGAAGGAGCGTTAATCGCGGCCAGAAATCCTTCCACCACTTCATATAGTTCCCCAAAGGGAACAGTGTGAAGACACGTACGACGACAACCTTATTTGTCCCCAATAGGCCCCACCCTGCCTCTTACTGCCCGCTTACTGTTTACATGGTAGAAGATTTTTATGTTAACCGCCATTCTACACTCATATTCTCTCTTTGCCAATCTTATTTTCATCTTCACTTCCCCTCTCAACTTATATTTGGTCTGGTTCTCCCTTGAAGAATTCACCTGACATGCATCATACACCCTCTTTTGTTTCATCATCTTCTCTATCTCCCTCCTTGAACTCGTGGGAGTGAAAATGGGGCCATACCAGGAGGAACAATCTGGGTGGGAGAGTACGGGCGCTAAAGGCAGATATGAGGGAGTGAGTGATTGAGCAAATTGACAACTGGAGAATAGAATGCAAAAGGCAAGACAATTGGGAGTTTAAAAGTGCAGTTTTAAGTGACCGGGGTGGGGGTGGGCGGGGAAAAGAAAGAGTTTTTTTTCCAGAAGGGAATGCAAAAGGAAGTGGGGTTGAAAGAAATGGGAGATGTGAAGTGTGAGGAATACAAAGAAGTGATCAGAGGTAGCCTTGTCTGTGATCGAGTCAGTGGGTGTAGAGGTCATGTGAGATGGCACGGTTGAATGATGACGATTTATACTGCAAAAGGCATAAAGTTAGTTATTTGGAATTAATTTGCCTTAAACTTACCTTCTCTTCCAATGGCATGACAAGGATTCCACCGACTTTAATCAGATTTCTCATGAACTCTTCGTGATCTTTCTGAACTCCTGCCCCACAGTAGACTCGGTCGTACTGACGACTATCTGAAGCAATCTCCAGACAGTTACCCACCACAAAAGATGGTTCGCAGAATTCAAACCTAAATTTACAAAATCATATTGCAAGTGTGAAAAACTGTTTTAGTTCACTTGACCACTATAATAAATGAATGTTTCTCAGATTGACAAGATGTAACTTGTCATGTACCCCTGGATCTGTGTTGGGACCTCTTTGTTCTCCATACACAACTGATTTGCACATGAGTATAGCTGAACTATGATCAAAATGATACCAAAGTAGGGAGAAGTAGGGAGCATCACAAATGGAGGGTAAGAATGCAGGAGACCACAGGAGAACATGTGCAAGTTAAAGGGAATGGGCAGAGGTACAGTAAACAAAATTCAGTGAAAATAGATGGAAAGAGGTACATTTTGGGGGAAAAAAACTAAAAATATCTGAAATGGTAAAATTCTGAATGAGAAGAACAGAGCTCTAGGGGTGTACATAAACAGATCTTTAAAAGCAGAACTGCAGGAGGTAAAATAAGATTTTTAGCTTAATTTCGGAGGCAGTAAATACAAAAAGCAAAAATATGATGACTATGTACATACACTTGTTTCGCCACAGTTAGGGCAGTTCTGCGTAGCCTATTATAGAAAGATACTGGAGTCATAGAAAAAGTGCAACGTAGGTTCACTGGATGTCATGAGGATGGTGTTAATTTTACTTAAATGCTGTACAGGAATTGAGTGTTAATTGTATGCAGGTGGTGGGATTTAATTGGGGACGCTCTTGCTCTCATAAATGGGAATAGGGTGGGGAAGGGTGGCAAGCTTATCTAAGGAATACACAGTATGCAATGTGTGTCTATGTGAATAAAGGCGTGTAAGCAACTAAAGACTAGTACTCTAGCCTTCATCACCTGGCTATCCGACTTTTACAGATGGGAGGACATAGTTTTGATCAGAGATTTTCAAAACGAGGGCTATATTCACAGAATAGAGAAGGCTAAGGACAGATATAATAGAAGTGTTCAGAATTACAAAAGGTTTGAGAAGGGAAATAGTGAAAGATTTCCACTGGTTGGGGAATCAATAACACAGGGCCATAAACTTTGAATTTATACTAGAAGCATTAAAGGGTAGATTAGAAGAATTTGTTTCAAGCAAAAGGCTATTAGTAGGATATGGAATACATCACAAGTGGCTAATAAAGCCAAATTAATCACAACGCTCAAGAAGGTCTGAGGTAAGTACTTGAAGAAAAACATTAAAAGGATACAAGAAAGCAATAGGAAAACAACTCCATTGTAGAGCTAGCAGTAGTATAGGCATGATGGTCAGATGGCCTCCTTCTGATTGCTATAATTTTATAAAGTTTTTCTTTTAAAATTATGATTTAACTTCCCGGATGGTCTAGAGTATAAAGTCACCATCTGGTGCAGCAGGTTTAATTGGCTGTCTGTGCCGAGTTAGCCCATTTCAGGATAGCTTCTGGAGTAATCGAATTGATCTCAGTGCTCTTGGGCCAATAAGGGGGAAAAATAAAAATAAAAAGACTGGTTGCTTTGCAGTGATCCTACTGAAAAATGTTCATGTGGATATCAGGTGAAGACATGATTGTGATGCCTTTCATGATGGAATAACCTGCTAAAATTGATTAAGTTCACACATAGGTACAGGAAACTCTTTGGTATCCAGCACCAACGTGTTGCCGGTTGATCAAAAATTCCAGATGACAGAGAGGGTTATCTACCGAGGCTATTTTTAACAAAGAAAAATAAAAAAACTCAAGAAATGTGCAGTATACAGGAATTGGGTACTCACCTACAGAATGTTGTGTTAAATGGATGGTGGAAGATGCTTGATTAAGTACTGTTAGATCCGTGTGTTAGTGGAGACACGGAATGCAGAAGTTGATTTAACAAGTGTTTACTGAACAAAGTCTGGAGGTGAACTAACTACACAAGACGCTATACAGGCTTATATACCCGAGTGGTCACTACTGGTACTACAGTATACAGGGGCTTCAAAAACATAGTTCCTCTTAAAAGGTACATACACTACAATTCCTCCCCTTTTAGATAAATAGTACATAACATTTTTACAAGTATACACATTTGCTGAAGTTAATCAATTACAAATTCAGTCTCTCTGGAGGCTTCCTGACTCGGTCCTGATAACGCCTCGGTGGTGTAGTAGGTTCTTTTGGCAAGGTCGATTCGGCTTCAATGCCAGTGTCGGGTTCATCTGGTTCCAGTATCACCGGATCGGAGGTAGATACTATGGGTATCTCTGCTTCATCACTAGGCGTATAGAGTTGTGGTGTAGGTTGTCCTTCTTCGGATGACTTTATGATCTGGTCAGCATGGCGCCTTATTATGCTTTCTCCAATGTCCACGGTATACATCAGCGGTCCTAGTCGTGTGCAAATAGTTCCAGGCTGCCATTTCTCGGTACGGTAGTCCCGGGCCAAAACTGGTTGACCTATCTGGAAGGTTCTAGTTGGCCTTTCATTCATGCTTTGAAATTGCCGGTTCTCTACGTCCCTTCTGACGTTTGGCTTGACCAAATCCAGCCGGCATCTTAGGCTTCTATTGAAAAACATCATGGCGGGGGTTTGGTTTGTAACCACGTGTTGCATTCCTGTACGCAAACAAGAAGTTATCTACCTTATGTTGTAGATTTATGTCTTCATTACCCATGGCCTTTATGGCCTTCTTGAAGGTCTGGACAAACCTTTCAGCCAATCCATTGGTGGCGGGATGGTATGGGGCGGACGTGTAGTGCTTAACCCCATTGTTTTTTTAAGAACTTCCTGAATTCTTCGGATACAAATTGCGGTCCATTATCAGAACAGATCTGTTCAGGCAGCCCATTCCTGGCGAATATGGTCCTTAATACTGTGATGGTTTTTTCCGTGGTGGTGGAGGACATCTTTATTACCTCCGGCCACTTGGATTGTGCATCCACCGCGATTAAGAACATTGAGTCCATAAATGGACCAGCAAAGTCGATATGTACCCTTTGCCATGGAGATGAGGGCCACTCCCATGGATGTAGAGGGGCTTGTGGTGGGGCGTTTTGGACCTTCTGGCATCCTAGGCAGCTCTTGGTCATTTCTTCGATGTCTCCATCGATACCTGGCCACCACACAAACGCTCTGGCTAAGTTCTTCATTTTCACTCCACCCAGATGCCCCTCGTGAAGCTCCTTTAGCACTCTATCCTTCAGTTTGGGTGGAATCACCACTCTGGATCCACACATCAAGGTTCCTCGGCACACTGACAGCTGTTCTCTTCTTTGCGAGAATGCTGGCAACAGTGGTTCGCCATGTGCTGGCCATCCCTTCACCGTTAAATCGTAGACTCGTGAGAGAGTCGGGTCATTTCGCGTTTCCTTTTCAATGGTAGAATTTGTCACCGGTAGACATTCCACTATAGTCGCGTGGAACATCTCCACTGGGTCCACTGTAGGCGCCTCTTCCACCGTTGGCAATGGTAGGCGCGATAACCCGTCAGCATTCCCATGCTGTTTTGTTCCTTTGTATTCTATGTTATATTGGTGTGCCCCTAGGAAAAGGGACCACCTCTGTAGCCTTTGCGCTGTCATAATGGGAACGCCCTTTTTAGGGTTGAATATGGAGACGAGGGGTTGATGGTCAGTCAACAAGGTAAATTTTTGTCCGTGTAGGTAATGGTTGAATTTCTTCACCCCCCACACCAGGCTGAGTGCCTCCCTGTCGATCTGGGCATAGTTACGCTCAGCTGAGTTCAATGAGCATGACGCAAAAGCTATCGGCCGCTCCGAGCCATCAGGGAATCTATGCGATAATACCGCTCCCACGCCGTAAGGGGATGCATCGCACGCCAGTCTGATAGGCAGTGATGGGTTGTAATGAGCCAACACTTCCCTGGACGTGATCAAGCCTTTGCATTTATGGAAGGCAAGTTTACAGTCTTCGCTCCATTTCCAAACTACTCCCGTTTGTAGCAGTGCGTTAAGAGGGTGCAGAACCGTCGACAAGTTTGGTAAAAATTTATGATAGTAATTTACTAATCCCAGGAACGACCTTAATTGTGAGACATTTTCAGGCGCTGGGGCCTTTACGACCGCTTCAATTTTTTCAGGTGACTTATGCAACCCTTCTTCGTTAATGACATGGCCGCAATACGGTAATTGTTTCTGGAAAAATTCGCACTTGGGGCGATTTGCTCGTAGGCCCCGTTCTCTCAGCCTCGTGAGCACCTGCTCCAAGTTGGCAAGGTGCTCGTTGTCGTTTTCTCCTGTTACAAGGATGTCGTCTAGGTATCATTGAGTCCCCGGAATCCCTTGCAGGACTTACTCCATAGCTCTTTGCCAGATAGCCGGAGCTGATATCACTCCGAAAACCAGTCGATTGTACTGGTACAGGCCTTTGTGTGTGTTTATCGTGAGATACTTTTTAGAGGCCTCCTCAACCTCCATCTGTAGATATGCCTGTGCTAAGTCAATTTTGGTGAAACGTTTCCCTCCGGATAGTGAGGCGAAAATATCTTCTATCCTGTTAAGAACCGGGTTTACAGTCACCTTGAAGTCCCCACAGATGCGAACTTTTCTCTGTTCTTCAGATTTATCATTATTCAACGTTTTCTTCATGACCGGGACGATGGGTGTTGCCCACTCGCTCCAATCTACCTTGGATAACACGCCTGCTTTTTCCAAATTCTCCAGCTCTGCCTCGACGGCTGGACGAATTGCGTATGGCACCGGCCTTGCCTTAAAAAACTTGGGAATTGCCGCATCTTCCACTTTTATTGAGGCGGTGGCGCCTTTCAGGGTTCCTAGTTCCTGTTGAAACACTTCTTTGGCGTTAGCCAAGATTTCTTTTAATCGTCCAGGTATGACGTCATCATCGTTTTTTTTCTTACTGGTCACCGTCAGTGCCTGAATGGAGTGCCAGTCTAAACGTATCTTTCTGATCCATTCACGTCCCAACAACGGTGGACCACCATCTTGCAGAATGTATAAATACAACTTCTGTATTTCCTTGCCGTTGTATACAACAGGCACCCTTATTTTCCCTCTGGGGTATACTTTCTGCCCCGTATATGTCTTCAAGATAATGGATGTGTCTTTCAAAGGTATATGCGGAAATAGCCGCTCGTAATCCCGTCGACTTATGACGGTCAGAGCTGATCCTGTATCTAGCTCCATTTTGACTGGGGACCCCGCTATCGTGAGGGTAACCCAAATGGTCTGGTAATCTTCTTTGGCAATTACATTATGTAATTTGAGACAGCTTAGTCTCTTGTTTCCGGAGTTGCTATCGCTCTTCTGGTCTTCGGAGCTACTGGCCGTCATCATTTGTACCTTTCTGTACTTTTCCTTATTGACCTTTTTACTGTCAGCGGATTTCTTTCCAGATCTGCATACACGTGCAATGTGTCCCATCTTTCCGCATTGCCTGCATGTTTTGTCCTTGAACCAGCAGTCCTTCTGGTCATGGGTGGATCTGCCGCAGCGATAACATCTCTCGAAACCCCGTGTCATTTCATGGGTGCCGAAGTCCTGTGGCTTTTGCTGTATCTCTGCAGCTCCTCTTGCTGCTGCTTCGTATGATACAGCCACACTGAAAGCCTTGTCCAGTGTCAAATCTTTCTCAGAAAGTAGTCTTTTCTGTGTTCCTTCGCTTGGGAGACCACATACAAATTTGTCTCGTAGAGAATCTGCCAGTCCTGCCCCGAATTGGCAGTGCTTTGACAGCTTTCGTAATTCGGTGAGGTAATCAGCGTTACTTTCATTCTTGTGCTGATTCCTCCTGAAGAATTTGAATCGTTCCGCTATCAGCAGCGGTGTTGGGTTTAAGTGCTCCTGTAAGGTATCAACAATCTCCTTAAAATTCTTGTCCATCGGTTTGGCTGGAGTGATCAAGTTTCGTAACAGCCCGTATGTCCTTGCGCCCATCAGATTTAGAAGTACCGATGCCTTTTTATCATCTGCTACTTCATTCGCCTTGCAATATACCTCCACTCTTTCCACATATGTGGTCCAATCTTCTATATCACTATCGAAAGCAGTAATATTGCCAGTCTTCGGCATCTTGAAAATCTAAAATGGCGCTTCCCGCGCTTTTCCTCCGTCCCCGATGGATCAAAATGGTGCCTCCCGCGCTTTTCTTTCTTCCCCGCCGAGTTAAGATGGCGTCTCCCGCACTTTCCCGCCGCTGCTCTCCGCGGTTCCCGTTGCAGAGCCACCCGATCGAGCTCTAGCCCGCCGCAGCCGAGGAAGGATCAGTGCACTACCTGCCACCAGCCCGTTTAGCTGGTGAAACCACAGTTTTTTTTTGTTTTTTTTTCTTGCTTCTGGCTTCGACCTTCGTCTGAGGAATCGATCTCCTTGAGGTGCTGCCGAATTGCAGGTAAGTTCGTTTCTAACTCGTCGCCACTGTTAGATCTGTGTGTTAATGGAGACACGGAATGCAGGAGTTGATTTAACAAGTGTTTACTGAACAAAGTCTGGAGGTGAACTAACTACACAAGACGCTATACAGGCTTATATACCCGAGTGGTCACTACTGGTACTACAGTATACAGGGGCTTCAAAAACATAGTTCCTCTTAAAGGTACATACACTACAAGTACAGTACTGCCAGTTGAGGGTAATGCAATGCAATGACTACCAGCAGCGTGGAAGACACACAGTACCCCTGTAAAATGGCGGATCAGAAGAGACTACCGGCAGCGCGGGAGAGTCAGACTCCTGTTACAGGGGTATTGAGGTGTTCTGATTTCCGACAGCGCCAAGAAGCCAAGTAGTGGCAGTTTGGAGAACTACCCCCACTGACTAACTCGGCCACCGCGGGAGACTTGGACTCGGCAACATTGCCGGTTATTGAGGTGGTGTTTTCGGAGTGAGAATTTTGCCGGTTAATAGAGAATTCCGGATATTTAGGTGCCGTTTAAACGAGAGTTTCCTGTACTACAGCATGGCTGGCCTCTGTGTCACTGCCTTTAAGGGAGGTGGGGAGAAAATAGGGATTTAAAGTAAAATGTTTTTGTTCAATTCACATTTAGATCCACACATTTTAAATATTCCTGATGCATACAACACAAAAGTGTTGAGTGAAAAAAAAACGAAAATATTCATTCGATGTTTCTATATGCTACAGGTCATACTATTTTTCTGAAAACAATGCATGACTATAAAGTGATTACAGTTTTGGCAAGAATGTGCAATTAACAAAGTTGAGAGAAAAATTTGTGGCTTCAGCAGTTAAGTTGAATTTGTTTTAAAATTCATCTTCAGTAATTAGTGTATATGTTCACCATTTTGATTCAGTTCTACAAACCTCCAATGCCTTACTTATATTAGCAAACAAGAGCAATTTACTGAATTAATTTGGTCCCCATTTGTCACTGTAAACATTACAAATATGGACATACATTTATTGGTGTATTTCCCTGGTATGCTCATACAGGGAAAAAATACAGTATGTTTTCTATAGTCTACAGGGAATTTTTTGATTTCAATCTGGGAATACTGTGCCATGGGCAATGATGTCTATACAAGCATAAAATTAAATACTGAGAATAACGGATTCAGGTTTGCTTGTTTTCTGAATGACCATTACAAAAGTAAACCATTTTGGAACATGTTAATTGTTGGCATTGAAAAGTTAAGAATTTATATAATGAATCATAAAAAACAAGGTATGCAATAGTCCAATGACCACCAAGACACTTTGCGCTTATACACAAGCACTATACAGGTTAGGTGCAAAAATTAGATTTGTATTTATTTCCCATGGGAAAGATACAAGGAGTTGACATGAGGACATGGATGGGTAGCTTGTGCAAGTATAGGTCATTTCAAACACAGTGGGCTGGAAATTGTGGTGGGAGGCTTCCCGCGGGCGAATGCCTCCGAACCGCAAGTAAACTCCACACATACCTTCGAAGACTTGCGCTTCTGGGCCTGCAGGCGTAGGCCTGCATAAAGGCCCACATATCCCAGGGGCACATACGGTTCACAAGCATCCCTGGGATCACGTGGGCTAGCCCAACCAATCACAAAGGGGGATTCCTATTATGCTTGTGGAGATTCCATTTACATACGGAATCCCCGTAAGCACAATAGAAATCACCTAAAAAACACACTTTCACAGCACTGAAATAAAAATAAATCACCACATGGTCAAAATTAATTAAAATACAATTTAATTAAACATTTAAAACAAAAGTATAGTTTTTTGAAAAATAAATTTAAACATTTTTCAAGGGGCCAAAAATAACCTAAACTAATTTAAGAAGTTTTTGTATGGTTAAAATCACTAAAAAATGTATTTTAATATTTATTTAAACCCTTATGCTGGTAAAAGAAGGCCCTACGACTGCTTTTACCAGGCATAAGAGTTTAGTGGGCATTCGCTGGGGAGTAGTTGGGCAAATAGCCCAAACCTGCGTCAGCGAATGTCCATTTCCTGCGGATGGGTACGAATGGTCAAGCTGAAACTTGACAGATCGCAAGTTCCGGGTTTTCATGCATGCGCATCGCACATGGAAACCCGGAACCTGCGGGGCACTTACGACATAGGCCCTGGAAAACCCGGGCCAATACATAATTTCAATGTGGTGTGGACCAGCCAGCCTGCAGTCTGCATTTGTGAAATTTTAATTGCTTCAGACCAAGCAACTTTAGGTTTGGTATTGGCTTGCCTGGTTTGGAAAGGGTTCCGCTTTCTCCCTCAGCATCCACTCAATTAGAAACATTTAGCTCGAGGTCTAGAGTACTCACTTATCAAAGCTGTCACTTGTCTTGATGAAGTTCTCAAGCTTTTGGTTAGCATATTCCACAACATCAACATGTAGCTCTATTCCATGATTTACTCCAAAGGGGCCTGCAGGAAGAGGCTTAATAGTTAATGAAAGTAACTGTAATCAATAGAGGAAATCCAATCTGCATTTAAATTTAATAGTTTTATTTGCTAAAATTGAAAAGTACTTAATGTTATTCTTTCTAATGTCAAATTGGCTCAAGATACTTTAAAATGCATTTTCATTACAAAATATAGGTTATATTCAAATAAGACTACTAGCACTGAACATAAGTTACAAAATACAGTGTACACATGTATTGTATGGATAGAACAATTTCTGTGACAAGTTTTAGAAGAAAAATTACAATTTTAACACAACTGCAACAGGTGTGTATTACTGCAATGAGGAAGTGCTTACCAGCCATAGTACGATAAAAGTAGTTTATTACAACACACAAACACAGACGATGCAATATATTCAACCATCCAAGGTAATAAGATGACAACTCTGCTTTACTGAGTGAAACTACGGGTATTGATGGTAGAGAAAAAAAATGAAACCTTGATGTTCTGTGTAAATTGATTTTGCCCAACTTGCTGCAAACTATCAACTGCAACTTTTAGAAGTCTATGACATTCTCATTTTGTTGTTTAACCCAACAGCCATTGGTCAGATATTAATCAAAAATGCAAGTGGCACAACGATTACAGCAATGAAAGATTATAACACAGTACTGATTATATTAGGTCGAAGTTAAATATTAGTTTTAAGCAAATTCAAATTATCATGACCCCAGAATGTTGCAAAACACCCAAGTCATGTGCTACACAAGACTTGCAGTCCCAACTCTGGCAATACAGTAATGGAGAATGACCTTCGATTTCTATCTGGAAAGAGTGAAGGACAAGAACAACAACAACTTGTATTTATATTGTACCTTTAACGTAGTAAAACGTCCCAAGGTGCTTCACAGGAACATTAGCAAACACATTGTGACAGAGGATTGGTGACCAAAAACTTGGTCAAAGATTTAAGGAGTGTCTTAAAGGAAGAGAGAGAGAGAAAGAGAGATGGAGAGAGAGAGAAAGAGAGGTGGAGAGAGAGAGAGAGAGGTGGAGAGGTTTAGGGAAGGAATTCCAGAGTTTAGGGCCCAGGCAGCTGAAGGCACAGCCTCCAATGGTGGAGTGAGTAAGAATCAGGGAGGCATAAGAGCCATAATTAGAGAAGCGTAGAGATCTCAGAGGGTTGTAGGGCTGGAGGAGGTTACATGGATAGGGAGGGGCGATGCCATGGAAGGATATGAAAACAAGGATGATTAAAAAAAAGAGGCATTGCCAGACTGGGCACCAATGTAGGTCAGCAAGTACAGGGGTGATGGGTGAATGTGACTTGGTGCGAGTTAGGATACAGGCAGCAAGTTTTGGATAAGCTCAAGTTTATGGAGGGTGGAGAAGCATGTGCTCAAGTGTGTAAGTGATTGATCTGGTAACTATAAACTGCTCAGTGAGATCATTTGTTCCCCTTATGTGTATTATTACAGTCTCGTAACAAACTACAGTATGTGTTTTCTTCATACTACATGTAGCTTTCAAGGTATGTTACTGTACTTAGTGGAAACCTTAAACAAACTGTAACTGTCTTAACATATTGGCTCACCTAAAATTAAGCCAACCATTGTACTCAAATAGCCAGTGCCACTTCCAAGGTTCAAAAAGGACAATCCTGGCTGTAGGTCCAGTGCTTCCATTACCTCAGAGTAAATGCAGGGTGCAGACAAATGGATATTACCATTTTTCCAAGCCAGGTCTTTATAGGCATTATCTTTGTAAATTTCCAAGTAATAATCGGCACGATCTATGGCTCGGAAAGCTTGCTCTACCACCTCTGTTCGGATGTAGTGTGCTTCTTTCAGATTGTCGATTAAATCATCATTGTCTTCACCAGCACTCACAGCACCTCCCATCTTTCTCAATTGTTAGAACTGCGCATTAAAGTTAAGAAATTGTGAGATACTATACAGGACAAAGAAGACAGCATCTCATTGTTATTCAACACTATGATGTTAAATGAATGTTGAGCAATACATTTCTAAAAGTAATATTCTTTACTTAAATGGTCATTAATTTATAACTCAAAGTTTGTATTTTAAATTGGTGTTTGCTAATATAGTCTGCAGCTCCCACCAAAATGCAGGAAGTTACAATTGCATAGATGGAAATCTTTGTGCTTTCTTTCCCATTGAGAAGCATACATAGTGTTTTGCTGTACCATGTAAAACATTATCTGAATACGAGTCCACATAAAGCAACATGGTGGCAAGTCGGTCAAAATACTTCACTGTATTTTAATTAAATTACATTATCTATGTTAATCAAAAAGTCATTTTCAAACAGCCATATTACTAACATTTCCAGTTTATAATGACTGCCTCAGTGGCAGGCTTTAGGCAACCTTCTCTACATGTGCTTCTTAAGAGACTGATTTCACTATATATTTACTACAGACAGCTAGTTGCCAACAAGCTGAAATCTAGCACCACTAAATGGCTTAAAAATGCACTACAATGAATGTTGGCACAGCTGAAAATGTATTGCCTGGTCAAGAAATATACCAGAATGCTTGTTATTGCCCAAAAATTACCCATGTATTTTGGGTTCTGCAGTTTTCAAACTTCTTAATAAACATGCAAACAGGTTTTTTAAATCAGCATGAGCTAAGAAAGCATTAATCTTGGAATGTGAACCTTTCCCCTAACTGCTTCACATTCACAAAGTACGAGTGATTGATAACCTATGATCTAGTATTGGATCTGCTATCAGCATCAGAGACCCCATCGCCACTGACTCCGGATTCCCACCTTACATCACGTCACACAATTCCAACACTGCATTCATTTAGTTTGACTGTAGCTTATATTAACAATTTCATACCGCAGAACCTGTATAAACCTACACAAGCAACTACTTAAAATATTTTTTTTATTTTAGTAAGCTATGTCCCTGGTCTATCAATTATTTTTGTTTTACTGTTCTGACTGATACTTACAGCAGCAGAGAAATTACTTCAAAATATGACTTCTGGCTCAGCGGCCTAATGGGCAAGGACACTATTTAATGCAGTAATAATCCATATACAGGTCAGAGGATCCCAGATTCAATCCCCACTTTGTACTGTGTTAGTTCACCTTAGGGAATGGGAGAAAATTAGCCAGGGCTCCAGCTCTTGCTTATTATTCAGTGACCCCCAACCAGAAAGTTGTGTGTGTGTTCAACAAGATCAGGCTAAGCTTTGATACCTTTCACAGGCAAATGCCCGTTCACACTCACTGCTTAAGTTCACACATGAATAAAGGCCCTGAGAGTGAGATATTGGAGGGTGGACTGTGCCTGTGGGACCATACCAACAGTCAGTTCCTTCAGGAGAGAGAGACAGAATTAAAAATAGAAGTCCTCTGTCCACTAAAAATAGACATTCGAACACTAACACTCCTTGTAACCTTTTGTTTACATTGTTGCTAGTTGATCAGTCACCATACCAAGCTAGCCATAGAAGACAAGATGTCGCCACAGCACTCTCCCTTGCTCCAGCTCCTGCACTGTCTGCCCACTGTGACTCTTCCATTCAGGTCTTCTCACACGCAGTCTCACCATCTTCCTCGTGGTCTTTTCCCAGCCGAGACTCAGTCCATCACCTTCCAGAAATACCGATCTTTAGCCATATCACATACATGCCCTGCCCAATGCTTTCTTGTCAGAATATGGTCTGTTACTTCAACATGTCACTTCAGTATTGGTCACTCAATTCTCCTGGCTTATACCCAACATCTTCCTTCCACAGCCAGTATCCAATCTTTGGTTCTGTGTCACATTGTTGCTAAAATACTACAAATCATGTTGTATTATTTCAGTTTATCCATGCAGTATTTCGGCATTATTTCTCATGATCATTTTCAACAACCTATCTTATCTACACGGTGGCCTGGTTAGTGCTGTAGTTTAATTAGTTCACCTGACCCAGCAACAATAAAAAAAAGTAGCAGCACTTTTGATTAACAAATCAATCCCAGGAGCTTTTAACAACAGGATTACCCGAGGTAACCCAAGCATGTAGATGATCACATTGCATACAACTCTAATATTTACACCCAGTTTTGCTTGAGCATGCCAAAACATTACCAAAAAAAATGCATAACATTTTGCAATGCAGTTGGGACTTGGGGACAAATTGCAAAGAATCACATCAGGGCTACACAAAAAAGCAACACAAGTGGTACATGTGGCATGGAACTTACAATGTTTTAAGAGCTTCTCAAATCTTCCCAGTTGGAAGTAAATATTTTGAATATCTTACCTGAGAACTATCCTTGTAAGATGATTTAAAGGCTTGCCAATCCTCAACATTTTTACTGGTTTTGTACTTTTCAGTAATAGTTATTATTGGAGTGAAAAACTTCTGATGTCCCTTTCCCAAAACACCCCTCTCCCCCTGCCCCAAGGCAGAGATAGTGTCTAAAAGCAACTGAGCTCTCCTACCAAAATAAACCATTATTGACTATTTACACTGAACTTAAATTCCACTGTGACTGGCAGAGTCACCGATAGAAAAGCTTTCACTGTTACCCGCTAAACTATTCGCTCAGCGATGCAAACAAAAGCTTTTTTAGCAAAGATTCTTCTGAAGTTACTAAGCACCTTTGTATTTTAGTTACATGGTTATAAATCTGGGCTTGTTCCATTTTCAAACAAAGGGAGCTTTATGGTAGCTCAAGATCAAATCAGGTGGAAACTATCATCAGACGTGGTTCTGTTCAGTCAAAGTTTGCAATTATTGTACTCCACGCCAGAATGCAGATTTCAGCAATTTTAAAGCCACTCTGACCTCCAAACTGCAGTACTGTACAACCAGGATGTAAGCCTCCAGATAGTATTTTAATTCCACTATGTAGCCCTCTATACAACCAAGGAATATATGGACCATAATAACCTTCAGTATAACAGTATTAAAGTCAAGATTAAATATTTTACATCAGCTACTAAAACCATATAATATAAAATGACTAGGTTAAATACAGGAGTCACTATAATATTGATACTATTCATTCTTTTTGAAATATGCTGGCTTTCTTACTCTTCTTGAACTATAAGGCTGTGTGTGAAATTTACAGAGCACGACGATTCTCAACATCAACCATGTCTTACATTATACAACATAGGAAAGCACAGGAGCTGAAAAGACTCTGCAGTCTACCCAGCCGGTCTCGGAACAAATACCGTTGAACCATCCACTTCCTCAAATGTCTGTCCAATTCTCCTTTAAATTTTCTACACTAGCTGCCTCCACTGACTTACTGGACAGTCTATTCTCCATATCCATCATGTGTGAGAAGTGGCTGAATCTAAATTATCTATGTATCTTCGAAGCTTGGCCCCATGCTTTAGAGTTTGTGGCAATCTCAAACATATTACTGAGGCCAATTAATCCATTCCTTTAAATTCTTAAAGTAATCAATACCAGGTTCCGCATAGCTCGGATGCCTAAAACCAGATAATCAGTTTGATAGGGCCTTTCTGCACTGCCTACAATCAGGATATCTTGCAGTAGCGGGGCACAGTTTTTAAAATGATTCTAACACCCTCTGTTGTCAATATTTTGTTGTTAGAAATGCAATCCAGCGGCTATTCCCCCGTCTGGCCTGTCGGTGGCGCTGTGCCTCACTTGTCTCGAGCTGCGAACATCAGCCCGCTGCTGCAACACAACACAGCCGGGCCGCCGCAACGACATTTTCCCCGGACCGGTCAGGGTTTTAATATGGTTTTTATATTTCTATTTCTATATATATCATTCCCTTCGTGTCGCAACGCGAATGTTGAGAAGAAGGCTAGCACCGGCTCGCCGCTTACCGCGTCGCGCTGTCTAGGCTCTTTTGTCAAACTGCCGTTCAGCACTCCGCTCACTTCACCATGTAAACACTAAGCAGTGACGGAGGCAGGAAGTGCGTCAGTCGCATGCAAATGAAAGCGAAAATATATGCTAATAAAGGAGGGGGGACGCCTGCGCAGTCTGGCTATCTGGGATTGCTGTTGCTTGATGGACAGACAGTGTCTCCTCGACTGGGCTGTCTGCCCCAAAGCTTTCCAACCTAGCAAAGGTGAAAAGGGGACCCCGGACCTTGAAATATAGAAACATAGAAGATAGGAGCAGGAGTAGGCCATTCGGCCCCTCGAGCCTGCTCTGCCATTCAATGAGATCATGGCTGATCATCCAAACTCAGTACCCTGTCCCTGCCTTCTCCCCATATCCTTTGATCCCTTTAGCCTTAAGAAATATATCTAACTCCTTCTTGAATATATTTAATGAATTGGCCTCTACTGCCTTCTGCGGTAGAGAATTCCATAGGTTCACCACTCTCTGGGTGAAGAAATCCCTCCTCATCTCTGTCCTAAATGGCTTACCCCTTATCATTAGACTGTGACCCCTGGTTCTGGACTCCCCTGCCATGGGGAACATCCTTCCTGCATCTAGTCTGTCTAGCCCTGTTAGAATTTTATAGGTTTCGATGAGATCCCCTCTCATTCTTCTAAACTCCAGCGAATATAAGCGCAATCGACCCAATCTCTCCTCATACATCATTCCTGCCATCCCAAGTATTAGTCTGGTGAATCTTCGCTGCACTCCCTCCATGGCAAGAACATCCTTCCTCAGATAAGGTGACCAAAACTGCACACAATACCCAAGGTGTGGTCTCACCAAGGCCCTGTACAACTGCAGCAAGACATCCTTGTTCCTGTACTCGAACCCTCTTGCTATGAAGGCCAACATACCATTTGCCTTCTTAACCGCCTGCTGCACCTGCATGCTTACCTTCAGCGACTGGTGCACAAGGACACCCAGGTCTCGTTGCACTTCCCCTTCTCCCAATCTATTGCCGTTCAGATAATAATCTGCCTTCCTGTTTTTGCCACCAAAGTGGATAACCTCGCATTTATCCACATTATACTGCATCTGCCATGCATCTGCCCAATCACCCAACCTGTTCAAATCATACTGGAGTTTCTCGGCATCCTCCTCACAGCACACACGCCCACCCAGCTTTGTGTCATCTGCAAACTTGGAGATATTACATCTAGTTCCCTCGTCTAGATCATTAATATATATTGTGAATAGCTGGGGTCCTAGGACCGACCCCTGCGGTACCCCACTAGTCACTGCCTACCACTTGGAAAAAGACCCGTTTATTCCAACTCTGCTTCTTGTCTGCCAACCAGTTCTCTATCCAAGTCAGTACCTTGCCCCCAATCCCATGTGCTTTAACTTTGCACGCTAATCTCTTATGCGGGACCTTATCGAAAGCCTTCTGAAAGTCCAAATATACCACATCCACTGGTTCTCCCTTATCTATTCTACCAGTTACATCCTCAAAAAATTCCAGTAGATTAGTCAAGCATGATTTACCTTTTGTAAATCCATGTTGACTTTGTCCGATCCTGTCACTGTTTTCCAAGTGCTCTGCTATTACATCTTTTATAATGGACTCTAGCATTTTCCCCACTACCGATGTCAGGCTTACCGGTCTATAATTCCCCGTTTTCTCTCTATTGTGGCATTACCACATTGGGGAAACACTGTGTGTATGTAGATAAACCTGTATAATCCCCTTTTAACTGCTGTATTCCCCTCCCCCCGCAAGACAGTTGCAAGCTGAGAGGAATAAGGCATGTTCAGACTTGCCTGCTGCTGAGAGAAGGAAAACCAATCAGGTTCCAGCAGGTGACCAATCCATGAGTCATCACAGGTTCGCGGGCTTTATGAATTCAGTACTGTATTGTGAGAGTTGGAGTAAAGACCTATTTCTTGTAGCTCGCTGTGTTGCCTATTTCTTTACGCGGGAGACTAGTCTCCCACATTGGTGACCCCGAATGTCGGCAGCTGAAGCCCCCGACTCATGTAGCCCTACAGAGGCCAACAACGACCCAACGGCAACCAGCAGCAGCCCGATGTCGGCCGGCGCCGCGTCCTTGAAGCTCCCCACCTTCTGGGAACACCAAGCACCAGCTTGGTTCGCGCACACGGAGGCCCAATTCACCCTTCGCAGGGTTCAAGACGATGAAGAAAGGTACCTCCACGTAGTCTCAGCACTAGCAAGCTCCACCGCCGCTGAAGTTCTCGACCTGCTGGGGAACCCACCACAGACTGGCAAGTACTCAACCATTAAGGGCCGCTTGCTGCAGGCTTATGGCCTGTCCGGGGAGGAGAGGGCCCGTAGGCTTCTTTCACTACCAGGCCTCGGCGACTCTACCCCGACCCAGTTGATGAGCCGGATGCTTGTGCTCCTGGGCTCTGAACCGCAGTGCTTCTTGTTTCGGGCCCTTTTCCTCAGCCTGCTTCCTCAGCAGGTACAGACTGCCCTCGCAGGGTCCCCGATCACGGACTGCGTACAACTGGCAGCCGCCACGGACAAAGTCTTCGCCGTCGCCCAACTCGGCTGTGCAGCCGCGAGGCTCCCCGACACCACCGAGCGCGCGCCGCCACGCCAGGCCGCAGAACTATGCTACTACCACGCGCGTTTCGGCCACAAGGCCCAACGCTGCAGAGCACCCTGCTCTTTCGATCAAACCAAGATGGCCGCCCGGCCCAACGCGCCAGCCCCGCGCCGCCGTCTAGGCCCGCTCGACCGCACCCCCGCCGCCACGATGGCCATCGGCACTGCAGGTAAACTGCTGTACATAACCGACTCCCTTTCAGGGCGCAGATTCCTTTGCGACACCGGAGCCCAATGCAGCATAATTCCTGCCTCCCAGCTCGACATCCAGGCAGGCTGCAGCGGCCCACCCCTCGTGGCGGCAAATGGTGCAGCCATCGCTACTTTTGGAAAGCGACGGGCCGAGGTTTGTTTCAACGGCCAGCGATTTACGTGGGATTTCGTGACGGCCTCGGTGGCACATCCCTTGCTGGGCGCCAATTTTCTTTGCGCCCACGGACTCCTGGTCGACGTCCGCGACAGGCACCTGATCGATGCAGCAACTTTTGCTTCACTGGCCTGCCAGCAGAGCAACAGCCCGGCCCTCGTCGGGTCCTGCTCTGCCCCGGCGGATGACGACTACGCCCGCCTACTTGCAGATTTCCCGAGGCTCACACAACCGACCTTCTCAGCCGCGGCAGCCAAGCATGGTGTCGAGCACCACATCGCCACTACGGGACCACCAGTGTTCGCCCGAGCCAGACGCCTGGACCCAGCCAAGATGGCGGTGGCCAAGGAAGAATTCGCCACGATGGAGAAACTGGGCATCATCCGCCGCTCGAACAGCCCCTGGTCGTCCCCCCTCCACATTGTGCCCAAGCCGGGCGGTGGCTGGCGCCCCTGCGGCGACTACAGACGGCTCAATGACGCCACCACGCCCGATAGATACACCATTCCGCACATCCAAGACTTCTCGGCACACCTAGCAGGAAAGTCCGTCTTTTCCAAGGTCGACCTGATTCGCGGCTACCATCAGGTCCCCGTCCACCACGCAGACGTCCAGAAGACGGCGGTCATCACCCCCTTTGGACTGTTCGAGTTCCTGCGCATGCCCTTCGGGCTCAAGAACGCCGCACAGGCCTTCCAACGGCTCATGGATTCCGTCCTACGGGACCTGAGCTTCCTGTTCATCTATCTGGATGATATCCTCGTGGCCAGCACCAGCAAGGCCGAGCACATCGCGCATTTGCGCTCTCTTTTCCAGCGCCTCAGCCAACACGGGCTAATCGTCAACCCGGCCAAATGCCAGTTCGGAGCAGCCCAAATTGACTTTCTCGGCCACAGAATCTCGCCAAGGGGAGCCATTCCCCTACCTTCCAAGGTGCAGGCGGTGGCGGACTTTCCCCAGCCCACCTCGGTCAAGGCGCTGCAGGAATTTTTGGGGATGGTCAATTTCTATCACCGTTTCGTGCCCAAGGCCGCCTCACTCATGCGCCCCCTCTACAAAGCCACCAGGGGCAAAACGGGCAAAGAGCAACTCACCTGGTCCAGCGAGATGGCGACAGCCTTCCACCAGACCAAAAGCGCCTTGGCCAACGCCACACTACTGGCCCACCCCATCCCGGGCGCCAAGACCGCCCTCACCACGGACGCCTCGGATTATGCCGTCGGCGCTGTCCAGCAACAGTGGGTCGAAGGCGCGTGGCAGCCACTGGCATTTTTCAGCCGACAGCTGCGCAAGAACGAGCAGGCCTACAGCACGTTCGACAGAGAGCTCCTGGCCCTGTTCCTGGCAATCCGGCACTCCCGTTTCCTCCTGGAAGGCCGGCCGTTCACCGCATTCATGGACCGCAAGCCGCTCACTTTCGCCATGGCCAAAGTAACCGAACCCTGGTCCGCGCGCCAACTCAACTTCATCTCGGAGTTCACCACGGACATCCGCCACGTCGCCGGCAAGGACAATTTGGTGGCCGACTGCCTCTCAAGACCCTCGCTCCACGCAGTGCACCTGGGCGTCGACTACTCCAGCATGGCGAGAGACCAGGCCGCCGACGCGGAGATCCAGGCCCTCAGGACGTCAACCACCAGCCTCACTCTGGCCGACATCCACTTCCACGCAGCCGGCACAACCCTCCTGTGCGACGTCTCAGTCCCCTCACCTAGGCCGGTCGTCCCATCCGCCTGGCGCAAGCGAGTTTTCGACATCATCCACGGCCTCTCACATCCAGGGATGCGTGCGTCTCAGAAACTCATGTCCGCCAAGTTCGTCTGGCCTGGACTCCACAAGGATGTGAGAGACTGGACCAACACATGCGTGGCGTGTCAGCGCGCTGAGGTCCAGCAGCACACCAAGGCGCCATTGGAGTGTTTCCCGGTGCCCGAGAGGCGTTTCGACCACGTCCACATCGATCTGGTAGGCCCCTTGCCGCCGTCGCACGGTTTCACACACCTGCTCACGATCGTCGACCGCACCACCAGATGGCCCGAGGCGGTTCCCCTTGCCTCCACCACCACGACCGACGATGCGCGAGCATTCGTCTCAACATGGGTGGCCCGGTTCGGCGTGCCGACCAACATATCCTCGGACAGAGGCCCCCAGTTCACCTCCCACTTGTGGAATGCCATCACCGCCGGCCTCGGCACTAAGTTGCACAGGACAACAGCCTACCACCCGCAGGCCAACGGGCTCTGCGAGCGCTTTCATCGTTCCTTGAAAGCCTCCCTCCGCGCCAGCCTGGCCGACACCAGCTGGATCGACAAACTACCCTGGGTCCTCCTGGGATTGCGCACCGCGCCCAAAGAGGACCGCCGCGCCTCCGCGGCCGAGATGGTCTATGGCCAATCGCTCAGAGTACCAGGCGACTTCCTCCCCCTGACAACGGAGCCGTGGTCGGCCGCCAGACAGCTTTCCCTGCACCAGGACGCGGCCCAGCAATTCCGTCCAGTGCCCACTTCGCAACACGGCCCGCAGCCGTCCTACGTGCCTTGGGACTTACAACATGCGGAGTTCGTCTTCGTGCGCCGGGACGCGCACAGAGGCCCGCTGCAGGCACCATACACCGGCCCCTTCTCAGTATTGGAGATGGGGGACAAAGCTTTTCTTATCGACGTCGGCGGGAAGCCGGACCTTATTTCAGTAGACCGCCTCAAACCGGCGCACCTGGACCTCAGCTTCCCGTTTCGTCCGGATCTTCCCCCACGGCAGGGCAGACCTCCCGCGTTGGCGGCGGCCCCACAAGAGGACCAAGACACGCCAGAACCTTACTTCCCGGCCGCCGCCCCACCTTCGCCGGCAGCCCGTCCAGCCAGCCCACCGGCAGACCAGCCGCCAGACCAGCCGACGGAACAACCGGCCGACCTACCAGACAGCCCTCCTCACACGCCAGATGGCTACTACAGCCGCTACAGCTGTTTGGTCAAACCTCCGCAGAGACTGACTTTTACAGTTAACGAGGATTCTGGGGGGGCGTATGTGGCGTTACCACATTGGGGAAACACTGTGTGTATGTAGATAAACCTGTATAATCCCCTTTTAACTGCTGTATTCCCCTCCCCCCGCAAGACAGTTGCAAGCTGAGAGGAATAAGGTATGTTCAGACTTGCCTGCTGCTGAGAGAAGGAAAACCAATCAGGTTCCAGCAGGTGACCAATCCATGAGTCATCACAGGTTCGTGGGCTTTACGAATTCAGTACTGTATTGCGAGAGTTGGAGTAAAGACCTATTTCTTGTAGCTTGCTGTGTTGCCTATTTCTTTACGCGGGAGACTGTAGTCTCCCACACTATCACCTTTTTTGAATAGTGGGTTAACATTAGCTACCCTCCAATCCATGGGAACTGTTCCAGAGTCTATAGAATTTTGGAAGATGACCAGCAATGCATCTACTATTTCTAGGGTCACGTCCTTAAGTACCCTAGGATGTAGATTATCAGGCCCTGGGGTTTTATCGGCCTTCAATCCCGTCAATTTCCCTAACACCATTTCCCTACAAATACTGATTTCATTCAGTTCCTCCCTCGCATTAGACCCTATGTTCCCGGACATCTCTGGGAGGTTATTTGTGTCCTCCTTTGTGAAGACAGAACCAAAGTATGTATTTAATTGGTCTGCCATTTCTTTGTTTCCCATTATAAATTCCCCTGATTCTGACTGCAAGTGACCTATGCATGACTTCACCAATCCTTTTCTCTTCACATATCTATAGAAGTTTTTACAGTCAGTTTTTTTTTTCCTGCAAGCTTACTCTCATATTCTATTTCCCCCCTCTTAATTAATCCCTTTGTCCTCCTTTGCTGAATCCTAAACTGCTCCCAATCCTCAGGTTTACGCTTTTTCTGGCCAATTTATATGTCCTCTCCTTGGATCTTATGCTATCCCTAATTTCCCTTGTTAGCCACGGTTGAGTCACCTTTTTTGTTTTATTTTTACGCCAAACAGGGATGAACAAATTCTGTAGTTCATCCATGCGATCTTTAAATGTTTGCCATTGCCTATCCTTCGTCAACCCTTTGAGTAATATTCCCCAATCAATCCAACCCAACTCCCGCCACATGTCATCGTAGTTTCCTTTATTTAAAATCAGGACCCTGGTCTCTGAGTCAACTACTTCACTCTCCATCTTAATGAAGAATTCTATCATATTATGATCGTTACGCCCCAAGGGGCCTCGCACAACAAGATTGCTAATTATTCCTTTCTCATTACATAATACCCAGTCTAAGATGGCCTGATCTCTAGTTGGTTCCTCGACATATTGGTCCAGGAAACCATCCCATATACACTCCAGGAATTCCTCCTCCACAGCATTGTTACTAATTTGGTTAGCCCAATCTATATGTAGATTAAAGTCACCTATGATAACTGCTTTGCCCTTATTGCACGCATCTCTAATTTCCCGTTTAATGCCACCCCCAACCTCCGCATTACTGCTTGGGGGTCTGTATACAACTCCCACTAAAGTTTTCTGTCCCTTGGTATTTCTCAGCTCTACCCATACAGATTCCACATCATCAGAGCGAATATCCTTCCTTACAATTGTGTTAATTTCCTCTTTAACCAGCAATGCCACCCCACCTGCTTTTCCTTTTTGCCTGTCTTTCCTGAATATTGAATACCCCTGGATGTTGAGTTCCCAGCCTTGGTCACCCTGGAGCCATGTTTCCGTAATCCCAATTATATCATATCTGTTTACATCTATTTGCGCAGCTAATTCATCCACCTTATTACGAATGCTACTCGCATTAAGACACAAAGCCTTCAGGCTTGTTTTTTTAACACTCTTCGACCTTTTAGAATTATTATTTACTGTGGCCATGTTTGATTTAAACCCTTGATTTCTCTGACTGCCACTTTTGCTTTTCTCTTCCTGTCTTTTGCTTCTATCCTTGTTTCCCTTTCCTCTGCCTCCTTGCACAGGTTCCCAACCCCCTGCCATTTTAGTTTAAACCCTCCCCCAAAACACTAGCAAACACTCCCCCAGGACATCGGTCCCGGTCCTGCCCAGGTGCAAACCATCCAGTTTGTACTGGTCCCACCTCCCCCAGAACCGGTTCCAATATCCCAGGAATTTGAATCCCTCCCCCTTGCACCATTCCTCTAGTCACGTATTCATCTGAAAGTCAATCTACCCAAATATTTTCAATGTTATTTAGGACATACTATTAAAACAGAAGGCAAGTTTCATTTGTATTCAAGGGACTCTGGGATTTTTACCCATGTTTTGAGGAATCGTATTCCACAGTTTTGTCAGTTTATAATTAGGGCCAACAATTTATGGCAACTGAAAAATTAAAGGCTGGTTCTATTTCATGAGATTACATGATTTTCTGGGATTTTTTTTTTTACTGGTGTTTTTATGGTACCAGTCACCTCACTTATTAACATGGTATTCACGAGCTTCAAATGAGCTTATATTATTGATATGGTTTATACACATCCAAATGCTAAAAGCCCCAAATAGTAATATATCTTTTGTACTCGAGGATGACGGTGACAACAGTGAGGGGAGTATAAATTCACAGTGGCTGGGTGCGTTGATGTCGATATGTGACAGATCTTGTCTACCACAAGCCTCACATACATTGCTGGGGAGTTCTCCCGTTGATCCCTCTGCGTTGCTGATCCTGCTGTCTCTCGCAGCTTGCCTTCATGCTGGCACGGCATTGTCGCACCAAGACCTTAACTGCTTCTCTTATTTCAGCACACCATTGTTGTCTGTCGGTGTCCAGGATTTCCTCTGAAGTCAACGACCGTGTTGCACTTCTTTAAGTGAATCTTGAGTGTGTCCTTTTTGTCTGTCCCACTTCTGCTATCCACCAGTTCTCCGGAAACCACCTGATTTGGCATTTGTACGTCATCCATCCTAAATGCCTGAATGCTAGTGCTGCCAGCACATTCTAGTACTTCATTGTTAGTGATCTTGCCCTGCCACCTAATACGAAGTAAGGTATAAAGGTGTCTAAAGAAACCTTTCCAGCTGTTGAGTGTGCCTTCTATAAAGTGTCCATGTTTCACATCTATGCCGGAAATTGGAATTATGGCCAGAGTGCACCGAAAGGGCCAAGCAATTTTGGCCCAAGGCGTATAACAACCACCTAAGCTAGAATGTTGCACCAAGCCTATCCCAATATAATGTTGCAAGTTTTGATGGGAATAGTTTCGGAAGTGGAATCATTCAAACGTAAACAATACTATATGACGCTTCCTACATTACAACAGTGACTACACTTCAAAAAGTACTTCATTGGCTGTAAAGAGCTTTTGGATGTCGAGTGGTCATGAAAGGCGCTATATAAATGCAAGTCTTTCTTTTTTCTCTTTTAGTTTGCACGTGACTTTGAATTTGAGAGGCCACATATTCAAAATCCAGGAAATTCTGGTGACTCTTCTGGAATGTAAAAGACTGATTCTGTTTGAAGCGAGGATGTGTTTGGAAAATCCCAAGAGAGAAACAATTTGAAATCTCAGAGAAGCAACTGGGAGCCAGATGGAAATGGACCAGCAGTTTGATATTCCTGAAAGAAACAAAAAATGCTGTCTATATTTAAAAGTTAATGACAAAGAATTAGCTTAGTTCGTATTATTTTGTCTATTCAAGGAGTTATATGGAAGGTTGTCTACTGTAATTACATATTATGAATGTTACATTTGTAATTGTTCATCTTTTGGAAAATAAATTTACTTGATATTTTAAACCTAAAACAAGGTCTGATCTGTCTCACTTTCAAAAACTAAAGTGAGAACTAAAGTAAAATAAATTCAGTAGCTAAAAGCAAGTATCATACATGGCTTTCTGTTTGTTTCTTGGGTAGTTACCAAAGGCTTACTTAGATCTCAAAGCAAGGATACATTCTCAAAGAGCTGGGGTACAGGTACTCAATCATGAGAGTGATCTCAGACACTAGTACTGATATAATCTCAAGTAAGAAGACTAGAAAAGGCCCCAAAATGTAACTATGTTAAGAACGACAATTATGAGAAAAATCAAGCGAAGTTTACAGGCAAAATTCCCATATGGGGAGATTTTTGATGGGGTTGTAGGATAATCTGTCATTATCCAGCGTCCCCAAATTAGTGCACGGTTACATTGATTTTTTTAAATCAATTTGATTCAGAATGTGAAAAAATCAAGTACATTCCAGACCGAAATCACTAATGGAATTTCAGTTAGCAAAACTATTTAGTTTTTTTGCCCACACTTCTCAGGGCAATTTCAGTTTAAATTGAGAAGTGTGTAAGAAAAAAAACACATTATTGTACTTTGATGGTACATCATTTAAGGCAAAATTATAATACAATCATTCAAATAAAATTCTAATAACCCTTCTGTTTGTGATACGTGAAAAAACAAACACAACCCAAATTATGTTCATGCAAATTCTGCAATTCCACAAGAAGTGCAGATATTTACAGGGCTATAAGGAAAGACCAGGGGAGTGGAACTAACTGGGTAGCTCTGTCAAAGGGCTGGCACAGGCAAGATGGGCTGAATGGCCTCCCTCTGTGCTGTATTTATATTATGAAGCCTTAGGACCAACAATTTTAGCTCGCTCACAATTGCAGGAGATCCAAAATATGTCCCGTGGTGGTTTGGAGGACGCATGAGCTACTGTTTAAAATTTGGGAATGCTGCACCTAAGTCGGGAAGGGTTGAAATTGACTGACAAAATGGAACAGTTTAGAGATATTTATCTGATCGTCAGTGGTTAAAGTGAAATTTATTATGGGAGTATACTCAGTCTTTATCTAACCTTTGACGACTGTCTTTGTCACTGCCAGTCTCCCTCCAGCATAAACATGTTCTAATTTTAGTTTGACTACATAACATTCACTGTACTCCAAAACTAACTGATTTGTGAAGTGCTTTGAAACATTTCCATGATGTGATAAATGCAAATCATTTTAATTTAAATCCTTCGCTAAGAAATGGGGCACTACATATACCCCTAATACCAATGTCTGAATCCTTGTCTAACACTGAGGGATTTTTAAAAGGTGAAATGTTTATTTTAAAACTTCTGTTTCCCAGTACTGCAGATGAGGATTATGATCCCAACGCCCCTTCCCTACCTACCAGCAGCCACATAATCTCCTGGGAGAGGCAAAGAGTACAGAAAAAATCTTAAGCCAATTCAGGGAAAACAAAAGCCTGGCAATTCCTTTCTCACCCGCAAAAGTAATCAAGGTAAGTTCCAGGAGGACATAGTGAGCACAAGACACATTGCTCAATACCCCACATAACTTTTGTATGCTGCTATATCAGCCACAGCTAAGAATTTGTCCAGTTCCCTTTTGACTGTTCCCACTGAATCCGCACTCACTCCGAGTCGACAAATTCTTCCAAATCTAGATTGACATTTCAGTGCAGTACTGAGGGAGTGCTGCACTGCCGCTGGTATCGTCTTTTGGATGAGATGTTAAAATGAGGCCCTGTCTGTCCTCTCAGGTGGATGTAAAAGATCCCATGGCACTTTTTGAAGAAGAGCAGGGAAATTCTCCTGGAGTTCTGGATACTATTTGTCCCTTAACCATCATCACTAAAACAGATTGGGCCCGATTTTCTGGATCGTGCGGGAAATTTTCGGGTTCCCCGAATGTCGGGTTCCGACCCGAAAAAAAATGGGTCAGCCAGCTGCACGCAATTTTCCCTCAAGTGACCAATTAAGTTCCAGTGTGTGGACAGCCTTGCTAATTGTCCATTTCCAGTCAGAAAGCCCCACAGTATGATGTCATCATTCGTGGTGCTTTCAAGGTCCACAGCAAGCATTGCTTCCTCTGTTGGCTTCCAAACGAACCATACAGGATGGCAGAGGAGCCTGCAGCAGCTGTGGCCAGTGCCAGACCCCGAGCTGCCTCCAAATTCGACGAAGCTTCACTGCAGGCATTATTGGATGGGGTTAGGGCCCACAGGGAGGTCCTCTTCCCTAGGTCAGGCAGGAAGAGGCCTCCCACTGAGACCAAGGCTGCATGGATGCAGGAGTCAGCAGATGTCAACTCGCTGGGAGTCACCAGAAGAACCTGGATACAGTGTCGGAAACGATTCCATGACCTTCACCATACAGGAAAAGTAAGAATGAAGTTTCCAACACCCTCAGCCTGATCCCCGTTGCCTTTCCCCACCAGCACTCAGCTTTAGCACTCTCTTCCTCCACATCTCACTTCACAGTCACATCGATGCACCCTTACCCATTTCATCTCTCTCTATGCTCACATTCACATAACTATTCCACCATGCAGCCCTCACACTCCCTCTCACTCTGATGCTTTGAACACAGCTGACAACACACAGGGAGGGCCCTTGGTCTTGCAGCCTCACACCATCTTTGTCTCCCTCTAAGTATCTATGCTATGCAATCTCTACACTCATTCCTTCCTTCTCACTCAAACTCCACTTGTCTCCCTCATTGCAGGAAAAGAGAACTCACAACAACAGAGAGCGAGCCAGGACTGGAGGAGGCCCACCCTCAGTAGCCCACCTGACCCCCTGGGAGGAAGGAGTGCTGGAAATTGTTGGGGCTGATGTGGCCGCGGAAGTTGTGGAAGGAGAGACGGGGGCAGTCCCGCAAGCTGGTGACAGAATAGTTTGCCATCTCTCTCATTGACATAGCATGAGTCGCTGTTATGATTCTGAAGCTACATCATTTGGACTTATGAACATCTGCGAACTCCAATGTGCATGTAACCTTGGCATCACATCTCTAACTCCTTCCTCTACTCCCCCACAGGACCATCCAGAGCCCCCGTCCCCACTGTGGAGGAGGAAGAGGCTGTGCAGCCAGACTCCTCAGAGGAAGCTCCAACCTCTGAGGGCGCAGCGTCAGCAGAAGTAAGCGCACCCAGCACCAGCGCAGACACTCACACCTCGGGGGGACCTTTGGGACATAGAGTAGTGTTGTCACCTGGTGTTTCACAGCTCACAAGTGAGCCTCAGCAGATTCTGGAGACAGGGACAGCAGTGGAGAGTCCTCGTCGGAGGGCGCAGGACTCTACCAGCTCAGCTCAGCTGCGCTGCATGTCGACCCTCTGCCTCTGGGTCCATCCACAAGAGAAGAGGTGATGGATCTCCATGCACAGATGCAGGAGTCTCTGGCAGGTTTTTTCTCCAGGGTCGCTGCGAGTGTGGAGCGAATGGAGGAGTCCATAGTGACCATGAGCAGAGCCTTTGTGGAGTCATTGGCGCATGAACCCATCACCATGGAAAGGTTGGCAACCTCCATGGAGGAGATAAGTCGCCAGGGTATGGAAAACATGGTGAGTGCTCATAAGAGAATGACATCTCTTGAGGAGCGATGGCCATCTATTGAACAGAGAAACCAGACCTTCATGGAAGTCCTTCTGAGTAGGACTGCCAGTGCAGATACGGGTCCCCATGGCCCGCTAATGCGCAGCAAGGTGCTCTCAAGCCACTTCCAAGCGCTGGCCCCTTCTAGCCTGTGCAGCTTCAGGTGAGTGAGCAGCCTCCTGGTGCTCATCCTGCTGTTCCTGGTTCTGCTGCTGCTGCCTCTGCTGCTGGAGATCCTCTAATGGCAAGAAGGGAAGGAAAAAAAGGCATCCCATGCTTCTGGTAGATGCCTCCGCTGAGTAAGCGCTGAGTGAGGGTGGCGAAAGGGGCTTCCCAGGAGCTCACATTGGAGAAGTGTGTGAGGCTCCAACCTTCCACAGCTGTGCCTAAGCCTTGAACAAGTAGCCCCAAGCCTGCAATAAGAAGGTCCTTCAACATACAAATGCTCTCCGATTAAATCTCAGCTTTCCCGAATGACCTGCAGCTGAGAGCAAGCAAGCCGGGATGCTTCACGCCAGGTTTCATCAGCGGGGTTCCCCGCAGGCGTGTTTAGCGTGGGAAACCCTTGAAAATAGCAAGGGCCCCTTAAAATGGCATTAAACATGCCAATAATTGCTGATTAGGGTCCCGACGGCCAGTCCCGCCAGCGGCGGGCGGGACTGATTCGGGTTGGAGAGAAACGACGGTCCAAAAGTCGGACGGGGCGGGGAATCAGGCGGGGGGGGGGGGGTCGCGACCCCCTATTTCTGCGATTTTCAGCCCCCGCCCGCCTGAAAACCCGCCCGACGGCTGGGAGAAAATCGGGGCCATTATCAGGTTATTTACTTCAGTGCTATTTGTGAGACCTTGCTGTGTGCATATTGCCTGCTGTGTTCCCCTACATTACAACAGTGACTACAATTCAAAAGTACTTCATCGGCTTTGGGCTGTCCTGAAGTTGTGAAAGCTGCCACATAAATGCAAGTTCTTTCTTTCTAAAGGTCGATGACCCTCTGCGAAAAGAAAAATCTCTTAATATCTAACCTAGTTCTCTGCTTACCCGGCTACCGACCATAGAGCACATATACCAGAAACGCTGTCTACGGAGGTCACGGTCCATCATCAAAGACCCTACCCACCCCAGCCACAGTCTGTTCGCCCTCCTGCCATCTGGGAGACGCTACAGATGCATTCGCACCCGTACGACCAGATTTAGGAACAGCTTCTTTCCCAGGGCTGTCATCCTACTGAACTCCACAAATAAACTCTAAAGCCTGCACATCTGCCAATGCACTTTATTATGGTTATGTTTATGTTAATGTATTACAAGCCAAATGTATGTTGAATGTTTAAATGTCTTAATCTAAATGTACACTCGCGGGAGCCGCAAGCCTACATTTCATTGTACTGCACTTGTGCACTAACAATGACAATAAAAGTTGATTTGATTTGATTTGATTTGATATACGCATGCTCCCCTGATTCTCCCTAACTTGCCCAATTCAAATAGTCTATCTACATGGACACAGTCTAGTGCCTTCATTATTTTAAAGACCTCAATCAAATCTCCCTGAAGTCCTCACTTTTAAGCTAGGTATCAATATGGTGGTCCTCCTCTGAACCTTTCCCGGACCTTTATATTACCCAAGGGACCAAAACTGGACACAGTACTCTAGATTATGCCTAACCAAGATCTAATTCAAGTGCTATTTGTTTAATTTTAGATCGTCCTAGCAATATGTCCCAATACACTATTTGCTTTTGCTGTAGCCTCACAGCACTGGGCGTGAACTATTAGGGATTTATGCAATATATCACCTAGATCTTTATCTCTCTAAACAGTCTTTATAGTGTAAAATGGGCGATGTTGGATCAGCTTCCTGTTATACATGTCTCCTGATTTTTATTTCCATTGAAGTCAATGGAAACGAAAATCGGGAGAGATTTATAACAGGCAGCTGATCCAATATCGCTCATTTTACACTATCTCCCAAAGTTAAAAGTACATAATAAATAGAAGCAGGAGTTGGCCATTCGGCCCTTCGAGCCTGCTCTGCCATTCAATAAGATCATGGCTGATCTTCTATCTCAACCCCACCTTCCCACACTATCCCCATATCCCTTGATTCCCTTATTACCCACAATAAATCTAAGAAAAAGCATATTGAAACAGAAAAAAGGAAATGTGTACACAATGGAAGGTTGCTCTTTAGCAAAGGTGAAGAAAGAACATCTGGCTCTCATACTGATCATTCACTGAATGTTTCCAGTCAATAGGTAGCTGTAGTTAACAAAACAAATTGAATACTAAAATCCACCTCAAAGGAATTTGACAATAAGTTGAAAGAAGCCACACTAGGAATAACTTATATAATTGAGAGTCTCTCACTTTCAAAAGAATGTCAAAGCATTGGAGAAAGAAGAAAAACTTGATTTATATGCCACTTTATTACATCTCTCAGAAACATCCTGATGCCCTTCGTATACAATGAATTACCTTGAAGTGCTGTTATGCAGGCAAATGTGACAGCCATTATGGGTATAACATCCCACAAACAGCGGCTTAATTCATCTATTTATGGTGGTAGTGCTTGAGCAAGGAATGTTGATCAGGACACCACAAAACTCCATGTTCTTCTTTGAATAATACTATGGAATCTTTAACACCTACCTAGAATGGGAAATAGAGTCTTGGTTTAATGTCTCATCCGAAATGCAGCACTCTTTCAGTATTGTATTGATGTGTCAGCCTAGAATATGTGTTCAAATAATCTGGATAATTCAAAGAAGTGCAACAAAGATGATTCGGGGACTAGCGAGCTATGGGGGTGAGGGGATGATCTTCTTATGCATAACGTGTAACAAAATTGTAAATCCAATCCATAAACTGATTAATGATTTTGTTGCATATATAACCCACAGAGCACATTCCCCCCTTTGTATTATGAAGAGAGGCTCACAGAAATGACTTTCTTCTCACGGGAGAAAAGAAAATGGGGAACATCTAGGTCTTTAAAATGCAAAGGAGCATATTCGACTTAGAGTGTAAGCACAGGCTTGGAAGACACAGGATTCAAATTGACAAGCCTCAAGTGAGACAAGAAGTTCAAAGAAAATCCTTGGCCTAGAAATTCGTCTCGGGCGGGGGCAGTATCGGATTGGCTCCCCGTTATACGCTGTGCCTGATATTCAGTTTCATTAACTGCAATGGAACTGAGTATCAGGCACAGCGTATAAGGGGCAGGCGATCCGATACCGTCCATTTTGCGCCACTATCCAAGACGAATTTCTAGGCCCTTTTTCCACAGGTTAGTAGATGTTGAATAGACACATAGAGAAAGTGACTGAGGATCAGACAGTTAACTCCTTTAAAAAGGATTTAGATAAATACCCTGGTTGAAAATAGGAATTGGAGGGCTAAACGAAGAGGAATGCATTCTCCATAGGATACAAAGTGGGGATATCATAGCCAGAGCATTTCCAGCAATGGCTTCTCTTCCCACCCCACCACTGTTACCTCTGGAGTCTCTCATGGATCTGTCCTTGGTACCTTCTCTTCCTCATCTATGTGCTGGTCCTTGGTGACATCATCCGAAGATATGGGCCACTTCCACATGTAGGCTGACAATACCCAACTCTACCTCTCTTGACCAGTCCACTGCTTTTGTGTTGTCAGCTTGCTTGCCCAATATCCAGTCCTGGATCACTCTCAATTTCCTCCAGTTAACATTGGGTAGACTGAAGCCATCGTCTTTAGCTCCCTCCACAAACTCTGTACCCTCACCACCAATTCTCAGGCTGAACCAGACTGTGCGTAACCTGGGCATCCTATTTGACCCTGAGCTGAGTTGCTGACCCCATATACTCTCTATCACAAAATCTTCTATAACATGACCAGTCTCAGCCCCTGTCATTCTCATCCATGCCTTTGCTACCTCCAGACTGGACAATTCCAATGCTCTCCTGGCCAGCTTCCAGCCCTCCACCCTGCCCTCCCCCACCCCCGCAAACTTCAGCTCATCCAAAACTCTTCTACCCATATCCTATCCTGCATCGTCCCAATCACCTATCACCCTGTGCTTGCTGACCTACATTGGCTCCTAATCCCCCAACGTGTTTTAAAATTCTCATCCCCCCATGTTTAAATCTTTCACAGCCTCATCCTTCCCTTAAAACTTACCACTTTGACCAAACTTTTGATCACCTTTCCTAATATCTCCTGCCTCACCATCCATTTTCATCTGATTACACCTCTGTGAAACGTCTTGGGACATTGTTGTTGAGGTAAGTGTCAGGGTTTAATAGTGGAAAAACAAGGATGAATGAATATTCCCAGCTCCTGGGAAGTTACATTTTTTTTGCTGCTTCTTTCCCGTGCTGGCCTTAGAAAATCCAGTAAGTTTACTCTGGGGTTGCCACTGCCCACATGGCAATGCAGGCAATGTAAAAGCAGCTACTTTTAAATCTATTAAATCTCCTCTTTGACTTCTCTGCTCCTGTGGCTATAGTCCTAAGTTTTTCCTCCTAACTATAGTTTGGCATTGCTGGTATCTAAACAATATGGGGGAAAAATTCAGTTGTTTGCGCCTCCCGTTAGCGCCTTAAGAGGGTGCCAAGTGGGGCGCAAAGCAACTAGCGCCCGGGCGCAGTGATGTTTGCACCGCTCGCGAAATTAACTAGACATTTTGTGGCGGCACTAAACACTACCGCCACGATCTCCTGCGCCGGCAGATCGTGACGTCAGTCGAGTGCGCAACGCCCCGGTAGCGCCCCAGACCGGAAATTGAGTGGCGCCCCCTGCCTTACCGCCTGCCGCTAGCAACGACAGGTTGAGGGGAGCGTTCTGCTGTCAGAAAGGGACTAGGGGGGCGCTATTTAAAGGCGACCACTTCCTGCCTTTTTTTGTCGGTGACATTTTTGCACCACGCATTCTGAGAGAGAGAGAGAGACTTCTGGAGAGATTCAACACTGTGTGAAGGAGTTTTAGGTACTGAGCAGCACTTTGGAGGTTGATTTTGATCTGCCCTTCCTTGTATCGATTTAGAAGAGACTATGGGGGCTGCACTCTGAGCTCTTCCCCTGGTTCTCTCCATTGTTCTTTCCAGCAGATTTGATGTACAGGTCTCTCCAGGCTGAGATTCAGGCCGAGATTCAAGGCTGCAATGAGCAGGATGTAGATAGAGAGCAAGATCAACCCTCCCCTTTAAGATAAAAACAGAAAATGCAGGAGAAACTCAGCAGGTCAAATGCAACTGTGAAGAGAGAAACAGAGTTAACGTTTCAGGTCGATGACCATTCGTTAGAACTCCCCTTTAAGAATTGGACAGTGCCAGTGTGTCTGTGTTCCATTGCTGACTGACATCACATGAGCTTCGCCAGCGCTGTGAAGTCGCGCCTCGCTCCTCGGCCTTAGCGCCTTAAGAGAGGTGTGTAGCGCCTGATTTAGCGCTTCAATCACCTCCAGGGGTGATAAAAGCCAAGTTTGCTGTCGGAGGTGATAATTTGCGCCAGGCGCTAAACTTTGCGCACCGCCAGTAATGGCGCCCCAAATGGGGCGATGCTGAATTTCTCCCCCTATTACTTTAATAGACTTTCTATAAGAAAGGGGTGTCTAAAACTACACAAATTACTTAACTGTGGTCTAACCATTGTTTTGTATGAATTCTTTCTTACTTCTTTACATAATTGTCCTACTTATGTTGCATTTATAAAACCCAATATGCTATTGGCCTTTTTTTATGGCTTTATCTACCTGTGCTCTTACTTTTAGCAAATTATATATGTGAATCCCTCGATCACTCTGTTCCTTCACACTCCTCAGCTTTTTTCCATTAGGCTTATACTCCTGTTCTTTATTTTTCCTCACACTTCTCCACATTAAATTGTCCAATCTGCTAACGTGTTTATGTCCTCCTGAAACCTTTTATAGTCCCTTTCTCTACTTTCTTTAACTGTCTAGGGTTCATTCCATCAGGGCTCAGTGACGTATTCACCTTAAATTTGACTATATTTTCAGAACCAATTCCTTTTCTACAGTTATCGCTAACAATTGTTCCACATCCTCCTCATAGTGCAACTTCATTTTCATTCTCATCATCATTTGCAACACTGATGCAAAATATCTCTGCCATATCTTCATCACCCACAACTAGATTTCCCTTGAGTGAGCCAATCCTCTCTTTAACGATTATTTTATTTTTAATATGTTTATAAAGCCCTTACTATTTCCTTTTATATTATCCACTAACCTTTTCTCATATTCCCTTTTACCCCCCTTATCTCTCTTTTCACTTTCTATACTTGTGATTTTCTCTAATATTGTTAGTCCTAGTTTTATCATATTTATTCCCCCTTTTTTAAGAAGTTAACTATCAACCAGGGATTCAGGGACCTTGTTTATAGCCATGTGTTCTGCTTGTACAGAACACTGTGCAATATGGGAACTCAGCCTCAAGCAGTGTCATGCACGGAGCAGCACAGGAAGAGGTATTTGTCTGCCTCTCATGTTGGCACCAGGCCCATGCCATCAGCAGGCCCCTACACAAGATGCTCCTGTATGTGATACTGGTCATGGGTGAATAGCACAGGACATTCTTGGCACATCTGCTGGGTCTTTTGTGGGAGAAGCAGATAAAGGTTGTGTGCCAGTGAATTCCCAAGGACTACAGCTTCTACACTTACTGCTTCCAACAGAAGTACATTTAAAAGTAGTTCCCTGCACAGAACATGTGATAGGCTATCTCACATAAAGTAATCTCACAGCATAAGACTACATATGATAGAAACACATATTGCCACTTAAAATGCAATCAATCAACGTCTTCATCTTCCTGGTGCTGTAAAGTCCAGTATAATGCCTATATTGTGGGCAATATAATGAGTCATTAAACAGACCACATTAAAAAAAACTCTGGGACATACAGCAAGGAAAGCCCCACCCAAGCAGCCCAAGCATCAAAAATGATTTTCCAATCCTAACAGGTGCCTTGTTGTAGGTCATCTTACCTGGGCTTTGGGAGTCATGTGGAGATGTCAATAGCCAGTTTTGTAGTGGGTAAGTTAGATCTCCCAGGAGCTACCTATTCAATTCTTGTTCTCCCTTGAAAAGCCCTAGCAGATGTGATTCAATTAATATTGAAGCAGCACTGCATCTGATAGGGGATGGAGAAAGAGAGAGAGAGGGAGACACACACACACACACACACACACACACACACACAGATAGATTGTCTATGGCAGTTACTGTCACTAGGACCAGGTTATCATAATCAATTTGGCTATTTGATTAATGCAATTGTCTTGCGGTTGCTTTCACCTTCAATGCCATCTGTTCACTTTCTCAACTGATGGGTATTGTAATGACTGAAATGCTTGACAAGTTGTTTGAGGGTTCTACTGGAAAAGCTTCCATTCCCATGAAGAATAACAAACTATGAGTTCCAGCAAAACATAAAAAGTAACTCTGCAAACTCATCCACTTACTTGATCAATTTGCTTATCCGGTGACGCCCACATCTCGAGAATGAATATAAAAGAAAATCCAGGAAGGCCAACAGCAGGGCACACTGACCTTGGTGTTTCTGAAAAAGTAATTGAAACATTTTGACTTAGTTAGACACTGGGTGTATCGAGAATTAGATAAATTAAACACATTCAGAGGGAAGTGAATACTAATTTAAAGATATAACAAAACCAAAATACTGTGGATGCTGGAAATCGGGCATAAAAACAGAAAATGCTGGAAATACTCAGCAGGTCAGGCAGCATCTGTAGAGAGAGAAACAGAGTTAAAGGGCTGGATTTTGCCAGGCCCGAGGAGGCGGGTTTGAAGGCGGGTCAGGTGGGAAAGTTGCAAAAAAATGGCGTCAGGCTCCGATCCCGCCTCCAACCCGCCTCTGCGCAACTTTCCCAAATGTGGGCTTGCAGATTCTGTTTTGGTCCCACCTCCAAGCAACGGGATAGGCTCTTAATGCACTTAACTACCACTTAAGTACCTCTATAATGGCATTTTGAGAGGCCTTTCAGAGTTTACCACATTTCCCGCGTGCTGCACATCTCCCCTGGAACACGCCAGCTAATCCTGTCAGGTTCACAAGTGGTTGGCTTACTAACAGCTGCAGCTCCACCATAGAAATGGCGTTTTCCACAATGATCATTTGCAGGTGGCAGAACTTTCTTTTCTCAGGTCTTGGAGAACTTTTTGCAGGCCTACTGATTTTGGAAGTGATGAAGCTGAGATCCATCTCCACTATGACCTCCTGGGAAAACCCTCTCCCCACCTTGACTGAGCGCTTCCTCAACTGAGGTATATACCTGCAGCATGGGAACCATTTATTTCCTTTCCTTCTGGACCTCAGATTGGGACAAAGATCAGCCGCGGCAGCACCAGAACCCGGAACAACAGCAGCATCAACAGCAGGAGCGCCAACATGCTGCTCACCCACCTGAAGCTGCACAGGCCAGAAGGCACCAGCGCAGGGAAGGACGTCGCCGCAGGAGATACCCTCAAAACAGGGTTTACAGGCAGAGGATGAGCTACCTCAACATGACTGAGCAGCAGTGCCAAAGGTAGGCTGAGACTTTCGCGAGAGGCAGTGGGTGACACCTGCGCAATGCTGCAGCAAGACCTGGAGCCCAGAGGAGTGGGTGGACACCCCTTAGCAGTGGCCGTAAAAGTCACCACTGCGCTCAACTTTTTCGCTTCAGGCTCATTCCAGGGATCAACAGCGGCATCTCCCAGGCGGCCGCACACACTTGCATCATGCAGGTAACCGATGCCCTCTTTGCCAACGTGCACAATTACATCAACTTCTCTAAGGATCAAGCAAGTGTAACCGCGCGTGCTGTTGGATTTGCTAATATGGCAGGCTTGCCAAGGGTGCAGGGCGTCGTAGACTGCACACATGTGGCCCTTAAGGCACCCATCACAATCCAGGTATTTTTGTCAACTGCAAGGGCTTCCACTCCCTCAATGTACAGCTGGTGTGTAACCACAAGAAGGAAATTTTGCATGTTTGCGCCAAGTACCCTGGCAGTTGCCATGACTCCTTCATCCTGCGCCAGTCTAGTGTGCCTCCGCTCTTCAGTCTGCTGAACCAACTTTGTGGATGGCTACATGGAGACAAGGGCTATCCCCTGAAGATGTGGCTAATGATGCTGTTCAGGAGGCCATCCAACGAAGCTGAGGAGGGCTACAACTCCAGCCACATTCCCACCAGATCCATTATTGAGCAAACCATCGGCTTGCTGAAGATGTGATTCAGATGCCTTGATAGATCAGGTCCAGCCCTGCAGTACTCAGCAGCCAGGGTCTCCAGAATCATCGAGGTCTGCTGTGCACTTCACAGCAGTGGGGAGGAAGGAAGGAAGGAAGGAAGGAAGGAAGGGAGGGAGGAAGGGAGGAAGGGAGGGAGGGAGGGAGGGAGGGAGGATGGATTGCTTAGGCTGTCCAATTTGCCTCGCACCTTCTTCCCACACCATCAACAAGAACCTGCAGTTTCCTATCACTCTGACCACCACACTGACAATTCCAAGTCGCCCTGAGCCCTCAATGTGGAAGTCCCATTTGTGAAATGACACAGCCCATAACTTGAACAGTTTGCCATCAAGTCATTTTATAACATTCAGTCAAGGATGGCATTTCACAATTGAACACAACAGAACACCCAAGTGACTACCCTTGTGACTACTTGTGCTTTATCTTCCTCTTAAGCGTGCTCCTACATGGTTCTTCCCCTGTGGCTTCAGCAGATGTGGAGGCCCCTTGCTCACTTTCATGCTGCTCCTGCCTCGACACCTTTGGCTGGCGTCTTCTGGGGTTACAAGCCTGTGAGGGCTCGCCAACAGTCTGCTGCTCCTGCGGACTACCTTGTTGTCTACCACCAACATCCCTCTCATGGGTCAGCCACACTTCAGAGCTAGCAAGTGGCTTGACAGCACCTTGCTGCACTTCAGGGGTGCCATGAGGACCTGTTTCTGCACTGGCAGTCCTACTCCAGAGGACTTCCATGAAGCTCTGGTTTCTCTGCTCAATACTGACCATCGCTCCTCCAGAGATGTCAGTCTATTCTGTTTTCAAGACCCTGGTGACTTAGCTCCTCCATGGCCGTAGCCATCCTCTCCTCTACTGTAGCCATCCTGTCCTCTACGGTAGCCATCCTTACCACGGAGGTAGCCATCCTTTCCACGGAAGTTGCCATCCTTTCCGTGGTGATGCGTTCATGTGCCAGTGCCTCCACAAAGGCTCTGCTCATGTTAGCGATGGACTCCTCCATCCTCTCCACACTCGCAGTGACCCTGGAGACAAAATCTGCCAGAGACTCCTGCACCTGTTCCTGGAGTTCCGGCACCGCTCTCCTTCTGGATGGACCCGGAGGCACAGGGTCGTCATGCAGCTGAGCCGAGCTGGGAGCGCCCTGTGCCCTCCGAGGAGGACTCTCCACTGCTGTCCCTGTCTCCACCATCTGCTGATGCTCATTTGTGAGCTGTGATACACCAGGTGACAACACTACTCTATGTCCCGAAGGTCCCACCGAGGTGTGAGTGTCTGCGCTGGTGCTGGGTGTGCCTAATTCTGGTGACGTTGCGCCCTCAGAGGTTGCAGATTCCTCTGAGGAGTCTGGAGGCTCAGGCTGTTCCTCCTAGACAGTGGGGAGGGGGGCTGTCGATGGTCCTGTGAGGGAGTAAAGGAAAAAGTTAAACATGAGAGACATTGCATGCACATGGAATTGTGCAGATCATCAGAAGTCAATCTGTTAAAGTATCAGAATCAATATCAGTCACTCATGCAATGTAAATGAGAGAGATGCAAAACTATTCTGTCACCAGCTTGCTCTGATGCGCCCATCTGTCCGCCCCCCACTTGCACATCCTCCTCGGCTCCCACGATCTCGAGGGCCGCCTCCTCTACACTGGTGAGCTGGGCTATTGAGGGTGGCCCTCCTCCTGTGCTCGCTCTTTCCCTCTTATTGTGGGCTCTCTTTTCCTGCAATGAGGGACACAAGTGGAGTTTGAGTGAGAATGATGGAGTGAGTGTAGAGAATCCATATCATAGGTGCTTAGAAGGACACAAAGATGGAGTGAGGTCCCAAGATCAAGGGCCCTCCCTGTGTGCTGTAAGTTGTTGTCATAGCACAGCATAGTCGAATAGTTAAGTGAATGTGTACATAGAGAGAGCGGGAATGGTTAAGGGTGCAGGGATGTAAGGGTCAAGTGGGATGTGGAGGTGGAGGTTGACAATGCAGAGTGCTGGTGCTGAGAGGCGATGGGGAGCAGATTGAGGGTCATGGTGATGTCATACTCACTTTTCCTGTGCAGAGAAGGTCATTAAACCTCTTTCTGCACTGCAGCCAGGTTCTGCTGCACATTGAAATTACACTGACCTCCTGTGCCACTTGCAGCCACACAGCTTTGGTCTGCTGGGAAGGTTTCTACCTCCCAGAGGAAGGAAACAACACCTCTTTCTGAGCTCTGGCTCCCTCCACCAGAGCATGGAGGGAATCCTCATCAAAGCGGGTTGCGGCCTTGGACTTTGAGGTTGACATCTCTGCACCACAAATCCCTCAGAACAATCGCACATAAAAGTTGTAAGGCAGAAAATGAACAAAGGCTGCTTGCAGACCTTAAATGGAGCTGCATAAATGACGTCATCAGAGACGAGTTTCAGGACTAAAAGATTCATTGGGCCAGAGGTTCTCACAAGCTGGGAATCGTGCCCAATTAGGGCAAAATTGCTAAATTATCCCGCCTCACATCGGAGGTGGGAGCGGGAACCGCCGACCACCTGACCCGCCCACAACCCACCCCCAATGACAAAATCCAGCCCAAAGTTTCAGGTCGATGACCTATCGTCAGAACTGGAAGAAGTTAGAGATGTAACAGTTTATAAGCAAGTACAAAGCCAGGGAAAGGGGAGAGGGGAGGCAAGTACAAAAGGGAAGGTCTGTGATAGATTGGAAGGGAGGAGTGATTAACTGACAAAAGGGATGATGGCGCAAGGCAAAAGGTGGTGGTAATGGGACAAGTAAAGAAACAAAAGATGAGTCTAGAGGAGCTGTAAATGGCAACAGCAGAACCATTACCAACACCTGTTGTCTGAAAATAGGGAGCGGTGGTTATGATCTTAAATTGTTGAACTCGACGATCGGGGTCGATTTTCCTGGAGCCATCAGGCGGGGTTTCAGGCGTGTGTGGGGGGGGGGGGGGAAATCCCGAATTCGGGGGTCCCGACACCATCCCGCCCAAAACCCGCCTCCACGTAAGTTTCACCGGCGGCGGGTACCCGCCCCGCACTGGGACCCGCCAACCTGAGGTGGGAAGGGATTAGTGCCAATTAACTGCCTGTTAACAGGTAGTTAACAGGCAGTTTTTAGCCTAATCCCTATTTTGAGGGGTGTCGCGTGGGATTCCCGACGGTTTCAAACCACGCCATGTTAGAGCAGGCGGGTCGTCGGGTTGAAGGACTTGGAGGGATCGTGATGTCGGTGTTCAGGTGAGTGATGGGTGCATGAGTGCAAAGGTAAGTGTGTTTGGTGTGTCTAAAGTGTGTAAAGAAGTTTAAATTACTTGTACTTACCTTAACAGCCTTTCTTCCTCTAGGTTTCGGGAGTCCATCACTCAGCCGGCAGTGAAAGCAAAATGGCTGCGATCTGTCAAAAGTGACAGCCTTCAGCTTTCATTGCTAGTGAGATTTCTAACTGAGTCTCTGTAGAAGGACTCAGGTTAGAAGTCAGACTGTCAGTGTTTGACAGCTTCAAACAGCTGTGAAACACTGATATTTCATCTGTCAAGACCTCTTGACAGATGAAATTTCAGTCTGTGACGTCACCTGTTGTAGGGTGGCCCTTAATTGGCCTGCTGAGCCTGCTGGGCGGGCTCAACAAGGTCAATCAAGGGAAAATCGCGTCGATTGGCCGGACGTCGATGTAGGCGGGACTAAAACCCGAAAGTTGTAGTCCCGCCTCCTTCCTGACAGCTTAATGAAAATCGACCCCGATGTTGTGTCTGGAAAAAATGCCTAATAGAAATGTGAGATGCAGCTCCTCAAGCTTCCGTTGAGCTTCATTTGAACAGTGTAGAAGGCTGAGGACAGAGAGGTCAGAGTGGGAGTGGGGAGGAGAATTAAAATGGCAAGTGACTGGAAGCTCGGGGTCACACTTGCAGACTGAATGGAGGTTTTCAGCAAAGTGATCACCCAGTCTGTGATAGGTCTCCCCACTGTAGAGGATATAAATATAAAGATGTCTAACAGTTTTGAAAGCATCTGTCACACACCAGGGCCCCAAAATTTCCAAGAGCTGGGTTCCCACCTGCTGGTGGCCTCCAGTGCTGATCCTGCTTAGTTTGTGGGTTAATTGGGAAACCACCTAATTTGTATGGGGCTGGCGAGGGCCTTATTCCTGGCATGCATCTGGCACCTGCTTTCCAAATGCAGCAGTCAGGTAATTTAGTATAAAAACAGAAAATGCTGGAAATACTCAGCAGGTCAGGTAGCATCTGTGAAGAGAGAAACAGAGTTAACGTTTCAGGTCGATGACCTTTAGTCAGAACTAGTAATCTAGTGTCTGCCTGTCCACTAAGACCCCAATCATGTCCCCTTCAGCTTGTGCAAGGAGGCTGATACAATAAGAATTTTTTTAAAAAGCACCGACCCTTACTTTGGGGGTCCAGGCTGCTCCCCTTGCATGGAATTCCCCAGTGGGGCCTACTTACTCCTATTTGGAGGTCTGTGGAGGTAATTCTAACCCAACCCATCTGGCAAGAACCTGATGGGATCAGTTTGGCCACTTGTTTTACATCCTGCCTGATTTTATTTTCATTGACTTCAATGGAAAATAAAATGGAGGTTACAATTATCCCCAGTGTGTCTTATTTCATTTGATGTACCGGCCTTAATTCCATTGCTGTGTTCCGACTGAGCAGGGAAGTGAAAACTCCCGGCATAGCGAGTTCCCCCGCAGCTCTGCCCCCAAACCATCCCCTTGTGTCACTTGCCTGATAAGGGGCGAGTGGAGGGTCTGCCAATTACAGGGCTGGCTGGAAAATCCCGATATGGCAGAAACCTAGTGCAACAAGGTCTCTGCTGTTTTCTGGTGGGTTCCGCCAGAGTTACAGCAGGAGTCTGACAAATACCCCACAGAACTTCAGGGACCAGGTGTCACACTGTGCTCGCTGACCTACATTGGCTCCTGATCAAGCAATGCCTCGATTTTAAAGTTCTCATCCTAGTTTTGAAATCCCTCCATGGCCTCGCCCCTCCTTATCTCTGTAACCTCCTCCAGCCCTACAATGCTCCGAGATATCTCCGCTCTCCAATTCTGGCCTCTTGAGCATCCTCAATTTGAATCGCTCCACCATTGGTGGCCGTGCCTTCAGCTGCCAAGGCCCTAAGCTCTGATATTCCCTCCCTAAACCCCTTCACCTCTTTACCTCTCTTTCCTCCTTTAAGACGCTCCTTAAAACCTACCTCTTTGACCAAACTTTTGGTTATCTGCTCTAATATTTTCTTATGTGGCTCGGTGTCAAATTTTGTTTTATGATGCACCTTGGGATGTTTTAATACATTAAAGGTGCTATATAAATGCAAGTTGTTGTTGTTGATATCAAAGTGTCAAAAGTACAAAACAAGAGAAAGAAAGCTAGACTATTTTTTTGACCAGGAGCCAAAAATTTATAAGCAAACCACAAACTTCCCTCACCAAACAGCAATTAAACCCTTATTGACGTCAAGACCTATTTAGACCACTTCACCACAGATCCTGAGCAGTGCCCTTAATGGGACAGTTTAGGTTAGAAACTAAATACTGCAAATAAGCTTTAGGCCTCTGACTGTGAGCAGTGCTAAGGAAAATTAGCTAGCACAATTATATAAAACAACACCAAACCCAGCAACATTGTTTTAAAAAAAAAATCAAAAATCACATCAAAAACATGCAATATGAGTTTGAACTATAAGAAGCTTTGAAAATGTGTACACAGGAAATGTCATGACCCACTTGGCTTCTGCTCTCAATTTGGTTTTACTATTGGTATATTATTGGCCCAGAAATTCTGGTCCCAATGCGCGAGTACACACTGGGTACTCACGTGTAGGCCCAACAAAAGTGCCGGTTTCGTGCATGCACTGCGCATGCTCGGGAAACCGGCACTTCCGTTCCCCTGAAAGAAGGGGTTGACAGATAAGTTTATTTTTAGACCCATTAGAAAATGTAATTAATTTTTTCAAAAATTTAAATTATTGTTTAAAATAGTTATTTCATGTAATTTATAGTTATTTTAAAAATGTGCTTTTAAAAAAAATTTATTTGAAGTTTTAGTGATGTTTTGGGGCTTATAGTATTTATAGGTTTGACAGCTCTTCCTGTCAAACTTATGAACAAAGCATTCCCTGCTCCGATTGGCTGCCCATGGCCCACGTGATCCCAGGGGACGCATCGAACTAACTGCGCCCCTGGGATACGCAAGCATTGCGCGCCGGCAGTTGGAGGAGGCCCAGGATCGGAATCCCACGCGGGCCCACAGCTCAACGGCCGACGCGCTAGGTAAGTGCAGGTCGGGGGCTTGCACCTGCGGGAAGCCCCCGACCCGAATTTTTGGGCCATTGAAATTTTAGATCAAACCTGGTATTTGCCCCAAAATGGAAAAACTGCTATTATTATTGTTACATTGCTTAAATGTTTGTGCAACTTCCTCAGTCTTACTTCATTCTAAAATCTACAGAATTTTAAACCCCAAGCTGTAACCACTACTTCTTGCTTTATGTAGTTTAGTTTCCCATCAATCTTTGCAGTGTGCTGTTTAAAAAAATAAACGGTCTCTGAAATTCTAGCTTGATTTTTTTTGTTCCTGGTGATTCACTATCTTGCCACACTTCATCGATGTAGATCGGGCAATTTTTCTCCACCAAATACTGAGCCTACATGTCATTAACCACAAGGTGTCAGTGTGTTGGCAGAAAGTGATGAGCTCTCTGAACTACTTTCAAATAAATGCAGTCAAGCTAGTTTCTAATCTCTGACCGTTAATCGTTGTGCAATGTTTGCAGAGGTATGTAATTGGCATTTTGTCAGATTTTATGTGTGCATTTTTCAATCATACTAATATAGGGCTAAGAATGCTTTATTTCGCTCATCCAGAACATTTCTCCTAAAATAAAATACTACAGATGTTGGAAATCTGAAACAGAAACTGGAACTGAAAATGCTGGAAAAACTCAGGTCAGACAGCATCTATGGAAAGAACAGATAAGTTAACACTTCAGATGTAAACGCCTGATAAAACTGGAAAAACACACACACATACAAGAGAGGAAATGAAATGATGTGAAAAATGCTTGAGCTGATACTAACATGAGAGGATAGGAAAAAGAATAATCAAAGAAATTAAAGACATTTATGTTGTGTCTATGTATAATAAGGCACAGACTGCGGAGAACGGTACAACAGGTGTTTACTCAACGTGGCTCACAATGGAACTGATCTGTACAGATTACTACTCAGTGCTATATACAGGTGTGGTCACTGCCGGTACTGCCGTATACATGAGCTGTAAAAGATAGTTCCCCCCTTAAAGGTACATACATTACAATTCCTCCCCTTTTAGATTAACAGTACCATAACACTCATTTAACAATTAAATATCAAACTAATTACAATTAACACTTTTAACATGCAACATTAGCTGAAAATAGTCTATTTATAAATTCAGTCTTTGGGGAGGCTTCCTGATCCTTTCTGGATAGCGCCTTTCCCGAGTGTCTTGCTCTTGGTGCGGAGGCGATTCTGGCCCCCTGTCGTCAGCTGGTTCATCAGCTTCCGATGCTACTGTTTCTGGGGTAGATGCGACCTGTACGTCGGGTTCATCACCAGGTACGTATGGGCGAGGCATGGGGTTGACTTGTTCCTGTGACTCTAGGATCTGGTCAGCATGGCGTCTCGCGATGCTCTCCCCAATGTCCACTGTGTACATTAGGGGGCCCTGCCGTGTGCATATCATTCCTGGCTGCCATTTTTCTGTTTGGTAGTCGCGGGCCAAGACTGGTTGCCCTACATTGAAGCTCCTTGTTGGCTTCTCATGGCTGTGCTGGAATTGCTTACTCTCAACATCTCTTCGTACGTTTGGTCTGAGCAAATCCAGGCGAGATCTTAACCTTCGGTTAAAGAACATCATAGCTGGGGCCTGGTTGGTGACTGCATGTGTCGCATTCCGGTAGGCGAACAGGAAATTGTCCACCTTGTGCTGCAGCGGAATGTTGTCATTGTACATAGCCTTTATTGCCTTCTTAAAGGTTTGTATGAACCTCTCAGCCAATCCATTTGTGGCTGGATGATACGGGGCGGATGTGTAATGCCTTACCCCATTCTTTTTCAAGAACCTCCGGAACTCTTCGGACACAAACTGTGGTCCGTTGTCGGAGCAAATCTGTTCTGGCAAGCCATTCCTGGCAAAAAGGGTCTGTAGGACTGCAATAGTTTTCTCAGTGGTGGTGGAGGGCATTTTGATGACCTCAGGCCATTTCGAGTGCGCATCCACGGCTATTAAAAACATTGAGTCCATGAATGGAGCAGCAAAATCAATATGCACCCATTGCCATGGAGATGAGGGCCACTCCCATGGGTGTAGAGGGGCCTGTGGTGGTGCATTTTGGACTTTCTGGCATCCTGAGCAGCTCTTGGTCAGGTCCTCGATTTGTTTATCGATTCCCGGCCACCACACATAAGCCCTGGCTAGGCTTTTCATTTTTACCCCTCCCAGATGACCCTCATGAAGCTCATTGAGCACTCTATCCCTTAACTTGGGTGGAATTACCACTCGGGATCCACACATCAAGGTCCCCCGGCACACTGACAGTTGTTCTCTCCTTGTCGAGAATGCTGGCAACAGTGAGTCGCCATGTGCTGGCCATCCCTTCACCGTCAAATCATACACCCGAGACAGTGTCGGGTCATTTCGGGTTTCCTTTTCGATACAAGCGTTAGTTACCGGTAGGTATTCAACTATAATCGAATGGAATATTTCGACAGGATCCACTGCTGGTGCTTCCTCCGCAGTAGGCAGTGGCAGGCGTGATAGCCCATCAGCATTTCCATGCTGTTTCGTGCCCTTATATTCACTCTCATAGTGGTGCGCCCCTAGAAAAAGTGACCATCTTTGTAGTCGTTGCGCAGTCATCACCGGAACGCCCTTCTTCGGATTAAAAATGGAGACAAGAGGCTGGTGATCAGTCAGCAAGGTGAATTTCTGCCCGTGCAGATAGTGATTGAACTTTTTCACTCACCACACTAGGCTGAGGGCCTCCCTGTCAATCTGGGCGTAGTTACGCTCGGCTGAGGTTAGTGATCGTGATGCAAAGGCTACTGGCCTCTCTGAGCCGTCCGAGAATTTGTGCGACAGCACCGCTCCAATGCCGTAAGGTGACGCATCACATGCCAACTGAATTGGTAATGCTGGGTTGTAATGGGCCAATACCTCTTTCGATGTGATTAGTGTTTTGCTCTTCTGGAAAGCTCGTCTACATTCGTCACTCCACTTCCATGGCACCCCAGTTTGCAGTAGGGTGTTCAGTGGGTTTAGTATTGTAGACAAATTTGGCAAGAACTTATGGTAGTAGTTTACCAGCCCGAGGAACGACCTCAGTTGTGACACATTTTCCGGTGCTAGAGCCTTGACTACTGCCTCAATCTTCTCTGGGGACTTATGTAACCCCTCTTTATCGATAACGTGGCCACAATACGAGATCTGTTTTCTAAAAAACTCGCATTTGGGGCGGTTAGCTCGGAGCCCATATTCCTGCAATCTAGTGAGCACCTGCTCCAGGTTGGCAAGGTGATCACTGTCATTTTCGCCCGTGACCAGGATGTCGTCCAAATAACACTGGGTCCCCGGGATCCCTTGCAGGACTTGTTCCATTGCCCTCTGCCAAATAGCCAGAGCTGATGCTACCCCGAATACCAGCCGGTTGTATTGGTAGAGACCTTTATGGGTGTTGATTGTGAGGTTTTTTTTTATGCTTCTTCTACCTCCATTTGCAGATACGCCTGGGCCAGATCAATCTTAGTGAAGCGTTTCCCTCCAGATAGCGAGGCGAAAATATCTTCAATCCGCGGAAGTGGATATTGTACGGTGGGAAGGACCGGGTTCACTGTTACCTTAAAGTCCCCACAGATGCGAACCTTCCTTGGTTCCCCAGGCGTGCTGCTCAACGACTTTTTCATCACAGGGACGATGGGTGTAGCCCACTCGGTACAGTCTACCTTGGACAGTACACCTGAACGTTCCAGACTCTCCAGCTCTGCTTCGACGTATGGGCGGATCACATAAGGTACTGGTCTGGCCTTAAAAAATTTTGGGCTTGCGTTTTCTTCAATTTTAATCGTCGCTGTCATGCCTTTTAGTGTTCCAAGTCCTTGCTGGAACACTTCTTTCACGTCAGTTAGGATCTTTGACAGTCGCCCAGGTGTGACGTTGTCATCCTTTTTGTCAGCCACAATCAGTGCCTGTATGGAATGCCAATCCAGTTGTATTTTCCGGATCCATTCACGTCCCAGTATTGGTGGTCCTCCATCTTGCAATACATACAGGTCTAGTTTTGGTGTTTCCATACTGTTATATATAACGGTCACCCTTATTTTTCCTTTGGGGTAGACTTTTTGTCCCGTGTATGTCTTCAAAGTAATTTTTGTGTCTCTCAAGGGTATGTGTGAGAATAGCCGCTCGTAGTCCCGTCAGTTTATGACTGTTAGGGCTGATCCTGTGTCCAATTCCATCTTTACCTGGACTCCTGCTATCTTGAGAGTGCCCAAATGGTTCGGTGATCCTCCGTTGTGATCACATTATGTAGTTTCAGACAACTCAGTTCCCTGCTTTCGGAGTCATTATCACTCTTTTGTTCGTCTGAACTATTCTCCTTCATCTTATGTACCTTCTTGTACTTTTCTTTGGTAGGTTTCTTATTGCTGGTTTTCTTTCATGACCTGCAGACTCATGCTATGTGTTCTACTTTTGCACACTGTCTGCACACTTTGTCTTTGAACCAGCAATCATTCTGGTCATGTGTTGTTCTGCCGCAGCGATAGCACTTCTCTGTTCCATATGACATTTCGTTTGTGCCATATTCTTGCGGTCTCTGTTGTATCTCTGCAGCGCCCCGTGCTGCTGCTTCATATGAAACCGCAATGCTGAAAGCCTTTTCCAGCGTAAGGTCCTTTTCAGATAAAAGCCGTTTCTGGGTTCCTTCACTTTGAAGCCCACACACAAACTTGTCCCTTAAGGTATCTGCCAGCCCCGCTCCAAACTGGCAGTGTTTCGATAGTTTGCACAGTTCTGTTAAATAATCAGCATTGCTTTCATCCTTATGCTGGTTCCGTTTGTGAAACTTGAATCTTTCTGCTATCAGCAGCGGTGTGGGGTTTAAATGTTCCTGTAGTATCGTTACTATGTCTTCAAAACTCTTTTCCATTGGCTTCGTTGGGGTTACTAGATTTCGTAATAAACCATACGTCTTTGCACCCATTAAATTTAACAATACCGACGCTTTCTTGTCATCTGACACCTCATTTGCCTTGCAGTATACCTCTATTCGTTCGACATATGTAGTCCAATCTTTGACTTCATTGTCAAATGCAGTGATACTGCCACTCTTCGGCATTTTGGGTGTGGTTTAAAATGGCGTCTCCCAATGGCTTAAAATGGCATCTCCCGCGCTTTCCTTCCTCCCCGCTGCTGCCAACGCCGCTCCCGGCGGTTCTCGTGGCAATGGCGGCGCCCTGTAGGTTTCGCGTGCTTCTCCTGCGCTGCTGCCAACGCCGCTCTCGGCGGTCCTCGTGGCAATGGTGGCACCTTGCGGGTTTCTGCGCGTCTCTCTCTCCCTCTCTTCGACGCTGCTCGGCCCCTGAACACCGGCTGCGCCCTGTGCGCTCTGCCCTCTCTCTCTCTCTCCCCGTCGACGCTGCTCGGCCCTTTGCTGTGCCGCTCGGTCGGGCTCTAGCCCTCCGCTGTCCGGGAAGGGTCTGCACACTACCTGTTGCCAGCCCATTTCGCTGGACCACCTCGACTGGAAAGCCAAGCCTGGCTCTCGACAGCCTCCCCCGCAATTCTCGAGTCTTTGCTGGATGACTGGGCGGTTGCCCGTGGTCGACGCCCGAGTCGCTGGCCTTGACCTCCAATCCACTGATCTCCAGGAACGAATCCCCGGGAGGTGATGCAGAGTTGCAGGTAGGTTCGAACTTGCCTTGTCGCCAATCTTGTGTCCGTGTATAATAAGACACAGACTGCAGGAGGACGGTACAACAGGTGTTTACTCAACGTGGCTCACACTGGAACTGATCTGTACAGATTACTACTCAGTGCTATATACAGGTGTGGTCACTGCCGGTACTGCTGTATACATGAGCTGTAAAAGATAGTTCCCCCCTTAAAGGTATATACATTACAATTTAGGAGACACAGACACTGTGTGAATAGTTGAGGTTGAGGTGGGGGGGTGGGGGTGGGGAGGCAAGGCAGCTCAGAAATGGAAACAGGAAAATCTAGCAAAGTGGGACAGAATCCAACGGCCTGGCAGAAGGAAAACGCAGGTTGACATCAAGGATGCAAAGTGCCCAACCAGCACAGTGTTGTAATGGGGGGATCTCCACTCCAAGTACTGACCCATCACCCCTCCCTGGAAATGCCAAAACATCCATCCCACATCGCTAGCATCTCCTGACAAAAAATGAGAGCTAATTTAAGGTCTGAAGTTATTAAAGTTAATATTATGGTCGGAGGGCTGCAAAGTGCCTAATAAAATGATACGGTGATGTTCCTTGCACTTGCATTGAACTTGATTGGAACAGTGTAGTAAGTCAGAGTGGAACGGCAGATTGAAGAGGCATATGACAGGGAACTCAAGGTTGCACTTGTGGATAAGATATATTTTTCACCCAAGCAGGTCATTCTGCTATGTGCGTGTGTGTATCTTTCGCCTCCCACCCTCCCTTTGTTATATTCCTTTTTAAATGCTGTCCATCTGTACTTTTTCCAGTTCTGATGAAGGGTTTACACCTCAAACATTAATGTATATGTTCTCGCTACAGATGCTATTGGGCCTGCTGAGTGTTCTCGGCATTTTTAATTCCTCTTTTATGTTCCTGAGTGCAGAAAGGTTACAAGCCTGTTATTTTTGTGGGTTGCTTAGGTGCATACGGAGTCTTGAAAGCCACAAATCAAGTTTAAATCAAAATTCCTCTTAATTTGTACATATCTCAAATTGAACAGATCTTGGTGCTCCGATCAGGGATTTTTCCATCAATGTTGCAATGTTGCTAAATAAACAGCTCTTTCCAAACCTATATAAATGCAAATAGAACTGAGATGCCTGGGCTATGTTTGCTAGATTGCCAGGGCTCTTTGGTTACACATGGCCTACAAATCATAGGTTGATATCTCATCCTTAATTGCCTTGGTAATTAGTATAACTATTTAACCCCCACCCCAACCCCCCCCCAGTTCTATCTCTTCCCTCAGTACTTCACACCCAAATGGCCATTTTCCATGTGTGAGCATGGGCAGTGTGTGCTGGCAAGCCAGTTGACTCTAAGGGACATTCAAAGCTATGCCGAGCCGGTCATCATCTAATGTACACAAGTGTGCATTTTTCAGAAGGGATGACTGGTTAGCAGTTAGGAGTGGGAAGCCTGGTTGTTTTTACCCCCTCCTGCTTTGCCTGTGGACAGTGAGGCTAATTGTAGGGCCTCCTTTATATTTAAGTTAGTGATTCAATGATTGCGGCGAAATAGGGGCAGCTCATTTACGTAATTCGCTGTTCTCCACCTAATCACTTTACAGCTCATCTTTTTGTCACTGGTCACTTACACATGCTGTGCCTGACTTGCTGAATGTTTCTAGAACTTTTGTTTTTGTGTCAGCCGAGGCTCAGTGGGTATCACTCTTGCCTCTGAGTCAGAAGGTTGTGGGTTCAAGTCCCACTCCAGCGACTTGAGCACAAAAATCTAGGCTGACACTCTGGTGCTGCACTGTCATAGGTGCTGTCTTTGAGATGGGACGTAAAACCATAAAAGATCCCAAACCACTATTTTGAAAAAGAATAAGGGAGTTTTCCCCGGTGTCCTGGCCAATATTTATCCCTCAATCAACATAACAAAAACAGATTATCTGGTTATTATCACACTGCTGTTTGTGGGAGCTTGCTGTGCGCAAATTGGCATTCGCGTTTCCTACATTACAACAGTGACTACACTTCAAAAGAAAGACTTACATTTATATAGCGCCTTTCACGACCACCGGACGTCCCAAAGTGCTTTACAGCCAATGAAGTACTTTTTTTTTGGAGTGTAGTCACTGTTGTAATATTGTAATAAGCGCTTTGGCACATCCGGTGGTCATGAAAGGCGCTATATAAATGCAAGTCTTTCTTTTCTTCTTTCTCTAATTTCCAGCATCTGCAGTGTTATGTTTTTATAACTCTGTCACAGCCTCCCTTGTGAAGTGGAGATTGAGAAGGCACGTCTCCTCCTAGATTTATGTGCTCAAGTCTCTGGAGTGGGACTTGAACCCACAACCTTCTGACTCAGAGGCAAGAGTGCTACCCACTGAGTCACAGCGGACACAAAAACAAGCAAGTGCGCCTGGGTCTGAAAATGTCATTCCTGGGCTGATTCTAAGTGGGTGCCAGATGCCTGAGACAGAAGCATATCTACCCTTCCTCCCTTTTTAATCATCTCCTCTGCCTCCTTCAAGTTCATGACAGCCATTGGCAGGCTCAATGTAACGCGTTGCTGTGCTGAGCGGGATGGTTAGAGCTGAGGTTGGCAGCTGCTGAAGGCAACATTGCTGTAGGCTTGAGAGTTGTCAAAAAGAGTCCTGAACTGCAAAAATTCTGCAGGAAATAGCAAAGCAGATGATTGTAAAATCAATAATGCAGAAACAGCAATATGGCAAGTCCAAAAAGGCAGCAAAATCCAGCTTTCAAAAAACATAGGTCGAGAATTTCCTCAAAATGACTTACACAGCTGTTACACCTTTATAAAATGTGTTGTATCCACTGGCGGCCTCCAGAGGGAGCTACGCACATGTTTACTGGATCTGCTCATTTACATTCCCATTGATCTAAAACTTGAACTACCTGGAAACGTCTGTGCAGCCTTTAAATAGAGTTCAGCCTCACTCTTCAGCGACAGAGGAGGGCACGCACAGCTAATAAAGCAATAGTGCTTGACTCTTTCAATTCACTCTCTGAGAAGCTCATTGCATGTCTTAGCAATATTTTTATTATACTTGGACAGAATGTTGAATGCTCAAGCACTACCTGTGCCCAGAGGGCAGTAGGACATGGCACCAAACCAGTGGAGAAGAACAAAGCACAACTGGTCATTGAAAGCAGGAGGAACAGACTCCAAGGTGTGGGCACCACCAAGCCACCCAGAATGGTCACTTGTGCCACTCGGAAGGAGGTGACTTTGGCACTGACTGCCAACTCGCCTATCCTCAGGACTAAGAACATAAGATCATAAGAAGTAGAAGCAGGAGTAGGCCATTCGGCCCCTCGAGCCTGCTCCGCCATTCAATGAGATCATGGCTGATCATCCAAATTCAGCACCCTGTCCCTGCCTTCTCCCCGTATCCCTTGATCCCTTTAGCCTTAAGATATATATCTAACTCCTTCTTGAATATATTTAATGAATTGGCCTCCACTGCCTTCTGTGGTAGAGAATGCCACAGGTTCACCACTCTCTGGGTGAAGAAATTCCTCCTCATCTCTGTCCTAAATGGCTTACTCCTTATCCTTAGACTGTGACCCCTGGTTCTGGACTCCCCGACCATCAGGAACATTCTTCCTGCATCCAGTCGGTCTAGTCCTGTTAGAATTTTATAAGTTTCAATGAGATCCCTTCTCATTCTTCTAAACTCCAGCGAGTATAAGCCCAATCGACCCAATCTCTCCTCATACATCATTCCTGTCATCCCAGGTATCAGTCTGGTGAATCTTCGCTGCACTCCCTCCATGGCAAGAACATCCTTCCTCAGATAAGGCGACCAAAACTGCACACAATACTCAAGGTGTGGTCTCACCAAGGCCCTGTACAACTGCAGCAAGACATCCTTGTTCTTGTACTCGAACCCTCTTGCTACGAAGGCCAACATACCATTTGCCTTCTTAACCGCCTGCTGCACCTGCATGCTTACCTTCAGCGACTGGTGCACAAGGACACCCAGGTCTCGTTGCACTTCCCCTTCTCCCAATCTATTGCCGTTCAGATAATAATCTGCCTTCCTGTTTTTGCCACCAAAGTGGATAACCTCGCATTTATCCACATTATACTGCATCCGCCATGCTTCTGCCCAATCACCCAACCTGTCCAAATCATACTGGAGTTTCTCGGCATCCTCCTCACAGCACACACGCCCACCCAGCTTTGTGTCATCTGCAAACTTGGAGATATTACATCTAGTTCCCTCGTCTAGATCATTTATATATATTGTGAATAGCTGGGGTCCTAGTACCGATCCCTGCGGTACCCCACAAGTCACTGCCTGCCACTCGGAAAAAGAGCCGTTTATTCCAACTCTTTGCTTCCTGTCTGCCAACCAGTTCTTTATCCAAGTCAGTACCTTGCCCCCAATCCCATGTGCTTTAACTTTACACGCTAATCTCTTATGCGGGACCTTATCGAAAGCCTTCTGAACATCCAAATACACCACATCCACTGGTTCTCCCTTATCTATTTTACCAGTTACATCCTCAAATTATTCCAGTAGATTAGTCAAGCACGATTTACCTTTTGTAAATCCATGTTGGCTTTGTCCGATCCTGTCACTGTTTTCCAAGTGCTCTGCTATTACATCTTTTATAATGGATTCTAGCATTTTCCCCACAACCAATGTCAGGCTTACCAGTCTATAATTCCCTGTTTTCTCTCTACCACCTTTTTTGAATAGTGGGGTAACATTAGCTACCCTCCAATCCATGAGAACTGTTCCAGAGTCTGTCAAATTTTGGAAGATGACCAGTAATCCATCTACTATTTCTAGGGCCACTTCCTTAAGTACCCTAGGACGTAGATTATCAGGCCCTGGGGATTTATCGGCCTTCAATCCCGTCAATTTCCCTAACACCATTTCCCTACAAATACTGATTTCTTTCAGTTCCTCCCTCTCATTAGACCATATGTTCCCCGACATCTCTGGGAGGTTATTTGTGTCCTCCTTTGTGAAGACAGAACCAAAGTATGTATTTATTTGGTCTGCCATTTCTTTGTTCCCCATTATAAATTCCCCTGATTCTGACTGCAAGGGACCTATGCTTGACTTCACCAATCTTTTTCTCTTCACATATCTATAAAAGCTTTTACAGTCAGTTTTTATGTTCCCTGCAAGCTTACTCTCATATTCTATTTTCCCCCTCTTAATTAATCCCTTTGTCCTCCTTTGCTGAATCCTAAACTGCTCCCAATCCTCAGGTTTACTGCTTTTTCTGGCCAATTTATATGTCTTCTCCTTGGATCTTATGCTATCCCTGATTTCCCTTGTTAGCCACGGTTGAGTCACCTTTTTTGATTTATTTTTACGCCAAACAGGGATGAACAAATTCTGTAGTTCATCCGTGCGATCTTTGAATGTTTGCCATTGCCTATCCACCGTCAACCCTTTGAGTAACATTCCCCAATCAATCCTACCCAACTCGCGCCTCATACCATCGTAGTTTCCTTTATTTAAATTCAGGACCCTCGTCTCTGAGTCAACTACTTCACTCTCCATCTTAATGAAGAATTCTATCATATTATGATCGCTCCGACCCAAGGGGCCTCGCACAAAAAGATTGCTAATTAATCCTTTCTCATTACATAATACCCAGTCTAAGATGGCCTGATCTCTAGTTGGTTCCTCGACATACTGGTCCAGGGAATCATCTCGTATACACTCCAGGAATTCCTCCTCCACAGTATTGTTACTAATTTGGTTAGCCCAATCTATATGTAGATTAAAGTCACCCATGATAACTGCTGTGCCCTTATTGCATGCGTCTCTAATTTCCTGTTTAATGCCATCCCCAACCTCCGCATTACTGTTTGGAGGTCTGTATACCACTCCCACTAACGGTTTCTGCCCCTTGGTATTTCTCAGTTCTGCCCATACAGATTCCACATCATCAGAGCTAATATCCTTCCTTTCAATTGTGTTAATCCCCTCTTTAACCAGCAATGCTACCCCACCCCCTTTTCCTTTTTGCCTATCTTTCCTGAATATTGAATGGATGTTGAATTCCCAGCCTTGGTCACCCTGGAGCCATGTTTCCGTAATCCCAGTCATATCATATCCATTTACCTCAATTTGCGCAGCTAATTCCTCCACCTTATTGCGAATGCTCCTCGCATTTAGACTCAAGGCCTTCAGGCTTGTTTTTTTTAACACTTACACCTTTTAGAATTATTATTTACTGTGGCCATGTTTGATTTAAACCCTTGATTTCTCTGACAGCCACCTTTGTTTTTCTCCTTCCTTTCTTTTTAAGAACATAAGAAATAGGAGCAGGAGTAGGCCAATCGGCCCCTCGAGCCTGCTCCACCATTCAATAAGATCATGGCTGATCTGATCCTAACCTCAAATCTACTATCACTCTACATCCCTCCCGAACCCATGTGATCTCCTGGGAGAGGCGAAAAACCAGATTAAAAACCCAATGGCCAATTTGGGAGAAAAAAATCTGGAAAATTCCTCTCCGACCCATCTAGGCGATCGAAACTCATCCAGGAGATCACTGTCCCTATATTTTCTACAGTACTTAACTTCTGTAAAAGGTGATTTCCACTCCAGCCAGGAACAGGAATAGAACCATCTCCTGAAATCTAACACATAATTAGAACACAAGAAGTAGGAGCAGAACCAGGTTACACGGCCCCTGGGCCCGCTCCGTTACCCACAGGGCCATGACCGTTCTGAACATAGACTCATGTCCAATTTCCTGCCCGCTCCCCGTAACCCCTAATTCCCTTTACTTCTAAGAAACTGTCTATTTCTGTTTTAAATTTATTTAATGATGTAGCTTCCACAACTTTCTGGGGCAGCAAATTCCACAGACCTACTACCCTCTGAGTGAAGAAGTTTCTCCTCATCTCAGTTTTGAAAGAGCAGCCCCTTATTCTAAGATTATGCCCCCTAGTTCTAGTTTCACCCATCATTGGGAACATCCTCACCACATCCACCCGATCAAGCCCCTTCACAATCTTATATGTTTCAATAAGATCGCCTTTCATTCTTCTGAACTCCAATGAGTAGAGTCCCAATCTACTCAACCTCTCCTCATACGTCCACCCCCTCATCCTCGGGATTAACCGAGTGAACCTTCTTTGTACTGACTCGAGAGCAAGTATGTCTTTTCTTAAGTATGGACACCAAAACTGTATGCAGTATTCCAGGTGCGGTCACACCAATACCTTGTACAACTGCAACAATACCTCCCTGTTTTTATATTCTATCCCCCTAGCAATAAAATCCAACATTCCATTGGCCTTTTCTTCTATCCTTGTTTCCCTTTCCTCTGTCTCCCTGCTCAGGTTCCCAACCCCCTGCTATTTTAGTTTAAACCCTCCCCCAGAGCACTAGCAAACACTCCCACTAGGACATCGGTCCCAGTCCTGCCCAGGTGCAAACCGTCCGGTCTATACTGGTCCCACCTCCCCCAGAACCGATTCGAATGTCCTTGGAATTTGAATCCCTCCCCCTTGCACCATTCCTCTAGCCACATATTCATCTGAAATATCCTTCTATTTCTACTCTGACTAGCATGTGGCACTGGTAGCAATCCTGAGATTACTACCTTTGAGATCCTATTTTTTAATTTACCTCCTAACTCCCTATATTCAGCTTTTAGGACCTCATCCCATTTTTTACCTATATTGTTGGTACCTATATGCACCATGACAACTGGCTGTACACCCTCCCCTTCCAAAATGTTCTGCAGCCGTTCGTTAATATTCAAACATCTATCGATCTTTGTCTTGAATATACTCAACCACTGAGCCTCCACAGCCCTCTGGGGTAGAGAATTCCAAAGATTCACCACCCTCGCAGTGAAGAAATTTCTCCTCATTTCAGTTCTAAATTGTTGTGTATGTACCTTTAAGAGAAGAACTGATTCTATACTGCAGTACCAGAAGTGACCACCCCTGTATATAAATCCATAGCAGGCTTCTGTATTTCAGTCTTAAGTTACCCTCTGTTCAGCTGCAAGCACGAGCAGAGGGAGCAGCCAGACTTTGGAGAGTGGATTAAAGTGGTGGTCCCCTGACCAGGAAGAGGAGGAGAACGTTGGACCACCACCACCAACTCCACCATCATTACATCAACTGAGGTGCCTGGAGAGAGAGGACAGAGGAGGAGAAGGAGAAAGGAGGCCTACATCAACATCAACCAGGGGAGAGGCCTTTCTATCACTGCCTCCCCAATTTGGCCTCCACTTCAGGAGAGGGAGAGAGGGGAGAGAAACCAACTGCTTGAAAGGAGGGAAGAAAACTTCATCCGGAACATCTACAGGTGGGTGTTATTTGGGGCACTCTCCCAAGACTTTGTATTTTAGGTGGGGGGAGAAAAGAAGAAGCAAGGCCGGATCATCAAGGGGTGTAGTGTGTGTGCTCTTGTTAAAAGCTAGGCCACACACACCACTAATTAGCATCCCTTCTATTGCCTGCCCTGGGAGAGCTTGGAGCTGCCCAAGGTGAAGTCCTTAATTTAATTTAATTACCTCGTTAAGACCTGTTGCAGGACTAAGCTTGGGCTTCTCCAGCTTTTCCAGGTGAAGACGTCTTCTCCCCCTGCCAGAAGACCACCATCACCAAAGACTTTTTCCATCGGAGAGTGCAACCCTGCCTACACCCACCCACCATCCTGAGTGGCAACACTGCCCTTTGCGGCCTCCCTCCTTCCCACCCCCCCCACCTCTCTCTCTCTCTCTCTCTCTTTGTCTCTCTCTGCCTGTCTTTCTAAGGCACCTTAGTTTCATCTATTTTATTAATTGCCAATTGAAGCAGAGGGGCGAGGGCTCCTCTCCCAATTTAAATCAATAAGGAGAGAGGTGTGTCCTCATTTTAATCAGCTCCCTCTGCTCAATAGAGGACAAAAAAATATATATATACACCGAGGCCATTAACACCTTCAGGCCTGTGACTTGGGGTGAGTGTAGCCCTTAAAAAAAGCACCCCAGAATGGCGACTGCATCTTCGCCGGTGGCGGGGCCAGCCGGGACCTATGCGAGAGTGGTAGCCACAGCCACAGCTGCTCCCGCTGTTCCTGCTGCCCCGTCACCTTTTCGATTAATAACAAAAAAGCTTGGGGTGAAGAGCTACACTCACCCCACTATGACCATCGAGGCCTGCGTCAAGGCCATGGCTGGGGTTGTCGGCCCCTCAGCCATCGTCGCGGCCTCGAAAATGTATGGGAAGGCTGTGTTCTTCCTGGGGTCGGAGCGGGCGGTGTCCCTGGCTGTCGCCAAGGGGCTCACCGTGGGCGGGACTTTCCTGCCGGTGGATCCTCTCGAGGCCACCGCGCAGAGGATCATTATTTCCAACGTCCCGCCCTATGTTCCTGGTGAGCTCCTCCTTCCCCATTTGCGACAACTTGGGGAGGTGAGGTCGGGGATCACGCCCATCCCGCTCGGCTTCCGGGAGGCCAGCCTTCGCCACGTCTTCTCCTTCCGGCGCCAGCTGTTTATCCAGCTGGCGCGGGAGGAGGACACTGAAGGGGCGTTCGTCGTCCTCCACGAGGGGACCGCCTACCGCGCCTTTTGGACGTCGGACGGTGTGAGGTGCCATGCCTGCAGGGAGGTGGGGCACATCAGGAGGAACTGCCCTGCCTCCAAGGCCGCCGGACCGTCTCGTGCGGCCGAGGCTGGCGCCGCCGCCCTTCCCCCCGGATCTGCCCGCGCGTCAAGTACGTCTGATGCGCGGTTGACGTCGGGGGCCGATGCCACCAAGGCCTCCGGCGGGGGGGAGGGAGCGTGTCCGGCCGGAAAGAAGGCGCGGGGAAAAAAGAAGCACCTTAGGGCAGGTCCGCCCGTGGATGGTGAGCCCTTGCCCCTTGAGCCCCTTACACCCGCGCTCCTCGCGGAGTTGATCAGGGCAGATGTGAGCGGGAGGGGCCCCGTGCCCGAGCCTGTGGCCGCAACCGCCGCAGCGGTAATGCCAATACCTGCGGCCGGGCTCGGGCCCGAGGAACCCGACAAACCTGCTCCGCCGGAGGGAGTCGAGGAGGAGGCCTTTGCAGACATGGAGGTCTCCCTCGCTCCCTCCGTGCTAAAAAGAAGGCGCGACCCCCTGGATGAGGAGGAGGACCGGGAGGAGGAAGGTCCCTCCGAGCAGGGGGAGTCGTCGCCCGCCGCGGGTACTGCGCCCCCCCGCCCCCCCAGCGCTGTCGTCATCACCAGCGATCGGCAGGGGTCGCCTGTCCCTCGGGAGGCTGAGGCAGATGTGTCTGTCCAGCACGTGCCTCCCGGGGATGGGGATGAGACCCTGCCCGTGGGGGGGGTTGCAGAACAACCCGCGGCAGTAATTGAAGTTGACCTTTTATCGGTGTCGTTACCACTCGCCGGGTCGGGCAGCCTGGGGGCTGGGTCGGGCGAGCTCGAGGACAATGAGCTCGCCCAATGCGACCCGGACGTCTCCCAGGGGATGCTCGTCCTGGTAGAGCTTTTAATTCAAAACCCCCCGTCCGCTGGGTCGGAGGTTGGTGGCGGGGAGGAGGATGGCCCCCTGGCTGCGTCTCTGGTGCCGGACGTACTGGAGGAGCTGGAAATTGTTCTCTCCCCGGTTTCTCCGGTCGTTCCGGCGTCTGAGGCGGAGGGGAGCTCTGAACCGCCGCCGTCTTCTGGCCCGGCACCCCTAGAGGAGCCCAGGGAGAAATCCTCTGCCGCCGATCCTGGGGGTGGGATCCGGGCGGAGGCGGGGCTGGCTGGCGCGGCCGAGTCGTTCGCTTCGCACTGCGCGGCGGACGGGTCGGCCGCTGGTGACGACCCCCTGGAGGAGGATGGGGACTCGGTGATGGGCACGGAGGACGATTCGGACTCCAGCGCCGATGTGGCGATGGATGACCTCGTGCCCCTTGCCGAGTCTCCCCTCATTTCCGTAAGGGAACTCCGGGATTTTATGGCCACGTGCCTGGGTCAGCGCAATAAGGTCCGGCTGGCCCTCGACAGGTGGTCGGAGCTGGCGCTGCTCATCGATTCCGTCCGCGCCGCCGTTAAGATCTTGGGCGCGGACGAGGGTGTGAACCCGCTCGAGCTGCGTCGGCTCACAACGTTTCTCACTGGGCTGCTGAGGAAGTGGCGGCGGACCAGCGGCTGCGCTTCCTCGCCCCGTTAGGTGTAGGTAGAGGTTGCACTATGCTTCTGACATGAAGATAACCATAGCCAGCCTCAACATCAACGGCAGCAGGGAGGCGCGCCGCAGATTCAATAACTTCTCGGTCCTTCGGGACGGGAAGTATGCGGTGTGCTTCCTGCAAGAAACCCACACCGTTCCGGGAGACGAAGCCACGTGGCTCCTGGAGTGGCAAGGAGGGGTCAGCATGAGTCACCTCTCCAACAATTCCAGCGGGGTGGCTATCTTGCTGGCCCCGCATTTTCAGCCGGAGATCTTGGGGGTCAAGGAGCACGTGCCGGGCCGCTTGCTCCATGTCACTGTTCGCCTGGGGGGCGTGCCGCTCCATCTAGTGAACGTGTACGCCCCTCAGACCAGTGCGCAGCAAGTGCGCTTCTTCGAAGAAGTGTCCGCTCTCTTGGGCTCCATCGACGTGGGCGAGTGCGTCATCCTCGGGGGGGATTTTAACTGCACCCTCGAGGCGAGGGACCGTTCGGGTCCCCCGCGAAGCCCGGCGGCGATGGAGAAGTTGAGGGACCTGGTTGGGTCCTTCGACTTGGTGGACGTCTGGCGAAATCTCCACCCCGACTCCAGCGCCTTCACTAGCGTGAGGTCTGGGGGAGGAAGGTCCAGAATCGACCGCCTCTACATTTCCCGGGCGTTCGTCTCCTGCGTTCCGGCAGCTTCCATGCGGCCGGTGCCGTGCACGGACCACCACCTGGTGTGGGCGGAGCTCGCTCCGCTGCGCGCGCGGGGGGGGTCCGTGTACTGGCATTTTAACAACCTGCTGCTGGAGGACGCACGGTTCCGGGATTCGTTTCGTCGATTCTGGGCCGACTGGAGAAGGAAGCAGGGGGGCTTCCCCTCCTTGAGGCTATGGTGGGATGTGGGCAAGGCTCACATCCGTCTCTTCTGTCAGGAGTACGCGAAGGGGTCGACCAAGAGGCGGGAGGCCCGGGTCGGGCGGTTGGAGAAGGAGGTGCTCGACCTGGAGTCCCGTCTCGGTCAGGTCGTCGAGGACCCGGCCCTGCGGAAGGTGTACGAAGAGAAGAAGGACGCGCTGAAGGACCTGCAGCTCGTCGGGTCCCGAGGCGCGTACGTGAGGTCGCGGATCCAGCTCCTGCGGGACCTGGACCGCGGCTCCCCCTTCTTCTACTCACTGGAAAAAAGACGGGGGGTCCGTAAGCAGCTCTTGGGGCTGCTGGCCGACGACGGATCTCTGGTCTCGGATCCGGAGGGAATCAGCGCGGAGACCCGCGCCTATTACGGGGCTCTGTTCTCTCCGGATCCGTCCAGCGAGGATGCGCGCAGAGTTTTGTGGGAGGACCTGCCGAAGGTTGGCCCGGAGGGCGCCGAAAAATTGGACGCTCCGCTAAGTCTGGCGGAGCTGACCGGCGCCCTCCGCCAGCTCTCTAGGGGAAAGTCCCCGGGGCTGGACGGGCTGACCGTGGAGTTCCACAGGGCGTTCTGGGACGTCTTGGGGGGCGACTACGCGCGGGTCCTGGGGGAAAGTCTGGCGACCGGGGAGATGCCCCTCTCTTGGCGCAGGGCGGTCATTGTCCTGCTGCCTAAGAAGGGCGATCTCCGCCTCCTTAAGAACTGGCGCCCGGTCTCCCTCCTCAGCACGGACTATAAAATCTTTGCCAGGGCCATGTCTGCTCGCCTTGGCACCGTGCTGGCCCACATGATCCACCCCGACCAGTCCTACACGGTCCCGGGCCGGAGCATCCACGATAACATCCATCTGGTCCGGGACCTGGTCCACCACTCCCAGAGGGCTGGTCTGTCGGTCGCCTTCCTTTCCCTGGATCAGGAGAAGGCGTTCGACAGGGTGGATCACGAGTATCTCTTCGGGACTCTGCGCGCATTCGGGTTCGGGACGCATTTCGTCGCCCGGATCCGACTTCTGTACGCCGCCGCGGAGTGTCTGATTAAAGTTAACGGGTCCTTGACGGCGCCCCTTCGCTTCGGGAGGGGGGTGCGTCAGGGATGCCCCATGTCCGGTCAGTTATATGCCATTTGCGTGGAGCCTTTCCTGCGCCTCTTGCGGAAGAGGTTGACGGGACTGGCTCTGCAAGGGCCGGGCGTGGAGGTGGTCCTCTCGGCTTACGCCGATGACGTGCTCCTCACGGTCACGGATCCCGCTGACTTGCGGAGGATGCGGGAATGCCAGCAGATTTACTCGGACGCATCCTCCGCCAAGATCAACTGGGAGAAATGTTCCGGACTCCTGGTGGGTCAGTGGCGGGTGGACTCCCTGCCGGAGGAGTTCAGGCCTTTCGCCTGGAGCACCACGCACCTCCTCTATTTGGGAGTCTACCTTAGCCCTGCCGAGGACGCTTGGCCGGCGAACTGGCAAGAGCTGGAGGCCAAAGTCACCGCTCGCCTAGGACGCTGGACAGGACTGCTCCGAGTGTTGTCCTACAGGGGTCGAGCGCTGGTCATAAACCAGCTGGTGGCCGCCATGTTGTGGTACCGGTTGGTCACTTTGATCCCTCCCCCTGCGTTTGTCGCCAAGATTCAGAAGAAGCTCATCGACTTCTTCTGGGACAAAAGGAAGCACTGGGTCTCTGCCGCGGTTCTGTGTCTCCCGCTTAGGGAGGGCGGTCAGGCGCTGGTGTGCCTTCGCACCCAGGCTGCGACTTTCCGTCTTCAGACGCTGCAGAGATACCTGTACGTCGAGAATCCTCCGAGATGGTGTGCGCTGGCGACGTTTTTCTTCCGCCAGCTGCATGGCCTCAATTACGACACGCAGCTCCTGTTTGCGAAAGTGGGCAGCAGGCGTGCCGGCCTGCGGGAGCTGCCTGTCTTCTACCAGGAACTACTATGGGTTTGGAACTACGTCGCTTCCAGGCGGAGCTCTCCCCCGTCAGGAGCGGCGGCTCTCCTTCGGGAGCCGCTGCTCAGGAATCCGCACCTCCACGAACACGGGTTCGGGCGGCTGGCGGAGGGTAGGGCTGTGGCTGGCAAGGTGACTAGAGTCGGGGACCTGCTCGATGGCGGAGGAGCGGGCTGGATGGCGCCGGAGGAGCTGGCGCGGCGCCTGTCCTGGGCCAACGTCCAGCTCGCGGTCGAAACCATCGAATCGGTAAAAGCGGCACTGGGCCCCGACTCCACTAGGTGTATCGAGGCGGCTCAAGCACGTGGGGAGATCCCGTCCGAGCTTACCCCCGTTCGGACGGAATTCCTCATCGGCGCCCGGCCCCGAAACTCCCCTCGGGAACCGGCGCCTCACAACTTGAGCCGTCTCGAGGAAATACCCTCCGTGCCTTTTCATTCCGCGCGGAGGGGTTTCCTGTACGGGCTGCTCCTGCACACTCTCCACTTTGCCATCTTCGTCTACCGTCCGGACACGCCTTGGCGTGGCGTTTTGCCGACCGGCGGTAGCGGAGGTCCCCAATGGAGGGCTCTCTATGCGGGAGTCCTCCCTTGTTCCATCGGGGACTTGGCCTGGAGGGTGTTGCATGGAGCGGTCCCGTGCAATAAGGTTTTAAGTAGGTTCACGGACTCCCAGGCCGCCTGCATTTTTTGCGGCCTGGAGGAGTCCGTGTTTCACGTTTATATGGATTGTGAGAGGTTGCAGCCCCTCTTTCACTACTTGAAGGGGCTGCTCCTCGATTTTTGGTTGCACTTCAGTCCCACGCTCTTGATCTACGGTCACCCGGTGCGGAGGGGAGCGGACAGGTTGGAGGACCTCCTTGTGGGCCTGCTCCTGGGCCTGGCTAAAAGAGCCATCAATTGGTCCAGGCAGCGGGCGGTCGAGGGGGTCGTCCAGCCGGATTGCCTGCATCTCTTCCGCGGCCATGTTCGCGCCCGGGTGGCCCTGGAGATGGAGCACGCGGTGTCCGCCGGTGCGCTTGAGTATTTCCGCGACCGGTGGGCGCCGCGGGGACTGGAGTGCATCATCAACACGGAAAACCAAATTTTAATTTGATTTGTTAAGCTTTAGTTGAACTTTTGTTTATTTACAGTCGAATTGGTTTTTTTTGGGTCCAAATAAAAGAGTACCCTCTGTTCAGCTGCAAGCACGAGCAGAGGGAGCAGCCAGACTTTGGAGAGTGGATTAAAGTGGTGGTCCCCTGACCAGGAAGAGGAGGAGAACGTTGGACCACCACCACCAACTCCACCATCATTACATCAACTGAGGTGCCTGGAGAGAGAGGACAGAGGAGGAGAAGGAGAAAGGAGGCCTACATCAACATCAACCAGGGGAGAGGCCTTTCTATCACTGCCTCCCCAATTTGGCCTCCACTTCAGGAGAGGGAGAGAGGGGAGAGAAACCAACTGCTTGAAAGGAGGGAAGAAAACTTCATCCGGAACATCTACAGGTGGGTGTTATTTGGGGCACTCTCCCAAGACTTTGTATTTTAGGTGGGGGGAGAAAAGAAGAAGCAAGGCCGGATCATCAAGGGGTGTAGTGTGTGTGCTCTTGTTAAAAGCTAGGCCACACACACCACTAATTAGCATCCCTTCTATTGCCTGCCCTGGGAGAGCTTGGAGCTGCCCAAGGTGAAGTCCTTAATTTAATTTAATTACCTCGTTAAGACCTGTTGCAGGACTAAGCTTGGGCTTCTCCAGCTTTTCCAGGTGAAGACGTCTTCTCCCCCTGCCAGAAGACCACCATCACCAAAGACTTTTTCCATCGGAGAGTGCAACCCTGCCTACACCCACCCACCATCCTGAGTGGCAACACTGCCCTTTGCGGCCTCCCTCCTTCCCACCCCCCCCACCTCTCTCTCTCTCTCTCTCTCTTTGTCTCTCTCTGCCTGTCTTTCTAAGGCACCTTAGTTTCATCTATTTTATTAATTGCCAATTGAAGCAGAGGGGCGAGGGCTCCTCTCCCAATTTAAATCAATAAGGAGAGAGGTGTGTCCTCATTTTAATCAGCTCCCTCTGCTCAATAGAGGACAAAAAAATATATATATACACCGAGGCCATTAACACCTTCAGGCCTGTGACTTGGGGTGAGTGTAGCCCTTAAAAAAAGCACCCCAGAATGGCGACTGCATCTTCGCCGGTGGCGGGGCCAGCCGGGACCTATGCGAGAGTGGTAGCCACAGCCACAGCTGCTCCCGCTGTTCCTGCTGCCCCGTCACCTTTTCGATTAATAACAAAAAAGCTTGGGGTGAAGAGCTACACTCACCCCACTATGACCATCGAGGCCTGCGTCAAGGCCATGGCTGGGGTTGTCGGCCCCTCAGCCATCGTCGCGGCCTCGAAAATGTATGGGAAGGCTGTGTTCTTCCTGGGGTCGGAGCGGGCGGTGTCCCTGGCTGTCGCCAAGGGGCTCACCGTGGGCGGGACTTTCCTGCCGGTGGATCCTCTCGAGGCCACCGCGCAGAGGATCATTATTTCCAACGTCCCGCCCTATGTTCCTGGTGAGCTCCTCCTTCCCCATTTGCGACAACTTGGGGAGGTGAGGTCGGGGATCACGCCCATCCCGCTCGGCTTCCGGGAGGCCAGCCTTCGCCACGTCTTCTCCTTCCGGCGCCAGCTGTTTATCCAGCTGGCGCGGGAGGAGGACACTGAAGGGGCGTTCGTCGTCCTCCACGAGGGGACCGCCTACCGCGCCTTTTGGACGTCGGACGGTGTGAGGTGCCATGCCTGCAGGGAGGTGGGGCACATCAGGAGGAACTGCCCTGCCTCCAAGGCCGCCGGACCGTCTCGTGCGGCCGAGGCTGGCGCCGCCGCCCTTCCCCCCGGATCTGCCCGCGCGTCAAGTACGTCTGATGCGCGGTTGACGTCGGGGGCCGATGCCACCAAGGCCTCCGGCGGGGGGGAGGGAGCGTGTCCGGCCGGAAAGAAGGCGCGGGGAAAAAAGAAGCACCTTAGGGCAGGTCCGCCCGTGGATGGTGAGCCCTTGCCCCTTGAGCCCCTTACACCCGCGCTCCTCGCGGAGTTGATCAGGGCAGATGTGAGCGGGAGGGGCCCCGTGCCCGAGCCTGTGGCCGCAACCGCCGCAGCGGTAATGCCAATACCTGCGGCCGGGCTCGGGCCCGAGGAACCCGACAAACCTGCTCCGCCGGAGGGAGTCGAGGAGGAGGCCTTTGCAGACATGGAGGTCTCCCTCGCTCCCTCCGTGCTAAAAAGAAGGCGCGACCCCCTGGATGAGGAGGAGGACCGGGAGGAGGAAGGTCCCTCCGAGCAGGGGGAGTCGTCGCCCGCCGCGGGTACTGCGCCCCCCCGCCCCCCCAGCGCTGTCGTCATCACCAGCGATCGGCAGGGGTCGCCTGTCCCTCGGGAGGCTGAGGCAGATGTGTCTGTCCAGCACGTGCCTCCCGGGGATGGGGATGAGACCCTGCCCGTGGGGGGGGTTGCAGAACAACCCGCGGCAGTAATTGAAGTTGACCTTTTATCGGTGTCGTTACCACTCGCCGGGTCGGGCAGCCTGGGGGCTGGGTCGGGCGAGCTCGAGGACAATGAGCTCGCCCAATGCGACCCGGACGTCTCCCAGGGGATGCTCGTCCTGGTAGAGCTTTTAATTCAAAACCCCCCGTCCGCTGGGTCGGAGGTTGGTGGCGGGGAGGAGGATGGCCCCCTGGCTGCGTCTCTGGTGCCGGACGTACTGGAGGAGCTGGAAATTGTTCTCTCCCCGGTTTCTCCGGTCGTTCCGGCGTCTGAGGCGGAGGGGAGCTCTGAACCGCCGCCGTCTTCTGGCCCGGCACCCCTAGAGGAGCCCAGGGAGAAATCCTCTGCCGCCGATCCTGGGGGTGGGATCCGGGCGGAGGCGGGGCTGGCTGGCGCGGCCGAGTCGTTCGCTTCGCACTGCGCGGCGGACGGGTCGGCCGCTGGTGACGACCCCCTGGAGGAGGATGGGGACTCGGTGATGGGCACGGAGGACGATTCGGACTCCAGCGCCGATGTGGCGATGGATGACCTCGTGCCCCTTGCCGAGTCTCCCCTCATTTCCGTAAGGGAACTCCGGGATTTTATGGCCACGTGCCTGGGTCAGCGCAATAAGGTCCGGCTGGCCCTCGACAGGTGGTCGGAGCTGGCGCTGCTCATCGATTCCGTCCGCGCCGCCGTTAAGATCTTGGGCGCGGACGAGGGTGTGAACCCGCTCGAGCTGCGTCGGCTCACAACGTTTCTCACTGGGCTGCTGAGGAAGTGGCGGCGGACCAGCGGCTGCGCTTCCTCGCCCCGTTAGGTGTAGGTAGAGGTTGCACTATGCTTCTGACATGAAGATAACCATAGCCAGCCTCAACATCAACGGCAGCAGGGAGGCGCGCCGCAGATTCAATAACTTCTCGGTCCTTCGGGACGGGAAGTATGCGGTGTGCTTCCTGCAAGAAACCCACACCGTTCCGGGAGACGAAGCCACGTGGCTCCTGGAGTGGCAAGGAGGGGTCAGCATGAGTCACCTCTCCAACAATTCCAGCGGGGTGGCTATCTTGCTGGCCCCGCATTTTCAGCCGGAGATCTTGGGGGTCAAGGAGCACGTGCCGGGCCGCTTGCTCCATGTCACTGTTCGCCTGGGGGGCGTGCCGCTCCATCTAGTGAACGTGTACGCCCCTCAGACCAGTGCGCAGCAAGTGCGCTTCTTCGAAGAAGTGTCCGCTCTCTTGGGCTCCATCGACGTGGGCGAGTGCGTCATCCTCGGGGGGGATTTTAACTGCACCCTCGAGGCGAGGGACCGTTCGGGTCCCCCGCGAAGCCCGGCGGCGATGGAGAAGTTGAGGGACCTGGTTGGGTCCTTCGACTTGGTGGACGTCTGGCGAAATCTCCACCCCGACTCCAGCGCCTTCACTAGCGTGAGGTCTGGGGGAGGAAGGTCCAGAATCGACCGCCTCTACATTTCCCGGGCGTTCGTCTCCTGCGTTCCGGCAGCTTCCATGCGGCCGGTGCCGTGCACGGACCACCACCTGGTGTGGGCGGAGCTCGCTCCGCTGCGCGCGCGGGGGGGGTCCGTGTACTGGCATTTTAACAACCTGCTGCTGGAGGACGCACGGTTCCGGGATTCGTTTCGTCGATTCTGGGCCGACTGGAGAAGGAAGCAGGGGGGCTTCCCCTCCTTGAGGCTATGGTGGGATGTGGGCAAGGCTCACATCCGTCTCTTCTGTCAGGAGTACGCGAAGGGGTCGACCAAGAGGCGGGAGGCCCGGGTCGGGCGGTTGGAGAAGGAGGTGCTCGACCTGGAGTCCCGTCTCGGTCAGGTCGTCGAGGACCCGGCCCTGCGGAAGGTGTACGAAGAGAAGAAGGACGCGCTGAAGGACCTGCAGCTCGTCGGGTCCCGAGGCGCGTACGTGAGGTCGCGGATCCAGCTCCTGCGGGACCTGGACCGCGGCTCCCCCTTCTTCTACTCACTGGAAAAAAGACGGGGGGTCCGTAAGCAGCTCTTGGGGCTGCTGGCCGACGACGGATCTCTGGTCTCGGATCCGGAGGGAATCAGCGCGGAGACCCGCGCCTATTACGGGGCTCTGTTCTCTCCGGATCCGTCCAGCGAGGATGCGCGCAGAGTTTTGTGGGAGGACCTGCCGAAGGTTGGCCCGGAGGGCGCCGAAAAATTGGACGCTCCGCTAAGTCTGGCGGAGCTGACCGGCGCCCTCCGCCAGCTCTCTAGGGGAAAGTCCCCGGGGCTGGACGGGCTGACCGTGGAGTTCCACAGGGCGTTCTGGGACGTCTTGGGGGGCGACTACGCGCGGGTCCTGGGGGAAAGTCTGGCGACCGGGGAGATGCCCCTCTCTTGGCGCAGGGCGGTCATTGTCCTGCTGCCTAAGAAGGGCGATCTCCGCCTCCTTAAGAACTGGCGCCCGGTCTCCCTCCTCAGCACGGACTATAAAATCTTTGCCAGGGCCATGTCTGCTCGCCTTGGCACCGTGCTGGCCCACATGATCCACCCCGACCAGTCCTACACGGTCCCGGGCCGGAGCATCCACGATAACATCCATCTGGTCCGGGACCTGGTCCACCACTCCCAGAGGGCTGGTCTGTCGGTCGCCTTCCTTTCCCTGGATCAGGAGAAGGCGTTCGACAGGGTGGATCACGAGTATCTCTTCGGGACTCTGCGCGCATTCGGGTTCGGGACGCATTTCGTCGCCCGGATCCGACTTCTGTACGCCGCCGCGGAGTGTCTGATTAAAGTTAACGGGTCCTTGACGGCGCCCCTTCGCTTCGGGAGGGGGGTGCGTCAGGGATGCCCCATGTCCGGTCAGTTATATGCCATTTGCGTGGAGCCTTTCCTGCGCCTCTTGCGGAAGAGGTTGACGGGACTGGCTCTGCAAGGGCCGGGCGTGGAGGTGGTCCTCTCGGCTTACGCCGATGACGTGCTCCTCACGGTCACGGATCCCGCTGACTTGCGGAGGATGCGGGAATGCCAGCAGATTTACTCGGACGCATCCTCCGCCAAGATCAACTGGGAGAAATGTTCCGGACTCCTGGTGGGTCAGTGGCGGGTGGACTCCCTGCCGGAGGAGTTCAGGCCTTTCGCCTGGAGCACCACGCACCTCCTCTATTTGGGAGTCTACCTTAGCCCTGCCGAGGACGCTTGGCCGGCGAACTGGCAAGAGCTGGAGGCCAAAGTCACCGCTCGCCTAGGACGCTGGACAGGACTGCTCCGAGTGTTGTCCTACAGGGGTCGAGCGCTGGTCATAAACCAGCTGGTGGCCGCCATGTTGTGGTACCGGTTGGTCACTTTGATCCCTCCCCCTGCGTTTGTCGCCAAGATTCAGAAGAAGCTCATCGACTTCTTCTGGGACAAAAGGAAGCACTGGGTCTCTGCCGCGGTTCTGTGTCTCCCGCTTAGGGAGGGCGGTCAGGCGCTGGTGTGCCTTCGCACCCAGGCTGCGACTTTCCGTCTTCAGACGCTGCAGAGATACCTGTACGTCGAGAATCCTCCGAGATGGTGTGCGCTGGCGACGTTTTTCTTCCGCCAGCTGCATGGCCTCAATTACGACACGCAGCTCCTGTTTGCGAAAGTGGGCAGCAGGCGTGCCGGCCTGCGGGAGCTGCCTGTCTTCTACCAGGAACTACTATGGGTTTGGAACTACGTCGCTTCCAGGCGGAGCTCTCCCCCGTCAGGAGCGGCGGCTCTCCTTCGGGAGCCGCTGCTCAGGAATCCGCACCTCCACGAACACGGGTTCGGGCGGCTGGCGGAGGGTAGGGCTGTGGCTGGCAAGGTGACTAGAGTCGGGGACCTGCTCGATGGCGGAGGAGCGGGCTGGATGGCGCCGGAGGAGCTGGCGCGGCGCCTGTCCTGGGCCAACGTCCAGCTCGCGGTCGAAACCATCGAATCGGTAAAAGCGGCACTGGGCCCCGACTCCACTAGGTGTATCGAGGCGGCTCAAGCACGTGGGGAGATCCCGTCCGAGCTTACCCCCGTTCGGACGGAATTCCTCATCGGCGCCCGGCCCCGAAACTCCCCTCGGGAACCGGCGCCTCACAACTTGAGCCGTCTCGAGGAAATACCCTCCGTGCCTTTTCATTCCGCGCGGAGGGGTTTCCTGTACGGGCTGCTCCTGCACACTCTCCACTTTGCCATCTTCGTCTACCGTCCGGACACGCCTTGGCGTGGCGTTTTGCCGACCGGCGGTAGCGGAGGTCCCCAATGGAGGGCTCTCTATGCGGGAGTCCTCCCTTGTTCCATCGGGGACTTGGCCTGGAGGGTGTTGCATGGAGCGGTCCCGTGCAATAAGGTTTTAAGTAGGTTCACGGACTCCCAGGCCGCCTGCATTTTTTGCGGCCTGGAGGAGTCCGTGTTTCACGTTTATATGGATTGTGAGAGGTTGCAGCCCCTCTTTCACTACTTGAAGGGGCTGCTCCTCGATTTTTGGTTGCACTTCAGTCCCACGCTCTTGATCTACGGTCACCCGGTGCGGAGGGGAGCGGACAGGTTGGAGGACCTCCTTGTGGGCCTGCTCCTGGGCCTGGCTAAAAGAGCCATCAATTGGTCCAGGCAGCGGGCGGTCGAGGGGGTCGTCCAGCCGGATTGCCTGCATCTCTTCCGCGGCCATGTTCGCGCCCGGGTGGCCCTGGAGATGGAGCACGCGGTGTCCGCCGGTGCGCTTGAGTATTTCCGCGACCGGTGGGCGCCGCGGGGACTGGAGTGCATCATCAACACGGAAAACCACATTTTAATTTGATTTGTTAAGCTTTAGTTGAACTTTTGTTTATTTACAGTCGAATTGGTTTTTTTTGGGTCCAAATAAAAGAGTACCCTCTGTTCAGCTGCAAGCACGAGCAGAGGGAGCAGCCAGACTTTGGAGAGTGGATTAAAGTGGTGGTCCCCTGACCAGGAAGAGGAGGAGAACGTTGGACCACCACCACCAACTCCACCATCATTACATCAACTGAGGTGCCTGGAGAGAGAGGACAGAGGAGGAGAAGGAGAAAGAGAAAGGAGGCCTACATCAACATCAACCAGGGGAGAGGCCTTTCTATCACTGCCTCCCCAAATTGGCCTCCACTTCAGGAGAGGGAGAGAGGGGAGAGAAACCAACTGCTTGAAAGGAGGGAAGAAAACTTCATCCGGAACATCTACAGGTGGGTGTTATTTGGGGCACTCTCCCAAGACTTTGTATTTTAGGTGGGGGGAGAAAAGAAGAAGCAAGGCCGGATCATCAAGGGGTGTAGTGTGTGTGTGTGCTCTTGTTAAAAGCTAGGCCACACACACCACTAATTAGCATCCCTTCTATTGCCTGCCCTGGGAGAGCTTGGAGCTGCCCAAGGTGAAGTCCTTAATTTAATTTAATTACATCGTTAAGACCTGTTGCAGGACTAAGCCTGGGCTTCTCCAGCTTTTCCAGGTGAAGACGTCTTCTCCCCCTGCCAGAAGACCACCATCACCAAAGACTTTTTCCATCGGAGAGTGCAACCCTGCCAACACCCACCCACCATCCTGAGTGGCAACACTGCCCTTTGCGGCCTCCCTCCTTCCCACCCCCCCACCTCTCTCTCTCTCTCTCTTTGTCTCTCTCTGCCTGTCTTTCTAAGGCACCTTAGTTTCATCTATTTTATTAATTGCCAATTGAGCAGAGGGGAGAGGCCACTCTCCCAATTTAAATCAATAAGGAGAGAGGTGTGTCCTCATTTTAATCAGCTCCCTCTGCTCAATAGAGGACAAAAAAAAAAAAAAAAAAAAAAAAAAAAATATATATACACCGAGGCCATTAACACCTTCAGGCCTGTGACTTGGGGTGAGTGTAGCCCTTAAAAAAAGCACCCCAGAATGGCGACTGCGTCTTCGCCGGTGGCGGGGCCAGCCGGGACCTATGCGAGAGTGGTAGCCACGGCCACAGCTGCTCCCGCTGTTCCTGCTGCCCCGTCACCTTTTCGATTAATAACAAAAAAGCTTGGGGTGAAGAGCTACACTCACCCCACTATGACCATCGAGGCCTGCGTCAAGGCCATGGCTGGGGTTGTCGGCCCCTCAGCCATCGTCGCGGCCTCGAAAATGTATGGGAAGGCTGTGTTCTTCCTGGGGTCGGAGCGGGCGGTGTCCCTGGCTGTCGCCAAGGGGCTCACCGTGGGCGGGACCTTCCTGCCGGTGGATCCTCTCGAGGCCACCGCGCAGAGGATCATTATTTCCAACGTCCCGCCCTATGTTCCTGGTGAGCTCCTCCTTCCCCATTTGCGACAACTTGGGGAGGTGAGGTCGGGGATCACGCCCATCCCGCTCGGCTTCCGGGAGGCCAGCCTTCGCCACGTCTTCTCCTTCCGGCGCCAGCTGTTTATCCAGCTGGCGCGGGAGGAGGACACTGAAGGGGCGTTCGTCGTCCTCCACGAGGGGACCGCCTACCGCGCCTTTTGGACGTCGGACGGTGTGAGGTGCCATGCCTGCAGGGAGGTGGGGCACATCAGGAGGAACTGCCCTGCCTCCAAGGCCGCCGGATCATCTCGTGCGGCCGAGGCTGGCGCCGCCGCCGCCGCCCTTCCCCCCGGATCTGCCCACGCGTCAAGTACGTCTGATGCGCGGTTGACGTCGGGGGCCGATGCCACCAAGGCCTCCAGCGGGGGGGAGGGAGCGTGTCCGGCCGGAAAGAAGGCGCGGGGAAAAAAGAAGCACCTTAGGGCAGGTCCCCCCGTGGATGGTGAGCCCTTGCCCCTTGAGCCCCTTACACCCGCGCTCCTCGCGGAGTTGATCAGGGCAGATGTGAGCGGGAGGGGCCCCGTGCCCGAGCCTGTGGCCGCAACCGCCGCAGCGGTAATGCCAATACCTGCGGCCGGGCTCGGGCCCGAGGTACCCGACAAACCTGCTCCGCCGGAGGGAGTCGAGGAGGAGGCCTTTGCAGACATGGAGGTCTCCCTCGCTCCCTCCGTGCTAAAAAGAAGGCGCGACCCCCTGGATGAGGAGGAGGACCGGGAGGAGGAAGGTCCCTCCGAGCAGGGGGAGTCGTCGCCCGCCGCGGGTACTGCGCCCCCCCGCCCCCCCAGCGCTGTCGTCATCACCAGCGATCGGCAGGGGTCGCCTGTCCCTCGGGAGGCTGAGGCAGATGTGTCTGTCCAGCACGTGCCTCCCGGGGATGGGGATGAGACCCTGCCCGTGGGGGGGGTTGCGGAACAACCCGCGGCAGTAATTGAAGTTGACCTTTTATCGGTGTCGTTACCCCTCGCCGGGTCGGGCAGCCTGGGGGTTGGGTCGGGCGAGCTCGAGGATAATGAGCTTGCCCAATGCGACCCGGACGTCTCCCAGGGGATGCTCGTCCTGGTAGAGCTTTTAATTCAAAACCCCCCGTCCGCTGGGTCGGAGGTTGGTGGCGGGGAGGAGGATGGCCCCCTGGCTGCGTCTCTGGTGCCGGACGTACTGGAGGAGCTGGAAATTGTTCTCTCCCCGGTTTCTCCGGTCGTTCCGGCGTCTGAGGCGGAGGGGAGCTCTGAACCGCCGCCGTCTTCTGGCCCGGCACCCCTAGAGGAGCCCAGGGAGAAATCCTCTGCCGCCGATCCTGGGGGTGGGATCCGGGCGGAGGCGGGGCTGGCTGGCGCGGCCGAGTCGTTCGCTTCGCACTGCGCGGCAGACGGGTCGGCCGCTGGTGACGACCCCCTGGAGGAGGATGGGGACTCGGTGATGGGCACGGAGGACGATTCGGACTCCAGCGCCGACGTGGCGATGGATGACCTCGTGCCCCTTGCCGAGTCTCCCCTCATTTCCGTAAGGGAACTCCGGGATTTTATGGCCACGTGCCTGGGTCAGCGCAATAAGGTCCGGCTGGCCCTCGACAGGTGGTCGGAGCTGGCGCTGCTCATCGATTCCGTCCGCGCCGCCGTTAAGATCTTGGGCGCGGACGAGGGTGTGAACCCGCTCGAGCTGCGTCGGCTCACAACGTTTCTCACTGGGCTGCTGAGGAAGTGGCGGCGGACCAGCGGCTGCGCTTCCTCGCCCCGTTAGGTGTAGGTAGAGGTTGCACTATGCTTCTGACATGAAGATAACCATAGCCAGCCTCAACATCAACGGCAGCAGGGAGGCGCGCCGCAGATTCAATAACTTCTCGGTCCTTCGGGACGGGAAGTATGCGGTGTGCTTCCTGCAAGAAACCCACACCGTTCCGGGAGACGAAGCCACGTGGCTCCTGGAGTGGCAAGGAGGGGTCAGCATGAGTCACCTCTCCAACAATTCCAGCGGGGTGGCTATCTTGCTGGCCCCGCATTTTCAGCCGGAGATCTTGGGGGTCAAGGAGCACGTGCCGGGCCGCTTGCTCCATGTCACTGTTCGCCTGGGGGGCGTGCCGCTCCATCTAGTGAACGTGTACGCCCCTCAGACCAGTGCGCAGCAAGTGCGCTTCTTCGAAGAAGTGTCCGCTCTCTTGGGCTCCATCGACGTGGGCGAGTGCGTCATCCTCGGGGGGGATTTTAACTGCACCCTCGAGGCGAGGGACCGTTCGGGTCCCCCGCGAAGCCCGGCAGCGATGGAGAAGTTGAGGGACCTGGTTGGGTCCTTCGACTTGGTGGACGTCTGGCGAAATCTCCACCCCGACTCCAGCGCCTTCACTAGCGTGAGGTCTGGGGGAGGAAGGTCCAGAATCGACCGCCTCTACATTTCCCGGGCGTTCGTCTCCTGCGTTCCGGCAGCTTCCATGCGGCCGGTGCCGTGCACGGACCACCACCTGGTGTGGGCGGAGCTCGCTCCGCTGCGCACGCGGGGGGGGTCCGTGTACTGGCATTTTAACAACCTGCTGCTGGAGGACGCACGGTTCCGGGATTCGTTTCATCGATTCTGGGCCGACTGGAGAAGGAAGCAGGGGGGCTTCCCCTCCTTGAGGCTATGGTGGGATGTGGGCAAGGCTCACATCCGTCTCTTCTGTCAGGAGTACGCGAAGGGGTCGACCAAGAGGCGGGAGGCCCGGGTCGGGCGGTTGGAGAAGGAGGTGCTCGACCTGGAGTCCCGTCTCGGTCAGGTCGTCGAGGACCCGGCCCTGCGGAAGGTGTACGAAGAGAAGAAGGGCGCGCTGAAGGACCTGCAGCTCGTCGGGTCCCGAGGCGCGTACGTGAGGTCGCGGATCCAGCTCCTGCGGGACCTGGACCGCGGCTCCCCCTTCTTCTACTCGCTGGAAAAAAGACGGGGGGTCCGTAAGCAGCTCTTGGGGCTGCTGGCCGACGACGGATCTCTGGTCTCGGATCCGGAGGGAATCAGCGCGGAGACCCGCGCCTATTACGGGGCTCTGTTCTCTCCGGATCCGTCCAGCGAGGATGCGCGCAGAGTTTTGTGGGAGGACCTGCCGAAGGTTGGCCCGGAGGGCGCCGAAAAATTGGACGCTCCGCTAAGTCTGGCGGAGCTGACCGGCGCCCTCCGCCAGCTCTCTAGGGGAAAGTCCCCGGGGCTGGACGGGCTGACCGTGGAGTTCCACAGGGCGTTCTGGGACGTCTTGGGGGGCGACTACGCGTGGGTCCTGGGGGAAAGTTTGGTGACCGGGGAGATGCCCCTCTCTTGGCGCAGGGCGGTCATTGTCCTGCTGCCTAAGAAGGGCGATCTCCGCCTCCTTAAGAACTGGCGCCCGGTCTCCCTCCTCAGCACGGACTATAAAATCTTTGCCAGGGCCATGTCTGCTCGCCTTGGCACCGTGCTGGCCCACATGATCCACCCCGACCAGTCCTACACGGTCCCGGGCCGGACCATCCACGATAACATCCATCTGGTCCGGGACCTGGTCCACCACTCCCAGAGGGCTGGTCTGTCGGTCGCCTTCCTTTCCCTGGATCAGGAGAAGGCGTTCGACAGGGTGGATCACGAGTATCTCTTCGGGACTCTGCGCGCATTCGGGTTCGGGACGCATTTTGTCGCCCGGATCCGACTTCTGTACGCCGCCGCGGAGTGTCTGATTAAAGTTAACGGGTCCTTGACGGCGCCCCTTCGCTTCGGGAGGGGGGTGCGTCAGGGATGCCCCATGTCCGGCCAGTTATATGCCATTTGCGTGGAGCCTTTCCTGCGCCTCTTGCGGAAGAGGTTGACGGGACTGGCTCTGCAAGGGCCGGGCGTGGAGGTGGTCCTCTCGGCTTACGCCGATGACGTGCTCCTCACGGTCACGGATCCCGCTGACTTGCGGAGGATGCGGGAATGCCAGCAGATTTACTCGGACGCATCCTCCGCCAAGATCAACTGGGAGAAATGTTCCGGACTCCTGGTGGGTCAGTGGCGGGTGGACTCCCTGCCGGAGGAGTTCAGGCCTTTCGCCTGGAGCACCACGCACCTCCTCTATTTGGGAGTCTACCTTAGCCCTGCCGAGGACGCTTGGCCGGCGAACTGGCAAGAGCTGGAGGCCAAAGTCACCGCTCGCCTAGGACGCTGGACAGGACTGCTCCGAGTGTTGTCCTACAGGGGTCGAGCGCTGGTCATAAACCAGCTGGTGGCCGCCATGTTGTGGTACCGGTTGGTCACTTTGATCCCTCCCCCTGCGTTTGTCGCCAAGATTCAGAAGAAGCTCATCGACTTCTTCTGGGACAAAAGGAAGCACTGGGTCTCTGCCGCGGTTCTGTGTCTCCCGCTTAGGGAGGGCGGTCAGGCGCTGGTGTGCCTTCGCACCCAGGCTGCGACTTTCCGTCTTCAGACGCTGCAGAGATACCTGTACGTCGAGAATCCTCCGAGATGGTGTGCGCTGGCGACGTTTTTCTTCCGCCAGCTGCATGGCCTCAATTACGACACGCAGCTCCTGTTTGCGAAAGTGGGCAGCAGGCGTGCCGGCCTGCGGGAGCTGCCTGTCTTCTACCAGGAACTACTATGGGTTTGGAACTACGTCGCTTCCAGGCGGAGCTCTCCCCCGTCAGGAGCGGCGGCTCTCCTTCGGGAGCCGCTGCTCAGGAATCCGCACCTCCACGAACACGGGTTCGGGCGGCTGGCGGAGGGTAGGGCTGTGGCTGGCAAGGTGACCAGAGTCGGGGACCTGCTCGATGGCGGAGGAGCGGGCTGGATGGCGCCGGAGGAGCTGGCGCGGCGCCTGTCCTGGGCCAACGTCCGGCTCGCGGTCGAAACCATCGAATCGGTAAAAGCGGCACTGGGCCCCGACTCCACTAGGTGTATCGAGGCGGCTCAAGCACGTGGGGCGATCCCGTCCGAGCTTACCCCCGTTCGGACGGAATTCCTCATCGGCGCCCGGCCCCGAAACTCCCCTCGGGAACCGGCGCCTCACAACTTGAGCCGTCTCGAGGAAATACCCTCCGTGCCTTTTCATTCCGCGCGGAGGGGTTTCCTGTACGGGCTGCTCCTGCACACTCTCCACTTTGCCATCTTCGTCTACCGTCCGGACACGCCTTGGCGTGGCGTTTTGCCGACCGGCGGTAGCGGAGGTCCCCAATGGAGGGCTCTCTATGCGGGAGTCCTCCCTTGTTCCATCGGGGACTTGGCCTGGAGGGTGTTGCACGGAGCGGTCCCGTGCAATAAGGTTTTAAGTAGGTTCACGGACTCCCAGGCCGCCTGCATTTTTTGCGGCCTGGAGGAGTCCGTGTTTCACGTTTATATGGATTGTGAGAGGTTGCAGCCCCTCTTTCACTACTTGAAGGGGCTGCTCCTCGATTTTTGGTTGCACTTCAGTCCCACGCTCTTGATCTACGGTCACCCGGTGCGGAGGGGAGCGGACAGGTTGGAGGACCTCCTTGTGGGCCTGCTCCTGGGCCTGGCTAAAAGAGCCATCAATTGGTCCAGGCAGCGGGCGGTCGAGGGGGTCGTCCAGCCGGATTGCCTGCATCTCTTCCGCAGCCATGTTCGCGCCCGGGTGGCCCTGGAGATGGAGCACGCGGTGTCCGCCGGTGCGCTTGAGTATTTCCGCGACCGGTGGGCGCCGCGGGGACTGGAGTGCATCATCAACACGGAAAACCAAATTTTAATTTGATTTGTTAAGCTTTAGTTGAACTTTTGTTTATTTACAGTCGAATTGTTTTTTTTTTGGGTCCAAGTAAAAGAGTACCCTCTGTTCAGCTGCAAGCACGAGCAGAGGGAGCAGCCAGACTTTGGAGAGTGGATTAAAGTGGTGGTCCCCTGACCAGGAAGAGGAGGAGAACGTTGGACCACCACCACCAACTCCACCATCATTACATCAACTGAGGTGCCTGGAGAGAGAGGACAGAGGAGGAGAAGGAGAAAGGAGGCCTACATCAACATCAACCAGGGGAGAGGCCTTTCTATCACTGCCTCCCCAAATTGGCCTCCACTTCAGGAGAGGGAGAGAGGGGAGAGAAACCAACTGCTTGAAAGGAGGGAAGAAAACTTCATCCGGAACATCTACAGGTGGGTGTTATTTGGGGCACTCTCCCAAGACTTTGTATTTTAGGTGGGGGGAGAAAAGAAGAAGCAAGGCCGGATCATCAAGGGGTGTAGTGTGTGTGTGTGTGCTCTTGTTAAAAGCAAGGCCACACACACCACTAATTAGCATCCCTTCTATTGCCTGCCCTGGGAGAGCTTGGAGCTGCCCAAGGTGAAGTCCTTAATTTAATTTAATTACATCGTTAAGACCTGTTGCAGGACTAAGCCTGGGCTTCTCCAGCTTTTCCAGGTGAAGACGTCTTCTCCCCCTGCCAGAAGACCACCATCACCAAAGACTTTTTCCATCGGAGAGTGCAACCCTGCCAACACCCACCCACCATCCTGAGTGGCAACACTGCCCTTTGCGGCCTCCCTCCTTCCCACCCCCCACCTCTCTCTCTCTCTTTGTCTCTCTCTGCCTGTCTTTCTAAGGCACCTTAGTTTCATCTATTTTATTAATTGCCAATTGAGCAGAGGGGCGAGGGCTCCTCTCCCAATTTAAATCAATAAGGAGAGAGGTGTGTCCTCATTTTAATCAGCTCCCTCTGCTCAATAGAGGACAAAAAAATATATATATACACCGAGGCCATTAACACCTTCAGGCCTGTGACTTGGGGTGAGTGTAGCCCTTAAAAAAAAAAGCACCCCAGAATGGCGACTGCGTCTTCGCCGGTGGCGGGGCCAGCTGGGACCTATGCAAGAGTGGTAGCCACAGCCACAGCTGCTCCCGCTGTTCCTGCTGCCCCGTCACCTTTTCGATTAATAACAAAAAAGCTTGGGGTGAAGAGCGACACTCACCCCACTATGACCATCGAGGCCTGCGTCAAGGCCATGGCTGGGGTTGTCGGCCCCTCAGCCATCGTCGCGGCCTCGAAAATGTATGGGAAGGCTGTGTTCTTCCTGGGGTCGGAGCGGGCGGTGTCCCTGGCTGTCGCCAAGGGGCTCACCGTGGGCGGGACCTTCCTGCCGGTGGATCCTCTCGAGGCCACCGCGCAGAGGATCATTATTTCCAACGTCCCGCCCTATGTTCCTGGTGAGCTCCTCCTTCCCCATTTGCGACAACTTGGGGAGGTGAGGTCGGGGATCACACCCATCCCGCTCGGCTTCCGGGAGGCCAGCCTTCGCCACGTCTTCTCCTTCCGGCGCCAGCTGTTTATCCAGCTGGCGCGGGAGGAGGACACTGAAGGGGCGTTCGTCGTCCTCCACGAGGGGACCGCCTACCGCGCCTTTTGGACGTCGGACGGTGTGAGGTGCCATGCCTGCAGGGAGGTGGGGCACATCAGGAGGAACTGCCCTGCCTCCAAGGCCGCCGGATCATCTCGTGCGGCCGAGGCTGGCGCCGCCGCCGCCGCCCTTCCCCCCGGATCTGCCCGCGCGTCAAGTACGTCTGATGCGCGGTTGACGTCGGGGGCCGATGCCACCAAGGCCTCCGGCGGGGGGGAGGGAGCGTGTCCGGCCGGAAAGAAGGCGCGGGGAAAAAAGAAGCACCTTAGGGCAGGTCCCCCCGTGGATGGTGAGCCCTTGCCCCTTGAGCCCCTTACACCCGCGCTCCTCGCGGAGTTGATCAGGGCAGATGTGAGCGGGAGGGGCCCCGTGCCCGAGCCTGTGGCCGCAACCGCCGCAGCGGTAATGCCAATACCTGCGGCCGGGCTCGGGCCCGAGGAACCCGACAAACCTGCTCCGCCGGAGGGAGTCGAGGAGGAGGCCTTTGCAGACATGGAGGTCTCCCTCGCTCCCTCCGTGCTAAAAAGGCGCGACCCCCTGGATGAGGAGGAGGACCGGGAGGAGGAAGGTCCCTCCGAGCAGGGGGAGGAGTCGCCCGCCGCGGGTACTGCGCCCCCCACCCCCCCAGCGCTGTCGTCATCATCAGCGATCGGCAGGGGTCGCCTGTCCCTCGGGAAGCTGAGGCAGATGTGTCTGTCCAGCACGTGCCTCCCGGGGATGGGGATGAGACCCTACCCGTGGGGGGGGTTGCGGAACAACCCGCGGCAGTAATTGAAGTTGACCTTTTATCGGTGTCGTTACCCCTCGCCGGGTCGGGCAGCCTGGGGGCTGGGTCAGGCGAGCTCGAGGATAATGAGCTCGCCCAATGCGACCCGGACGTCTCCCAGGGGATGCTCGTCCTGGTAGAGCTTTTAATTCAAAACCCCCCATCCGCTGGGTCGGAGGTTGGTGGCGGGGAGGAGGATGGCCCCCTGGCTGCGTCTCTGGTGCCGGACGTACTGGAGGAGCTGGAAATTGTTCTCTCCCCGGTTTCTCCGGTCGTTCCGGCGTCTGAGGCGGAGGGGAGCTCTGAACCGCCGCCGCCTTCTGGCCCGGCACCCCTAGAGGAGCCCAGGGAGAGATCCTCTGCCGCCGATCCTGGGGGTGGGATCCGGGCGGAGGCGGGGCTGGCTGGCGCGGCCGAGTCGTTCGCTTCGCACTGCGCGGCGGACGGGTCGGCCGCTGGTGACGACCCCCTGGAGGAGGATGGGGACTCGGTGATGGGCACGGAGGACGATTCGGACTCCAGCGCCGACGTGGCGATGGATGACCTCGTGCCCCTTGCCGAGTCTCCCCTCATTTCCGTAAGGGAACTCCGGGATTTTATGGCCACGTGCCTGGGTCAGCGCAATAAGGTCCGGCTGGCCCTCGACAGGTGGTCGGAGCTGGCGCTGCTCATCGATTCCGTCCGCGCCGCCGTTAAGATCTTGGGCGCGGACGAGGGTGTGAACCTGCTCGAGCTGCGTCGGCTCACAACGTTTCTCACTGGGCTGCTGAGGAAGTGGCGGCGGACCAGCGGCTGCGCTTCCTCCCCCCGTTAGGTGTAGGTAGAGGTTGCACTATGCTTCTGACATGAAGATAACCATAGCCAGCCTCAACATCAACGGCAGCAGGGAGGCGCGCCGCAGATTCAATAACTTCTCGGTCCTTCGGGACGGGAAGTATGCGGTGTGCTTCCTGCAAGAAACCCACACCGTTCCGGGAGACGAAGCCACGTGGCTCCTGGAGTGGCAAGGAGGGGTCAGCATGAGTCACCTCTCCAACAATTCCAGCGGGGTGGCTATCTTGCTGGCCCCGCATTTTCAGCCGGAGATCTTGGGGGTCAAGGATCACGTGCCGGGCCGCTTGCTCCAGGTCACTGTTCGCCTGGGGGGCGTGCCGCTCCATCTAGTGAACGTGTACGCCCCTCAGACCAGTGCGCAGCAAGTGCGCTTCTTCGAAGAAGTGTCCGCTCTCTTGGGCTCCATCGACGTGGGCGAGTGCGTCATCCTCATGGGGGATTTTAACTGCACCCTCGAGGCGAGGGACCGTTCGGGTCCCCCGCGAAGCCCGGCGGCGATGGAGAAGTTGAGGGACCTGGTTGGGTCCTTCGACTTGGTGGACGTCTGGCGAAATCTCCACCCCGACTCCAGCGCCTTCACTAGCGTGAGGTCTGGGGGAGGAAGGTCCAGAATCGACCGCCTCTACATTTCCCGGGCGTACGTCTCCTGCGTTCCGGCAGCTTCCATGCGGCCGGTGCCGTGCACGGACCACCACCTGGTGTGGGCGGAGCTCGCTCCGCTGCGCGCGCGGGGGGGGTCCATGTACTGGCATTTTAACAACCTGCTGCTGGAGGACGCACGGTTCCGGGATTCGTTTCGTCGATTCTGGGCCGACTGGAGAAGGAAGCAGGGGGGCTTCCCCTCCTTGAGGCTATGGTGGGATGTGGGCAAGGCTCACATCCGTCTCTTCTGTCAGGAGTATGCGAAGGGGTCGACCAAGAGGCGGGAGGCCCGGGTCGGGCGGTTGGAGAAGGAGGTGCTCGACCTGGAGTCCCGTCTCGGTCAGGTCGTCGAGGACCCGGCCCTGCGGAAGGTGTACGAAGAGAAGAAGGGCGCGCTGAAGGACCTGCAGCTCGTCGGGTCCCGAGGCGCGTACGTGAGGTCGCGGATCCAGCTCCTGCGGGACCTGGACCGCGGCTCCCCCTTCTTCTACTCGCTGGAAAAAAGACGGGGGGTCCGTAAGCAGCTCTTGGGGCTGCTGGCCGACGACGGATCTCTGGTCTCGGATCCGGAGGGAATCAGCGCGGAGACCCGTGCCTATTACGGGGCTCTGTTCTCTCCGGATCCATCCAGCGAGGATGCGCGCAGAGTTTTGTGGGAGGACCTGACGAAGGTTGGCCCGGAGGGCGCCGAAAAATTGGACGCTCCGCTAAGTCTGGCGGAGCTGACCGGCGCCCTCCGCCAGCTCTCTAGGGGAAAGTCCCCGGGGCTGGACGGGCTGACCGTGGAGTTCCACAGGGCGTTCTGGGACGTCTTGGGGGGCGACTACGCGCGGGTCCTGGGGGAAAGTTTGGCGACCGGGGAGATGCCCCTCTCTTGGCGCAGGGCGGTCATTGTCCTGCTGCCTAAGAAGGGCGATCTCCGCCTCCTTAAGAACTGGCGCCCGGTCTCCCTCCTCAGCACGGACTATAAAATCTTTGCCAGGGCCATGTCTGCTTGCCTTGGCACCGTGCTGGCCCACATGATCCACCCCGACCAGTCCTACACGGTCCCGGGCCGGACCATCCACGATAACATCCATCTGGTCCGGGACCTGGTCCACCACTCCCAGAGGGCTGGTCTGTCAGTCGACTTCCTTTCCCTGGATCAGGAGAAGGCGTTCGACAGGGTGGATCACGAGTATCTCTTCGGGACTCTGCGCGCATTCGGGTTCGGGACGCATTTCGTCGCCCGGATCCGACTTCTGTACGCCGCCGCGGAGTGTCTGATTAAAGTTAACGGGTCCTTGACGGCGCCCCTTCGCTTCGGGAGGGGGGTGCGGCAGGGATGCCCCATGTCCGGTCAGTTATATGCCATTTGCGTGGAGCCTTTCCTGCGCCTCTTGCGGAAGAGGTTGACGGGACTGGCTCTGCAAGGGCCGGGCGTGGAGGTGGTCCTCTCGGCTTACGCCGATGACGTGCTCCTCATGGTCACGGATCCCGCTGACTTGCGGAGGATGCGGGAATGCCAGCAGATTTACTCGGACGCATCCTCCGCCAAGATCAACTGGGAGAAATGTTCCGGACTCCTGGTGGGTCAGTGGCGGGTGGACTCCCTGCCGGAGGAGTTCAGGCCTTTCGCCTGGAGCACCACGCACCTCCTCTATTTGGGAGTCTACCTTAGCCCTGCCGAGGACGCTTGGCCGGCGAACTGGCAAGAGCTGGAGGCCAAAGTCACCGCTCGCCTAGGACGCTGGACAGGACTGCTCCGAGCGTTGTCCTACAGGGGTCGAGCGCTGGTCATAAACCAGCTGGTGGCCGCCATGTTGTGGTACCGGTTGGTCACTTTGATCCCTCCCCCTGCGTTTGTCGCCAAGATTCAGAAGAAGCTCATCGACTTCTTCTGGGACAAAAGGAAGCACTGGGTCTCTGCCGCGGCTCTGTGTCTCCCACTTAGGGAGGGCGGTCAGGCGCTGGTGTGCCTTCGCACCCAGGCTGCGACTTTCCGTCTTCAGACGCTGCAGAGATACCTGTACGTCGAGAATCCTCCGAGATGGTGTGCGCTGGCGACGTTTTTCTTCCGCCAGCTGCATGGCCTCAATTACGACACGCAGCTCCTGTTTGCGAAAGTGGGCAGCAGGCGTGCCGGCCTGCGGGAGCTGCCTGTCTTCTACCAGGAACTACTATGGGTTTGGAACTACGTCGCTTCCAGGCGGAGCTCTCCCCCGTCAGGAGCGGCGGCTCTCCTTCGGGAGCCGCTGCTCAGGAATCCGCACCTCCACGAACACGGGTTCGGGCGGCTGGCGGAGGGTAGGGCTGTGGCTGGCAAGGTGACCAGAGTCGGGGACCTGCTCGATGGCGGAGGAGCGGGCTGGATGGCGCCGGAGGAGCTGGCGCGGCGCCTGTCCTGGGCCAACGTCCAGCTCGCGGTCGAAACCATCGATTCGGTAAAAGCGGCACTGGGCCCCGACTCCACTAGGTGTATCGAGGCGGCTCAAGCACGTGGGGCGATCCCGTCCGAGCTTACCCCCGTTCGGACGGAATTCCTCATCGGCGCCCGGCCCCGAAACTCCCCTCGGGAACCGGCGCCTCACAACTTGAGCTGTCTCGAGGAAATACCCTCCGTGCCTTTTCATTCCGCGCGGAGGGGTTTCCTGTACGGGCTGCTCCTGCACACTCTCCACTTTGCCATCTTCGTCTACCGTCCGGACACGCCTTGGCGTGGCGTTTTGCCGACCGGCGGTAGCGGAGATCCCCAATGGAGGGCTCTCTATGCGGGAGTCCTCCCTTGTTCCATCGGGGACTTGGCCTGGAGGGTGTTGCACGGAGCGGTCCCGTGCAATAAGGTTTTAAGTAGGTTCACGGACTCCCAGGCCGCCTGCATTTTTTGCGGCCTGGAGGAGTCCGTGTTTCACGTTTATATGGATTGTGAGAGGTTGCAGCCCCTCTTTCACTACTTGAAGGGGCTGCTCCTCGATTTTTGGTTGCACTTCAGTCCCACGCTCTTGATCTACGGTCACCCGGTGCGGAGGGGAGCGGACAGGTTGGAGGACCTCCTTGTGGGCCTGCTCCTGGGCCTGGCTAAAAGAGCAATCAATTGGTCCAGGCAGCGGGCGGTCGAGGGGGTCGTCCAGCCGGATTGCCTGCATCTCTTCCGCGGCCATGTTCGCGCCCGGGTGGCCCTGGAGATGGAGCACGTGGTGTCCGCCAGTGCGCTTGAGTATTTCCGCGACCGGTGGGCGCCGCGGGGACTGGAGTGCATCATCAACACGGAAAACCAAATTTTAATTTGATTTGTTAAGCTTTAGTTGAACTTTTGTTTATTTACAGTCGAATTGGTTTTTTTTGGGTCCAAATAAAAGAGTACCCTCTGTTCAGTACCTCATTCACAGCATTGCTGGCTGTGCAGCTGCAAGCAGAAGGAGAAGGAGCAGCCAGACTAGGAGAGTGGACTAAAGTGGTGGTCCCCTGACCAGGAAGAGGAGGAGAACGCTGGACCACCACCACCACCAACTCCACCATCATAACATCAACTGAGGTGCCTGGAGAGAGAGGACAGAGGAGGAGAAGGAGAAGGGAGGCCAGCAACAACACCAACCAGGGGAGAGGCCTTTCCTATCACTGCCTCCCCAAATTGGCCTCCATTCCAGGAGAGAGGGGAGAGAAACAACCAACAACCACCAACTGTTTGGAAGGAGGGAAGAACAACATCATCTTTCAGGTGGGTGTTATTTGGTGCACTCTCCCAAAGACTTTGTATTTTAGGTGGGGGGAGAAAAGAAGAAACAAGGCCGGATCATCAAGGGGTGTCTGTGTGTGTGTGTGTAGCTCTTGTTAAAAGCTAGGCCACGCACACCACTAATAAGCACCCCTTCTATTGCCTGGCCTGGGACAGCTGGAGCTGCCTAGGTGAAGTCTCTAATTCCATTAATTGCATCGTTAAGACCTGGTGCAGGACTGAGCCTGGGCATCTCCAGCTTTCCCAGGTGAAGACATCTTCTCCCCCTGCCAGAAGACCACCACCATCAAAGACTTTTAAATCCCATCGGAGAATGCATCCCTGCCAACACCCAACCACCATCCTGAGTGGCAACCCTGCCTTTGCGGCCTCCCTCCTTCCCACCCCCCCCTCTCTCTCTCTCTTTGTCTTTCTCTGCCTTTCTCTCTGAGGCACCTCTTTTCATCTTTATTTATTAATTGCCTATTGAGCAGAGGGGAGAAGGCCCCTCTCCCAATTTCAATCAATAAGGGGGAGAGGAGTGCCTTCAATTTAAACAGCTCCCTCTGCTCAATAGAGGACCAAAGAAAATACCTGAGGCCATTAACACTTTCAGGCCTGTGACTTGGGGTGAGTGTAGCCCTTATAAAAACACCCCATAATGGCAACTGCATCTTCGCCGGTGGCGGGGCCAGCCAGGACTTATGCGGGAGTGGCAGCCACAGCCACAGCCACAGCTGCTCCCGCTACTTCTGCTGCCCCGTCACCCTTTAAACTTATAACAAAAAAGCTTGGGGTGAAGAGCTACACTCACCCCACTATGACCATTGAGGCCTGCGTTAAAGCCATGGCTGGGGTTGTCGGCCCCTCAGCCATCGTCGCGGCCTCAAAAATGTATGGGAAGGCTGTGTTCTTCCTGGAGTCGGAGCGGGCGGTGTCCCTGGCCGTCGCCAAGGGGCTCACCGTGGGCGGGACCTTCCTGCCGGTGGATCCTCTCGAGGCCACCGCGCAGAGGATCGTCGTTTCTAACGTCCCGCCCTATGTTCCCGGTGAGCTCCTCCTTCCCCATTTACACCAATTTGGGGAGGTGAGGTCGGGGATCACACCCATCCCGCTCGGCTTCCGGGAGGCCAGCCTTCGCCACGTCTTCTCCTTCCGGCGCCAGCTGCTTATCCAGCTAGCGCGGGAGGAGGACACCGACGGGGCGTTCATCGTCCACCACGAGGGGACCGCCTATCGCGTCTTCTGGACGTCGGACGGTGTGCGGTGCCACGCCTGCAAGGAGGTGGGGCACATACGGAAAAACTGCCCCGCCTCCAAGGCCGCCGGATCATCTCGTGCTGCTGAGGCAGGCGCCGCCGCCGCTCCTCCCCCCGGATCTGCCTGCGCATCGGGAACGTCTGATGCGCGGTCGACGTCGGGGGCCGATGCCACCAAGGCCTCCGGCGGGGGGGAGGGAGCGTGTCCAGCTGGAAAGAAGGCGCGGCGAAAAAATAAACACCTTAGGGCGTGTCCCCCCGTGGATGGCCAGCCCTTGCCCCTTGCGCCCCTTACACCCGCGCTCCTCGTGGAGTTATTCGGGGCAGACGCAAGCGGGAGGGGCCTCGTGCCCGAGGCTGTGGCCGCAACTGCCACAGCAGTAACGCCAATGCTTCCGGCCGGGCTCGGGCCCGAGGAGCTCAACAAACCTGTTCCGCCGGAGGGAGCAGAGGAGGAGGCCTCTGCAGACATGGAGGTCTCCCTCGCTTCCTCCGTGCTAAAAAGAAGGCGCGACCCCCTGGAAGAGGAGGAGGACCGGGAGGAGGAAGGTCCCTCCGAGCAGGGGGAGTCGTCGCCCGCCGTGGGTACTGCGCCCCTCCACCCCCCCCCCCCGCTGTCATCATCACCAGCGATCGGCAGGGGTCGCCTGTCCCTCGGGAGGCTGAGGCAGATGTGTCTGTCCGGCGCGTGCCTCCCAGGGATGGGGACGAGACCCTGCCCGTGGGGGGGGGTCGTGGAACAACCCACGGCAGAAATTGACATTCTATCGGTGCCGTTACCCCTCGCCGGGTCGGGCGGCGTGTGGTCTGGGTCGGGCGAGTTCGAGGATAATGAGCTCGCCCAATGCGACCCGGACATCTCCCAGGGTCTGCTCGACCTGGTAGAGGTTTTAATTCAAAACACCCCATCCGCTGGGTCGGAGGTTGGTGGCGGGGAGGAGGATGGCCCCCTGGCTGCGTCTCTGGTGCCGGACGTACTGGAGGAGCTGGGAATTGTTCTCTCCCCGGTTTCTCCGGTCGTTCCGGCGTCTGGGGCGGAGGGGGGCTCTGAACCGCCGCCGTCTTCTGGCCCAGCACCCCTAGAGGAGCCCAGGGAGGAATCCTCTGCTGCCAATCCTGGGGGTGGGATCCGGGCGGAGGCGGGGCTGGCTGGTGCGGCCGAGCCGTTCGCTGCGCACTGCACGGCGGATTGGTCGGCCACTGGTTACGACCCCCTGGAGGAGGATGGGGACTCGGTGATGGGCACGGAGGAAGATTCGGACTCCAGCGCCGACGAGGCGATGGATGACCTCGTGCCCCTTGCCGAGTCTCCCCTCATTCCTGTAAGGGAACTCCGGGATTTTATGGCCACGTGCCTGGGTCGGCGCAATAAGGTCTGGCTGGCCCTCGACAGGTGGTCGGAGCTGGCGCTGCTCATCGTGTCCGTCCGCGACGCCGTAAAGATCATGGGCGCGGACGAGGATGTGAACCCGCTCGAGCTGCGTCGGCTCAGAACGTTTCTCACTGGGCTGCTGAGGAAGTGGCGGCTGACCAGCAGCTGCGCTTCCTCCCCCCGTTAGGTGCAGGTAGAGGTTGCATTATGCTTCTGACATGAAGATAACCATAGCCAGCCTCAACATCAACGGCAGCAGGGAGGCGCGCCGCAGATTCAATAACTTCTCTGTCCTTCGGGACGGGAAGTATGCGGTGTGCTTCCTGCAAGAAACCCACACCATTCCGGGAGATGAAGCCACGTGGCTCCTGGAGTGGCAAGGAGGGGTCAACATGAGTCACCTCTCCAACAATTCCAGCGGGGTGGCTATCTTGCTGGCCCCGCATTTTCAGCCGGAGATCTTGGGGGTCAAGGAGCACGTGTCGGGCCGCTTGCTCCAGGTCACTGTTCGCCTGGGGGGCGTGCCGCTCCATCTAGTGAACGTGTACGCCCCTCAGACCGGTGCGCAGCAAGTGCGCTTCTTCGAAGAAGTGTGCGCTCTTTTGGGCTCCGTCGACGTGGGCGAGTGCGTCATCCTCGGGGGGGATTTTAACTGCACCCTCGAGGCGAGGGACCGTTCGGGTCCCCCGCGAAGCCCAGAGGCGATGGAGAAGTTGAGGGACCTGGTCGGGTCTTCGACTTGGTGGACGTCTGGCGAAATCTCCACCCCGACTCCAGCGCCTTCACTAGCGTGAGGTCTGGGGGAGGTAGGTCCAGAATCGACCGCCTTTACATTTCCCGGGCGTACGTCTCCTGGCTTCCATGTGGCCGGTGCCATGAACGGACCACCACCTGGTGTGGGCGGAGCTCGCTCCGCTGCACGCGCAGGGGGGGGGTCCGCGTACTGGCATTTTAACAACCTGCTGCTGGAGGACGCGCGGTTCCGGGATTCATTTCATCGGTTCTGGGCCAACTGGAGAAGGAAGCAGGGGGGCTTCCCCTCCTTGAGGCTATGGTGGGATGTGGGCAAGGCTCACATCCGTCTCTTCTGTCAGGAGTACGCGAAGGGGTCGACCAAGAGGCGGGAGGCCCGGGTCGGGCGGTTGGAGAAGGAGGTGCTCGACCTGGAGTCCCGTCTCGGTCAGGTCGTCGAGGACCCGGCCCTGCGGATGGTGTACGAAGAGAAGAAGGGCGCGCTGAAGGACCTGCAGCTCGTCGGGTCCCGAGGCGCGTACGTGAGGTCGCAGATCCAGCTCCTGCGGGACCTGGACCGTGGCTCCCCCTTCTTCTACTCGCTGGAAAAAAGACGGGGGGTCCATAAGCAGCTCTTGGGGCTGCTGGCCGACGACAGATCTCTGGTCTCGGATCCGGAGGGAATCAGCGCGGAGACCCGTGCCTACTACGGGGCTCTGTTCTCTCCGGATCCGTCCAGCGAGGATGCACGCAGAGTTTTGTGGGCGGAGCTGACCGGCGCCCTCCGCCAGCTCTCTAGGGGAAAGTCCCCGGGGCTGGACGGGCTGACCGTGGAGTTCCACAGGACGTTCTGGGACGTCTTGGGGGGCGACTACGCGCGGGTCCTGGGGGAAAGTTTGGCGACCGGGGAGATGCCCCTCTCTTGGCGCAGGGCGGTCATTGTCCTGCTGCCTAAGAAGGGCGATCTCCGTCTCCTTAAGAACTGGCGCCCGCTCTCCCTCCTCAGCACGGACTATAAAATCTTTGCCAGGGCCATGTCTGCTCGCCTTGGCACCGTGCTGGCCCACATGATCCACCCCGACCAGTCCTACACGGTCCCAGGCCGGACCATCCACGATAACATCCATCTGGTCCAGGACCTGGTCCACCACGCCCAGAGGGCTGGTCTGTTGGTCGCCTTCCTTTCCCTGGATCAGGAGAAGGCGTTCGACAGGGTGGATCACGAGTATCTCTTCGGGACTCTGCGCGCATTCGGGTTCGGGACGCATTTCGTCGCCCGGATCCGACTTCTGTACGCCGCCGCGGAGTGTCTGATTAAAGTTAACGGGTCCTTGACGGCGTCCCTTCGCTTCAGGAGTGGGGTGCGTCAGGGATGCCCCATGTCCGGTCAGTTATACGCCGTTTGCGTAGAGCCATTCCTGCGCCTCTTGCGGAAGGAGTTGACGGGACTCGCTCTGCAAGGGCCGGGCGTGGAGGTGGTCCTCTCGGCTTACGCTGATGACGTGCTCCTCACGGTCACGGATCCCACTGACTTGCGGAGGATGCGGGAATGCCAGCAGATTTACTCGGACGCATCCTCCGCCAAGATCAACTGGGAGAAATGTTCCGGACTGCTGGTGGGTCAGTGGCGGGTGGACTCCCTGCCGGAGGAGTTCAGGCCTTTCGCCTGGAGCACCACGCACCTCCTCTATTTGGGAGTCTACCTTAGCCCTGCCGAGGACACCTGGCCGGCGAACTGGCAAGAGCTGGAGGCCAAAGTCACCGCTCGCCTAGGACGCTGGACAGGACTGCTCCGAGTGTTGTCCTACAGGGGTCGAGCGCTGGTCATAAACCAGCTGGTGGCCGCCATGTTGTGGTACCGGTTGGTCACTTTGATCCCTCCCCCTGCGTTTGTTGCCAAGATGCAGAAGAAGCTCATCGACTTCTTCTGGGACAAAAGGAAGCACTGGGTCTCTGCCGCAGTTCTGTGTCTCCCGCTTAGGGAGGGCGGTCAGGCGCTGGTGTGCCTTCGCACCCAGGCTGCGGCTTTCCGTCTTCAGACGCTGCAGAGATACCTGTACGTCGAGAATCCTCCGAGAAGGTGTGCGCTGGCGACGTTTTTCTTCCGCCAGCTGCACGGCCTCAATTACGACACGCAGCTCCTGTTTGCGAAAGTGGGCGGCAGGCGTGCCGGCCTGCGGGAGCTGCCTGTCTTCTACCAGGAACTACTATGGGTTTCGAACTACGTCGCTTCCAGGCGGAGCTCTCCCCCGTCAGGAGCGGCGGCTCTCCTTCGGGAGCCGCTGCTCAGGAATCCGCACCTCCACGAATGCGGGTTCGGGCAGCTGGCGGAGGGCAGGGCTGTGCCTGGCAAGGTGACCAGAGTCGGGGACCTGCTCGATGGCGGAGGAGCGGGCTGGATGGCGCCGGAGGAGCTGGCGCGGCGCCTGTCCTGGGCCAACGTCCGGCTCGCGGTCGAAGCCATCGAATCGGTGAAAGCGGCACTGGGCCCCGACTCCACGAGGTGTATCGAGGCGGCTCAAGCACGTGGGGCGATCCCGTCCGAGCTTACCCCCGTTCGGACGGAATTCCTCATCGGCGCCCGGCCCCGAAACTCCCCTCGGGAACCGGCGCCTCAGAACTTGAGCCGTCTCGAGGAAATACCCTCCGTGCCTTTTCATTCCGCGCGGAGGGGTTTCCTGTACGGGCTGCTCCTGCACACTCTCCACTTTGCCATCTACGTCTACCGTCCGGACATGCCTTGGCGTGGCGTCTTGCTGACTGGCGGTGGCGGAGGTCCCCAATGGAGGGCTCTCTACGCGGGAGTCCTCCCTTGTTCCATCGGGGACTTGGCCTGGAGGGTGTTGCACGGAGCGGTCCCGTGCAATAAGGTTTTAAGTAGGTTCACGGACTCCCAGGCCGCCTGCATTTTTTGCGGCCTGGAGGAGTCCGTGTTTCACGTTTATATGGCGTGAGAGGTTGCAGCCCCTCTTTCACTACTTGAAGGGGCTGCTCCTCGATTTTTGGTTGCACTTCAGTCCCACGCTCTTGATCTACGGTCACCCGGTGCGGAGGGGAGCGGACAGGTTGGAGAACCTCCTTGTGGGCCTGCTCCTGGGCCTGGCTAAAAGAGCCACCAATTGGTCCAGGCAGCGGGCGGTCGAGGGGGTCGTCCAGCCGGATTGCCTGCCTCTCTTCCGCGGCCATGTTCGCGCCCGGGTGGCCCTGGAGATGGAGTGCGCGGTGTCCGCCGGTGCGCTTGAGATTTTCCACGACCGGTGGGCGCCACGGGGACTGGAGTGCATCATCAACCCGGAAAACCAAATTTTAATTTGATTTGTTAAGTTTTAGTTGAACTTTTGTTTACAGTCTATTTTGTTTTTTTTTTGGTACAAACAAAAGAGTTACCCTCTGTTGTACCTCATTCACAGCATTGCTGGCTGTGCAGCTGCAAGCAGAAGGAGAAGGAGCAGCCAGACTAGGAGAGTGGACTAAAATGGTGGTCCCCTGACCAGGAAGAGGAGGAGAACGCTGGACCACCACCACCACCAACTCCACCATCAGAACATCAACTGAGGTGCCTGGAGAGAGAGGACAGAGGAGGAGAAGGAGAAGGGAGGCCAGCAACAACACCAACCAGGGGAGAGGCCTTTCCTATCACTGCCTCCCCAAATTGGCCTCCATTCCAGGAGAGAGGGGAGAGAAACAACCAACAACCACCAACTGTTTGGAAGGAGGGAAGAACAACATCATCTTTCAGGTGGGTGTTATTTGGTGCACTCTCCCAAAGACTTTGTATTTTAGGTGGGGGGAGAAAGGAAGAAAAAGGGGCCGGATCATCAAGGGGTGTGTGTGTCTCTTGTAAAACACTTGGCCACACACACCACTAATTAAGCACTCCTTCCTATTGCCTGACCTGGGATAGCTGGAGCTGCCTCGGTGATCAGCCCAATTGTACATCGTTAAGACCTGGTGTGGGACTGAGCCTGGGGCATCTCCAGCTTTCCCAGGTGAAGACATCTTCTCCCCCTGCTAGAAGACCACCTTCAAAGACTTTAATTTTTCATCGGAGAGTGCACCCCTGCCGACACCCACCCACCCACCATCCTGAGTGGCGACCCTGCCTTTGCGGCCTCCCTCCTTCCCACCCCCCCTCTCTCTCTCTCTTTGTCTTTCTCTGCCTTTCTCCCTGAGGCACCTCATTTCATCTTTAATTATTAATTGCCTATTGAGCAGAGGGGAGAAGGCCCCTCTCTCAATTTCAATCAATAAGGGGGAGAGGTGTGCCTTCAATTTAAACAGCTCCCTCTGCTCAATTGAGGACCAAAAAATACCTGAGGCCACAATTAACACCTTCAGGCCTGTGACTTGGGGTGAGTGTAGCCCTTTTTAGAAAACACCCCAGAATGGCGACTGCATCTTCGCCGGTGGCGGGGCCAGCCAGGACTTATGCGGGAGTGGCAGCCACAGCCACAGCTGCTCCCGCTGCTTCTGCTGCCCCGTCACCTTTCAGATTGATAATAAAAATGCTTGGGGTGAAGAGCTACACTCACCCCACTATGACCATTGAGGCCTGCGTTAAAGCCATGGCTGGGGTTGTCGGCCCCTCAGCCATCATCGCGGCCTCAAAAATGTATGGGAAGGCTGTGTTCTTCCTGGGGTTGGAGCGGGCGGTGTCCCTGGCTGTCGCCAAGGGGCTCACCGTGGGCGGGACCTTCCTGCCGGTGGATCCTCTCGAGGCCACCGCGCAGAGGATCGTTATTTCCAACGTCCCGCCCTATGTTCCTGGTGAGCTCCTCCTTCCCCATTTACGCCAACTTGGGGAGGTGAGGTCGGGGATCACACCCATCCCGCTCGGCTTCCGGGAGGCCAGCCTTCACCACGTCTTCTCCTTCCGGCGCCACGAGGGGACCGCCTATCGCATCTTCTGGACGTCGGGCGGTGTGCGGTGCCACGCCTGCAAGAAGGTGGGGCACATTCGGAAAAACTGCCCTGCCTCCAAGGCCGCCAGATCATCTAGTGCGGCCGAGGCTGGCGCCCCCGCCGCTTCTCCCCCGGATCTGACCGCACGTCGGGAACCGCTGATGCGCGGTCGACGTCGGAGGCCGATGCCACCAAGGCCTCCGGCGGGGGGGAGGGAGCGCGTCCGGCCGGAAAGAAGGTGCGGAATAAATCTAAACACCTTAGGGCGGGTCCCCCCGTGAATGGCCAGCCCTTGCCCCTTGCGCCCCTTACACCCGCGCTCCTCACGGAGTTAATCGGGGCAGACGCGAGTGGGAGGAGCCTCGTGCCCGAGCCTGTGGCCGCAACCGCCGTAGCGGAAACGCCAATACCTGCGGCCGGGCTCGGGCCCGAGGAACCCGACAAACCTGCTCCGCCGGAGGGAGCGGACGAGGAGGCCCCTGCAGACATGGAGGTCTCCCTCACTCCCTCCGCGTTAAAAAGAAGGCGCGACCCCCTGGAGGAGGAGGAGGACCGGGAGGAGGAAGGTCCCTCCGAGCAGGGGGAGTCATCGCCCGCCGCGGGTACTGCGCCCCCCCCCCCCCCGCTGTCATTACCATCGGCGATCGGCAGGGGCCACCTGTCCCTCGGGAGGCTGAGGCAGATGTGTCTGTCCGGCACGTGCCTCCCGGGGATGGGGACGAGACCCTGCCCATGGGGGTGGGCGCGGGCCAACCCGCGGCGGTGATTGACATTTTATCGGTACCGTTACCCCTCGCCGGGTCGGGCGGCCTGGGGTCTGGGTCGGGCGAGCTCGAGGGAAATGAGCTCGCCCAATGTGACCCGGACATCTCCCAGGGGCTGCTCGTCCCAGTGGAGGTTTTAATTGAAAACACCCCATCCGCTGGGTCGGAGGCTGGTGGCGGGGAGGAGGATGGCCCCCTGGCTGCGTCTCTGGTGCCGGACGTACTGGAGGAGCTGGGAATTATTCTCTCCCCGGTTTCTCCGGTCGTTCTGGCGTCTGAGACGGGGGGGGGGACTTCGAACTGCCGCCGTCTTCTGGCCCGGCGCCCCTAGAGGAGCCCAGGGAGGAATCCTCTGCCGCCGATCCTGGGGGTGGGATCCGGGCGGAGGCGGGACCGGCTGGTGTGGCCGAGCCGTTCGCTGCGCACTGCGCGAAGGATGGGTCGGCCGCTGGTGACGACCCCCTGGAGGAGGATGGGGACTCGGTGATGGGCACGGAGGAAGATTTGGACTCCACCATCCACGAGGCGATGGATGACCTCGTGCCCCTCGCCGAGTCTCTCCTCATTCCCGTAAGGGAACTCCGGGACTTTATGGCCACGTGCCAGGGTCGGCAAAATAAGATCTGGCTGGCCCTCGACAGGTGGTCGGAGCTGGCGCTGCTCATTGTGTCTGTCCATGCCGCCGTTAAAATCATGGGCGCGGACGAGAGCGTGAACCCGCTCGAGCTGCGTCGGCTCAGAACATTTCTCACTGAGCTGCTGAGGAAGTGGCGGCTGACCAGCGGCTGCGCTCCCTCCCCCCGTTAGGTGTAGGTAGAGGTTGCACTATGCTTCTGACATGAAGATAACCATAGCCAGCCTCAACATCAACGGCAGCAGGGAGGCGCGCCGCAGATTCAACAACTTCTCGGTCCTTCGGGATGGGAAGTATGCGGTGTGTTTCCTGCAAGAAACCCACACCGTTCCGGGAAACGAAGCCACATGGCTCCTGGAGTGGCAAGGAGGGGTCAGCATGAGTCACCCCTCCAACAATTCTAGCGGGGTGGCTATCTTGCTGGCCCCGCATTTTCAGCCGGAGATCTTGGGGGTCAAGGAGCACGTGCCGGGCTGCTTGCTCCAGGTCACTGTTCGCCTGGGGGCGTGCCGCTCCATCTAGTGAACGTGTACGCCCCTCAGACCGGTGTGCAGCAAGTGCGCTTCTTCGAAGAAGTGTCCGCTCTTTTGGGCTCCGTCGACACGGGCAAGTGCGTCATCCTCGGGGGGGATTTTAACTGCACCCTCGAGGCGAGGGACCGTTCAGGTACTCCGCGAAGCCCGGCGGCGATGGAGAAGTTGAGGGACCTGGTCGGGTCCTTCGACTTGGTGGACGTCTGGCGAAATCTCCACCCCGACTCCAGCGCCTTCACTAGCGTGAGGTCTGGGGGAGGAATGTCCAGAATCGACCGCCTCTACATTTCCCGTGCGTATGTCTCCTGCGTTCCGGCGGCTTCCATGCAGCCGGTGCCGTGCACGGACCACCACCTGGTGTGGGCGGAGCTCACTCCGCTGCGCGCGCGGGGGGGATCCGCGTACTGGCATTTTAACAACGTGCTGCTGGAGGACGTGCGGTTCCGGGTTTTGTTTCGTTGGTTCTGGGCCGACTGGAGAAGGAAGCAGGGGGGCTTCCCCTCCTTGAGGCTATGGTGGGACGTGGGCAAGGCTCACATCCGTCTCTTCTGTCAGGAGTACGTGAAAGGGTCGACCAAGAGGCAGGAGGCCCGGGTCGGGCGGTTGGAGAAGGAGGTGCTCGACCTGGAGTCCCGTCTCAGTCAGGTCGTCGAGGACCCGGCCCTGCGGAAGGTGTACGAAGAGAAGAAGGGCGCGCTGAAGAACCTGCAGCTCGTTGGGTTCCGAGGCGCGTACGTGAGGTCGCAGATCCAGCTCCTGCGGGACCTGGACCGCGGCACCCCCTTCTTCTACTCGCTGGAAAAAAGACGGGGGGTCCGTAAGCAGCTCTTGGGGCTGCTGGCCGACGACGGATCTCTGGTCTCGGATCCGGATTGAATCAGCGCAGAGACCCACGCCTACTATGGGGCTCTGTTCTCTCCGGATCCGTCCAGCGAGGATGCGCACAGAGTTTTGTGGGAGGACCTGCCGAAGGTAAGCCCGGAGGGCGCCGAAAAATTGGAATCTCCGCTAAGCCTGGCGGAACTGACCGGCGCCCTCCGCCAGCTCTCTAGGGGAAAGTCCTCGGGGCTGGACGGGCTGACCGTGGAGTTCCACAGGGCGTTCTGGGGTGTCTTGGGGGGCGACTACGCGCGGGTCCTGGGGGAAAGTTTGGCGACCGGGGAGATGCCCCTCTCTTGGCACAGGGCGGCCATTGTCCTGCTGCCTAAGAAGGGCGATCTCCGCCTTCTTAAGAACTGGCACCCGGTCTCCCTCCTCAGCACGGACTATAAAATCTTTGCCAGGGCCATGTCTGCTCACCTTGGCACCGTGCTGGCCCACATGATCCACCCCGACCAGTCCTACGCGGTCCCGGGCCGGACCATCCACGATAACGTCCATCTGGTCCGGGACCTGGTCCACCACGCCCAGAGGGCTGGTCTGTTGGTCGCCTTCCTTTCCCTGGATCAGGAGAAGGCGTTCGACAGGGTGGATCACGAGTATCTCTTCGGGACTCTGCGCGCATTCGGGTTCGGGACGCATTTCGTCGCCCGGATCCGACTTCTGTACGCCGCCGCGGAGTGTCTGATTAAAGTTAACGGGTCCTTGACGGCGTCCCTTCGCTTCAGGAGTGGGGTGCGTCAGGGATGCCCCATGTCCGGTCAGTTATACGCCGTTTGCGTAGAGCCATTCCTGCGCCTCTTGCGGAAGGAGTTGACGGGACTCGCTCTGCAAGGGCCGGGCGTGGAGGTGGTCCTCTCGGCTTACGCTGATGACGTGCTCCTCACGGTCACGGATCCCACTGACTTGCGGAGGATGCGGGAATGCCAGCAGATTTACTCGGACGCATCCTCCGCCAAGATCAACTGGGAGAAATGTTCCGGACTGCTGGTGGGTCAGTGGCGGGTGGACTCCCTGCCGGAGGAGTTCAGGCCTTTCGCCTGGAGCACCACGCACCTCCTCTATTTGGGAGTCTACCTTAGCCCTGCCGAGGACACCTGGCCGGCGAACTGGCAAGAGCTGGAGGCCAAAGTCACCGCTCGCCTAGGACGCTGGACAGGACTGCTCCGAGTGTTGTCCTACAGGGGTCGAGCGCTGGTCATAAACCAGCTGGTGGCCGCCATGTTGTGGTACCGGTTGGTCACTTTGATCCCTCCCCCTGCGTTTGTTGCCAAGATGCAGAAGAAGCTCATCGACTTCTTCTGGGACAAAAGGAAGCACTGGGTCTCTGCCGCAGTTCTGTGTCTCCCGCTTAGGGAGGGCGGTCAGGCGCTGGTGTGCCTTCGCACCCAGGCTGCGGCTTTCCGTCTTCAGACGCTGCAGAGATACCTGTACGTCGAGAATCCTCCGAGAAGGTGTGCGCTGGCGACGTTTTTCTTCCGCCAGCTGCACGGCCTCAATTACGACACGCAGCTCCTGTTTGCGAAAGTGGGCGGCAGGCGTGCCGGCCTGCGGGAGCTGCCTGTCTTCTACCAGGAACTACTATGGGTTTCGAACTACGTCGCTTCCAGGCGGAGCTCTCCCCCGTCAGGAGCGGCGGCTCTCCTTCGGGAGCCGCTGCTCAGGAATCCGCACCTCCACGAATGCGGGTTCGGGCAGCTGGCGGAGGGCAGGGCTGTGCCTGGCAAGGTGACCAGAGTCGGGGACCTGCTCGATGGCGGAGGAGCGGGCTGGATGGCGCCGGAGGAGCTGGCGCGGCGCCTGTCCTGGGCCAACGTCCGGCTCGCGGTCGAAGCCATCGAATCGGTGAAAGCGGCACTGGGCCCCGACTCCACGAGGTGTATCGAGGCGGCTCAAGCACGTGGGGCGATCCCGTCCGAGCTTACCCCCGTTCGGACGGAATTCCTCATCGGCGCCCGGCCCCGAAACTCCCCTCGGGAACCGGCGCCTCAGAACTTGAGCCGTCTCGAGGAAATACCCTCCGTGCCTTTTCATTCCGCGCGGAGGGGTTTCCTGTACGGGCTGCTCCTGCACACTCTCCACTTTGCCATCTACGTCTACCGTCCGGACATGCCTTGGCGTGGCGTCTTGCTGACTGGCGGTGGCGGAGGTCCCCAATGGAGGGCTCTCTACGCGGGAGTCCTCCCTTGTTCCATCGGGGACTTGGCCTGGAGGGTGTTGCACGGAGCGGTCCCGTGCAATAAGGTTTTAAGTAGGTTCACGGACTCCCAGGCCGCCTGCATTTTTTGCGGCCTGGAGGAGTCCGTGTTTCACGTTTATATGGCGTGAGAGGTTGCAGCCCCTCTTTCACTACTTGAAGGGGCTGCTCCTCGATTTTTGGTTGCACTTCAGTCCCACGCTCTTGATCTACGGTCACCCGGTGCGGAGGGGAGCGGACAGGTTGGAGAACCTCCTTGTGGGCCTGCTCCTGGGCCTGGCTAAAAGAGCCACCAATTGGTCCAGGCAGCGGGCGGTCGAGGGGGTCGTCCAGCCGGATTGCCTGCCTCTCTTCCGCGGCCATGTTCGCGCCCGGGTGGCCCTGGAGATGGAGTGCGCGGTGTCCGCCGGTGCGCTTGAGATTTTCCGCGACCGGTGGGCGCCACGGGGACTGGAGTGCATCATCAACCCGGAAAACCAAATTTTAATTTGATTTGTTAAGTTTTAGTTGAACTTTTGTTTACAGTCTATTTTGTTTTTTTTTTGGTACAAACAAAAGAGTTACCCTCTGTTGTACCTCATTCACAGCATTGCTGGCTGTGCAGCTGCAAGCAGAAGGAGAAGGAGCAGCCAGACTAGGAGAGTGGACTAAAATGGTGGTCCCCTGACCAGGAAGAGGAGGAGAACGCTGGACCACCACCACCACCAACTCCACCATCAGAACATCAACTGAGGTGCCTGGAGAGAGAGGACAGAGGAGGAGAAGGAGAAGGGAGGCCAGCAACAACACCAACCAGGGGAGAGGCCTTTCCTATCACTGCCTCCCCAAATTGGCCTCCATTCCAGGAGAGAGGGGAGAGAAACAACCAACAACCACCAACTGTTTGGAAGGAGGGAAGAACAACATCATCTTTCAGGTGGGTGTTATTTGGTGCACTCTCCCAAAGACTTTGTATTTTAGGTGGGGGGAGAAAGGAAGAAAAAGGGGCCGGATCATCAAGGGGTGTGTGTGTCTCTTGTAAAACACTTGGCCACACACACCACTAATTAAGCACTCCTTCCTATTGCCTGACCTGGGATAGCTGGAGCTGCCTCGGTGATCAGCCCAATTGTACATCGTTAAGACCTGGTGTGGGACTGAGCCTGGGGCATCTCCAGCTTTCCCAGGTGAAGACATCTTCTCCCCCTGCTAGAAGACCACCTTCAAAGACTTTAATTTTTCATCGGAGAGTGCACCCCTGCCGACACCCACCCACCCACCATCCTGAGTGGCGACCCTGCCTTTGCGGCCTCCCTCCTTCCCACCCCCCCTCTCTCTCTCTCTTTGTCTTTCTCTGCCTTTCTCCCTGAGGCACCTCATTTCATCTTTAATTATTAATTGCCTATTGAGCAGAGGGGAGAAGGCCCCTCTCTCAATTTCAATCAATAAGGGGGAGAGGTGTGCCTTCAATTTAAACAGCTCCCTCTGCTCAATTGAGGACCAAAAAATACCTGAGGCCACAATTAACACCTTCAGGCCTGTGACTTGGGGTGAGTGTAGCCCTTTTTAGAAAACACCCCAGAATGGCGACTGCATCTTCGCCGGTGGCGGGGCCAGCCAGGACTTATGCGGGAGTGGCAGCCACAGCCACAGCTGCTCCCGCTGCTTCTGCTGCCCCGTCACCTTTCAGATTGATAATAAAAATGCTTGGGGTGAAGAGCTACACTCACCCCACTATGACCATTGAGGCCTGCGTTAAAGCCATGGCTGGGGTTGTCGGCCCCTCAGCCATCATCGCGGCCTCAAAAATGTATGGGAAGGCTGTGTTCTTCCTGGGGTTGGAGCGGGCGGTGTCCCTGGCTGTCGCCAAGGGGCTCACCGTGGGCGGGACCTTCCTGCCGGTGGATCCTCTCGAGGCCACCGCGCAGAGGATCGTTATTTCCAACGTCCCGCCCTATGTTCCTGGTGAGCTCCTCCTTCCCCATTTACGCCAACTTGGGGAGGTGAGGTCGGGGATCACACCCATCCCGCTCGGCTTCCGGGAGGCCAGCCTTCACCACGTCTTCTCCTTCCGGCGCCACGAGGGGACCGCCTATCGCATCTTCTGGACGTCGGGCGGTGTGCGGTGCCACGCCTGCAAGAAGGTGGGGCACATTCGGAAAAACTGCCCTGCCTCCAAGGCCGCCAGATCATCTAGTGCGGCCGAGGCTGGCGCCCCCGCCGCTTCTCCCCCGGATCTGACCGCACGTCGGGAACCGCTGATGCGCGGTCGACGTCGGAGGCCGATGCCACCAAGGCCTCCGGCGGGGGGGAGGGAGCGCGTCCGGCCGGAAAGAAGGTGCGGAATAAATCTAAACACCTTAGGGCGGGTCCCCCCGTGAATGGCCAGCCCTTGCCCCTTGCGCCCCTTACACCCGCGCTCCTCACGGAGTTAATCGGGGCAGACGCGAGTGGGAGGAGCCTCGTGCCCGAGCCTGTGGCCGCAACCGCCGTAGCGGAAACGCCAATACCTGCGGCCGGGCTCGGGCCCGAGGAACCCGACAAACCTGCTCCGCCGGAGGGAGCGGACGAGGAGGCCCCTGCAGACATGGAGGTCTCCCTCACTCCCTCCGCGTTAAAAAGAAGGCGCGACCCCCTGGAGGAGGAGGAGGACCGGGAGGAGGAAGGTCCCTCCGAGCAGGGGGAGTCATCGCCCGCCGCGGGTACTGCGCCCCCCCCCCCCCCGCTGTCATTACCATCGGCGATCGGCAGGGGCCACCTGTCCCTCGGGAGGCTGAGGCAGATGTGTCTGTCCGGCACGTGCCTCCCGGGGATGGGGACGAGACCCTGCCCATGGGGGTGGGCGCGGGCCAACCCGCGGCGGTGATTGACATTTTATCGGTACCGTTACCCCTCGCCGGGTCGGGCGGCCTGGGGTCTGGGTCGGGCGAGCTCGAGGGAAATGAGCTCGCCCAATGTGACCCGGACATCTCCCAGGGGCTGCTCGTCCCAGTGGAGGTTTTAATTGAAAACACCCCATCCGCTGGGTCGGAGGCTGGTGGCGGGGAGGAGGATGGCCCCCTGGCTGCGTCTCTGGTGCCGGACGTACTGGAGGAGCTGGGAATTATTCTCTCCCCGGTTTCTCCGGTCGTTCTGGCGTCTGAGACGGGGGGGGGGACTTCGAACTGCCGCCGTCTTCTGGCCCGGCGCCCCTAGAGGAGCCCAGGGAGGAATCCTCTGCCGCCGATCCTGGGGGTGGGATCCGGGCGGAGGCGGGACCGGCTGGTGTGGCCGAGCCGTTCGCTGCGCACTGCGCGAAGGATGGGTCGGCCGCTGGTGACGACCCCCTGGAGGAGGATGGGGACTCGGTGATGGGCACGGAGGAAGATTTGGACTCCACCATCCACGAGGCGATGGATGACCTCGTGCCCCTCGCCGAGTCTCTCCTCATTCCCGTAAGGGAACTCCGGGACTTTATGGCCACGTGCCAGGGTCGGCAAAATAAGATCTGGCTGGCCCTCGACAGGTGGTCGGAGCTGGCGCTGCTCATTGTGTCTGTCCATGCCGCCGTTAAAATCATGGGCGCGGACGAGAGCGTGAACCCGCTCGAGCTGCGTCGGCTCAGAACATTTCTCACTGAGCTGCTGAGGAAGTGGCGGCTGACCAGCGGCTGCGCTCCCTCCCCCCGTTAGGTGTAGGTAGAGGTTGCACTATGCTTCTGACATGAAGATAACCATAGCCAGCCTCAACATCAACGGCAGCAGGGAGGCGCGCCGCAGATTCAACAACTTCTCGGTCCTTCGGGATGGGAAGTATGCGGTGTGTTTCCTGCAAGAAACCCACACCGTTCCGGGAAACGAAGCCACATGGCTCCTGGAGTGGCAAGGAGGGGTCAGCATGAGTCACCCCTCCAACAATTCTAGCGGGGTGGCTATCTTGCTGGCCCCGCATTTTCAGCCGGAGATCTTGGGGGTCAAGGAGCACGTGCCGGGCTGCTTGCTCCAGGTCACTGTTCGCCTGGGGGCGTGCCGCTCCATCTAGTGAACGTGTACGCCCCTCAGACCGGTGTGCAGCAAGTGCGCTTCTTCGAAGAAGTGTCCGCTCTTTTGGGCTCCGTCGACACGGGCAAGTGCGTCATCCTCGGGGGGGATTTTAACTGCACCCTCGAGGCGAGGGACCGTTCAGGTACTCCGCGAAGCCCGGCGGCGATGGAGAAGTTGAGGGACCTGGTCGGGTCCTTCGACTTGGTGGACGTCTGGCGAAATCTCCACCCCGACTCCAGCGCCTTCACTAGCGTGAGGTCTGGGGGAGGAATGTCCAGAATCGACCGCCTCTACATTTCCCGTGCGTATGTCTCCTGCGTTCCGGCGGCTTCCATGCAGCCGGTGCCGTGCACGGACCACCACCTGGTGTGGGCGGAGCTCACTCCGCTGCGCGCGCGGGGGGGATCCGCGTACTGGCATTTTAACAACGTGCTGCTGGAGGACGTGCGGTTCCGGGTTTTGTTTCGTTGGTTCTGGGCCGACTGGAGAAGGAAGCAGGGGGGCTTCCCCTCCTTGAGGCTATGGTGGGACGTGGGCAAGGCTCACATCCGTCTCTTCTGTCAGGAGTACGTGAAAGGGTCGACCAAGAGGCAGGAGGCCCGGGTCGGGCGGTTGGAGAAGGAGGTGCTCGACCTGGAGTCCCGTCTCAGTCAGGTCGTCGAGGACCCGGCCCTGCGGAAGGTGTACGAAGAGAAGAAGGGCGCGCTGAAGAACCTGCAGCTCGTTGGGTTCCGAGGCGCGTACGTGAGGTCGCAGATCCAGCTCCTGCGGGACCTGGACCGCGGCACCCCCTTCTTCTACTCGCTGGAAAAAAGACGGGGGGTCCGTAAGCAGCTCTTGGGGCTGCTGGCCGACGACGGATCTCTGGTCTCGGATCCGGATTGAATCAGCGCAGAGACCCACGCCTACTATGGGGCTCTGTTCTCTCCGGATCCGTCCAGCGAGGATGCGCACAGAGTTTTGTGGGAGGACCTGCCGAAGGTAAGCCCGGAGGGCGCCGAAAAATTGGAATCTCCGCTAAGCCTGGCGGAACTGACCGGCGCCCTCCGCCAGCTCTCTAGGGGAAAGTCCTCGGGGCTGGACGGGCTGACCGTGGAGTTCCACAGGGCGTTCTGGGGTGTCTTGGGGGGCGACTACGCGCGGGTCCTGGGGGAAAGTTTGGCGACCGGGGAGATGCCCCTCTCTTGGCACAGGGCGGCCATTGTCCTGCTGCCTAAGAAGGGCGATCTCCGCCTTCTTAAGAACTGGCACCCGGTCTCCCTCCTCAGCACGGACTATAAAATCTTTGCCAGGGCCATGTCTGCTCACCTTGGCACCGTGCTGGCCCACATGATCCACCCCGACCAGTCCTACGCGGTCCCGGGCCGGACCATCCACGATAACGTCCATCTGGTCCGGGACCTGGTCCACCACTCCCAGAGGGCTGGTCTGTCAGTCGCCTTCCTTTCCCTGGATCAGGAGAAGGCGTTCGACAGGGTGGATCATGAGTATCTCTTCGGGACTCTGCGCGCATTCGGGTTCGGGACGCATTTCGTCGCCCGGATCCGACTTCTGTACGCCGCCACGGAGTGTCTGATTAAAGTTAACGGGTCCTTGACGGCGCCCCTTCGCTTCGGGAGGGGGGTGCGTCAGGGATGTCCCATGTCCGGTCAGTTATACGCCGTTTGCGTGGAGCCATTCCTAAGCCTCTTGCGGAAGAGGTTGACGGGACTGGCTCTGCAAGGGCCGGGCGTGGAGGTGGTCCTCTCGGCTTACGCCGATGACGTGCTCCTCACGGTCACGGATCCCGCTGACTTGCAGAGGATGCGGGAATGCCAGCAGATTTACTCGGACGCATCCTCCGCCAAGATCAACTGGGAGAAATGTTCCGTCTCCTGGTGGGTCAGTGGCGGGTGGACTCCATGCCGGAGGAGTTCAGGCCTTTCGCCTGGAGCACCACGCACCTCCTCTATTTGGGAGTCTACCTTAGCCCTGCCGAGGATGCCTGGCCGGCGAACTGGCAAGAGCTGGAGGCCAAAGTCACCGCTCACCTAGGACGCTGGACAGGACTGCTCCGAGTGTTGTCCTACAGGTGTCGAGCGCTGGTCATAAACCAGCTGGTGGCCGCCATGTTGTGGTACCGGTTGGTCACTTTGATCCCTCCCCCTGCGTTTGTTGCCAAGATGCAGAAGAAGCTCATCGACTTCTTCTGGGACAAAAGGAAGCACTGGGTCTCTGCCGCAGTTCTGTGTCTCCCGCTTAGGGAGGGCGGTCAGGCGCTGGTGTGCCTTCGCACCCAGGCTGCTCAGGAATCCGGACCTCCACGAATGCGGGTTCGGGCGGCTGGCGGAGGGCAGGGCTGTGCCTGGCAAGGTGACCAGAGTCGGGGACCTGCTCGATGGCGGAGGAGCGGGCTGGATGGCGCCGGAGGAGCTGGCGCGGCGCCTGTCCTGGGCCAACGTCCGGCTCGCGGTCGAAGCCATCGAATCGGTGAAAGCGGCACTGGGTCCCGACTCCACGAGGTGTATCGAGGCGGCTCAAGCACGTGGGGCGATCCCGTCTGAGCTTACCCCCGTTCGGACGGAATTCCTCATCGGCGCCCGGCCCCGAAACTCCCCTCGGGAACCGGCGCCTCAGAACTTGAGCCGTCTCGAGGAAATACCCTCCGTGCCTTTTCATTCCGCGCGGAGGGGTTTCCTGTACGGGCTGCTCCTGCACACTCTCCACTTTGCCATCTACGTCTACCGTCCGGACATGCCTTGGCGTGGCGTCTTGCCGACTGGCGGTGGCAGAGGTCCCCAATGGAGGGCTCTCTACGCGGGAGTCCTCCCTTGTTCCATCGGGGACTTGGCCTGGAGGGTGTTGCACGGAGCGGTCCCGTGCAATAAGGTTTTAAGTAGGTTCACGGACTCCCAGGCCGCCTGCATTTTTTGCGGCCTGGAGGAGTCCGTGTTTCACGTTTATATGGAGTGTGAGAGGTTGCAGCCCCTCTGTCACTACTTGAAGGGGCTGCTCCTCGATTTTTGGTTGCACTTCAGTCCCACGCTCTTGATCTACGGTCACCCGGTGCGGAGGGGAGCGGACAGGTTGGAGAACCTCCTTGTGGGCCTGCTCCTGGGCCTGGCTAAAAGAGCCATCAATTGGTCCAGGCAGCGGGCGGTCGAGGGGGTCGTCCAGCCGGATTGCCTGCCTCTCTTCCGCGGCCATGTTCGCGCCCGGGTGGCCCTGGAGATGGAGCACGCGGTGTCCGCCGGCGCGCTTGAGTATTTCCGCGACCGGTGGGCGCCGCGGGGACTGGAGTGCATTATCAACCCGGAAAACCAAATTTTTATTTGATTTGTTAAGTTTTAGTTGAACTTTTGTTTATTTACAGTCCAATTGGGTTTTTTTTGGGTCCAAATAAAAGAGTACCCTCTGTTCAGTAAATACCTGTTATTATTGTTCTCCTGCAGTCCGTGTATTATTTATACTCGGACACTACCTTGGCGACGAATAGGTTCGAACTCACCTGCAGTACTGCATCACCTCACGGGGATCTTTCCCTGAGAAGAAGCTTTTGGAGGTCGAAGTCAGAGCAACAGGCGTCGACCGTGGGCAACCGCCCAAGCATCCATCGGAGTTCGGAGAGTTGCAGGAGAGGCTGTGGAGAGCTGGGCTTGGCTCCCCAGTCAAGGTGTTCCAGCAAATCGTGCTGGTAGCAGGTAGTGCGCTGACCCTTCCGGACTGCGGCGGGCTCGAGCTCGATCGAGCGGCTCTGCAAAGGGGCCGTGCAGCGTTGTCGGGAGGAAAAGAGAGAGAGGGTGGAGCGCACAGGGTGCGGTCGGTGCTCAAGAACCGAGCAGCGTAGCGAAAATAAAACAAGGGGAAGGAAAAGTGAGACGCGCCGAAGCCACGGGTCGCCGCCATTACCCTGCAGAACGCTAGGAGCAGCGTGGCAGCAAGGGGAAGAAGAAAAAGCGTGGGAGGCGCCATTTTAAATCACCCAAGATGCCGAAAAGTGGCAGGATCACTGCTTTCGACAACGAGGTAGAAGACTGGACCACGTATGTGGAAAGAATTGAAGTGTACTGCAAGGCAAATGAGGTGGCCGATGGAAAGAAGGCGGCGGTATTATTAAATTTGATGGGCGCGAGAACGTATGGCCTATTGCGGAATTTAATTACCCCAGCTAAACCAATGGAGAAAAGTTTTGAAGAGATTGTTAATACCTTACAGGAACACCTAAACCCTACACCGCTGCTGATAGCAGAAAGATTCAAGTTCCATAAAAGAAACCAGCACAAAGATGAGAGCAATGCTGACTATCTTACGGAACTACGCAAGTTATCGAAACACTGCCAGTTCGGAGCAGGACTGGCAGACACCTTACGGGATAAGTTTGTCTGCGGGCTCCAGAGTGAAGGAACCCAGAAACGACTACTTTCGGAAAAGGACCTGACGCTAGAACAGGCTTTCAGCGTGGCAGTATCCTACGAAGCAGCAGCACGGGGAGCTGCGGAAATACAACAGAAACCACAAGAATACAGCGCTAACGAAATGGCGTATGGAGCAGAAAAATGCTATCGCTGCGGCAGAACAACCCATGATCAGAAGGACTGCTGGTTTAAGGACAAAGTATGCAGGCAATGTGGGAAAATGGGACACATAGCAAGAGTCTGCAGGTCGGGAAAGAAAACCAACACTACAAGAACTACTTAGGAAAAGTACAAGAAAGTAAAGAAATTGACAGACAGTAGTTCGGAAGATCAGGAGAGTGATAAGGACTCCGGGAGCAGGAGACTAAGTTGTCTAAAGTTACACAACGTGATCGCAAAGGAGGATCACCGAACCATTTGGGTCACCCTCATGATAGCAGGGTCCCCAGTAAAGATGGAATTGGACACAGGATCAGCCCTAACTGTCATGAATCGATGAGACTATGAGCAGCTATTCCCACACATACCCTTGAAGGACACATCCATTGTATTGAAGACATACACGGGGCAAAAAGTCTACCCCAGAGGAAAAATAAGGGTGCCAGTTGAATACAACGGCAAGGAAACACAGAAACTGTATCTATATATACTACCAGATGGAGGACCACCATTATTGGGACGTGAATGGATCCAAAAAATACAATTGGATTGGCATTCCATTCAGGCGCTAACTGTGACTGATAAAAAGGTTGATGACGTCACACCTGGACGACTGTCAAAAATTCTAACTGACGCGAAAGAGGTGTTCCAACAAGGACTTGGGACTCTAAACGGAGTAACGGCAACGATAAAAATCGAAGATAACGCAAACCCAAAATTTTTTAAGGCCAGACCGGTACCTTACGCGATCCGCCCAGCCGTTGAAGCAGAGCTGGAGAGTCTGGAGCGTTCGGGTGTGCTGTCCAAGGTGGACTGCAGCGAGTGGGCCACACCCATCGTTCCTGTAATGAAGAAATCATTGAGCAGCACGCCTGGGGAACCGAAGAAGGTTCGCATCTGTGGGGACTTCAAGGTAACTGTGAACCCAGTCCTGCACACAGTACAATATCCACTTCCACGGATAGAAGATATTTTCGCCTCACTATCTGGAGGGAAACGCTTTACAAAGATTGATCTGGCCCAAGCGTATCTACAAATGGAGGTGGAAGAAGCATCTAGGAAATATCTCACGATAAACACTCACAAAGGCCTTTACCAGTAGCATCAGCCCCGGCTATTTGGCAGAGGGCGATGGAACAAGTCCTGCAAGGGATCCCGGGGACCCAGTGTTATTTGGACGACATCCTGGTTACGGGTGAAAATGACAGTGAACACCTTGCCAACCTGGAGCAGGTGCTCACAAGATTACAGGAATATGGGCTACGAGCCAACCGCCCCAAATGTGAGTTCTTCAGGAGACAAATCTCGTATTGTGGCCACATGATTGATGAGGAAGGGTTGCATAAGTCGCTGGACAAGATTGAGGCTGTAGTCAAGGCTCCAGCACCGGAAAATGTGTCGCAACTGAGGTCGTTCCTCGGGTTGGTGAACTACTACCATAAGTTCTTGCCGAATTTATCTACAATTCTGCACCCACTGAACGCCCTGCTGCAAACTGGAGTAACATGGAAATGGAGTGATGAGTGTAAGCGTGCCTTTCAGAAATGTAAATGCCTAATCACTTCAAAAGAAGTATTGGCCCACTACAATCCAACACTACCGATTCAGTTAGCATGTGGTGCGTCTCCCTATGGCATCGGAGCGGTGCTGTCACACAAATTCCTTGACGGTTCAGAGAGGCCACTAGCCTTTGCGTCGCGCTCGTTAACCTCAGCCGAGCATAACTACGCCCAGATTGACAGGGAGGCCCTCAGCCTGGCGTGGGGGGTGAAGAAGTTCAATCACTATCTGCACGGGCAGAAATTCACCCTACTGACTGATCATCAGCCCCTGGTCTCCATTTTTAACCCAAAGAAGGGCGTTCCGGTGATGACGGCGCAACGGCTGCAAAGATGGTCACTTTTTCTAGGGGCACATCAGTACGACATAGAGTACAAGGGTACGAAATGGCATGGAAACGCTGATGGGCTGTCACGCCTACCGTTGCCTACGGTAGAGGAAGCACCTGCAGTGGACCCTGTTGAGATATTCCATGCAACCATAGTTGAATGTCTACCTGTTACAAACTCAAGTATAGAGAATGAAACCCGAAATGACCCGACACTCTCTCGGGTCTATGATTTGACGGTGAAGGGATGGCCAGCACATGGCGACTCACTGTTGCCAGCATTCTCGCCAAGGAGAGAACAGCTGTCAGTGTGCCGGGGGACCTTGATGTGTGGATCCCGAGTGGTAATTCCACCCAAGTTGAGAGATAGAGTGCTCAATGAGCTTCATGAGGGTCATCTGGGAGGGGTAAAAATGAAGAGCCTAGCCAGGGCATTTGTGTGGTGGCCGGGAATCGATAAAGAAATCGAGGATATGACCAAGAGATGCATAGGATGCCAGAAGGTCCAAAACGCTCCACCACAGGCCCCGCTACATCCATGGGAGTGGCCCTCATCTCCATGGCAACAGGTACACATTGATTTTGCTGGTCCATTTATGGACTCAATGTTCCTAATCGCTGTGGACGCCCATTCGAAATGGCCAGAGGTCATCAAAATGTCCTCCACCACCACGGAGAAAACTATTGCAGTCCTACGGACCATCTTCGCCAGGAATGGCTTGCCAGAACAGATTTGCTCCGACAATGGGCCACAGTTTGTGTCAGAGGATTTCCGGAGGTTTCTGAGGAATAATGGGCGAAGCATTACACATCTGCCCATATCATCCAGCCACAAATGGATTGGCTGAGAGGTTTGTTCAGACCTTTAAAAAGGCAATAAAGGCAATGCATAATGACGACATACCACTACAACACAAGGTGGATAATTTCTTGTTTGCTTACCGGAATGCGACACATGCAGTCACCAACCAAGCTCCAGCCATAATGTTCTTCAACCGAAGGCTAAGATGTCGCCTGGATTTGCTCAAACCAAACATAAGACGAGATGTTGAGGATAATTAATTCCAGCACATAAATGAGAAGCCAACCAGGAGCTTCAAGATAGGGCAACCAGTCTTGGCCCGCGACTACCGAACAGAAAAATGGCAGCCAGGAACGAAATGCACACAGCAGGGACCACTAATGTACACAGTGGACGTTGGAGAGAGCATCGTGAGACGCCATGCTGACCAGATTCTAGAGTCACAGGAACAAGCCAAACCCATACCACGAGCAGGTGCACCTGGTAATCAACCTGAAGTACAGACTGCGTTTACCTCAGAAGCAGTGGTATTGGAAGCTGACGAACCAACCAATGACAATGAGCCAGAATCAACTTCGCCGCAAGAACAGGGTACTCGAGAAAGGCGCTATCCAGTCAGGATCAGGAAGCCTCCTCAAAGACTGAACTTATAAATGATTATTTCAGTTGATGTATATAATACAGAGAAAATTATAATTGTAATTAGTTATTATTTAGTTGTTAAATGAATGTTATGTACTGTTTATCTAAAAGGGGAGGAATTGTTGTGTATGTACCTTTAAGAGAAGAACTGATTCTATATTGCAGTACTGGCAGTGACCACCCCTGTATATAAAGCCATAGCAGGCTTCTGTATTTCAGTCTTAAGTTACCCTCTGTTCAGTAAATACCTGTTATTATTGTTCTCCTGCAGTCCGTGTATTATTTATACTCGGACACTACATAAATGGTTGACCCCTTATTCTGGGACTGTGACCCCTGGGTCTAGACTCCCCAGCCAGGGGAAACATCCTCCCTGCATCTATCCTGTCAAGCCCTGTAAGAATTGTGAATGTTTCAATGAGATCACCTCTCACTCTTCTAAACTCTTGACAATATAGGTCTAGTCTACTCAATCTCTCCTCGTAGGACAATCCCCCATCCCAGGAACCAGTCTGGTGAACCTTTGTTGCACTCCCTCTATGGCAAGTATTTCCTTCCTTAGGTAAGGAGACCAAAACTGTACACAATACTCCAGGTGTGGTCTCACCAGGGCCCTATATAATTGCAGTAATAAACATCTTTACTCTTATACTCAAATCTTCTTGTAATAAAGGACAACATACCATTTGCTTTCCTAATTTCTTGCTGTACTTGCATGTGAACTTTCAATGATTCATGTACAAGGACACCCAGGTCCCTTTGAACACCAACATTTCCCAATTTCTCACCATTTAAAGAATACTCTGCTTTTCTATTTTTCCTACCAAAGTGGATAACTTCACATTTCTCACATTATAGTCCATTTGCCATGTTCTTGCCCACTCACTTAGCCTGTCTTTATCCCCTTGAAGCCTCCTTGCATCCTCCTCACAACGTACACTCCCACCTTGCTGAACAAAGCTGCAAAAAGTTCTACATCCTCAACAGGACAGGCAAGGTAACACCTTTCCCTATTCTTCCTTGCCCACCCTGGGTACCATCACCCTTTTAAAGCAACACTTGCTGAACTAACCCTTCCAATGCTCTCTGGTAAGGGGGGGCTCCAAGTTGACATCTTGCAGCATGGCTACCCAGCACCCCCCAAGCAATTCCTTACATGCATAACATAAACTCTTTCCTCTACTTTAACAACTTCATACCCCCACATCTCTTATTTTATCTCTCCCATACACACTCCTCAACTGCTATCCTTACTATCTTCTTGCAGGACATATTGATACTCAATGCACACCATAGGCAGACCACCAGAGGGGGCTTCACCAACCTGAGGTACCTCCCTCCCTTCGAGAAGGCCATGCAGCTTGTGGGGAAGTGCTCAGCTCTTACTGCGCCAGTTAACTGACTGAGCACCTGCATGGTCGCCTTAGCATGTCTCTGAACCGCCACATAGCCACAACCTTCAACCCCCCTTCTCTGTCTTCTAAATCTCAAGAGGGTAATGCTTATCTATTCTTAACTACCACCATTCTTTTCTGCAGATCCAACACAGCAACAGGGGCTCACGAGGGGAGGAAGATGATGGTGAAGAGGATGATGAGGGCCAAGCCAAGTAGGAGTCGCAGATGCATTATACTGCCATCTCTCAACAGCAGCACAAAGCCAGGTCTCCAGCCGTCCCCTTCATACCACTACACCAGTGTAAAGTGGAAGGCAACACCAAGCTACCGAATGTTAACCCTTTGAGAAGAAGTCAAATGCAATTTCAGGTGTTGGTAGGCAGAATGCAATAAAACAAAACTGCTTTAAAAATAGTTTCCTACCTTCAGAAATTTGCATTCAAAGATTTCCAGACACTTTTGTGTCAGAAACTCCTCACTCCCATCACTGCGCCTCTTAAAACTCAGTATAACTTACCCCGAATGAAGCAGATATCTAAATCCAGGAAACTTGAAGTTGCAATGCCACTGGTTCTCAGTTTGACTTATGTAAATGAGGCCAGTGGTGACTCAGTGGGCGGATCGGCTACAGAAGTACGGAGAGACTTGGGGGAAGCCTTTTAAAGGCGCACAAGTGTCGGAAATGGCTTCCACCCGAGTTTCTCACTGAAAGAGTTCCCCAGGCTTTTTGAGCACTGTAAACACATTGGAAACCATGAAGAAATTCATCCCCATAGTCGATCTCAGCTTTAAGAATGGACGTTCTCAAGTGAACTGCATGGAAGCCAACAAAAGTTCATTTAAAATTGTTCAGTAGTGCACCAAGAGTGAAGAGGACAGACAACATAGAAACATAAAAACATAGAATGGTTACAGCACGGAAGAAGGCCATTCAGCCCGTCGATCCCGTGCCGACTCTCAGCTAGTCCCACTCCCCCGCCCTTTCCCCGTAGCCCTGCAAATTTTTTTCCTTCAGATACTTATCCAATTCCCTTTTGAAAGATAAGATTGAGTCTGCCTCCGCCACCCTTTCAGGCAGCGCATTCCAGATCCTAACCACTCGCAGCCTAATATTTTTTTTAACATCACCTTTGGTTCTTTTGCCAATTACCTTAAACCTGTGTCCTCTGGTTCTCGACCCTTCTGCCAATGGGAACAGTTTCCTTTATCTACTCTGTCCAGACCCCTCATGATTTTGAACATCTTTATCAAATTCTCCTCTCAATTTTCTCTGCTCCAAGGCGAACAACCCCAGCTTCTCCAGTCTATCAACGTAACTGAAGTCCCTCATTCCTGGAATCATTCTCGTAAATCTGCACCCTCTCTAAGGCCTTCACACCCTTCCTAAAGTTTTGTGCCCAGAATTAGACACAGTACTCCAGTTGGGGCCAAAGCAGCGTTTTATACAGGTTCATCATAATTTCCACACTTTTGTACTCTATACCTCTATTTATGAAGCCCAGATCCCATAAGCCTTTTTAAATGCTTTCTCAACCTGCCCTGCCACCTTCAACGATTTGTGCACACATACCCCCAGGTCTCTAAGTTCATGCACCTCCTTCAGGATTGTACTATTTAGTTTATATGTCCTCTCCTCATTCTTTCTACCAAAATGTATCATTTCACACTTTTCTGCATTAAATTTCATCTGCCACATGTCTGCCCATTTCACCAGCCTATCTATGTCTTCCTGAAGTCTATCACTCTCCTCACTGTTCAATATACTTCCAAGTTTTGTGTCATCTGCAAATGTTGAAATTGTGCCCTGTACACCCACATCCAAGTCATTAATATATATCAAGAAAAGCAGTGGTCCTAGAACCGACCACTGGGGAACACCACTGTATACCTTCCTCCAGTCTGAAAAACAACCATTCACCACTACTCTCTGTTTCCTATCACTTAGCCAAATTCGTATCCATGCTGCCACTGTCCCTTTTATTCCATGGGCTTCAACTTTGCTGGCAAGCCTATTATGTGGCACTTTTGTCAAACGCCTTTTGGAAATCCATGTACACTACGTCAAACGTATAACTCTCATCAACCCTCTCTGTTACCTCATCAAAAATCTCGATCAAGTTGTGTAAACACGATTTGCCTTTAACAAATCTGTGCTGGCTTTCCTTAATTAATCCACACCTATCCAAGTGACTGTTAATTTTGTCCCTGATTACTGTTTCTAACATGAGGAAATCATCATGGGACCAGTTTAAATTAACGTTAAATTTGGAGCTGCAGTGAAGCTCATGTGTGGCCTCAAAACAACTCCAGCTTTAACTGCTGCCAAATCTGGAGTATAATGCCACTAACGTTCAGGCCGACCTTCCCAATTTCATGATGCATGCTTGCTACATGCATGGGCCCATTTTCCGAGTGCAACATCAGGCCAAGTGTGTTTGCATCATGCATAAACATCACAAATAACCATGATCAAAATACATCTGCTTTAACAATGTTCATGTTCGCCAGCTGTCAATCTATGGAGTCACACAGCTGGTAGCAAGCAAAAGCTAAACACAACAAATTTTTTAAAGACTGGCGGCCCTGAAAACCCGGTTTTTTATTGCTGCTGGCCTTCTTGGAGAAAGTAAGCTCCCTGTTCCAACAGATTGCACATTGATTCCAGTCGTGCATGCACAGTAATTCACTGCAGTGGGATTACTTGTTGCTGATATCATGATGCCAGTATTGCGCACCTGAGCACTGCCACTGCCAGTCTGCACATGTGTAAAATACTGGGACCCACTTTGCAGCTAGTTTACAGGGAGACTGACTGTACTATTAGAACATAAGTATGAGAGAGCAGCCACTCTCCTGAGACCGGGCCCGCAATATAAAAGCAATTTATAACTTCGGAGGGAACTGGTAACCAATGATGCGGGTAAGCTGAGGAGAGTTGTTTCTCCTCTAGGCGGTTGGCACTTTTTAATAAAAAAACTTTGCTGGTTTTCTCAAAAGACTCAAGAACAAGCACCTTGCCTTTAGATTAAAATATATTTTTTTAGGTATTTTCTACTTGTGACAATAATAAATAAAGCTAGGCAGAGTCACTGCTGGTTATGGGTTCATCTCAGTGGATCTGTAATTATTCAAGCTCCACTATGTACTTGAGCACATAGTCTAGGCTGATGCTCCAGTGGAGTTCTGAGGGAGTGCTGCAATATTGGAGATGGGACATTACACCGAAAACACACCTGCCTGTTCCAATGGTTTATGTGGACATAAAAGATCCGATTACACTATTCAAAGAGGAGGATGGAGTGCGTCTGGTGTCCAAGCCAACAATCTTCCCTCAAAAATACTACCAAAAACAAGATAACTGGTTAATCATTCTATTTGCTGCTTGAGGAGCCTTTCTGTCTCCTTCTTCTTAGGCAGTCCCTCGGAACCGAGGATAACTTGCTTCCACACTAAAAATGAGTTCTCAAGTGACTGATGAGTCCAATGTGGGACCTACAGTCTCTGTCACAGGTGGGGCAGACGGTGGTTGAAGGGGCGGGGTATTTGGGTTGACAACCTTTTAGCTGCCACATTTGCACACTATAACAACAGTGACTGCGTTTCAAAAGTAATTCATCGGTTGTGAAGTGCTTTAAGATGACCTGAAAACATGATAAGGTGCTAGATAAATACAAGTTCTTTCTTTGTAATACTTAAAGCTTTCCTGAAATTGTGGCATTTAATTTTTTTTTATAATTTGCTGAATGATAGTAGACAGTGTTTTTGTTCTAGGCACTCATATTAAATTTGGCATTAATTTCCAATCCGAATCTAACCTGAAACCGATTGTTAAGGAACATTGTGTTAACCTTAGATACAATTTATAAACAGATATGCACATTAACAGATTAGGTGTGAGTCAGATAGCTGGTGCTCCTGCTGTTCAAGGTTTTTCCCATGAAAGCCTGACATCATCTGCCATCTGTCAGCTACAACTGATGAATACATTAAAGTGTTAAAACAATTTTGATTGATCTGAAAATCTTACATGTATAACTCAAGATTTTTTGCATTTGTGCTTTCAATAAACTATAGAAATGAATAAGGCAAATTTACCAAAATCTGTAATTGATTGTACAAATGGGAGTTTTAAATGTTTAATGTCATGTCATATTTCTACAGGTAAGTAAGCACAGTAAAGAACTAGGCTGGACTAAATATTAAGAGTTTTTGTCAAGTATTTTCCCAGTTGTACAGCTACAAAAGCCACAGAACCAGAACTCGGTTTAAACAGTTGGCAAATCAATGATTCAAGTGTGACTGCTAATCAAGGTATCTTTCAAAAGGCAAATTTTTAAAAAAGGCTATGTAGTTGCAAAGGACGGTGAGTTTCAGTGTGCTGTGCCACTACTTAATGGGCTGTGGGTTTATGCCTGTGATTCTCTACACAGTGAGTTACTGATCTCAGCTGTGGGGAGATGGTAAGTGGAAGCCAGATGCTTCTCAGGAGGATGAAAGAAAGAACCACTTACATTTATATCATACTTTATCATGTCTCTCGGTAATGTCTCAAAATGCTTTACTGATAATTAATCGGTTTGAAAGGCAGACTTGTTATGTAAGCAAACGCATCAGCCATTTTGTGCACAGCAAGATTTCACAAACAGCACTGAAATTACAACAATGAAAGGCAAACTGGTTCAAAGGTCACCTGCTAATGGCCCAGATTTTAACGTGGTATTACTAGTCTTTTTCAATGACAGTAAAGCCATTTTCTTTTATGTTGCCAATTTTTTGAATCATTAGTGCTGAGGACAACTGAAAGCTGAGGATGTGGAACCAGAGATGCTTTATTACTACATCATCTATAATTTAATATTTTCCAAGATATTCTATTCAAGGAGGTACACACATAGCTGTGTGGCAGTCACAGATATATATAATACATATATTTATTAAATATATATATACCATAGTTAGGTAACAGTTACAATAGGTGTTTTGTTGATGGATGAAGTTTTATAAGGCTATAATTTACTGTTACTAGCAGTCAGCTGCTTAAAGCATTTGTATGACATTCCTTTGTCCGCTTTTTTAATACAGGTGTTAATATGTTAATTTTAAATGCATTAACTCTTTTAAAATAGCACACAGAGGAATGCCATATGAATGTGTTGAGCATTTATTTGCTAATATTACTAAAAGTAATTTCTAGCCTATATAGTTTTTGTATTTTTGGCAATTCCTGTAGCGAAACATGGATATGAAAGGGATTGCCCATTCTGGAGTCTTTGGTCAGTTGAAGTGTCTGGGTTGGGTTCTCATTAAAGGACATTTGCTACATATGGGCCCATTCCTTAATTTATCTAAACTGGCCTGCAACCTATTGGTTTGGTCTGAATTACTAGCTGCTGTGCACACTTTCATGACATTTGTGAATTTGCAAATGGTTCCATTAATGCCCTTATCCTAATCATTAATGAAGATGATGAAAAACAATGGTCTTAACATGGAGCCCTGTGGAACTCCACCTGTAACAGTTCCCCATTCAAATCCAATACCATTAATGACAACACACTGCCTAGAATATTTTAACTTGTAACCTATCCAGCATAATATCTGTCCAATAATCCAATAAGATCTATGCCAGTAATTTCCACGGGGGTTCTCCCGATTCTCCACCTGAACTTTGGTGGAATCCCCAGAGAAACGGCGTAATCGTCCACTGAAATTATGGCGGGAGATTTTGAAACCCCAACCCCGAGAAATTCTACCCCAAATAATTTCCAAAAGCCTTCTATGTGTCGCTTTATCAAAGGCTTTTTGGAACTCAAGGGGGTAGAGTTTCCGCTTTGGGCGTAATTGGGAAATTGCGCCCAGAATACGCTTGAAATTGCACTGGTTAGGTTACAGTTAAAGTATCTTTTAAAATTCATTTGCATAATCACAAACCTAAAATCTTCCAGGAACCAACGCAATCGGGTAACGCAATAGAACGTAATTAAAAAGTATCCCTTGATGTTTTTAAGAGTGGTAACCTGGTGCAGTTTTATTAATACAGCTGAAAATGGTTTATCAGCAAAAATAAGCATTTTTAATAAGGGTGTCCAGTCCTCCACCTGTGAGTAACCTGATTTAAAATTACTGAAAAGGACTTAAAAATACTTTACTGAACCATTTTATAGTTTCATTGGTGTACACTAGTCAGTTTCTTGGTAAATTAAATATTTTTGACATGAGAAAACTTTTTAAAAAGTGCCTCCTAGTGTCTGTGTACCTAAGAAAATGAGAACAATTTGAAGAGACTTCCGAAACCAGCACAATTAGCAGAATCTCATAAACTCAACCGGGGGCGCGGCCAATTTTGTGGGCCGGGCTTGATCCGATGAATTGAATTGTAAACCAACATAAAAGATCGCGACAAACACGAACTAAATGGTTTTCAGCATAACTCACTTATCTTTAAAATTATCTTTTGCGCTGGTTCGGCTGACTCCTCCGGGAGTGCGCTGATATTACTACCGGAAACTCTACCCCAAAGGTATACAACATCAACACAGCTGCCATTATGCACTATTCAGGGCACTTTCTCATAGAAGTCTCTCAGGTTAGTAAAGGAAGACCTATGTTTCCTGAAGCCATGTTGGGAATCCCTAACAACTGATGAATTCTCCAAGTGATCATAAATCATATCCTTTATAATGCTTTCCATCAGCTTGCCTACAACTGACCGACAAGCATGTTCTGGCAGGTGTTACTGGATAGGAATCAGGAACAAGATCACTGGCTTACTTTTTCCACTCCCTAGCCCAGGGACACTGGGGACAATTGCAATACTCTCACTGCCGTCCTGACTAACACTAGCTAACTCAGCAAAGAGAATCTCTATGATTAGCTGCTTTAGGTCCTAGCATTTGGTGCATTCATTAAGAGCTTTGGGGTTTGTTAGTTTATTTCTAGAAACTGCCTACTTTAAAGCAAACTCAAGACACCAAAATAGTAAAGTACATCTTAGCTTATTCAGTGCTGTGACAGTTCCCAATAAATTACATTACACCTACAGCCTGGGAGAACCTGAAGGACCCCAGTAAATATCCAATAACAGGAACCATATAACAATAGTGTGGTGGAACCACTGAATGACTCTGGCTAACTGTATATAATTCTCTTTGGCTAACTGTATATAATTCTCTTTAACGATGTTCTAACACCAGCCTAAACCTGTACCATTGTGTTAGGCATTACTGTGTTTTGTATATAGAGTTTGCATGTACGGGGCGTGGCTCCTTTAAGAGCGCGGGTAAACACGATGACGTCACGTCACAAACCACGGGGCTGCCCAGGCAGTCCTCGTGGCATCTCCGTTGAGTAAAGACCTGTTTAATTGTTCTCTTGTGTCGATCTCCGTTATTTGTAGGAATTCGTTAATTCCTACATTGGTGACCCCGTTTTTCTGAACGTATTCACAAAAGAAGAGCACAGCATGGAAGCAAATGCCGTTTCGTTAAAGCTACCGCAGTTCTGGGAGCAGCAAGCGCCCTCGTGGTTTATTCAGGTCGAGGCCAAGTGCGCCCTGAGGAACATCGATGCGGATCAGACCAAATACCTTTATGTGGTCTCCACACTCGACAGCTCTACCGCCTCTCGGATCGTCAGCCTCCTCAAAAACCCCCCAACGGAGCGCAAGTATGAAACCCTCAAAGCGCGGTTACTGCAGGTTTTCGGGCTCACGAAATCGGAGCGCGCCCGTTGATTACTCGCTATGCCCGGGCTTGGGGACTCCAAGCCTTCAGAGTTGATGAGCCAAATGCTCACACTCCTGGGCTCAGAACGGGAATGTTTCCTATTCCGCGAGATTTTCCTCAGCCAACTGCCTGAACAGGTACAAGCTGCCCTGGCCAGTTCGGAAATTGAAGAGTGCGCAACACTCGGTGCGGAGGCTGACAAAATTTTCGCCGTAACTCAGCATTACTGCGCTGCCACGAGGCACCCATCCCCCACAGACGCCGCCCCAGCTCGTCAGCCTGCTGGGCTGTGTTTCTACCACGCGCAGTTCGGCGCGAAGGCGAAGCGTTGCAGCCCTCCCTGCAGTTTTCCCCAACAAAACAGACCACAATGGACACTGCGACCACCGAGGAACGGGTCTAACGGGCACCCCGCGGCCGCGATGGCGATCGGCAATGCGGGAAAATTGCTGTTCATCACTGATACTCTCTCCGGTCATCGTTTTCTGTGCGACACCGGAGCGCAGTGCAGCATTTTACCCGCATCCGCCCTCGATGTGCAGACGGGGAATCACGGCACCGCCCTTGAAGCGACCAATGGCGGAACAATTCGGACCTTCGGCAGACGGCGAGTGGAGGTGTGCCTCGGGGGGCAACGTTTTCACTGGGAGTTTGTTATGGCCAAAGTTTCCCAGCCCCTCATTGGCGCGGATTTCCTGTGCGCCAACAGCCTGCTGGTCGATGTTAGGAACCGGCTGCTGATCAACGCATCAACTTTTAATTCTCTTCCGTGTTACCGCAGTAAAACTACGTCACGCACCGTCTCCTGTGCGTTCCCGACTCCTGATGAGTTCGCTCGCCTGCTTGGCGAATTCCCCGACCTGACAAGACCCACGTTCTCCTCCACAGCCACGAAACATGGTGTGGAACACCACATGATCACCACCAACGGCCCCCCGGCCTACGCGCGGGCCCGGCGCCTGGAACCTGGCAAGCTGGCGGTCGCAAAGGCGGAGTTCGCAACCATGGAACGGTTAGGGATTATTCACCGGTCAAATAGTCCCTGGTCTCCACCCCTCCATATCGTCCCGAAGCCTGGCGGCGGATGGCGGCCATGCGGCGACTATCGACGCCTAAACGACGCCACCACTCCTGATCGGTACCCGATCCCCCACATTCAGGAATACTCTGCCCATTTGGCAGGGAACACCGTGTTCTCTAAAGTCGACCTCGTCCGGGGCTACCACCAGGTCCCAGTTCATCCACAAGAAGTCCAGAAGACCGCAGTCATCACCCCATTCGGCCTCTTCGAGTTTTTACGAATGCCGTTTGGGTTAAAGAACGCCGTCCAGGCTTTCCAATGCCTGATTGACTCCGTGCTACAGGACCTCAAGTTCCTCTTCGTCTACCTAGACGATATTCTAATTGCCAGTCCTACTAAGGAAGAACATACCTGTCACCTACGCACCCTTTTTCGACGCCTCAGCCAACATGGCCTGATTATCAACCCGGCCAAGTGTCAGTTTGGCCTGCACCAAATTGACTTCCTGGGGCATCGCATCACCTCAGAGGGAGCGGTTCCTTTACCTTCGAAAGTAGAGGCGTTGACATCCTTTCCACGCCCGCAGAACGTAAAGGCCCTGCAGGAATTCCTAGGCATGGTAAACTTTTACCACCGTTTCGTGCCTAAGGTGGCACTACTCATGCAGCCCCTGTACGAGGCCCTCAAGGGCAAGACTGGCAAGAACCTGGTAGACTGGACGGATGACATGGCTTGAGCATTCGCCAACACCAAAAGCGCCTTAGCCAACGCGATTATGCTGGCGCACCCACTGCCAGGAGCCACCATCGCCCTCACCACCGACGCGTCGGACTACGCAGTCGATGCCGTGCAACAGCAGTGGGTGAACGGGACGTGGCAGCCCTTGGCATTCTTCAGCCGTCCACTACGGCAGAACGAGAGAGCATACAGCACGTTCGACCGGGAGTTGCTCGCCCTTTTTCTGGCCATCCACCATTTTTGGTTCCTACTGGAAGGACGTCCTTTCACCGCCTTTGTGGACCATAAGCCGCTAACCTTTGCAATGGCCAAGACCGCCGAACTGTGGTCAGCCCAACAGCAGCGTCAACTGACCTACATATCCGAATTCACCACGGATATACAGCACGTGGCCGGTAAGGACAACCTGGTGGCAGACGGCCTCTCCTGCGCGATCGTCAATACGGTTCATTTGGGCATCGACTATGCCCTCATGGCAACGGACCAAGCCTCAGACCCGGAAGTCCAAGCTTACAGAACGGCCATCACTGGCCTCCAGTTGGCTGACGTCAAGTTCCATTCGGCAGGTACCACGCTGTTGTGTGACGTCTCTGTACAGGATCCTCGCCTTGTCGTGCCGGTCGTCTGGTGCCGCAAAGTGTTCGACGCCATACATGGGTTGTCACACCCAGGAATGAAGGCCTCTCAGAAACTGATGTCAGCGAAATTTGTATGGCATGGCATGCATAAAGATGTCTGCAACTGGGCCAACACCTGCATGGTCTGCCAAAAGGCTAAGGTACAGCGCCACATCAAAGCTCCATTGGCCACCTTCACAGTTCCGGAGCGACGTTTTGACCATGTCAACGTGGACCTGGTAGGACCACTCCCACCCTCCCATGGTTTTTCACACATCCTGACCATGGTTGACCGCACCACCAGATGGCCGGAGGCGGTCCCCCTGTCATCCACTACTTCGGCGGACGTAGCCAGTGCGTTCGTTTCCTCCTGGATCGTCCGTTTCGGAGTGCCCGCAGATATTTTGTCAGACAGGGGACCACAGTTTTCCTCCGAACTCTGGAATGCAGTGGCCCAAGGACTCGGTGTCAAATTGCACCGCACCACAGCCTACCACCCACAGGCGAATGGCCTCTGCGAACGCTTCCACCGATCACTGAAAGCCGCCTTGAGGGCCAGCCTCCAGGATGCTGGATGGGCAGACAAGCTACCATGGGTCCTGTTGGGCCTTTGCACGGCCCCCAAAGAAGATCTTCACTCTTCATCAGCGGAGCTTGTGTATGGTCAGCCGCTGCGAGTCCCGGGGGACGCCCTACCAACATCGACGGAGCCATGGTCCGCACCTGCCCAGCTTGCTAGTCACCAAGAGGCGGCCAGATGTTTTGCACCGGTGCCCACTTCGCACCACGGGCTGCAGAGGTCACACGTTCCCACGGAGCTTCACAAGACTGAATACATTTTTATTCGCCATGACGCACATAGGGATCCGCTCAAGGCCCCATATACCGGTCCCTTCCACATGTTGGAAGCAGGGGACAAAACCTTCACGGTAGATGTCGGTGGTAAACCGGACCACATTTCGGTCGACCGCTTAAAGCCAGCACATTTAGACCTCGACCGCCCCATCGAGACGGCACAACTGCCGAGACGGGGTCGGCCACCCATCGTCGTTTCGGCAGACCAAGTGCGACCGCCCGCCGGACCGCCAGCCGAACAGCAGCCTCCGCCTCGAGAGTACAGGAGTCGTTCTGACAGGCTCGTCAGACCCCTCACTGTTGAGTCTGTGTGTTCCAGATATACTTATTTTAAATAACTGGACACAGACAACAGGAAAAACTTAAACAGGTCTTTACTACTTGAAGGTCAGGGCTGAACTGCTTTACAAATTACTACACAGAGCTTATATACCGGTGTGGTCACCACTGGTACTACAATATACAGTAGCAAGAGAAAGTAGTCCATCTTCTTAAGGTAGTTCTCTTAAGGTGGTACAGGTTACATACACCACAATTCCTCCCTTTTTAGCTTAACAGTGTACACCCCAATTTAAACATAACATGGATAACATATATACAACTTTCATGCAACTGTTCAAAGATTCAGTCTCTGAGGAGGCCTCCTGATCCGAGTTGGATAACGCCTTTCAGGGGTCTCTGATTCTGGTTGCTGGGGTGACTCCTCTAATTGATCTCTTATGGATTGAACATCCTCATGTACGTTCGCGTTTGAGGTAGATGCTACAGGTTCAATCATTTCTTCCACTGGTGTCTCTGCCGTAGCCATGGGTTCGACTCTTGTTCTCGATTCTACAAGTTGGTCAGCATGACATCGTATTACGTTTTCACCAATCTCTATCGTGTACATCAGGGGTCCTTGTCTGGCACGAATTGTTCCAGATTGCCATTTCTCATTCTTATAGTCCCGGGCTAACACTGGTTGTCCTATTTCGAAACTCCGAGTGGTCTTGTTATTTACATGCTGGAACTGTTTGTTTTCGACTTCCCTACGCACATTTGGTTTTAACAAATCCAACCTGGACCGCAACCTCCTGTTATAAAACATCATGGCAGGACTTTGATTTGTCACTGCATGTGTGGCGTTTCGATATGCCATTAGGAAATTGTCCACCTTGTGTTGTAGTGGAATATGGTCTTTGCTCATGGCCTTTATCGCCTTTTTGAACGTTTGTACAAATCTCTCGGCCAACCCATTTGTAGCCGGATGATATGGGGCAGATGTATAGTGTTTCACCCCATTCTTCTTCATGAATTTCTGGAATTCTTCTGACATGAACTGCGGTCCGTTGTCTGAACATATCTGTTCTGGCAATCCATTTCTTGCAAATATGGTTCTTAGAACTGCGATCGTCTTTTCCGAGGTAGTGGTTGCCATCTTAATCACTTCTGGCCATTTAGAATGTGCGTCTACCGCTATCAAAAACATGGAATCCATGAATGGACCTGCAAAGTCGATATGTACATGCTGCCATGGGGTTGAAGGCCATTCCCATGGATGCAGCGGTGCAATTGGAGGTGCATTTTGAACTTTTTGGCACCCTGAGCAGCTTTTAGTCAGATCCTCTATTTGTTTGTCGATACCTGGCCACCACACATAAGCCCTAGCAAGACTTTTCATCTTGACTCCCCCCAGATGACCTTCATGCAGCTCCTTTAGAACTCTCTCCCTTAATTTAGGAGGAATAATCACCCTTGTTCCATACATCAATGTTCCTTGACAAACGGACAGCTGTTCTCGTCTGGCTGAGAATGCCGGTAACAGTGGTTCGCCATGTGCTGGCCATCCCTTCACTGTCAATTCGTAGATCCGAGACAGTGTCGGGTCGTTCCTGGTCTCTCTCTCAATACTCGCATTGGTGACTGGTAAACATTCGATGATGGTCGAGTGAAATAACTCAACAGGGTCAACTGTCGGTGCCTCTTCTGCTGTAGGTAGTGGCAGGCGTGACAGCCCATCAGCATTAGCATGTTGCTTTGTACCTTTGAATTCGATCTCATATTGATGTGCCCCTAGGAAAAGGGACCGTCTCTGGAGCCTCTGCGCTGTCATCACCGAAACACCCTTCTTAGGGTTAAAAATGGAAACCAACGGCTGGTGGTCTGTCAGCAGCATAAACTTTTGGCCTTGCAGGTAATGATTAAATTTTTTTTACTCCCCACATGAGGCTGAGAGCCTCCCTATCTATCTGAGCATAGTTGCGCTCAGCGGAGGTCAATGATCTGGATGCGAACACGACTGGTCTTTCCAAGCCATTTGGCAACTTATGTGATAGTACTGCCCCAATATCATATGGAGAAGCATCACAAGCTAAACGAATAGGCAACGTTGGGTTAAAGTGAGCCAACACTTCCTTAGAGGTGATCAATGCCTTGCTTTTGTGAAAAGCCCGCTTACAGTCCTCGCTCCACTTCCATGGCACTCCCTTTTGTAAAAGAGCGTTCAGCGGGTGTAGCACCGTGGATAAATTTGGCAGAAACTTATGGTAATAGTTAATCAACCCTAGGAACGACCTCAACTGGGATACATTTTCCGGAGCGGGAGCCTTCACAACAGCTTCGATCTTGTCAGGTGACTTGTGAAGCCCCTCCTGGTCAATGACGTGACCACAGTACGAGATTCGCTTCTGAAAGAACTCACATTTCTGGCGATTAACTCGAAGTCCATACTCTTTCAATCTGGTGAGCACCTGTTCCAAATTAGCAAGGTGTTCCTCATCATCATCTCCTGTAATAAGAATGTCGTCCAGATAGCATTGTGTGCCAGGAATTCCCTGTAATACCTGCTCCATGGCCCTTTGCCAAATCGCTGGAGCCGATGCCACTCCAAAAACCAGTCTATTATACCGATATAAGCCCTTATGCGTGTTGATCGTGAGATACTGGCGTGACGCTTCATCAACTTCCATCTGTAAGTACACCTGCGCCAGGTCTATCTTGGTGAAGTGTTTCCCGCCAGACAACGAAGCGAAGATATCCTCAATCCGCGGAAGCGGATATTGCACCGTGTGAAGAACCGGATTAACAGTGATCTTGAAATCGCCACAGATGCGAACCTTCCCCGGTTCCCCCGGCTTGTTGCTCAATGAACGCTTCATGACGGGAACAATGGGCATGGCCCATTCGCTCCAGTCCACCTTTGACAGTACTCCTGAACGTTCTAGCCCTTCCAGCTCAGCTTCCACAGCAGGTCATATTGCATAAGGTACCGGTCTGGCTTTGAAAAATTTCGGGTTTGCATGTTCTTCAACCTTGATGTTTGCCGTAATTCCTTTCAGTGTTCCCAGTCCCTGTTGGAACACCTCCTTAGCATCGTCCAATATTCTGGACAGTCGTTTAGGTTTGACATCGTCCTTTTTACCGGAATCTACAGTTAGTGTTTTTAAGGAATGCCAGTCCATATTAATTCTCCTGATCCATTCCCGTCCCAGTAGTGGTGGACCTCCCTCAGGTAACACATACAAGTCCATTCCTTTGCTTTCTTTACCCTTGTGGACCACCTTTACTTTTATCTTTCCGATGGGGTACACTCTTTGCCCCGTGTATGTTTTCAATACAATCTCCGTATCCCTTAGGGGAATGTGTGAGAATAACCTTTTGTAATCTTGCTTATTCATGACCGTCAATGCCGATCCCGTGTCCAATTCCATCTTCACTTGGACTCCTGCTATCTGGAGTGTAACCCAAATAGTTTGGTGGTCTGCTGTGTTACCCACATTATGTATTCTTAGACAACCCAGTTCCTTACTGCTGGAGTCTGAATCTGTCTTCTGTTCATCCGAACTGTTCCCTGTCACCTTGTGTACTTTTTTGTACTTCTTCTGTGGTGACTTTTTGTTGCTGGTCTTCTTTCCTGACCGGCATACTTTCGCTATGTGACCGAGTCTGCCACATTTTCTGCATTCTTGATCTTTGAACCAGCACTGGTTCTGATCGTGCGTTGTCCTTCCGCAATGATAGCACTTTACTGCACCCAATGCCATTTGATTGGTGCTGAGTTCCGATGGCCTTAGCTGCATTTCCGCGGTGCCTCGTGCTGCCGCCTCATGCGATGCTGCAATGGTGACAGCTTTATCTAGCGTAAGGTCCTTTTCCTCTAGCAGTCGCTTCTGAGTTCCTTCTTTTAATAGTCCACACACGAACTTATCTCTCAGAGCATCTGCTAGTCCTGTACCAAACTGACAGTACTTTGATAGCTTGCGCAGTTCAATTAAGAATTCAGCGTTGCTTTCCTCTTTCAGCTGCGTTCTTCTGTAAAATTTAAATCGTTCCGCTATCAGCAGCGGCGCGGGGTTTAAATGCTCTTGCAGGATAGTAACAATATTCGTGAAAGTCTTATCCGCCGGTTTATCTGGTGTTACAAGGTGCCTTAATAACCCGTACGTCTTCGCACCCATCGAGTTTAATAGGGTTATTGCTTTCTTTTCAGCCGGTATCTCATTTGCTGTACAATAAACTTCAATACGCTCCACATAAGTGGCCCAATCTTCGACATCGCTATCAAAAGCAGTGATGTTACCGTTTTTAGGCATCCTTGTAAGTTTCTTTAAGTATTTTATTTTTTTCCAAAATGGCGGCTTTTCCCGCGCTTGTCTTCTTCCTGCGCCGACTAAAACAGCGGCTTCCCGCGCTTGGCTTCTTCCCCCGCTGGCTACAATGGCGATTACCGCACTGTTGCCGTTCTCGCCTCCCAACGGTCCTTAATTTCCCCCGACGCTGCCGCTTTTACTCCCCGCTGTCCTCGTGGGTATTAGTGCTTCCTTTCTTGCTGCGCGTCTGTTCCGATTGCAGCCCGGCCCTTTACACCGGCTGCGGTCGAGTTCTCTGCCCTTTTTCCTCCGGTCTCACCCCCCTTCTCCACTGACAACGCGGCCGACTTTCTGCCCGTGTCGCTAGATCGGCTTACCCACCGCCGTGGAAGAAGGATGATCACTGCCTGTCGCTGATGGTGGACTTCGTGGTCAGCAATTCCAACCCGGGTTCTCGATGCCTCCCGTACGAATGCGGTGTTCAGCAGGATGATGAGGGTGGATGCCTCTTCTCGATGCCCGTTCTGGGGATGAAGCTGCCTTGGATGCAATTGCCGCTGGGTAAGATCGACTCGTCGCCACTGTTGAGTCTGTGTGTTCCAGATATACTTATTTTAAATAACTGGACACAGACAACAGGAAAAACTTAAACAGGTCTTTACTACTTGAAGGTCAGGGCTGAACTGCTTTACAAATTACTACACAGAGCTTATATACCGGTGTGGTCACCACCGGTACTACAATATACAGTAGCAAGAGAAAGTAGTCCATCTTCTTAAGGTAGTTCTCTTAAGGTGGTACAGGTTACATACACCACACTCACCATTTGACTTTGTCCGTTAAAGCGAATTCTGGGGGGGCGCATGTGGCGGAACCACTGAATGACTCTGGCTAACTGTATATAATTCTCTTTAACGATGTTCTAACACCAGCCTAATCCTGTACCATTGTGTTAGGCATTACTGTGTTTTGTATATAGAGTTTGCATTTACGGGGCGTGGCCCCTTTAAGAGCGCGGGAAAACGTGGGTAACAGCAGGGCCTCATTTGAATAAATCTCTGCAAAGTCCCTTTAACACCCAGCCAGATTGACTACTTGGATGGGAGTGGGCACCTGGAGGCAGAAGGCGGCAGCTGAGGGCCCATGGGAATGGTCCCCGGCAGTCAGTGTGGGGGGGAAGCCTCTGAAAGATCAGGAGTGGGGTAGCACTTCTGCCCTTCCTGACCTACAAGGAAACTTAAAATAAAACTTTTAAACTTCCCTTCTGGGCCTCAACTAGCCCACAATCTGGCTCCCAATAGGTTTGATTGATGGGGAAACTGTCACTACTCCCCTACTCAGGCCTTGAACTAAAATAGCTGATCGAGTCCTCATGACATAATCGGACCTGATCTGTGTATTTAAAGTAGGGCCCCGCTTCCTTCCTGCGAATGTCCTGCTTGCCTGTTGAAAAGAGCAGGTTAAGATTGGGACACAGCGGGAAGGCAGCATGATCAGAGTGGGTAAGTGACTGGTCTTATTTTAACTACCCCACCGCCCCTGCCCTCCCACCCCCACCCAATCAGAATTTTTTTTTCCATTTCCCTTACCAGCTATCCTGTGATCTTCTCAGTGAAAACCAAATGAGGGACAGTTTTGTTCTGTAGGGCACTGCCCATTAGAGACTGTGTTACTCCCCAAGCTTATTTCACATAAGACCCTTATCATCAGCACCAGAGGAGACCTTTATCCTATCAGGCTGGATTTTAACCCAGGTACTAGAAGAAGGCCACTGCCTAATCTACTGTGCCACCCAGTTCCCTACTTGTCATGCCCTTAGAGAGACAATACTGTCCTTTTATTGCACAAGTGGAAATATTGCTCGCAACATGCTGGTGTTTCCCAGATGGCAAGCCAAAATAAACCCAGTACAATGAACTAGATTCAACTTTAAGTGCAAGCTTACCACTGCAGAGAGTAAATACAGATTTTGGCCCCAAGTGCAGTACTTCAATCAGCAAAACTGACAGTAAATCTGCTAATACTGAATAGAGCAAAGCTGGATTTTATTCGACTGCAGAAAAAGCAATTCTGAAAAGGAATATATAATAACTGTAGCCACTTTTATGTGGGTGGACTTGGGGCCGAGGTCTGAAATTTGAATGTTATAATTTTTTTTACACAACATATGAAAATGCTCACTTATTGATAGAAAGCTAACGCAGATCTATCTACAAGCTTAGGGCTGTTTTCAGTGCGGAAAAAGTAAACAAAATTACATTAGGCTAGAAATTACTGTTGACAACATTAGCAGATAGTATGACATCCCTCTGCTATTTAACAGAGGAGCTAACCTGTTTACAATAAATGGGTTGACATCCCCATTAAAACAGCAAGCAGGGGAATGCCATATTGTTGATTTTTTAAAATTTGTTTATGGGATGTTGGCGTCACTGGCAAGGCCATCATTTATTGCCCATCCCTAATTGCCCTTGAGAAGGTGGTGGTGAGCCGCCTTCTTGAACCGTTGCAGTCCATGTGGTGAGGGTACTCCCACAGTGCTGTTAGGTAGGGAGTTCCAGGATTTTGACCCAGCAACGATGAAGGATCGGCGATATACTTCTAAGTCAGGATGGTGTGTGACTTGGAGGTGGTGGTGTTCCCATATGCCTGCTGCCCTTGTCCTTCTAGGTGGAAGAGATCGCAGATTTGGTAGGTGCTGCCAAAGAGTGTTCAGTGTTGGTCCACTATTATCGCCAACAGTAATTTCCAGGCTATTAAAATAAGAATAATCGCCAATGTAAGTGGACAGGGTAGAATGAGCAGCTGTTAATTGGGGTAGAAACAAACTCACTAAATGCGGACCAGGGGTTGCCTGAGCTTTCTGACCAGCTACCTTCATAACCATCAAGTAGCTGGAACTGAGTTAGTGGACTGGACTGTGATGCGATGATAAATGTGCTTTCACCACATGTGCCCAGTTTCCTGCTGTAGGTTATCATCTATTAACAAGGCCACCAAGTGCCAAAAGACCTACAGCTATAGATTTGCGGTGCTTGGTAAGATTGCTGATAATACACAAGCCTTAAAAATGGTTCAACAAATTCATATAAGATACTGGAAAATTCCCTTGACGGTAATATACAAATCAGCAAAAAAAAATGCTCAGTCCATTTCTGCCTTCTAATATTGTAAATAGAATTTGTGAGTAAATAAGCAGGTCTTCATACTCAATTTAATTATTCAGTTTTATTGCAAAATGTTATTACAACTCTTCTAAGGTTTGTTTGCTGTATGACACAATCTGAAGGTCATTTGGTGGCTAATCTTCTAATTTGCTATATTTCTCTTACACTTTGCAGCAAGCAGACCTTTCCATTTATCTCTGCTAGACAAAAGAATGACAGTCATTATCTATCCATAATATATTAAAAATGGTGTGCCAGCAAACCCAAACATCACACTCCAGACATCGCACTTTGCTAAAAATAAAACTATCTTAAAATGCTCCTGTGTCTGACCTGCTCTTTTAATCTTCAGCCTGAAGCTAACAAGCACATCCCAATCTGCAAAGTCTCCTGACCAAACAACAATTAAAGTATGATTGACCTGAGCCTATGTTTAATTAGCAATTAGAATGTTTGAACTTAAATAAGAAAGACTTGCATTTATATAGCGCCTTTCGCGACCACCGGCGCTTTACAGCCAACGAAGTACTTTTGGAATGTAGTCACTGCTGTAATGTAGGAAACGCGGCAGCCAATTTGTGCACAGCAAGCTCCCACAAACGGCGATGTGATAATGACCAGATAATCTGTTTTTGTTATGTTGATTGAGGAATAAATATTGGCCAGGACACCGGGGATAACTCCCCTGCTCTTCTTCGAAATAGTGCCATGGGATCTTTTACATCTACCTGAGAGCAGACGGGGCCTCGGTTTAACGTCTCACCCGAAAGACACAACTTTACCGTAGCAAAGTAGTACAATGCACAATACGTGGTATAATACTCCTGTGCTTACTCTAGCATCTCATCCAATTTACTGTGAGCATCACCACAGGCGATCTGCTGGTAATATAAATAAATAGTACGTCAGTGTTTGCAGATGACACACTCCAGAAAGCACACTTTGTTACAAATGTAAAACAATCCTAAATACTGGGTGCTTCTGATTGGCAACCTGAAACTGACGAGCACATTTCAATTTGCAAAATTCTCTGACAATTAAACTCTGGGTGACCTCAAGCTGTGTTTATTTATAGCAATTAGACTTTATAGCCTTAATGGGCAGACCACCTTAAACATAGCTTCAGCTTATCAGCAAGATAATACATTGTGCATTACATGGTAAAACATTGTAGTCATTCTAAAACATATTTTATCGAATTTACCACAAGCAACATCATGGGAGATACAACACAATTGTGGTATCTTGAGCTGGCCATAGATGGAGACAGACACAGGTTAACTCCGTAACATGGTTTAATCAACAGTTGCACATAAAAGCTTCTGTCATGAGGCAGCAAAAACAAAGAGTACAACCAGTACAGATCAGACTTAACTCAGGAGAGCAATTGCCACAGCACCACCTGGTGGATCAGGTTACTCATAACCTCCCAGGTTACTACACTCCTCCCCCCTTAAGATTGCCATATGCAATTCTTAAACAATAACCCTTACTAGGTACTACATTTTAATTAACCAGTATGCTCTAACCATGGTTAACCCCTGACTAATTTAACAGGTTTGTATAAGTCTTTCTGGTTGCTTGCGAATCCTTTGTGAACGTCTTAATTCCACTTGTGGTGGATTCTCAGATTCATTCGCACTTGAGATTGGAGTAGTCTCTGCTGTTGGTTTTACTCTGTCCCGCTGTGGCCTGGCAGTACCAGTGTCCACTGGCACCTTATAAGCCGTGCTGGGTCCTGGAACAGCCTCCTCGACTGCCCTTTGTTCCATCTGAGGCAGTTCCCCCTGCTGCCGGCTGAAAAGCTGATCCACATGCCGACAAACCCCTCAACCATCCCCTAGTAACACGGAGTATGACACAGGTCCTGTAATGTCCTGGATTAGTCCTGGTATCCATTTAGGTCCATAACCGAAGTTCCGGGTGTACACAGAGTCCCCTATGGTGAAATGGCGAGCTTTAGTATGTTTGTCATGGTACGCTTTTTGGTTTGTTTGTTTTGTCTCAACCTTGCTTTTGAGATCTGGGTGTATCAGGTCAAACGTGCACCGCAACTTTCTCCCCATCATCAACTCAGCCGGAGAAAGCCCCGTGGTAGCTTGGGGTGTTATACGACAACTAAACAAGGCTCTATTGAGCTTGGTCTCCAGGTTGTCATCTGAGCTCTTCCTCATGAGCTCCTTAAAAGGCTGCACGGCTCGCTCGGCTAACCCATTTGAGGCTGGGTGATATGGAGCCGAGGTGACATGTGTGATTCCATTCCTTACCATGAATTCTTTGCTCCCTTCACTAACAAAACACTGTGCATTGTCAGATACAATCATTTCTGGAATACCATGCGTGCTGAAGCTGTTCCTGAGACAATTCAGTGTGGCATCAGTTGTTGCAGAGCTCACTGGATAAACGTCGATCCACTTTGAGTGAGCGTCAACCAGCACCAAAAACATTTTGCCCATAAAAGGTCCCGCATAGTCTATGTGAATTCTCCTCCAGGGTTTGCTGGGCCACTCCCAGGGATGGAGTGGTGCCCCGGCAGGTGCTTTCCTCTGTTCCTGACATATAGTGCATGACTTTACCTTTGACTCAATTTCAGCATCCAAGTTAGGCCACCACAGGTAGCTCCTAGCCAGTCCTTTCATTCTAGTCATTCCTGGGTGCGATTGATGCAACTGTTCCATCAAAGTAGAGCGTCCCCGCTCTGGGACTATGATGCATGCTCCCCATAGCACACATCCATCTTGGACACTGAGCTCGTGCTGTCTCTGTCTGTACGACGCGAACTCCGGTCCCTCACGGTGATCTGGCCAGCCTTTCAACACATACTCACGGAACCTTGACAGAACGGGGTCCTTGGCTGTCCAGCCCTGGATTTGCACTGAAGTCATCAGGGGACTGATCTCCTGATCCAGCATCAGGACGTGCTCCTCAGGGGAAGTACTGCGAGGAGATTTTGAGAGGGGCAGGCGGCTGAGAGCATCCGCGTTCCCGTTTTCCTTGCCGGCTCTGTACGTGATCACATATTCATAGGCTCTTAGTATTACTGCCCATCTAATTATTCTCTGTGATGCCATTTGAGGCACCGCTTTCATCTCATTCAGTAAGCTAATAAGAGGCTTGTGGTCAGTACTGATTACAAACTTCCTCCCATATATGTACTTATGGAATTTCTTTACTCCAAATATAATGGCCAACCCCTCTTTATCAAGCTGTGAATAGTTATTTTCCGCAGCTGTGAGCGTGTGTGAAACAAACCCGATGGGCCTTTCCGCTCCATCTGGCATGCGATGGGCCAACACTGCCCCCACTCCATAGGGTGATGCGTCGCAGGACATTATCAGCTCCTTCTTCTCGTCGTAATGCACTAACACCCTGCTGGACTGAAGTAGCTCCTTTGACTGCTGAAACGCTTTCGCTTGCTCTGGCCCCCAACGCCATGGCTCCTCCTTTCTCAGCAGTTTGTGCAGGGGTGCCAGCAGCATCGATAAGTTTGGAAGAAACCGGTTATAATAATTCAGGAGCCCTAGATAGGCTTTCAGTTCAGTCACTGAGGTGGGTGCCGGTGCATCCTGCACTGTCCGCACTTTCCCTGGTAATGGATGGAGGCCTGTGGCATCCACCCGATGTCCCAGGAATGTAACTTCCTTCTCCATGAAACTACACTTACTCCGTTTCAGGCATAGCCCCGCCTCTTCCAGCCACTGTAACACTTTGTCCAGTGTTTTTAAGTGATCCTGATCGTCACTTCCTGTTAGCAGAATATCATCTAAGTACACGGCCACCTTTGGAATGCCCTGCAGAATGCCCTCCATAGTCCGTTGGAATATTGCTGGGCTAGAACTGACACCAAATGGTAACCTGGCATACGTGAACAGCCCCTTGTGCGTGTTCACCGTGACAAACTTTTTTGATTCTTCGTCTAGCAATATCTGCTGATACGCATGACTCATGTCCAGTTTGCTGAATCTTTCTCCCCCAGCGAGCGATGTTAACATGTCCTCCATTCTCGGAATGGGGTACTGTTCCAGTGATGATACTCTGTTCACTGTTAACTTATAGTCACCACACACCCTTACGTTACCGTCGGGCTTCAATACCGGGACTATTGGTGCCACCCAGTCTGAAAATTTCACTCGTTCTATTACTTTGTCCTTTAGCAGGCGATCTAGTTCCGCCTCAACCTTGGTTTTCATTGCAAAAGGTACCGACCTTGGTTTAAAGAAATGAGGCGTGGCATCACTGGCTACATGAATCTTGGCTGTGGCTCCCCTTAAGGTGCCCAGTTTGTCCTTGAACACTAACTCATGCTTCATCAGCACTTCTTGCAGTGCCTCTGTACTGTCCTCCATTTTATTCATTGCCTGCCAGTCCACACTCAACTCACTGATCCACCCTCGCCCTAACAGGTTTGGCCCTGACCCTGCTACCACTACCACCGTAAGCTCTTTGGTGACTCCTTTGTGTTCCACTTGTACTTCGGCCGCCCCCAAAATGTCCACCTTCTGTCCTGTGTAGGTTTTGAGACTAATGGGGCATGTACCTAGCTCTGGTACTTTTGCTTCCCCCCATAGCTTGGCGTACTCAGTCTGCGACATTATGGTTACACTACATCCGGTGTCAATCTCAAACTTTACTTGACCTCCGTTCACTATCAAATACTGAGTGAGAGGGGGTACGTTGGGCCTTGAAGTGTCTATACTGTATATAGTGAAAACCTCCTCACTAGACTCACTAGACTCTTCCTCTTGTATGTAATTTGCCCGCTTTGTGTACTTCTCCCTCCCCCCTTTAGCATACTTTGCCCCTTTAGCACTGCTTCTCTCACTCACTGCCCTTTTACAGACTTTCTTTAAGTGCCCTATTTTTCCATAATTGTGGCACTTTGTCTTTGCAAACCTGCAGTCCTTTGCATAATGGCTCGTCCCGCCATATCGGTAGCAATCCCCAACCCCGACTGGTGGACTTTTCGCGCCAGCTTCCATCTTGAAAACAGCTCCTCCCACTGGTTTACTCCATTTCTCTTTGCTCATACTGTTTAAGTCCTTAATGTCCTTGTTAGCCATCTCCATGGCTTGTGCTTTTTTAAGTGCCGTCTCAAACATTAATCCTTCTTCTGACAGCAACCTTTGCTGTATACTGTCGTCGTTAACTCCGCAGACTAGTCTGTCCCTTAACATGACTGTGAGCGCATTTCCAAAATTGCAGTCCTGTGCGACCTTCCGAAGCTCCTCCACATACTCAGTAACGCTTTCTTCCAGCCTCCTAATCCTCGAATTGAATTTCCATTTCTGTACTATTTCACTAGGTTTCGGATTGAAATGATTCTTTAGTAGACTCACCAACTCGTCAAAAGATTTTTCTCCTGGCCGCTCCGGGCTCAGCAGATTCCTCATCCGTGTATAGGTTTGCGCTCCCACACAACTCAGTAAAATGGCCCTTTTCTTTTCAGCACTGTCCACCTCATTTGCCATAAAGAAATGGCCCAGTATTTCACAATACTCCTCCCAAGACTGCGACTTGCTGTCAAAAGGTGCCACGGAGCCTACCGTTCCTGCCATCCTTGGAGTCCGGTCACTTCAGCCAAAAAATCAAACTCCGTTTCGACTCCCGCGGCCTAGCCTTGTGCTTTTCTGACTAGTTTGCTAACCAACCCGAGCACCTCTTCCGAATACTCCAAAACTCTTCCGTCCTTTATTCTCGTCGCCATATGTGGTATCTTGAGCTGGCCATAGATGGAGACAGACACAGGTTAACTCCGTAACATGGTTTAATCAACAGTTGCACATAAAAGCTTCTGCCATGAGGCAGCAAAAACAAAGAGTACAACCAGTACAGATCAGACTTAACTCAGGAGAGCAATTGCCACAGCACCACCTGGTGGATCAGGTTACTCATAACCTCCCAGGTTACTACAACAATCTTGACATTACTGGGATGAATTTCTGTTGGGATTCCCCTGCTTGTCCGCAGAAACTTTGGTGTTTACACGCTTTCCCGTATTAGAGAAGCTGTGCTATGTGGAGTTGTTTTTGGATTCCATTTTATATTAAGGACTCCATTTTATGATTAAAAGACATTGTCTGAAATGGTCAGTATTTTAAGAATGTCAACAAGACAGTCCAAATCTCCAAGGTCTCTTTGCAAGGGTGGTATCGACGGTCATCATAGAAGATAGATTCTAATTCCTAGTGTAGTTTTGACCTTCTACAGTCCCACCACTTATCATTTGCCATTACCATTATTGTCAATTACAATATTGCCGCTTACAGTGTGCTGTCTATTTTGGACAGAAACAGGTATACAATGAGTAGTCACACCTCATTAAGGTGCAATTACCTATTGTACTAAATTACCTCTAAATACTGTCGGCGAATACTGAAGGTGTTCGAAGAAATTGTGGACACAGTGATTGACAAATGCGTGAATAGGGGCAGCTTTCAAGCTCAGTTAGATTATTTTAATTAGTTGCTAATAGAGGATTTCACATGCAAAAGTGATAACTGTCAGCCATGTTCACATTTGCAACTTCCCGATTTAAATAATTCTATGTCGAGAGTTTATTGGTGGCAGTTTGTAATTAAAGCTATTCTTTCATAAGAGCATAAGAAATAGGAGCAGGAGTAGGCCAATCGGCCCCTCGAGCCTGCTCCACCATTCAATAAGATCATGGCTGATCCGATCCCAACCTCAAATCTTCTATCACTCTCCATCCCACCCGAACCCATGTGATCTCCCGGGAGAGGCGAAAAACCAGATAAAAAACCCAATGGCCAATTTGGGAGAAAAAATCAGGGAAATTCCTCTCCGACCCATCTAGGCGATCGAAACTCTTCCAGGAGATCACTCTGTCCCTATATTTTCTACAGTACTTACCTTCTGTAAAGACGATCTCCACCCCAGCCAGGAACAGGAATAAAACCATCTCCTGAAATCTAACACAGAATTAGAACACAAGAAGTAGGAGCAGAACCAGGCTACACGGCCCCTGGGCCCGCTCCACTACCCACAGGGCCATGACCATTCCGAACCTAGACTCATGTCCAATTTCCTGCCCGCTCCCCATAACCCTTAATTCCCTTTACTTCTAGGAAACTATCTATTTCTGTTTTAAATTTATTTAATGATGTAGTTTCCACAGCTTTCTGGGGCAGCAAATTCCACAAACCTACCACCCTCTGAGTGAAGAAGTTTCTCCTCATCTCAGTTTGGAAAGAGCAGCCCCTTATTTTAAGATTATGCCCCCTAGTTCTAGTTTCACCCATCATTGGGAACATCCTCACCGCATCCACCCGATCAAGCCCCTTCACAATCTTATATGTTTCAATAAGATCGCCTCTCATTCTTCTGAACTCCAATGAGTAGAGTCCCAATCTACTCAACCTCTCCTCATATGACCACCCCCTCATCCCCGGGATTAACCGAGTGAACCTTCTTTGTACTGACTCGAGAGCAAGTATGTCTTTTCTTAAGTATGGACACCAAAACTGTATGCAGTATTCCAGGTGCGGTCTCACCAATACCTTGTATAACTGCAGCAATACCTCCCTGTTTTTATATTCTATCCCCCTTGCAATAAAAGCCAACATTCCATTGGCCTTCTTGATCACTTGCTGCACCTGCATACTAACTTTTTGAGTTTCGTGCACCAGGACCCCCAGACCCCTTTGTACTACGGTACTTTCCAGTTTCTTGCCATTAAGATAATAACTTGCTCTATGATTTTTCCTGCCAAAGTGCATAACCTCACACTTTCCAGTATTGTATTCCATCTTTCAGTTTAATCCTGGTGCGTCTGACCTGCAACCTGAAATTGACAAGGATTTTCCAAACTGCAGAACTCCCTGACCAAGCAAGAATTGACCAGAACCTGAGTTTACCGAACACCATGGGATTTTTGGCCTTAAAGGAACATTGTTCCATCTTAGCATTGTGCATTGTATGGTATAGGTATACCACTCCTAATCTTTGAAAAAAATGTTTTATCTGACTTACCATTAGAAAGCTATGGGAATTTAAACAAAATATATAGAAGTTTTGAGTCCAGCATATTTCAAAGTGTCAAAAATATAAAAGTAAGAAAAACCAAAGGAATTCATCTCATGTGTAACTGTTTTGAGAAGTGTCGATCAGATTGCAAATCTCTGTGTCATACTTAAGAAAAAACATTTGAAAAAAGCTAGTAATTCCTGCTGGTTTCTTCTGACCTTGGAGTGAGGCTCGGGATTTACAAGTTTCTGCCAGTCTGTAAATAAACTCCCTCTACAGATAATACATTCTGTTTGACCTCAGGGTTTTTTTTTCTCTATTCTTTCTTTTTGAAAAATACTGCACCTTTAATCAATACTCCTGTAAGTTTTAACACCATGTTTTAAGCAAAGGCAGTTATGATACAGTTACTTACATTTTGAAGTTTGTTAATCTTTCAACATAAGATTTCAAACACGAAACTACATTTTAACTCCGTAAACGTTTCACTTCTTTCAGACCCAACAATGTGCATAGGACATTGGCTCCCCGAGACAGCGACAATAAACATTTCCCACTCCCCTTCATCTATAAACTGAATTTGTTGGGAAGAAGTAAAAAAAACTATACTGACCTCAGGGTTGCCCAAGAACAATTAGCCTTTAATTGATCTCAGGATTTATTTATTTACAGTAATTAGCTTTTCAAGGAACAGACTATCTTCCACACAAATCCATGTTAACAGAAGAATAATATGTTTTGTGCTGCATAGTATAATATTCTGTCTATATAAAACAGCATATCGTCTGACTTCCTGCAAGCAGTGCCATGAAACAACAACTGGTACATTTAAAAGTTTTGAGTTTCTCAAAAGATTGGCATATATTCCATGCCAAGTTAAAGCACCTGTCCATCATGAAACTTCCCTCATCAAGCAATTAAGCTCTACATGACCTCAGGCTGTTGCTATTTTCAGCAATTAAACATTATGGCCTTAAAGGTGAGGTTAAACACAGCTGCACCTTCGTAACAGAATAATGGGGCAGATTTTACGGTGGGTATGACAGCGTACTCTGAGTGTAAGCTGTCATACCGCCTTTGAAATGGAGAGCACGTTTGGGTTGCATGTGCGTATGCTAAGTCCTGAACTTGCCATCTATTAAGTTATGACTTGATCTGCACCGATGGGGAAATCCTCATTGCTGGCACAGAGTTGGGCTAAATGGCCACCAACTGCCCAGCAATTACGTACAAAAATTTTACGGCTAGTGAAAGCAGGCACAGGAGCCTGTTTCACTGCAGAAGGAACCCGGAAGATAGTCTTGCAAGCATTTTCTGCCATGGATTAACTTTGGTAGATTCTTCAATTTTCAGAACATTTTCCTGACAGCGGGCGCACTTTGAAAGTTGCTGAATAAGTGAGACTTTGCAAAAGGCTCTCAATCTCAAACAAGAGACCTTTAAAAGAGCACCCAGAAGTCACCTGTGAGGATTTAAGGCATAAACAGATGGGCTTTCCGAACTCTTTTTCCAGTCTGAAATCGTGCTGAGCCGAAGCAGCTCAAGACAGACAAACAATTACACACCTTGACATTTCATTGCCCTTTGCTGTCTTAAACTGTGGACCATTAAATAAAGAGGTAAGCATTTTTTCAAATCGATTTCAGTTTTTTAAAATTTGAATGACTGTTTAAAAATGATTTTGTTCACATTTACATGACTTTTTAAAATAATTATTCCAGAATATATGAATAGTTTAAATTTTGTTAACATTTATATGCTGTTTAAAATTTTCACATCCGTATAACTTTGTAAAAAATGTCCTAGACATTTGTGTCGGGCGGTGATATTCGGTTCCATTGCATGAATATCAGGCGCTAGGTGTAACGGGCGGCCGATCCGATCCGATACCACCCGTTTTACACCACCACCCGAGATTAATTTCTACCTATTCGTTTTATTAATGAGTTTTACAACTCTTTCCATTTTTCCCCCACGGGTACTGCATCGATTTAAAGAAGCCTGTGAGGGAGAAACATGCCTTTTGAGCTCTTTACCCCAATATTGCACGTAATGTGCGAGGGAACAACAAAGAAGTCAAGAACCATGACCGTCGCCTGATCAGGAGGAACATTTAATCACCCCAGAGAGTGTTCAGAGAGAGACTGTCTTTTCAGATGAGGTTGGAGGGGTTGTGTGCTTTAGTAAAGAGGCAATCGGCCGTCTATGTGATATGTTAAAGGACGACCTTCAGCCACGATCGAAGACTCGCACTGCCTTGTCAGTGGCCATGAAAATAAACACAGCACTGAAATTCTATGCACGTGGGTCATTTTACTCAGGCACCAGTGAAATTTCCAACATCACCCAGAGCGCTGCGAGAGTCTGCACTCACCCCGTCACAACATCACCCAGAGCGCTGCGAGAGTCTGCACTCACCAGATCACAACATCACCCAGAGGGCTGCTAGAGTCTGCACTCACCCCGTCACATCATCACCCAGAGCGCTGCGAGAGTCTGCACTCATGTAGGATTTTGCAATAATTTGGAAATTTTCTACAGCTCCGAAGATTTATTTTTGATTAAAGAATACCTGGGTAGAATACACCTTTAAAAATCCAGGGATCAAAAATGGCCGTCAGACCTCGTGGCAGAAGAAAAGGCAGCCTGTGTGTCTGTGAAAAGGATAATCAAAGATGGCTGTCCGACCTCGTGGCAGAAGACACAACACAGCCTGTGTGCTGTGAAAAGGAAAATCAGAGATGGCTGACAAAGGATTTAAAAAAAAAACCAGCCCCTGAAGTAGTAAGGTATTTAAACCGTCAATCAAATGCGGTTTGGGAAACTGCTACAATGTTGACTCAAAAGATTAAGTGCTTGAGACTGTCAGTATGAACAAAGGAACTTTGTTTACACAAACGCTTTACAATATTGACTTAAGAGATTAAGCACTTGAGACTGCCAATCAATTGCGGTTGGGTGTGACTACAGGACAATCAGATTGGTTACACTAACCTCCAAGGGCTGTTTACTCAGCAATTAAGGAAATAGACATGTTTTCTCAAACGGAGACAGCTTTATTCAACCCATCACAATGAATGGGACAGATCGATTCCCTTTTGTATAGCCCAGATACATCCGGATTTGGGCGGGAAGATTTTGGCTCCAAATGGGGTATAAGATAGCTTCTCAGGAAGCCATCGCTCTCTCTCTGCAGCCTCGCCTCCATGCCCTATCTACAACTCAGGAGCCCGCCCAAGGGAATGGAATACCAGCAGTTACTTTTAAACACTGGGGTATCTCCATTTCAGGGTGGTGAAGAATCTAAGACCGCAGGGGCACGGAGCAGGCGTTTCACTGGTGAGCATAGTTTTTCTGGCCCATCACAAGGCAACTTAGATAGGTATTTAGGGGTGGGAATTAAGGGGGGTTTTGTTAAAACTGTAATTTTAGTCAGTTTTCCCTCGTTGTGTCCGTTTTCTCCTCCCCTGTTAAGGAACAGTGTTGCTGTACTGGCCACGCTAGACGTGCTCCTATCTAGTTATCCAGCAAGTTAAACGCTTATTCAAAATAATTCTTCGTGAAGCCATTTGCTGTTTGAAGCCTTTACTTGAACAATTTTGTGAAACTGTAAACAAAGATAAAGTATGTTTTGTACATTAACTGAGCACTATACATTCGATATTACATAAGATATAACATATTTACAACAGTAGAATAGATTAATTGTATAACTAACTAACATTTGGACTAACTTCTATAACTATCAAATATTAACCTTTTATAAACATAGTGTTATCAAAATACTACTCTGACAACGTTGCTATTATGCTAAGAAACAAAGATACTCACAGATATTGCGCTTGGCATAACATATGAAATCAGATTACATTGGATTGTGAAACCCTTATGGAATCCTCCATTACTGCCAGGTTCTTCCTGGAATTCTACTTCCTGTGTTACACAGGAAGAAAGGTACTGATGTAAGAAAAAGGAGACTTACCATCAAGTAACTTTAAAGTAAGCTTTAAGTAACTTATAAACACACTATATACAAGAGAGGTCTTTACCATGCCTCTGGTAGAAGCCTCTTACAATACTGAACAGACCAGTATTTATACCAGTCCAACAGGAAGTGACATTTACAGGAAGTGAGGTAATTACACAGTTCATAGTTCATAGTTCACAGGAAGTGATGACATAACTTCCCGGAATTTAGCATTTTTATCACATTCTTCCCTCCTGCAGGATTAGGAGGCTGTGGTCTACCTTTTGGTCCGTAGCCGCCGAACAAGGAAGAGTCGCACCCGTTTGGATTCCCGTCGTAGAGGGTCGCTGGTCCGCTTACATGCGGTTGGCCATTGGTCAGAGTCTGTGTGGCCTGGATTGCCCTGTGAAGGGTCGGGGAGATCATGGCTTCGAGTACGAGCCCCAATAGATTCAAAGTCGGACTGCCTCTGTTCAGAGGGAGGTGCAGAGCTGGTCTGTGGCGGATCAGTACTTTCATGCGCGGTACTGGGAGGGTCGTAACCTTGAGCACGGGGTTCTACCGGCACCAAGCTAGTTGGTGTCCGATCAGGATCCTGGAGAGGGGTACCCGATAGGTCCCAAGAGTTTCCTGGTGAAATGCCATCACCCGATGTCCCACTAGGTCCTGGTGGGCAGGGAGCCAGATCCCGTAATGATACGGTAGATTCTCGGCCGTCGGAATATCGTATGTTTGCATAGGTGGGGTTGGCATCGGTTAGTTCGACCTCGTCTACAAGAGGGTCATTTTTAGACGTCCGAACGTATCTTCGGAGTAATACAGGTCCAGGAGTAGTTAGCCATGACGGGAGTGATGTTCCATGAGATGAGCGACGCTGGAATCCAAAGAACCGCTCATGAGGTGTAGTATTTGTGGCTGTAGAAAGCAGGGACCGTATAGAGTGCAATGCATCCGGAAGCACTGTTTCCCATTGCTGGTCTGGTAGGCCCCGAGATCTTAAAGCGAGACGTACGGAATTCCAGATGATACCGTTATACCTCTCTACCTGCCCATTTCCGATGGGATGGTATGGTGTTGTTTTGCTTGTAGCAATTCCCCGTTCTGAGAGGTAGTCCTTGAGTTCCCTTGACATAAAGGATGGACCCCGATCTGAGTGAATATAAGCCGGCATGCCACAGAGAGAAAATACCTGCTCAAGGCAGCAGATTACTGTGGACGCCAGCATATTGGAGCAGGGGAAGGCAAACGGAAAACGTGAATATTCGTCGATCATGGTGAGCAAATATGTGTTCCGAGTTGAAGAGGGCACTGGGCCCTTAAAATCGATGCTAAGTCGTTGCATCGGTTGGGTTGCATGTATGAGTATACCATCTGAGGGGCGGAAGAACTGAGGTTTTAATTCCGCACAAAGCCGGCATTCTGAGCATATTTTTTTTACATCTCCAGTGGAAAAAGGGAGATTCCGTGATCGTACGAAATGTAGCATGCGCGTAACGCCAGGATGACACAAACCATTGTGGACATCCATGAGAGTGGAGGATGACATAGTGGAGCAGAATGCCCGTGTGAGGGTGTCCGGGGCCACATTCTCCTTGCCAGGCCGATAGAGAATGGTATAACCAAAAGAGGCCAGTTCCATCCTCCAAAGTTGTATTTTATTATTCTTAATTTTGGTTCGTTTTCGATTATCGAGCATGAAGGCGACTGATCGTTGGTCCGTGATCAATGTAAAATGCTGGCGAGCTAGAAAATGGTTCCACTTCCGTACTGCCTCTATGATGGCTGTGGCTTCTTTCTCAACCGGAGGATAATGTAGCTCGGCACCTTGTAAGGTCCTGGACATAAATGCTACAGGACGACCTTCCTGATTCAGAGTAGCCGAGATCGCCACCTCCGAGGCATCACATTCAACCACGAAAGGGAGATTCTCATCGATGGAGTGAAGAGCCGCTTTCTCCAACTGTTTTTTGAGAAGGTTAAAGGCTGCAACAGCCGCTGTTCCCAGTGGAAATGATCTAGCATGCAGCAAGGGTTGGATTTTGTCCGAAAAATGAGGAATCCATTTAGCGTAGTATGCAAACAGACCGAGAGCCCGACGTAAAGAAGCCGGATTCTTAGGTGACGGGAGCTCTTGGAGCGGGCGAAGTCTTTCTGGGTCTGGCTTAATGATACCATTGCCTACGCAGTAGCCAAGGATGTTGATGGTCGGTTGCGACTCAACAGATTTGGATTCATTCAGGGTCAAATTACGGCGATGGAGGGCATCCCGAAATTTTTGGAGGTTGGAGTCGTGTTCCTGTTGATCGTGACCTGCAATGGTAATGTTATCAAGATAGGGAAAAGTGTCCCTTAGGTTTTCCTGCTTAACCAGGCCATCCATTGCCCGTTGAAAGACAGCCACTCCATTAGTAACCCCGAATGGGAGGCGACGAAATTGGTACAGCCGTCCATTAGCCTCAAAGGCTGTGTACTGCTTATCTGAGACCTTCAAGGGTAACTGATGATAGGCACTTTTTAAATCGTAAGTTGAGAACACTTTGTATTCGGCCAGTTTATTAACCATATCATCAATGCGTGGCAATGGGTAGGCGTCCAAGTCGGTATATTGATTGATGGTTTGCGAATAATCGATGCATAGTCGCTGTTTGTGAGGTTTTAGAGGGTTCTTGACAATGACGACTTGAGCCCGCCAGGGCGACGAACATGGTTCAATGATATCCTCTGCTAGAAGTCGAGAGATTTCAGCCGCAATAAAAGATTGGTCTCCCTGATTAAAGCGCCGCGATTTCGTTATTATCGGTTGGCATTGAGATGGAATACTGGCAAATAATGAGGGTTCATCAAGTGAAGCTGCTGATAATGCACAAAATGGTAATTTAGATGGTATATTAGAAATAGTAAGTCCGGGTTTGGATCCACCAAACTCAATGGTGAGTTTCTTATGCTGTTTTTGGAAGTCCAGCCCTAAGAGGAGATCACTACATAAGTCTTTGAGCACTGAAAGTCGGGTGGAGGGATACATACGACCATGAAGTGTCATATCAACAACACAAAAGCCGGAGATTCTGGTATTAAGTGATGACTGGGCCATCGCAATTGCCTGGTCCGATGGGAAGACATGTAGTTTCAATTTCGCAACAATCTGTTCCTTAATGAAACTATCAGTACTTCCTGAGTCAATTAAGGCATCTAAGGTATGCCCTTTAATTGAAATTTTTGTGGCTGCCTGAGACAGGTTCTGTGGGCAAGCAGCTGTAATTGGTGTCGTTGCACAGAGAGTGGCTAAAACTCTCGGTGTGCTTCTTCGGGAGAGAGCTCGAGAGGAAGCTTGATAGGTCCTAGCTGGAGCATCTTGATAGGCCCTAATTGGGGCAGTTCGGTAGGCCTTAGCTGGATTGGCCCTCGTAGAGGCCCTTGATAGGCAAACTTTAGCAAAGTGTCCTTTTTTCCCGCAATAACTGCAGATTGCATTGCGAGCAGGGCAGGTTTTCCTAGGGTGAAAAGCATCTCCACAAAAGAAGCATTCCTTCCTAGATTGCCAAGAGGCTGCTAAAGTGGGGTCGTCCTCCTCTTCTTCATCAGAATTATCAGAATTAGATTCCCCCATGATAGGGTTCACCTGAGACCGCTTGAATTGTCTGGTTGCAGCTACAGCAGCAGATCGAGATCTGGGCAGCTGATAGAGGTCTGCATTTCTCTTTGCCAAATCCAGTGAACAAGCTAGTTCAAAAGCTTTTTGTAGCTCAAGTGTTTTACTTTCTAGTAGACGCTGGCGTATAAATGGAGAGGCAATCCCGCAGATGAAAGCATCACGAATCATTTCTTGGCGGTACAGCTCAGCTGAGGCTGCCTGAAAGTTACAATCTACGCTGAGCCTGCGAAGTTCTTGCAGGAATTCGTCAATTGATTCCCCTGGCCCTTGTCGGGCTGTGGCCAGTAGATGTCTAGCATAGACCTCATTTGGGGTCTTCGCATACAGTTTCTTAAGTGCCCGAATCACCTCTTCATAATTATCCCAGTCATCAACATATTCGAACACTTTTGGGGTCACATAATTGACAAGTATCTTCAATTTAGCAGGAGCATCCACTTTACATTCATCCAGAAAATTCTCAAAAGTACGATACCAATGCTTCCATACCCTGCCAGCTGCTGGTGTATTCGGGTCCAAGTCCAGACGAATAGGTCTAAGGATTTTCTCCATGATGGGTGGTTCCCTGGATCCTTAACTTCCGAGTTTGTCTGAAGGTCTAGTATTTGTCAGTGTAAATACTAAGTTACTTAAATTGATGTAAGAAAAAGGAGACTTACCATCAAGTAACTTTAAAGTAAGCTTTAAGTAACTTATAAACACACTATATACAAGAGAGGTCTTTACCATGCCTCTGGTAGAAGCCTCTTACAATACTGAACAGACCAGTATTTATACCAGTCCAACAGGAAGTGACATTTACAGGAAGTGAGGTAATTACACAGTTCATAGTTCATAGTTCACAGGAAGTGATGACATAACTTCCCGGAAGTTAGCATTTTTATCACAGGTACGAAGGTCAAATGACCTCTCACAGGAAGAAAGGAACAAAGGTCAAATGACCTCACACAGGAAGAAAGGAACAAAGGTCAAATGACCTCTGCTTCATACAAACACACTGCTAACACAATAACCACCACCAGAGGGTGCTACGGCATGTAAAAATGTCCAGAATGTCACATAATGTTCAGAACAGTTGCACTGAGCAAAAGAGTGCTGTAGTGGACACTAAGTAATGTGAGAAGTAAAGTGCTGCACTAGTTAAAGGTGCTGTATTTGAGAAAAGGAGTGTTGCACTAAGCAAAAGAGTGCTGTAGTGGACATTAAGTGTACTGTGTTAATTATAAGTGCTGTATCGAGCACAGGTGTGTTGTATTCATTATTTTAAGTTGCTTTTTTTGTTTCAATCAATACTGGTCTGTTTTGTACCTAACCACGAGTCTTGTTTCTGTCTACATCGCTACCGAATAAGTCCGGCGGTCAGCACCAGGAAAAGTGGAGTGCTTCGAAACCGCACGGGGCTCTGGAGCAGCTCAGAGGCTGCTGACTGGCCAGAGACAATAACCCCATCCCCGTTAATAATTCCTACACTCACCGCTTCACAACATCACCCAAAGCGCTGCGAGATTCTGCACTCACCAGATCACAACATCATCCAGAGCGTTGCAAGAGTCTGCACTCACCCCGTCACAACATCACCCAGAGCGCTGCGAGAGTATGCACTCACCCTATCACAACATCACCCAGAGCGCTGTGAGAGTCGGCACTCACCCCGTCACAACATCACCCAGAGCGTTGCGAGAGTCTGCACTCACCCCGTCACAACATCACCCAGAGCGCTGTGAGAGTCTGCACTCACCCCGTCACAACATCACCCAGAGCGTTGCGAGAGTCTGCACTCACCCCGTCACAACATCACCCAGAGTGCTGCGAGAGTCTGCACTCACCCCGTCACAACATCACCCAGAGCGCTGCGAGAGTCTGCACTCACCCCGTCACAACATCACCCAGAGCGCTGCGAGAGTCTGCACTCACCCCGTCACAACATCACCCAGAGCGCTGCGAGAGTCTGCACTCACCCCGTCACAACATCACCCAGAGCGCTGCGAGAGTCTGCACTCACCCCGTCACAACATCACCCAGAGCGCTGCGAGAGTCTGCACTCACCCCGTCACAACATCACCCAGAGCGCTGCGAGAGTCTGCACTCACCCCGTCACAACATCACCCAGAGCGCTGCGAGAGTCTGCACTCACCCCGTCACAACATCACCCAGAGCGCTGCGAGAGTCTGCACTCACCCCGTCACAACATCACGCAGAGCGCAGCGAGAGTCTGCACTCACCCCATCACAACATCACCCAGAGCGCTGCGAGAGTCTGCACTCACCCCGTCACAACATCACGCAGAGCGCTGCGAGAGTCTGCACTCACCCCATCACAACATCACCCAGAGCGCTGCGAGAGTCTGCACTCACCCCGTCACAACATCACACAGAGCGCTGCGAGAGTCTGCACTCATCCCGTCACAACATCACCCAGAGCGCTGCGAGAGTCTGCACTCACCCCGTCACAACATCACCCAGAGCGCTGCGAGAGTCTGCACTCACCCCGTCACAACATCACCCAGAGCGCTGTGAGAGTCGGCACTCACCCCGTCACAACATCACCCAGAGCGCTGCGAGCGTCTGCACTCACCCCGTCACAACATCACACAGAGCGCTGCGAGAGTCTGCACTCACCCCGTCACAACATCACCCAGAGCGCTGCGAGAGTCTGCACTCACCCCATTACAACATCACCCAGAGCACTGCGAGAGTCTGCACTCACCTTATCACAACATCACCCAGAACGCTGCGAGAGTCTGCACTCACCTCGTCACAGCATCACCCAGAGTGCTGCGAGAGTCGGCACTCGCCCCGGCAATATATATTAATGATCTGGACGAGGGAATTGGATGTAATATCTCCAAATTTGCAGACGACACAAAGCTGGGTGGGAGGGTAAGCTGTGAGGAGGATGTCATGAAACTCCAATACAATTTTGACAGGTTGGGTGATTGGGCAGAAACATGGCAAATGCACTATAATGTGGATAAATGTGAGGTTATCCACTTTGGTGGCAAAAGCAGGAAGGCAGATTATTATTTGAATGGCAATAGATTGGGAGAAGGGGAAGTGCAAAGAGACCTGGGTGTTATTGTGCACCAGTCGCTGAAGGTAAGCAAGCAGGTGCAGCAGGCGGTTAAGAAGGCAAATGGTATGTTGGCCTTCATAGCAAGAGGGTTCGAGTAAAGGAACAAGGATGTCTTGCTACAGTTGTACAGGGCCTTGGTGAGGCTGCACCTTGAGTATTGTGTACAGTTTTGGTCGCCTTACCTGTGGAAGGACGTTCTTGCCATGGAGGGAGTGCAGCGAAGATTCACCAGGCTGATACCTGGGTTGGCAGGAATGATGTATGAGGAGAGATTGTGTCGATTGGGCTTATACTCACTGGAGTTTAGAAGATTGAGAGGGGATCTCATCAAAACCTATAAAACTCTGTCAGGCCTGGACAGACTAGATGCAGAAAGGATGTTTCTGCTGGCCGGGGAGTCCAGAACTAGGGGTCATAGACTAAGGATAAGGGGTAAGCCATTTAGGACTGAAATGAGGAGGAATTTCTTCACCAGAGAGTGGTGAACCTGTGGAATTCTCTACCACAGAGGGCGGTGGAGGCCAGTTCATTAAATATATTCAAGAAAGAGTTGGATATATTTCTTGAGGCTAAAGGGATCAAGGGATTTGGGGAGAAGGCAGGGACAGGGTACTGAATTTGGATGATTAGCCATGATCTCATTGAATGGCGGAGCAGGCTCGAAGGGCCGAATGGCCTACTCCTGCTCCTATCTTCTATGTTTCTATGTTTCTATGTCACAACATCACCCAGAGCGCTGCGAGAGTCTGCACTCACCCCGTCACAACATCACCCAGAGTGCTGTGAGAGTCTGCACTCACCCCGTCACAACATGACACAGAGCGCTGCGAGAGTCTGCACTCACCCCGTCACAACATCACCCAGGGTGCTGCGAGAGTCTGCACTCACCCCGTCACAACATCACCCAGAACTCTGCGAGAGTCTGCACTCACCCCGTCACAACATCACGCAGAGCGCTGCGAGAGTCTGCACTCACCCCGTCACAACATCACCCAGGGTGCTGCGAGAGTCTGCACTCACCCCGTCACAACATCACCCAGAACTCTGCGAGAGTCTGCACTCACCCTGTCACAACATCACCCAGAGCACTGCGAGAGTCTGCACTCACCCCGTCACAACATCACGCAGAGCGCAGCGAGAGTCTGCACTCACCAGATCACAACATCACCCAGAGCGCTGCGAGAGTCTGCACTCACCCCATCACAACATCACCCAGAGTGCTGTGAGAGCCTGCACTCACCAGATCACAACATCACCCAGAGCGCTGCGAGAGTCTGCACTCACCCCGTCACAACATCACCCAGAGCGCCGCGAGAGTCTGCACTCACCCCATCACAACATCACCCAGAGTGCTGTGAGAGTCTGCACTCACCAGATCACAACATCACCCAGAGCGCTGCGAGAGTCTGCACTCACCCCATCACAACATCACCCAGAGTGCTGTGAGAGTCTGCACTCACCAGATCACAACACCACCCAGAGCGCTGCGAGAGTCTGCACTCACCCCGTCACAACATCACCCAGAGCGCTGTGAGAGTCTGCACTCACCCCATCACAACATCACCCAGAGCGCTGCGAGAGTCTGCACTCACCCCATCACAACATCACCCAGAGCGCTGCGAGAGTCTGCACTCATCCTGTCACAACATCACCCAGAACGCTGCGAGAGTCTGCACTCATCCTGTCACAACATCACCCAGAGCGCTGCAAGAGTCTGCACTCACCCCGTCACAACATCACCCAGAGCGCTGCGAGAGTCTGCACTCACCAGATCACAACATCACCCAGAGCGCTGCGAGAGTCTGCACTCATCCTGTCACAACATCACCCAGAGCACTGCGAGAGTCTGCACTCACCAGATCACATCACCCAGAGTGCTGCGAGAGTCTGCACTCATCCTGTCACAACATCACCCAGAGCACTGCGAGAGTCTGCACTCATCCTGTCACAACATCACCCAGAGCGCTGCGAGAGTCTGCACTCACCCCGTCACAACATCACCCAGTGCGCTGCGAGAGTCTGCACTCACCCTGTCACAACATCACCCAGAGCGCTGCGAGAGTCTGCACTCATCCTGTCACAACATCACCCAGAGCGCTGCGAGAGTCTGCACTCACCCCATCACAACATCACCCAGAGCGCTGCGAGAGTCTGCACTCATCCTGTCACAACATCACCCAGAGCGCTGCGAGAGTCTGCACTCATCCTGTCACAACATCACCCAGAGCGCTGCGAGAGTCTGCACTCATCCTGTCACAACATCACCCAGAGCGCTGCGAGAGTCTGCACTCACCAGATCACAACATCACCCAGTGCGCTGCGAGAGTCTGCACTCACCCCATCACAACATCACCCAGAGCGCTGCGAGAGTCTGCACTCACCCCGTCACAACATCACCCAGTGCGCTGCGAGAGTCTGCACTCATCCTGTCACAACATCACCCAGAGCGCTGCGAGAGTCTGCACTCACCCCGTCACAACATCACCCAGAGCACTGCGAGAGTCTGCACTCACCCCGTCACAACATCACCCAGTGTGCTGCGAGAGTCTGCACTCACCAGATCACAACATCACCCAGTGCGCTGCGAGAGTCTGCACTCATCCTGTCACAACATCACCCAGAGCGCTGCGAGAGTCTGCACTCATCCTGTCACAACATCACCCAGTGCGCTGCAAGAGTCTGCACTCACCCCATCACAACATCACCCAGAGCGCTGCGAGAGTCTGCACTCACCCTGTCACAACATCACCCAGTGCGCTGCGAGAGTCTGCACTCACCCCATCACAACATCACCCAGTGCGCTGCAAGAGTCTGCACTCACCCCATCACAACATCACACAGTGCGCTGCAAGAGTCTGCACTCACCAGATCACAACATCACCCAGTGCGCTGCAAGAGTCTGCACTCACCCCATCACAACATCACACAGTGCGCTGCAAGAGTCTGCACTCACCAGATCACAACATCACCCAGAGCGCTGCGAGAGTCTGCACTCATCCTGTCACAACATCACCCAGTGCGCTGCGAGAGTCTGTATTCATCAGGTCACAAATGTGTGTTCTGCAGGGCTTCTGACTTCATCGACTTAACTTGCCCCCTCGGCAGCTAAGGGAGAGGCCCCTTGCATTCTACAGGATTGCTGGCTTCCCCAAAGTGATTGGGGCCATTGATGGAACCCATATTGCATTGAAGGCACCAGTTGATACATCTGTTATATATATCAACAGGAAGGGGTTTCATTCCTTAAATGTAATGATCGTCTGTGATGCCCAACTGAGGATACTAAATGTGAATGCAGATCACCGGGGAAGTGCTGAGGATACCTTCGTCCTCCGGCACTTAGACTTACATGATGCCCTCAGCACATTGAATCCAAGAGCTGGATGGGTATTGGGCGACAAGGGCTGCCTTGGCTGATGACACCATACTGCTGGACCAATAATGAAGCAAGGGAGAGATATAACTGTGCATACGTGTCCACACAGCAAGCAGTGCAGAGGACAATCGGGGTTCTAAAATCATTCTTCCGGTGCCTGGACAGGTCAGGATAGGACTTTGCAGTACTCACCTCTGAAAGTATCAAGGATTGTGGTGGCCTGTTGCGCTTTGCACAACTTAGCCACGCGGGAAGGACCCATAATCCTGCAGACGAGATCTCCATGGAAATGGACGACATGGAGGATGCCAACATGGATGTCCCAGTGACCAGGCTTGGTGGGACACCCGAGGAAGCAACTGTGGCAGAAAGCAGAGCCGGTAGGGAGCAGCTGGTAGCGAATACGTTTATAAGGTGCTGAGAGTGTCCAGATGCCTCCTCCCTCCACCGGCCCCCACCCCGGCACCCCCCACCCCGACAAAGCACACAAAAGAACAGGCAAGATTTAAAATCAAACAGTGAACTTTTATTGTAGCAGCAAATACTCTTTGCAAGACGTTTGAGGTAGTTATTTGATGTTCTTAGTGCAAGACTTTAAATACAAATTGTTAACTCGCTATTTTCTACTTTCTAAACAGTTATAATGGTTGATAATAAAAACTGTTAAACACTTTAAAGTGACTACAGAAATTAAACTTCTTGCTTCATTGTTGGCTAAAAGAGACAAACTGGCTGCTTTGTTCACTAATTGCAATTTCACAACTCAAATCTGTGGAGTACAGATAAAAGATGTTTACAAACACAATAGCATCTCTGATCGTCTCCAATGCAATTGAATTTTACGACTAGTTGAGACTAGTTGACTGCAAAATGAATTCACATCGCAACACGAAGACGACGACCAAGAGGGAAGAATAAAATGGGCCGTTTCCTCTCCCTGCCCGCACCGTCGCTGCTGAAGTCCCGATACGACCCCCGGCTTTCTTTAAACCACCAAGAGTGGTGACGGCGGCAGCGGCGGCACACTGAGGAGGAGACACGTCGCCTCGGGCCCAGATCCGGCATAGGCAAACAAACGGGAGGCCGCTCCAGTACAGGAGGAACCGCCATCCTCCCCCACCCCACCTGCTATCGCGTTTTATAAATACTCGCGTTTAAACCAGGGCTTCACAGACCTGAGCAGCGCCAGTGGGCCGGCCATCGTCAGCGAGGGATTGGAAGAGCTGGTAACCCCGGAGACCGGGATAACTGAAACCACATTTAAACCACAACTGACCCGCACAGCCATCGAGCCGTGGCAGAGGGAGGACAGCCTTCGGAAAGATGTCCAAGGGAGACAGAGAGTCCGGAGGTTTGACCTGGGTGGAGGCGGCATCTGAGGAGGTGGCAGCAGAGGAGGCAAACACAAATCCGCTGAATTCCAAAAAACAGCAAAAGCAAGGAGTGATGTCACAGGACTGCAGGTAGGTGATTGGTGGGTGGATATTAGTATTTTATTTTCTCTAACATAACTAGATAAACGAATTAATATAACTATAAATAATCGTGTGAATAAAGACTTTGAGAGCGAGAGAAGCGGCCGGAAATAAAGGTAGGCCCGACTTTTAAGACACTTGGGGGGAAAATTTGGTTGGTTTGCGCCTCCCGTTAACGCCCTAGCGTCTGGGTGTGGTGCTGCTGACGCCTCCCACGAGATTCAGCGGGAGGTTAGTGGTGGCGGTAACCATTAGCGATGATGTAATCGGCGTGCGCAGCACCCCGCTCGCCCCTCAGCCGCGATCTTCAGTAGCGCCCCCTGATTTACCGCCGGACGCTATGTCCGACAGGGTTAAGGGGACCTACCTGTGGCCAGGGCAATGCAAATTAAAGGGGAGGTGCCGGGTGTAGTGCATGTGCCTTTAAGTCAGAACTACTTTTTACAGCTCCTGTATACTGTACTACCGGCAGTGACCACAGCTGTGCGCATGCCTCTGTACCCCAGTCTAGAGATTACCCTCCTCCAGTAAAGACCTATTATTTGTTAATGTACAGCATCCGTGTGATTATTTATCCACTGAACCACGGATCTAACAGTGGCGACGAGTGTCGATTCGAATCTACCTGCAGCATAATAGTCGAGTCCAGGAACACGGGCGTCGACTGTGAGCAACCGCCCAGCAGTCAGGCAGAGATCCAACTTCGCTGGGGAGGCTGTGGAGAGCCGGGCTTGGTTCCCCGGCCACAACGAGCAGTAAGAGACCGACGACAGGTCCAGAGCAGACCCTTCCCGAGCAGCGGCAGCTGGAGCCGACCGACGGCAGAGAGAGAGCCGAGTAGCGTCGACGGGGTAAGAAAGAGGGTGAAGAGAGCAGGGTGCAGCCGGAGGTTGATCACCGAGCGGCGTCGAGGAAAAATACTGCAAACCGGAGAGAGGGAGGGTAAGAAACAGCCGGGTTCTAGACTGAGCGGCGTCGACAAATATCAGGAGAAGAACGTGCAGAGCACAGCCAGGGATCACGGGCTGATCAGGGTCCGCGGGGCGAAGCAAGGGGAGTCGCCATTGAGCCGCGGAGAAGCAGGGAGAGCACGGGAGGCGCCATTGAGCCACGGAGAAGAAGGAAGAGCGCGGGAGACGCCATTTTGCGAAGCTGCAGCAGAGAAGACGGGCGAGCGCGGGAAGGAAGGAAAGCGCGGGAGACGCCATTTTGTGCCAGCGGAGAAGAAGGGGAAGCGCGGGATGCGCCATTGGTGATAGTTAACGCACAACCAAGGATGCCGAAGAGTGGCAGTATCTCTACGTTCGACAATGAAGTCGAAGATTGGGTGGCATATGTGGAACGTATTGAGGTGTACTGCAGGGCGAATGAAGTGCCAGATGCTAATAAAGCACTGGTTCTGTTAAATTCCATGGGTGCAAAAACTTATGGGTTACTGCGAAATCTAATAACCCCAGAGAAGCCGGTAAACAAGAATTTTGAAAGCATAGTAGAAATCCTACAGGACCACTTAAACCCCACACTGCTGCTGATAGCAGAACGATTTAAGTTCCATAAAAGGAACCAACACAAAGACAAAAGCAATGCTGAGTACCTAACGGAACTGCGCAAGCTATTGAAATACTGCCAGTTTGGAGCGGGACTAGCAGACACGTTAAGGGACAAGTTTGTGTGTGGGCTACAAAGTGAAGGAACCCAGAAACGGCTTCTATCAGAAAAGGACCTTACGCTGGACAAAGCTTTCAGTATGGCAGTATCACACGAAGCAGCCGCAAGGGGTGCTGCAGAGATACAACGGAGACCGCAAGAATATGGCACCAGCGAAATGACCTATGGAACAGGGAAGTGCTATCGCTGCGGCAGAACAACACATGACCAGAAGGATTATTGGTTCAAGGACCAAGTGTGCAGACAGTGTGGGAAAGCAGGACACATAGCAAGAGTCTGCAGGTCTGGGAAGAAAACCAACAGTAAGAAATCTCCACAAGAGAAGTACAAAAAGGTACACCAGGTGATGGACAGTGGTTCAGACGAACAGAAAAGTGACACAGACTCCGAAAGCAAGGAGCTGGGTTGTCTGAAACTACATAATGTAACCGAAATGGAGGATCACCAGACTATCTGGGTTACACGCAAGATAGACGGAGTCCAAGTGGAAATGGAATTGGACACAGGGTCAGCTCTAACAGTCATAAATCAAAGAGACTACAAGCAGCTATTTTCACACATACCCTTGAAAGCTACAGAGATTGTCTTGAAGACGTATACGGGACAAAAAGTCTACCCCAAAAGGAAAATAAGGGTGAAAGTGACATATAAAGGTCAGGAAATACCTAAAATGGATATATATGTATTGCCAAATGGAGGACCACCACTGCTAGGACGTGAATGGATCCGAAAGATACAATTAGATTGGCATTCCATACAGGCACTGAAGATTGAGGCCAAAAAGGATGACGACGTCACACCTGGACGACTGTCAAAAATGCTAACTGACGCAAAAGAAGTCTTCCAGGAGGGACTAGGAACACTGAAACGAATAACAGCAACAATTAAAATAGAGGAAAATGCAAGCCCAAAGTTTCTGAAGGCCAGACCAGTGCCTTATGCAATCAGACCAGCGGTTGAAGCAGAGCTGGAAGGGTTGGAACGTTCAGGAGTACTGTCCAAAGTGGACTGGAGCGAGTGGGCTACACCCATTGTTCCTGTAATGAAGAGGTCGTTGAGTAATATGCCTGGGGAACCAAAGAAGGTCCGCATCTGTGGGGATTTTAAGGTGACAGTGAACCCAGTCCTTCACACGGTGCAATATCCGCTTCCACGAATTAAGCATATTTTTGCCTCGCTATCTGGTGGTAAACGCTTCACCAAAATTGATCTAGCCCAGGCGTACTTGCAAATGGAGGTAGAAGAAGCTTCGAAACATTACCTTACGATCAACACCCATAAAGGTCTCTATCAATACAATCAGCTGGTGTTTGGAGTAGCCTCGGCTCCGGCTATCTGGCAAAGGGCGATGGATCAGGTCCTGCAAGGGATTTCAGGGACCCAGTGTTATTTGGACGACATCTTGGTCACAGGCGAAAATGACGGTGATCACCTCGCTAACTTGGAGAACGTGCTCGCCAGATTAAAGGAATATGGGCTCCGAGCTAATCGCCACAAGTGCGAGTTTTTCCAGAAACAGATCTCGTATTGCGGCCTCGTCATCGATGAAGAGGGGTTACATAAGTCCCCTGACAAGATTGAGGCAGTAGTCAAGGCTCCAGCACCGGAAAATGTGTCACAACTGAGGTCGTTCCTCGGGCTGGTAAACTATTACCACAAGTTCTTACCAAATTTGTCTACGGTATTACACCCGCTGAACACCCTACTGCAAACAGGGGTACCATGGAAGTGGGATGACGAACGTAGACGAGCTTTCCAGAAGTGTAAAGAATTGATCACATCAAAAGAGGTGTTGGCCCATTTCAACCCAGCACTACCAATTCGTTTGGCATGTGATGCATCACCCTACGGCATTGGAGCGGTGCTGTCGCACAAATTCCCAGACGGGTTGGAGAGGCCAGTAGCCTTTGCGTCTCGGTCACTAACCTCAGCCGAGCACAACTACGCCCAGATTGACGGGGAGGCCCTCAGCCTAGTATGGGGAGTAAAAAAATTCAACCACTATCTGCATGGGCAGAAGTTCACCTTGCTGACTGACCACCAATCACTTGTCTCCATCTTTAATCCTAAGAAGGGCGTGCCAGTAATGACTGCACAGCGGTTACAAAGATGGTCCCTGTTTCTAGGGGCGAATCAATATAAAATAGAATATAAAGGCACGAAACAGCATGGGAACGCTGATGGGCTATCGCGCCTGCCACTGCCTATGGTGGAGGAAGCACCAGCAGTGGAACCTATCGAGATATTTTATTCGTCGATAATTGAACGATTGCCAGTAACAAACGCGGATATAGAGAAGGAGACCCGCAATGATCCGACGCTGTCACGGGTATATGAATTGACGGTGAGGAGATGGCCAACACATGGCGACTCACTGTTGCCAGCATTCTCATCCAGAAGAGAACAGCTGTCAGTATGCCAGGGGACAGTGATGTGTGGATCCAGAGTGGTGATTCCACCCAAGTTAAGGGAGAGAGTGCTAAATGAGCTACATGAAGGTCATCTGGGGGGAGTGAAAATGAAAAGCCTTGCTAGGGCTTATGTGTGGTGGCCGGGAATCGATCAACAAATCGAAGACCTAACTAAGAGCTGCTTAGGATGCCAGAAGGTCCAAAATGCACCACCACATGCCCCTCTACGCCCATGGGAGCGGCCCTCCTCTCCATGGCAATGGGTGCACATTGATTTCGCTGGTCCATTCATGGACTCAATGTTCTTAATAGCAGTGGATGCTCATTCAAAGTGGCCTGAGGTGATAAAGATGTCTTCAACCACTACAGAGAAAACGATTGCAGTCCTACGGACCATATTTGCCAGAAACGGTTTGCCAGAGCAGATCTGCTCTGATAATGGACCACAGTTTGTGTCCGACGAGTTCCAAAAATTCATGAAAAGGAATGGGGTAAGGCATTACACATCCGCCCCGTATCATCCAGCCACCAATGGATTGGCTGAGAGGTTCGTACAAACCTTTAAGAAGGCGATAAAGGCCATGTGCGGCGAAGAAATTCCACTACAGCATAAGCTGGACAATTTCTTATTAGCCTACCGAAATGCGACACATGCAGTTACCAACCAGACCCCGGCCATGATGTTCTTTAACCGAAGGTTGAGATCTCGTCTGGACTTGCTCAGACCAAATGTGCGAAGAAACGTTGAGGACAAACAATTCCAGCACATCAACGAGAAGCCAACAAGGAGCTTCAATGTAGGGCAACCAGTCTTGGCCGGGACTATCGAACAGAGAAGTGGCAACCCGGAACGATATGTACAAGGCAGGGGCCATTAATGTACACCGTGGATGTCGGGGAGAACATTGTGAGATGCCACGTCGATCAGATCTTAGCATCACAGGAATGCGTCAACCCCATGTCTCGAGTACCTGGGGATGAACCCGACATACCGGTAGCATCTACTTCAGACCCAGTAGCAGTGGAACCCGATGAACTACCCGATGAAAAGGGGTCAGAATCGCCTCTGCACCAAGAACAAGAACCTCCGGAAAGGCGCTATCCCGAAAGGGTCAGGAAGCCGCCCCAAAGACTGAATCTATAAATGGACTTTTGTTATTGAATGTACATATAAAAATGTAATTGTTATTTGAATATTAAGGGGGTATTATTAATCTAAAAAGGGAGGAATTGTAGTGTATGTGCCTTTAAGTCAGAACTACTTTTTACAGCTCCTGTATACTGTAGTACCGGCAGTAACCACATCGGTATATAAGCTGTGCGCATGCCTCTGTACTCCAGTCTAGAGATGACCCTCCTCCAGTAAAGACCTGTTATTTGTTAATGTACAGCATCCGTGTGATTATTTATCCACTGAACCACGGATCTAACACCGGGCGACCATTTTTGTTGCTGGCCGCCTGCCAGCACCTGCTCCCGTTGCTGTCCCCAGCCTTCTCTGCAGCCCCCCTGCGGCGTGCTGGCTGCGCTCCATGAGCCCGGCACTCCTCTTTTGCCGGCACCCCGATCCCTGGTGGCCCAGCTGGGACCCGGGTCACGCTGCGCAAGGCCCCTCCCCTTTGATAAGGGGAGGAAGGCCTGCAGTAGTGCAGCGCGACATGCCGCAGTGCCAGCGCCACGATATTCACTGGTAGTGCCCCAAAAGGGAGGCGGGGCGCTTCCAGTAGTGCCCCGCCTCCCTCTTGGGGCGCTACCAGTGAATTTGGGGCACAGAGGCGCTAACTTTTTCAGGGCGCTAAAAGTGGCACCCCGGCAGAGTTAGTGCCCCAAAGGGGGCGTGACTTTCTTTCTTTCTTTCTTATAGAGGCAAGGCAGGGCACCTCAGTCCCACGGAATGCACATCCTGTGCCTTGTGGAAAATCCAGGACGCTTCCCATGTCCTGGACAACCACATATGCAGGAAGTGTCATCGGCTGGAGGAGCACGAGCTCTGGGTTTTGGAGCTTCAGCAGCAGCTGGCATCACTGCGGTGCATCCGTGAGGCTGAGAGCTATGCGGATAGCACATTTCAGGAGGTTGTCACCTCACAGCGTAAGAGTGTGCAGGCAGAGAGGGAATGGGTGACCGTCAGACAGACAAGGAGGTAGTGCAGGGGTCCCCTGAGTGCATCTCGCTCTCCAACCAGTATTCAGTAAATACAGGTGAGGGCGATGATTCCTCGGGGGAGTACAGCCAGAGCCAAGTCCACGGCACCACGGGTGGCTCAGCTGTACGGGTTGGGGGGGTGCGAGGAGGAAGATTGGGAAGGCAATAGTGGTAGGGGATTCTATAGTTAGGGGAACAGACAGGCTTTTCAGCGGCCGCAGACGTGATTCCAGGATGTAATGTTGCCTCCCTGGTGCCATAGTCAAAGATGTCACTGAGTGGCTGCAGAACATTGAGGGAGGAGGGTGAACAGCCAGAGGCCATTGTCCATATCGGTATCAACGACATAGGTAGAAAGAGGGATGAGGCCCTGCAGGCAGATTTTAGGGAGCTAGGAAAGAGTAAAAAGCAAGACCTCAAAGGTAGTAATCTCTGGATTACTCCCGGTGCCATGCGCGAGTGAGTATAGAAATGGGAGGATAGAGCAGATGAATGCGTGGCTGGAGAGATGGTTCAGTTGGGAGGGCTTCTGATTCCTGGGGCATTGGGGCTGGTTCTGGGGGAGGTGGAACCTGTACAGGCCAGACAGGTTGCACCTCAACAGAGCCGGTACCAATATCCTCGCGGGGAGGTTTGCTGGTGATGTTGGGGAGGGTTGAAACTAAGTTGGCAGGGGGATGGGTACCAGGATGTAGCATTAGAAAGGGGAAATAAAGTACTCAAAGGATTGGGAGAGACAGATCGCACTAAAGTAATAAATAGTAAGGTATTAGGTGGGGTCAAACTAAGAGAGAACACAGGATGGTCTAAGATAGATTTACAGTGTACGTATATGAACGCACGAAGCACAGTAAACAAGGTTGGTGAGCTGCAGGCACAATAGCCACATGGGAATATGATGTTGTGGCAATACAGAGACCTGGCTCAAAAAAAGGGTAGGATTGGGTATTAAATATTCCTGGATATAAGGTGTTCAGAAAAGATAGGGAAGGAAAGATAGGAGGTGGTGTGGCAGTATTGGTTAAGGAGACTGTTACAGTGCTTGAGAGAAAGCATGTCCTGGAGGGGTCAAGGACAGAATCTATATGGCTAGAGTTAAGAAGTAATAGAGGTGCCATTATGTTAGGTGCCATTACACTACCAGGTGTATTCGAGAGGCCACCAACTGGTGGGAAAAATATGGAAGAACAAATTTGCAGAGAAATTAGAGAGATGCAAGAACTATAGTGATAATGGGGGACTTCAACTATCCTAATATAGACTGAGATAGTAATAGTGTAAAGGGCAGAGAGGGGGAAGAATTGCTGAAGTGTGTTCAGGCGAACTTTCTGGATCAGTATGTTTCCGGTCCAACAAGGAAGGCGGTAATGCTGCATCTGGTTCTGGGGAATGAGGTAGGTCAAGTGGAACAAGTGTCAGTAGGTGAACATTTAGGGAACAGTGATCATAGTATCAGAAGATTTAGATTAGCTATGGAAAAGGACAGGGAGCAATCTAGAGTAAAAATACTTAAATTGGAGGAAGGCCAATTTCAGTGGGATGAGAATGGATTTGGCCCGGGTAAATTGGAATCAAAGATTGGCAGGCAAAACTGTAATGGAACAATGGGCTGCCTTACAGAGGAAATTGTTCGGGTACAGTCGAGGTACATTCCCACTAGGGGGAAAGGTAGGGCAACTTAAAATAAAAGTCAGAGGTCCCTGGATGATGAAAGAGATAGAGAGTAAGATGAAGCGCATATGACAGATGTCAGGTCGAGAATACATCTGAGAATCAGGCTAAATATAAAGTTCAGAGGAGAAGTGAAAAAGAAAATAAGAGGGGCAAAGAGAGGGTGTGAGAATAGAATGGCAGCTAACATAAAAGGTAATCCAAAAGTCTTCTGTAGGCATATAAATAGTAAACAGGTAGTAAGATGAGAGGTGGGGCCAATTAGGGACCAAAAAGGAGACCTATGCATGGAGGCAGGGTATGGCTGAGGTGCTAAATGAGTACTTTGCATCTGTCTTCACCAAGGAAGAAGATGCTGTCATAGACATAGTGAACGAGGAGGTAAAGGAGGTACTGGATGGGATGAAAATTGATAAAGAGGAGGTACTAGAAAGGCTGGCTGTACTTAATGTAGATAAGTCACCAGGACCAGATGGAATGCATCCTAGAATTATGAGGGAAGTGAAGAAATCGCGGAGGTACTGGCCATAATCTTCCAATCCTCTTTTGAAACGGGGGTGATACCAGAGGACTGGAGAATTGCAAATGTTACACCTTTGTTCAAAAAAGGGTGTAAAGATAAACCCAGCAACTACAGGCTAGTCAGTTTAACCTCTGTAGTGGGGAAACTTATGGAAACAATAATCAGGGACAAAATTAACAGTCACTTGAACAAGTATGAATTAATTAAGGAAAGCCAGCACGGCTTTGTTAAAGGCAAATTGTGTTTAACCAACTTGATTGAGTTCGATGAGGTAACAGAGGGCTGATGAGGTTGACGTGGTGTACATGGATTTCCAAAAGGCGTTCGACAAAGTGCCACATAATGTCGGGGAACATAGGGTCTGATGAAAGGGAGGAACTGAAAGAAATCAGTATTTGTAGGGAAATGGTGTTAGGGAAATTGATGGGATTGAAAGCCGATAAATCCCCAGGGCCTGATAATCTACATCCTAGGGTACTTAAGGAAGTGGCCCTAGAAATAATAGATGCATTGCTGATCATCTTCCAACATTCGATGGAATCTGGAGCAGTACCCATGGATTGGAGGGTAGCTAATGTTACCCCACTATTCAAAAAAGGTGGTAGAGAGAAAACGGGGAATTACAGACTGGTAAGCCTGACATCAGTAGTGGGGAAAATGCTAGAGTCCATTATAAAAGATGTAATAGCAGAGCACTTGGAAAACAGTGACAGGATCGGACAAAGTCAACATGGATTTACAAAAGGTAAATCGTGCTTGACTAATCTACTGGAATTTTTTGAGGCTGTAACTAGTAAAATCGATAAGGGAGAACCAGTGGATGTGGTGTATTTGGACTTTCAGAAGGCTTTCAATAAGGTCCCACGTAAGAGATTAGCGTGTAAAGTTAAGGCACATGGGATTGGGGGCAAGGTATTGACTTGGATAGAGAACTGGTTGGCAGATAGAAAGCAAAGAGTTGGAATAAATGGGTCTTTTTCCAAGTGGCAGGCAGTGACTAGTGGGGTATCGCAGGGATCGGTGCTAGGACCCCAGCTATTCACAATATATATTAATGATCTAGACAAGGGAACTAGATGTAATATCTCCAAATTTGCAGATGACACCAAGCTGGGTGGGCGTGTGTGCTGTGAGGAGGATGCCGAGAAACTCCAGTATGATTTGGACTGGTTGGGTGATTGTGCAGAAGCATGGCAGATGCAATATAACGTGGATAAATGTGAGGTTATCCACTTTGGTGTCAAAAACAGGAAGGCAGATTATTATCTGAATGGCAATAGATTGGGCGAAGGGGAAGTGCAGCAAGACCTGGGTGTCCTTGTGCACCAGTCACTGAAGGTAAGCATGCAGGTGCAGCAGGCGGTTAAGGCGGCAAATGGTATGTTGGCCTTCATAGCGAGAGAGTTTGAGTACAAGAACAAGGATGTCTTGCTGCAGTTGTACAGGGCCTTGGTGAGACCACATCTTGAGTATTGTGTGCAGTTTTGGTCGCCTTATCTGAGGAAGGATATTCTTGCCATGGAAGGAGTTCAGCAAAGATTCACCAGGCTGATACCTGGGATGGCAGGAATGACGTATGAGGAGAGATTGGGTCGATTGGGCTTGTACTTGCTGGAGTTTAGAAGAATGAGAGGGGATCTCATTGAAACTTATAAAATTCTGGCAGGACTGGACAGACTAGATGCAGGGAGAATGTTCCCGATGGTCGGGGAATCCAGAACCAGGGGTCACAGTCTAAGGATAAGGGGTAGGCCTTTTAGGACAGAAATGAGGAGGAATTTCTTCACCCAGAGAGTGGTGAACCTGTGGAATTCTCTACCACAGAAGGCAGCATAGGCCAATTCATTAAATATATTCAAAAAGGAGTTGGATATATTTCTTAAGGCTAAAGGAATCAAGGGGTATGGGGAGAAAGCAGGGACCGGGTACTGAACTTGGATGATCAGCCATGATCGCATTGAATGGCGGAGCAGGCTAGAGGGGCCGAATGGCCTACTCCTGCTCCTATCTTCTATGTTTCTATAGGCTTGCCAGCAAAGTTGAAGCCCATGGAATAAAAGGGACAGTGGCAGCATGGATACAAAATTGGCTAAGTGACAGGAAACAGAGAGTAGTGGTGAACGGTTGTTTTTCGGACTGGAGGAAGGTACACAGTGGTGTTCCCCAGGGGTCAGTTGTAGGACCACTGATTTTCTTGATATATATTAATGACTTGGATGTGGGTATACAGGGCACAGTTTCAAAATTTGCAGATGACACAAAACTTGGAAGTATAGTGAACAGTGAGAAGGATAGTGATAGACTTCAAGAGGACATAGACAGGCAGGTGGACTGGGCAGACACGTGGCAGCTGAAATTTAACGCAGAAAAGTGCGAAGCTATACGTTTTGGTAGAAACAATGAGGAGAGGAAATATAAACAAATGGTGCAATCCTAAAGGGGGTGCATGAACAGAGAGACCTGGAGGTATATGTGCACAAATCGTTGAAGGTGGCAGGGCAGTTTGAGAAAGCAGTTAAAAAAGCTTACAGGATCCTGGGATTCATGAATAGAGCTTTAGAGTATAAAAGTGTGTAAATTATGATGAACCTGTATAAAACAGAGGTTCGGCCTCAACTGGAGTATTCTGTCCAATTCTGGGCGCCGCACTTTAGGAAGGATGTGAAGGCCTTAGAGAGGGTGCAGAAATGATTTAGGAGAATGATTCCAGGGATGTGGGACTTCAGTTACGTGGATAGACTGGAGAAGCTGGGGTTGTTCTCCTTTTTGCAGAGAAGAGTGAGAGGAGATTTGATAGGTGTTCAAAATCATGAGGGGTCTGGACAGAGTAGATAGAGGGAAACTGTTCCCACTGGCAGAAGGGTCGAGAACCAGAGGACACAGATTTAAGGTGATTGGCAAAAGAACTGAAGGTGACATAAGAAAAAAAAATATACGCAGCGAGTGGTTAAGATCTGGAATGCACTGCCTGAAAGGGTGATGGAGGCAGACTCAATCACGGCTTTCAAAAGTTGGATAAGTACCTGAAGGAAAAGAATTTGCAAGGTTACGAGGAAAGAGCGGGGGATTAGGACTAGCTGAGGTGCTCTTGCAGAGAGCCGGCACGGGCTCGACGGGCCGAATGGCCTTCTTCCGTGTTGTAACCATTCTAACACCTATGCACATAAACAAGCTCTTCTATTTTGCTACAGTAAAGTAACGTTTCAGGAAATCTTACATTTAAAATTTCTAATAACTGTACAAACCTTAACAGATCATGTTCATCTATCTTTGCTGCTTACATATTCTCTGTAGTTAAGTGCACCCTTTACTTTTACTTTACTTTACTCAACTTTTTACAAACTGTCCATTTCACTTTGCTGTTTAATTAAAAGTTTTGAAAATTATTTAAAAGTTTTTAAAAGTCTTAAAAAGTTTCTAAAAGTTTTTTAAACATTAAAATGCACTTACATTTAACTAACGTAAGGAATTTCAATGTGACAGACTGAAAGAAGCATCTGTAGGCGTGGCTTATGCAAATGTCAGTTTTGACAGATTTTGTGGGCGTGTCTTCTCTTATGCATAGGCAATACGCTGCGCACAACTCTGCAGCGCCAGACAGCAAGTCTATGTGTGGGGCCTCACACAAGGTACGTGTGAATTCTTTTCGGAGGTCGACGGCGTACTCCATAGCAACATCGCCAACTGCAGTTTCTGGGCCAATACATTATGTGCTACATTCCTGTCATAAAACAGTTACCATCTGACTTAGTGTAAGAAATGCCATGGAAATACACCAGTAAAGAAGGAAAATTTTAAAAAAATTAAGAAGATACTTGAAACTGCATATGGAGCACAATTCTCACCTGTAAAAATTAGGCTCCACAAAATGGTTCTTTTTATCAGCTTTGTTTTATTTCATTATGTAGATGGAACAACAAGATGTACGTATTTAAACAAGTAAACAGTAATTTTGTCTTTTAACATAGATACATACATTTGGATGCACAATCACAACAAAAATTGCACTAAAACAGTGTTTGAACAGTGCTTATTTCCGTAAATAATTACAATACTCAGCACTGCAACAGAGTTCAGCTTTTTTTCTGATTTACAAACATCACTTATAAATTACATATCTTTCAGTGAGGCAAGAGCGCCACTAATGCCCTGATCTCAAGTTTTAATGACCTGAGACTTCAACAAATTCAAACACAGTTTAGTACCTGGAATGTGTTAAACTATAGTAGGACTCCGGTACATTGTACAGAAGTCCGCAATTGCTCTTTCCTTTTGTACTTCCTGCCCTATAAATGATGAGTGGTTTACTCCATTGACTATTTTTAACCGTTTTATTTTGACCAGTGGAGAATTAATGCAATAGAACCACAATGCAATTCCGTATACCTGCTGCTGCAAAAAGGCTGTAAACGTCCCATATTAAAATTTCTTATCATTACATCTCTATTTGAAACTGTTCAAATTATTCAATGAGGAAGGTTTCTAACTGCGACACTCTACAATACATTTAAGTTCGCAGACTATGCTGATCCCAAACCCAATGTCACATAACAGACACGTAGACTTACAAAATAAATATACATCAATCACAAAAAATGGCTCTTAAGTATTACAGTAAGGACTCTTTAAATTAATTTGCTTAAATATCAAATAAATAGTTGTTAATACATAATTTTGCTTTAGCAGTGGCAAATGTCTGAAAAATATTTTCATGAATAGGAAAAAATATTAACAAAATCAAAACATTTTCTGAAAAAAATTATCAAAACATGTCAGTTATAAAATATTCTCACTCCACATAAAAAGGGAATAAATCACATTAATAAAGTAATAAATAATACAATACAAAAATAACTTGACTTGTGTTAATTAAATTCATAAAACAGCTAGTACTGGAGCAGCATAAGAAATATTACTGTCTTCATGCACTCCAGAAGCTTGTGTTTTTTTAAAAATTCAGTTTTATCTGGATTAAAAACAAAGTTAAATAAATAGACAAACATTAAATAAATAGGTAGAGTCAACATACAGAATTCAGAATAGTTTACATATTTGCTTTCCAGATTCATTTTAAACGTTATTTTAAAATTTACACAATAAGGTTACGGACTACTTGTTCTAAACAAGTGCAATTTCTATGTTCGTAATTGCTATAAATATTTCTAAACCAATATCAATCACAAATTTACTGTATTTACAGGGTAGGTGAACAGTTCATATACAATGTTGGGGTTTTTTTTAGACCTGAATGCCCTTTACAGCTTGTTTGATGCTCTCCAGTAGTGCTTTATTTTCTGGGTTCTGGTAGCATTCCATATTGGTATACATATCTGTGAGGGTATTAACATAGGCGTCAAAATTCTGTTCGCTGATTGGTTCCTGCTGAACAATAAAGGGAAAAAATTGTCAAAACATGAATGATCTTCTTACAGGTCTGGAGAGCGCAACATTTTGAGCTTTGGAGGTTTTTACAGTGACCTTTACAAAGCATGAATACCTCTTACATAAGACCATAAGAAATAGGAGCAGGAGCAGGCCATTCAGCCCCCCGAGCCTGCTCTGCCATTCAATGAGATCATGGCTGATCTGGCCTCAACTCCAATTTCCTGCCCGCTCCCCATAACCCTTGACTCCACTGTTGCTCAAAAATCTGTCTATTTCAGCCTTGAATATATTCAATGACTCGGCTTCCACAGCTCTCTGGGGTAAAGAATTCCAAAGATTCATGACCCTCTGAGAGAAGAAATTGCTCCTCATCTGTCTTAAATGGGCGACCCTTTATTCTGAGACTATGCCCCCTCGTTCTAGATGCCCTGACGAGGGGAAACATCCTCTCAGCATCTACCTGTCCAACCCCCTCAGAATCTTATATGTTTCAATAAGATCACCCCTCATTCTTCTAAACTCCAATGAGTATAGGCCCAATCTGCTCAACCTTTCTTCATAATACAACCCTTCCATCCCAGGAATCAACCTCGTGAACCTTCTCTGAACTGCCTCCAATGCAACTATATCCCTCCTTAAATAAGGGGACCAAAACTGTACGCAGTACTCTAGGTGTGGTCCCACCAGAGCCTTATACAGTTGTAGCAAGACTTCCCTACTTTTATACTCTATCCCCCTTGAAATAATAGTTAACATTCCATTTGCCTTCCTAATTACTTGCACCTGCATGTTAACTTTTTGAGTTTCGTGTATGAGGACACCTACATCCTTCTGTACTGCTGCATTCTGTAGTCTTTCTCCATTTAAATAATATTTTTCTTTTCTATTCTTCCTACCAAAGTGGATAACTTCACATTTTCCCACATTATACTTCATCTGCTAAATTCTTGCCCACTCACTTAACCTATCTATATCCCTTTGCAGATTCTTGTCCTCCTCACAACTTGCTTTCCCACCTATCATCGTATCGTCTGCAAATTTGGCTACAATACACTCGCTTCCTTCATCCAAGTCATTAATATAGATTGAAAATAGTTGAGGCCCCAGCACTGATCCCTGTCGCACCCCACTAGTTACAGATTGCCATCCTGAAAATGACCCATTTATCCCGACTCTCTGTTTTCTGTTAGTTAGCCAATCCTCTACCCAATCTAATATATTACCCCCAACACCTTGAGCTCTTATCTTATGCAGTAACCTTTTATGTGGCATCTTGTTGAATGCCTTTTGGAAATCCAAATACACTACATCTACTGGTTCCCCTTTATCCACCCTGCTCGATACCTCCTCAAAGAACTCTTAATAGATTTGTCAAACACAATTTCCCTTTCATAAAACCATGTTGACTCTGTTTGATTGTATTATGATTTTCTAAATGCCCTGCTACTACTTCCTTAATAATGGATTTGAGCATTTTGCCAATGACAGATGTTAGGCTAACTGGCCTATAGTTTCCTGCTTTCTGTCTCCCTCCTTTTTTGAATAAGGGCGTTACATTTGCGGTTTTCCAATCCGCAGGGACTTTTCCAGCGTCGAGGAAATTTTGGAAGATTACAACCAATGTATCCACTATCTATGTAACCACTTCTTTTAAGACCCTACGATGCAGGCCATCAGGTCCAGGGGACTTGTCAGCTTTAGACCCATAAGTTTGCCTAGCACTTTTTCTCTAGTGATAGTGATTGTTTTAAGTTCCTCCCTCCCTTTTGCCCCTTGATTTTCTACTAATACTGGGATGTTTTTAGGGTCTTCTACTGTGACGACAGATATTTGTTCAATGCCTCTGCCATTTCCTTGTTTCCCATTATTATTTCCCCAGTCTCGTCCTCTAAGGGACCAATGTTTATTTTAGCTACTCTCTACCTTTTTATATATTGTAGAAGCTCTTACCGTCAGGTTTTATATTTCTTGCTACTTTACTCTCATAAGCTATTTTCTCCATCTATTTTTTTTTAGTCATCCTTTGCTGGTTTCTAAAATTTTCACAATCTTCTGGCCTACCACTAATCTTTGCAACACTGTATGCCTTTTCTTTCAATTTGATACCATCCTTAACTTCCTTGGTTAGCCATGGTTGGTTCATCCTTCTCTTCGAGTCTTTCTTTCTCACTGAAATATATCTTTGTTGAGAGTCATGAAATATCTCTTTAAATGTCTGCCACTGCTTTTCCACTATCTTACCTTCTAATCTATTTTCCCAGTCCACTTTAGCCAACTCTCTCCTCATACCTTTGTAATTGCCTTTATTTAAGTTTAATACTCTAGTTTCAGACCCAAGTTTCTCACCTTCAAACTGAATGTGGAATTCTATCATGTTATGATCACTCTTCCCTAGAGGATCCTTTACTATGAAATAATTAATTAATCCTGTTTCATTACACATTACCAGATCTAAAATAGCCAAGAAACTGTCCCGAATACACTCTATGAACTTGTCCTCAAGGCTGCTTTTGCCAATTTGATTTGTCCAATCTATACGAAGATTAAAATCGCCCACGATTATTGCAGTATCTTTCTTACAAGACCCCATTATTTCTTGATTTATACTCTGTCCTATAGTGTAACTACTGTTAGAGGGCCTATAGACTACTCCCACCAATGCCTTCTTTCCTTTACTATTTCTTACCTCCACCCAAATTGATTCTACATCTTGGACTTCCGAGCCAAGATCATTTCTCACTATTGTACTGCTCTCATCCTTTATTAACAGAGCTACCCCACCTCCTTTTCCTTTCTGTGTATCCTTCCAAAATGTCAAATCCCCTGAATATTCAGTTCCCAGCCTTGGTCACATTGCAGCCACGTCTCTGTGATGGCTATTAGATCATACCCATGTATTTCTATTTGTGCCATCAATTCACCTATCTTGTTACGAATCATGCGTGCATTCAGATAAAGAGCCTTTGAATTTGTCTTTTTATCATTTTCCCCTACTCTGACCTTATTTGCTGGTGCACTCTTATGTTTATGCGCTCTGTCCCTTCCTGTCACACTCTGGTTTTTATTGCCCATATCGCTACCCTGCACTATTGCCCTATCCTTTCTCTTTAACTTTCTAAATTTCCCCTCGCTTGAACCCGCCCCTGCATGGCTCTCCTACCACCATCGAACCTCTTATGTACACTTTCTACCTCTACAGCTGATTACCCTCTCCTCCATAAATTCTAAGTCAAACTTTTGGTCAGCTCTCCGAACTCTATGGTGGCATGGCGGCACCCTTTGTAAACCATCTCGGGATCTTTTTCTGTTTTAAAGACACGGTGGGCTCGATTTTCATTGGGCTGCTGAGGTTGGATTGGAGGCGTGTGGGGGTTAAAATCGTGAAATCGGGGGGCACGAACCCATCTTGCCCCCAACCCGCCTCCATGCCAGTTTCAAAGGAGGCGGGTACCCGACCTGTGCTGGGACCTACCTCCCCGAGGCGGGAAGGAGATTAGTGCCAATTAACTGCCTGTTTACAGGTAGTTAACAGGCAGTTTTTAGCCTAATCCCTATTTTCATCCCTGAAGTGTGGGATTCCCGACGGCTCCAAACCACGCCAAGTTAGCGAGGCGGACCGTCGGGCTGAAGGGCTTGGAGGGTTCGAGATGTCCGGTGTTCAGGTGAGTGATGTGTGCATGAGTGCAGAGGTAAGTGTGTTTGGTGTGTGTAAAGTGTTTAAATAAGTTTTACTTAACTTTTAGTTACCTTTACAGCCTTTCTTCCTTCAGGTCTCAGGAGTCCCTCATCTCACCGGCACAGAAAGCAGAATGGCCGCGAGCTGTCAAAAGTTGCAGCATTCAGCTTTCTGTTCTGGAGAGATCTCTAAATCAGCCTGAGAGGAAGGAATTAACTTAGTGTACAGATTGTCAGTGTTTGACAGCTTCAAAGAGCTGTGAAACGCTATTTCATCTGTCAAAAGCTCTTGACAGATGAAATGTCAATCTGTGACGTCACCTGTTGCCGGGTGGCCCTTAATTGGCCTGCTGAGCCCACTGGGCGGGCTCAATAAGGTCAATCAAGTGAAAATCGCGTGGGTTGGCCACAACTCGATGGAGGCGGGACTACAACCCCAAAGTTGTAGTCCCGCCTCCTACACTCCTCCAATATCAAAATCCAGCCCACTATATAAATGCAAGTTTGTTGTTGTTGTAAACTGGGTGAATGATGCAACAAAATCTATGTGTGTGCTAACACCAGCTACATGGAAGAGTTATATAACAACGTGCACTTATATCGTGCCCATAATGTAGTGAAACAAGCCAAGGTTTCATATAAGGGTACTGAGCAGGAACTGGGGGAAGAAGGTTAGGGGAGGTGATTGAAGGCACAGTTGAAGAGGTGGGTTGGAGAGACAATCCTACAACATCCATTTTCTAAAGTGCTAGTGGTACTGCATCTGATTGGCTGAACACTTGTAAACATGGCTAAAAATGACACATTTTTAACACAACATATAATTCAGATTCCTATGTTGGAATAATCAAGAAAATAACAGGATCACGATATTTATCTCAAACATACATTCAAGCAAAACTGATATTGATACTTAGGTTATTTTAGAAGTTTGAAATATGCATTATTTTTGTGTGTACCTTTTAAATTCAGAAGGCTGTTTAACATATGTTTGGTTAAGACCATTTCAGGTGAATTTGTAGCATTGCAAAGAATATACCATTGAAAATGAGCCTTGCATTTTACCAATTCTAACATGTCAGCATTAGATAACACTGCTGTAATTACAAGCAACCTTACAGAGATACTGAGAAAAACCAAAAGGTCCTAAGTTTTATTTTGAATGAGCTTCAGATTCTAACTGGTGCAGTACACACCAACTTCAACACATTGCTTGTTTCACAAGTACACAGTCTACAGTAAAGAGATGCAGATGTTTTGATTGCAAAACGTTGGCTATTAATCCACAGTGGAGCAATTTTCACTCTGGAAATTAAAGTCTACTCCCTATAAATTGGATTTAACCCAAGTCAACACCCCAAATGGGAGCCTTTGAAGTTCATAATAATTGCTGCTGGAACAGCCACTAGCTGGTTCTTGTAATGCCAAATGTGATTCCTGTCATGATGTATTATAATCCACTTAGTGCCACATTTACTCTGCTTGCTTCAACAGGACCTATATACTCAAGTTTTATTATCTGAACCTTCACATGAAAACAGCACAACTGCGAAGAAAGCTTCATTGAAAATTCAATAGTAACTACATTAACTAGCTTACATCAATGCTCTACCTTTCCAAATTAACATCTTGCCACCTGCTCGATATAATATGAACTCATTTATTTTTCTAGCAAGTGAAATAGGTAATTTCTCTCTTCTAGTAGTTTGACCTACTTCACATCCTATAGTGAAAAGGCAAGGCAGCTACTGCGCCCACGAAAACCTGAATGTAACACCTTTAAGAAATGGTTCAGCTGGACCCAACATCAATATAACCAATATAAACCAACACAAGAGGGGAAAATTGGTTATGGCTCATTTTTGGGTCTATAACCAGCAGGGCACCGACAGTGCGCACCCCAACCAGGCGGCCCAAATCCATCCTGGATTATTAGTTCTCAGGGCTCATTTGCTTAATTTGAGCAAGCTACTGGTGCTGGTTGCACCTCCACAGGCAGCTCGCGCCTTTGTGAAAGGTCAATGTTGTCTGGCTTGCCTCACCGCCAGTGGCCCGTAGATAAGTCCTGGAAGGTGGGTGGAGCGGCAACAGGTGGTGGGGGGGGGCGGTTGACTGTGATGCTGTGGAGTCGGGCGAGCACTACTGCTCCTCCTTGCTCCACAGGGACATTTGTGGTAAACCACTTTTGTCGTTCACTATCGTTACACTATAGTTATCACTGTTATATCGTTACTCTATGGTTATCACTGTTCACACTGTTGTATCACTATACGAGGTCGCCTCTTGTCACGCTGTTATACCTGGGCTGACCACTGCTGACTCCGCCCATGGCTCCACCTACCTGCCCAGGTATAAAGGTGGTCGACTGGCTGGTATTCCTCCTTGTTGGATCCGATCACCCACGAGGGTGGGCTCTGTTATTTAGCCAATAAAAACCTATAGTTACTTTCTTAACTCGTCGCTTTTCATTGGATGAATTGATAGGTATATCAATTTTATTGGCTAAATTTTAAAATGTCGACACTTGAGCAGTCAAACGACCAGTCAAACGACCAGCCAAGCGACCAGCCAGACGCTCAGCTACAACAGCCACAGCAGCCAGCCTGGCTGCGAGCCCTCCGACCACCGTACCTGGATCTAAACCCACAGGCAGCAAACTCAGCCCTCGACTTCGAACACTGGCTGAGCTGTTTCGAATTCTACCTGGGAGAATCCGGCGTGCCTCAGAAATCCATGCTAAGAGTTCTGACCGCCCAAGTGAGCCCTAAAGTATTCGCACTCATCCGGGACCTTAAAACATACGAAGCCGCCATCAACCTGCTGAAACAACAGTACCGGAGCCCGGTAAACTCCATGTATGCCAGACACCTCCTAAGATCCCGCCCGCAACAGCCAGGAGAGTCGGTAGATGAATTTTTACGGGCGCTACAAGCACTCGGCCGGGTCTGTGACTTTAAAGCGGTATCAGCGGCAGAAAATACTGAAGATAATGTCCGCGATGCCTTCGTGAAAGGCCTGCGGTCCGACTACGCACGGCAAAGACTTCTTGAAGCAAAGGACCTTGACCTGAACACAGCTGCAGCCCTCGCTCGCTCCCTAGAAGTGGCCCATCGGGACCTCGAGGCGTACTCCAGGTACAGTAATTTGCGACCCTGGGACTCGGGACCGACCCCGACCGCGATACCCCTCGCAGCGCCGCCCCTGGGACCTACCTCTGCGTCGGCGTCCCGGGCCCGATCGGGACCATCACCCCCGGTACCGGCTGCGACTTCGGACCCCCGCGATTGGGCCGCCGGCTGCTTCTTCTGCGGCCAGGCGAAACAGCCTAGGGCGCGCTGCCCAGCGAGAAACGCGACGTGCTCAAGCTGCCTGAAGAAAGGCCACTTTGCTAAGGCCTGCAGAGGCCAACAGAGATCAACAGAGGCCAGCAGTGCCTCGTGCGAGTTGTGGGGGCGGCCATCTTCCATCAAGGCCACAGATGCCAGCAGCCCCACGTGTGAGTCATGGGGGCGGCCATCTTTGATCCAGGCAACCGACACCAGCAGTGCCTCATGTGAGTTGTGGGGGCAGCCATCTTCTCCGCCATTTTGTCCAATCTCGTGGGCGCCGCCATTTTACCCTCCACGCTCGACCGCCACCTCGCCTCCGGACTCGACCACCGCCTCACCCGCAGACTACGGCAGCTCGCTGAGCCACACACTAGCCTCCGTCACACTGGACCAAGCCCGCCCGCACCACCTGTCCAAGTCCATGATGGACATCAAAGTAAACAGCCGCGCCATGACCTGCCTGTTCGACAGCGGAAGCACGGAGAGTTTCATCCACCCAGACACGGTGAGCCACTACTCCCTCACTGTCCGGCCAACGCGCAACCGGATCTCGATGGCATCGAGGTCCCACGCCACAGACATCAGCGGCTACTGTGTCGTGACCCTGTCGGTTAAGGGCACGGAGTATAAAAATTTTAAACTCCTCGTCCTCCCCCAGCTCTGCGCTGCCGTCCTACTAGGGCTGGACTTCCAATCCCACCTCCAAAGCGTCACTCTAGCATACGGCGGACCCCTCCCCCCACTCACAGTCGACAACCAGCAGCCTTTAAACCGCCCACCGCGTAACACCTGCGGCCTATCCACCCTCAAGGTCCCGCCACCTTCCCTGTTCGCTAACCTCACCCCCGACTGCAAACCCGTCGCTACCAAGAGCAGGCGGTACAGCGCCGGGGACAGAGCCTTCATTAGCTCTGAGGTGCAGCGTCTCCTGAAGGAGGGCATCATCGAGGGGAGCAGCAGCCCCTGGCGTGCCCAGGTTGTGGTCGTTAAGACCGGCAACAAAAACCGCCTGGTCATCGACTACAGCCAGACCATAAACCGGTACACCCAGCTGGACGCATACCCCCTTCCCCGCATATCTGATATGGTCAATCCGATTGCACAATACCGAGTATTCTCTACCATCGACCTTAAGTCGGCCTACCACCAACTCCCTATCCGCCCTGAGGACCGCCAGTATACCGCCTTCAAGGCGAATGGCCGCCTCTACCACTTCCTTAGGGTTCCCTTCGGCGTCACCAACGGGGTTTCGGTCTTCCAAAGGGAGATGGACCGGATGTTTGACCAGAACGGGCTGCACGCCACGTTCCCCTATCTAGATAACGTCACCATCTGCGGCCGCGACCGGCAGGACCATGATGTTAATCTGGAGAGATTCCTCCGTACGGCCCAACGGCTGAACCTCACCTACAATAAGGAGAAATGTGTGTTTAACACCTCACGCCTTGCCATCCTCGGCTGCGTAGTAGAGGACGGACTCATCGGCCCCGACCCCGAAAGAATGCGCCCCCTCATGGAGTTACCCCTCCCCCACTGCCCAAAGGCGCTGAAGAGAACCCTGGGGCTCTTCGCCTACTATGCCCAATGGGTGCCCAATTATGCGGACAAAGCCAGACCCCTCATGAAGTCCACATCCTTCCCCCTTACGGAGGAAGCGTGCGCTGCCTTCTCCCTCATTAAGGGAGACATTGCTAAGGCCACAATGCACGCGGTGGATGAGTCCATCCCCTTCCAAGTTGAGAGCGATGCATCCGACTTCGCCCTAGCCGCTACCCTTAACCAGGAGGGGAGACCGGTGGCCTTCTTCTCAAGGACCCTACAGGGCCCTGAGATCCGACACTTGTCGGTCGAGAAGGAGGCCCAAGCGATTGTGGAGGCTGTACGACACTGGAGGCACTACCTGGCAGGCAAACGATTTACCCTCCTCACCGACCAGCGTTCGGTCGCTTTTATGTTTAATAACAAGCTGAGGGGTAAAATCAAGAACGACAAGATCTTGAGGTGGAGAATCGAACTCTCCACCTATGATTATGGTATCTTGTACCGGCCAGGTAAGCTGAACGAACCCCCTGATGCTCTATCACGAATTACATGCGCCAACGCGCAAATTGATAGACTTCAGACCCTCCACAACGACCTCTGCCACCCCGGAGTCACCAGACTTTACCACTTCATTAAGGCCCGCAACTTGCCCTACTCCATCGAGGAGGTCAGGACCATGACCAGGAACTGCCAGACCTGTGCCGAGTGCAAACCGCATTTCTTTAGGCCGGACAGAGCAAGCCTGATCAAGGCCACCCGCCCCTTCGAGCGCTTGAGCATCGATTTTAAGGGGCCCCTCCCGTCCTCTGACCGTAATGTGTACTTCCTCAACATTGTTGATGAGTACTCCCGTTTCCCCTTCGCCTTCCCCTGCCCAGACATGACCAGTACCACGGTCATTAAATGCCTGAACGACCTCTTCGCCTTGTTCGGGTTCCCAAACTATATACATAGTGACCGGGGCTCCTCCTTCATGAGCGAGGAACTCCGCCAGTTCCTACTAGCAAGAGGTATTGCTGCAAGCAGGACCACCAGCTACAACCCTCGAGGGAACAGCCAGGTGGAAAGAGAGAACGCGACTGTATGGAAGGCCGTCCTCTTAGCCTTAAAGTCTAAGGGCCTCCCAACCTCCCGCTGGCAGGAAGTCCTCCCGGCAGCGCTGCATTCCATCCGGTCACTACTTTGCACTGCCATTAACGCCACCCCCCATGAACGAATGTTTGTTTTCCCCAGGAAGTCGACTACGGGAACCACACTACCAACCTGGCTGACCTCTCCGGGGCCCGTCCTGCTGCGAAAGCACGTGAGGGCCCATAAAACGGACCCCCTGGTCGAGAGGGTGAACCTCCTGCACGCCAACCCTCAGTACGCCTATGTGGCATACCCAGACGGGCGGGAGGACACAGTCTCCTTGCAAGACCTCGCACCCTCGGGCATTCCCGAGACACCACCTTCACCCCCCCCCACCCCACCCCCGATTCCAGCTCAGGTAGACGGCATGCCGGAACCCCACGAGCCCTCGCCGACCACGCAGACACCAGCATCACCACCGGAGAATGCAACACCGCCGCTGCGACGATCGGAAAGGCTTACTGTGGTGTATGTGCCTTTAAGAGCAATTATGGTGTATGTGCCTTTAAGAGCCCCAGGTGTGCGTAATGCCGGTAATTGCCACTTGGGCTATATAAGCCTGTGTATTGTGTATATCCTTTAGAACCCCCCCCAGACTTGCTTAGTAAATACCTATGAACCAACTCCTGTCTTCAGTGTCTTTATCTACACACGGACACTACAGTGGCGACGAAGTGGAAACGGACTTACCTGCAATTCGGCAGCACCTCAAGGACATCGATTCCTCCAGCGTCCAGAAGACTCAAGGAAGTTATAGAAACTGTGGTTTTACCAGCTGTCCAAGCTGGTGGCAGGTACTGCGCTAATCCTTCCTGGGCGTCAGGCTGGGGCTCCAGCGTCGGGCTCTACAGCTGAGACAGGCAGCGAAATCGGAGGCAAGCAATAACGGACTGGGAGGGTGCACTCGGGAGACGGTCGGCGTGGCAAGCAGGTCAGCGTTTAGACCTCCATCGGGAACAAGTCTCCAACAGTGAATAAACGGAAACCACAGTAAAACAGCGTTGTTATCGGTAGCAGCGGCGGGAAAGCGCAGGAAGCGCCATATCGTTGCTACAGAGAGAAAAAAAAGCGCGGGAAGCGCCATATCTTTTTTTTGAAATGCCTAAGTCTGGCAATATGGATGCTTTTGATAACGAAACAGAGCCTAACTTTGGCAATATTGATGTTTTTGATAACAAGATAGAGAATTGGACCACATATGTAGAAAGAGTGGAGGTGTTTTGCACCGCAAATGGAATAGAAGATGAAAAAAAATCTTCAGTGCTTCTGGATCTAATGGGCGCAGAAGCATACAAGCTGTTACGCAACTTAATCACTCCAGCCGAACCGATGGACAAGAATTTTGAGGAGATTGTTGATACCCTACACTGCCAATTCGAGGCAGATTCTCTGCAAGACAAATTCATCTGCGATCCCCTAAATGTAGAAACACAAAAAAAGGTATCTTCTGGAAAAGATTTAACACTGGACAAGGCTTTCAGTGCAATAGGAGCGGCAAAGATACAGCAAAGGCCACAGGACTTCGGCACCCATGAAATGACACGGGGTTTCAAGAGATGTTATCGCTGCGGCAGATCCAACCATGACCAGAGGGATTGCTGGTTCAAAGAAAAAGCATGCAGGCGATGCGGAAAGATGGGACACATTCCACGTGTATGCCGATCTGAAAATAAAAAATCCACTAACGGGAAAAGAATCAATAAGGAAAAGCACAGAAAGGTACAAATGATGACGGACAGTAGCTCCAAAGACCAGAAGAGCGATAGCGACTCCAGGAACAAGAGACTAAGCTCTCTCAAATTACATAATGTAATTGCCAATGAAGATTACCAGACCATTTGGGTTACCCTCATAATAGCAGGGTCCCCAGTTAAAATGGAGCTAGATACAGGATCAGCTCTAACCGTAATAAATCGACGAGATTACGAGAGGCTATTTTCGCATATACCTCTAAAAGACACATCCATTATCTTAAAAACATATACGGGGCAGAAAGTATACCCCAAAGGAAAAATAAAGGTGCCTGTGGTATACAACGGCAAAGAAATACAAAAGTTGTATTTATACATTCTACAAGATGGTGGTCCACCGTTGTTGGGACGTGAATGGATAAGGAAGATACGTTTAGACTGGCACTCCATTCAGGCACTGACGGTGACCAGTAAGGAAAAAAACAAGGATGACATCATACCTGAACGATTAAAAGACATCTTGGCCAACGCCAAAGAAGTGTTTCAAGAGAAACTAGGAACCTTGAAAGGCATCACCGCCTCAATAAAAGTGGAAGATGCAGCAATTCCAAAATTTTTTAAGGCAAGACCGGTGCCATACGCAATACGTCCGGCAGTCGAGGCAGAGCTGGAGAATTTGGAAAAGGCAGGCGTATTATCCAAAATAGATTGGAGCGAATGGGCAACACCCATCGTTCCAGTCATGAAAAAAGCATTGAAAAATAACTCTGAGGAACAGAGAAAAATTCGCATCTGTGGGGACTTTAAGGTGACTGTAAACCCGGTCCTTCACACGGTACAGTATCCTCTTCCGAGGATAGAAGATATTTTCGCCTCACTATCCGGAGGAAAACGTTTCACAAAAATTGACTTGGCACAGGCATATCTACAGATGGAGGTTGAGGAGACCTCTAAAAAGTATCTCACAATAAACACACACAAAGGCCTGTACCAGTACAATCGACTGGTTTTTGGAGTAGCATCAGCTCCAGCTATCTGGCAAAGAGCTATGGAGCAAGTCCTGCAAGGGATTCCGGGGACTCAGTGTTACCTAGACGACATCCTTATAACAGGAGAAAACGACAACGAGCACCGTGCCAATTTGGAGCAGGTGCTCACTAGGCTGAAAGAACGGGGCCTACGAGCAAATCGCCCCAAGTGCGAATTTTTCCAAAATCAGATATCATATTGTGGCCACATAATTAATAAGGAAGGGTTGCATAAGTCACCTGAAAAAATTGAAGCAGTTATAAAAGCCCCAGCACCTGAAAATGTTTCACAATTGAGGTCATTCCTGGGATTAATAAATTACTATCATAAAGTTTTACTGAACTTATCAACTATTCGCCACCCTCTTAATGATCTTCTACACACAGGAGTGATTTGGAAATGGAACGAAGACTGTAAACGTGCCTTCCATAAATGTAAAGACTTAATCACATCCGAGAAAGTTTTGGCTCATTACAACCCATCACTACCAATCAGACTGGCGTGCGATGCATCCCCTTACAGCATAGGAGCGGTATTGTCCCATAGATTCCCTGATGGCTCGGAACGGCCGATAGCTTTTGCGTCACGCTCATTGAACTCAGCTGAGCGTAACTATTCCCAGATAGACAGGGAAGCACTCAGCCTGGTATGGGGAGTGAAGAAATTCAACCATTACCTACACGGACAAAAATTTACCTTGCTGACTGACCATCAACCCCTCATCTCCATATTCAACCCTAAGAAAGGTGTCCCCATTATGACGGCACAAAGACTACAGAGGTGGTCCCTTTTTCTAGGGGCACACCAATACAACATTGAATACAAAGGGTCAAAACAGCATGGGAATGCTGACGGTTTATCGCGCCTGCCGTTGCCAACAATAGAAGAGGCACCTACAGTAGACCCAGTAGAGATATTCCACTCTACCATAGTGGAATGTCTACCAGTGACAAATTCTGCCATTGAAAGGGAGACCAGAAATGACCCTACTCTCTCACGGGTCTACGATTTAACAATGAAGGGATGGCCAGCACATGGCGAACCACTGTTGCCAGCATTCTCGCAAAGAAGAGAACAGCTGTCAGTGTGCCGAGGAACCTTGATGTGTGGATCCAGAGTGGTGATTCCACCCAAACTCCAGGATAAAGTGCTAAAGGAGCTTCACGAGGGGCATCTGGGTGGAGTGAAAATGAAGAACCTAGCTAGGGCGTTTGTATGGTGGCCAGGTATCGATGGAGACATCGAAGACATGACCAAGAGCTGCCTAGGATGCCAGAAGGTCCAAAATGCTCCGCCACAGGCCCCTCTACATCCATGGGAGTGGCCCTCATCTCCCTGGCAAAGGGTGCACATCGACTTTGCTGGTCCATTTATGGACTCAATGTTCTTAATCGCAGTTGATGCACACTCCAAGTGGCCGGAGGTAATAAAGATGTCCTCCACCACCACGGAAAAAACCATCACAGTATTAAGGACCATATTTGCCAGGAATGGGCTGCCGGAACAGATATGTTCTGATAATGGACCGCAATTTGTGTCCGAAGAATTCAGAAAGTTCTTAAAGAACAATGGGGTAAAGCACTACACGTCCGCCCCATACCATCCCGCCACCAATGGATTGGCTGAAAGGTTTGTCCAGACCTTTAAGAAGGTCATAAAGGCCATGGGTAATGAAGACATAAAACTTCAGCACAAGGTGGATAACTTCTTATTTGCATATAGGAATGCAACACATATGGTTACAAACCAAACTCCCGCCATGATGTTCTACAATAGAAACCTAAGATGCCGGCTGGATTTGGTCAAGCCCAACATCCGAAGGGACGTGGAGAACCGGCAGTTTCAGGGCATGAATGAAAGGCCAACTAGGGCCTTCCAGATAGGCCAACCGGTTTTGGCCCGGGACTACCGTACCGAGAAATGGCAGCCTGGAACTATCTGCACACGACTAGGACCACTGATGTATACCGTGGACATCGGAGAAAGCATAATAAGGCGCCATGCTGACCAAATCATCAAGTCATCCGAAAAGGGACAACCTACACCACCACGCTATACATCTAACGATGAAGTAGAGATACCCATATCTACCTCCGATCCGGTGATACTGGAACCCGATGAACCCGACACTGGCCTTCAAGCCGAATCAGCCTTGCCAGAAGAACCTACTACACCACCAGAAACTACTACACCCCCGAGGCGTTATCCGGACCGAGTCAGGAAGCCTCCTGAGAGACTAACTTATAATTAATTAATACAGCAATGTATATTATTTTGCATATAACATGTAATTAATAATTACTTAAAATATGATGTACTAGTTAGCTAGAAGGGGAGGAATTGTGGTGTATGTGCCTTAAGAGCAATTATGGTGTATGTGCCTTTAAGAGCCCCAGGTGTGCGTAATGCCGGTAATTGCCACTTGGGCTATATAAGCCTGTGTATTGTGTATATCCTTTAGAACCCCCCCCAGACTTGCTTAGTAAATACCTATGAACCAACTCCTGTCTTCAGTGTCTTTATCTACACACGGACACTACACTTACGAGGCCTCCGGACAGACTGACATACCAGAACTGGTAGTACACTTCACCCCGCCGGACTCAAATCTAAACAAGGGGTGAATGTGGTAAACCACTTTTGTCGTTCACTATCGTTACACTATAGTTATCACTGTTATATCGTTACTCTATGGTTATCACTGTTCACACTGTTGTATCACTATACGAGGTCGCCTCTTGTCACGCTGTTATACCTGGGCTGACCACTGCTGACTCCGCCCATGGCTCCACCTACCTGCCCAGGTATAAAGGTGGTCGACTGGCTGGTATTCCTCCTTGTTGGATCCGATCACCCACGAGGGTGGGCTCTGTTATTTAGCCAATAAAAACCTATAGTTACTTTCTTAACTCGTCGCTTTTCATTGGATGAATTGATAGGTATATCAACATTTTATTTACATTTTAAAAAAACTTACCTTTTGGTGGTGGTAGCTGCTTAAGAATCCTGGGCTCCTGCTCTGCTCAATCTAGACCAATTTCCGCCAGGGGGCCTAAAGCAGGCATTAGGTCATTTACATATGTAAATGAGGGGCCTAACGCCTGTTTTAGGCAGCCTCCCTGCAAAGCTACCTTTACCAATATGGCGGCACCCACAGCGTAGGTGCAGATTGGGTGCAGGACATTGCACCCCGAAATTCATCCTCTTTGCTCCCATTTTCCACCTGGTAAACAAGTGCAATAAGGCCACAAAGGTCCTTGTAACAGATAGTGAAGGAAGAAAATAATACCTTCTGCTATCAATGTAATCTGCAGCTACCTTTTAGAGATTAAGGAAATCAATCTACTTACAGGAAACTTTGTGCTATCCGGCACCGACGGGACCGAGCTGTTGCCGTTCCCTCAAAACTGCCGGACACACCAGCGTTAATGTTGAAGCATACGGAGCTTTTCATCTCCGTATCTGACAACAAACACTGTTGCTTAGCAACAGCTTCTAAACAGTCGGCCCGTACCTTGGAAGCATCTCTGTAGCTTAGCAACAGCTTCAGAGAGACTTTGCAGAGCCTGACTGTTGAAAAAAAAGCCACGAGAAGAAAAAAAACCTAAAAACGGCTCCTGCTTTTTGCCGGTGGCTCGAGCTTGCCCGACATTTAGCCTCCGGATAACACAAAATTTCCTGTACTTGAAACTCTTTTAATGTCAACATATTTGGTAATAAATTTAATTAGATCTATTAAGCAGGAGGTTACCGTTTCTGCACCTGATTTCTCTCCTGTATGGCTTTCACTGTCTTCCTGCTCCGGCCATCAGAGCTAAATAGTTCTAAGGAATGTGGATCTAGAGCATCTCAAGACTGAGCGGATAGGCTCCAAAAGAGACCATAATATAGCAAACTGTATAATATATGGTCTGAGAAAGCAGAGGCTGATTCTGGTGTCAATACCAAAGGCAGGAGCTATGCTAAAGCAACTATATCATGAATGATGACAGAGAACTGGCAATGAGCCGTAGCTCATGTTCCATGATGGTTCTCTCACTAGGGCTGACAGATTATTGAATATCACAATCTGTTTTATCTATTGATGAGTGCAATGGTTTCTTACTGGTAAGGGACTGAAAGATATATCGTGCCCACTGTGCATGAGCTTATATAAAAGAGATTGTGACCAATCTACATCGATTAAGGCATTGTTGCAGCTGGTGCAAAACTTGAAATTTCTACTAGGAATACACAAACACAAAGCTTGTGCTGCGGCTGAAGAATTTCAAACACTTTTCTTGTAGGGCTCCTAATAATAAAACAGTAGTCGCTTTTACGTTGCTCTTTGGCTGCCAGCTCCCATGGCGTAGATCTGCTGTGGCTGGTGGCCATGTTAACATACACCTACAGGATTTTATTTTAGATGAGCACTGAGAAAGGCCAACTTTTCACCGAGTCTTCCTGGCTGCTGCCACTCTTACTGGGGCTGCTGCAGTGGCATAATGTCATGTCACGATGGGCAAACTTTTCCCATTATTTTTGCGTGACATCATGACAAATCATCATGGTGCACCTGCCCTACAATCGCTGGCCAATATATCATGGCAGCCCTACAAGTGCACTGAACACTTCGCCCCACAGTGCAGCTGGTTTACTGGAAGACCGGCTGCCTATTAATGGGGAAAAGTGGCTCAGCTTTCATTCCTGAGACCTCGGCAGTAATGTAAGTGCAGCTACTGTGTTTCACAGATTTAATGGCACCACAAGTATCGCGTTTGCAAAGATAATCCAGAGACCGTCAGTGAGTTCAGTTCATGCTGCTTTTAATATCGCTGCCACACACACACACTTCCAGGCACAAGCAATCGAATACCTATACACAATACAATGATCACAGCACTATCAAACTGCATGTGCTCAGGCCAAGGCAATCGAGTACCTATCACCAGATGTCAGACATAACATTTCCTCCCCCCTCACAGAATTTCAAACATGAAATGTAGTGACAAAGTCCTGTAGGTGGCCAGGGCGAGAACGTGTACGAACAGGCCGAGGTGTGGACTGGTGAGGAGCAGGCTGAGGCACAACATCTGCTTGAGGGTTGGCTGGCTGAGCCACATGTGCATCCCGCCACTCTGGGGGTAAGGCTTGGGGGTTAGGTCCGTATAATCCCGCATCAGGGGGTGCTGGCACCTTCCGAAGGCGGCTGGCATGCCACCGAGAGCTGTCAGTGAGGCAGAAAGTGGCTGGTCCAAGTTGGCGGCTGATTTGGAGAGGGGAGGACCAGAATGACGCCATCTTATTATTGCGGTGAGGCCTGCGGACTCTGACCCAATCGGAGACTGAGATGTTGGGCGCCTTGGCCCTCTTCGACTGGTCGAAGCGGAGTTTCATCTTCTCCTGCTGTCTAGCGACTGTGGCTTGAGCCGGTGGAGCAGGGCTCTGAGCTAGCGAGGGGCGGAGCCTGCCAAGGGGCAGCATGAGCTCACGGCCTAGCATGAGGGATGCGGATGAGACCCCTGTAGTGGAATGCTGGGAGGCTCTGTAGTGCAGCAGTGTGTGGAGGAGGGCCTTGTCAAACGCACACCCCTGGGATAGGTGTGCTCTGAGGCCATTTTTCAGAGTCTGGTTAAAACGCTCCACCCCCCCATTTGACTCAGGGTGGTAGTACGCTGTGAGAATGTGACGGATGCCCTTGCTCTCAAGGTAAGAGGAGAGTTCCGAAGAGACCATTTGGGGGCCATTGTCTGTGGTGATGGCCTTTGGATGCCCCCAGCGGGAGAAGAGGGACTCAAGGCTAGTGCGAGCAAGCACTGAGTGCGAGTCAGCAGAGAGTGCTGTGAGTTTGGGTAAGTGTGTGAGTTAGGGTAAGTGGGGTGTTAGGTGCTCTTTTCAAACTTTAACTCTGTGGGTTGTAGTTAATAAGGCCTTTCTGGTGCAGAGTGACTGTTGGTAAACCATTTAACTGGTGTAATTAGAGGGATTGATTTAAATTAAATCCAATTAATTAAAGGGGATACTAGCATCTATAATCGGGCAGAGGGTGTCCATAATTAACTATAAAAAATTTAATTAATTACATAGAATGGAGCAGGTGATGTGTTACTGTTGCGAGATGTGGGAGCCGGTGAACCCCATTGAGGCTCACGGTGATTACGTCTGTGACAAGTGTCTGCTGCTACAGGAACTCCAGCTCCGTGTTGATGAGCTGGAGTCTGAGCTTCAGACACTGTGACACATCAGGGAGGGGGAGAAGTACCTGGACTCTGTGTATCAGGAGGTGATCACACCTATGAAATTAATTAATTCAGATGTAGCCCATGGTCAGGGACAGGACGGTGTGACTACAAGTGAGGCAGGAACGGGGATCCAGGAGGTAGAGCTGGAGAAGCCGCAGCCCTTGCTCTTGTCCAGCAGGTTCGAGGTTCTTACTCCCTGTGGGGACGGGAGAAGGGACTGCAGGGAGGATGAGCAACCTGGCCACAGCACCGTGGAACGGGGGGCCATTCAAGAGGGGGGAGTAACTAGAAATGTTGTAGTGGTAGGGGATAGTATTATAGGGGGATAGATAGAGTTCTCTGCAGCCGAGAGCGAGAGTCCCGAAGGCTGTGTTGCCTACCCGGTGCCAGGGTTAAGGACATCTCCTCTGGGCTGTAAAGAAACTTGCAGTGGGAGGGGGTGGATCCAGTTGTCCTGGTCCATGTTGGTACAAACGACGTAGATAGGACTAGGAAGCCAGTTCTGTTAAAGGAGTATGAACAGCTAGGGGTCAAATTAAAAAACAGAACCTCAAGGGTAATAATCTCTGGATTATTACCTGAGCCACGAGCGAATTTAGCTAGGACAAATAAAATTAGAGAGTTAAATGCGTGGCTCAAAGACTGGTGTGGGAGAAATGGGTTTTGCTTCCTGGGACACTGGCACCAGTACTGGGGCAGGAGGGAGCTGTTCTGTTGGGACGGGCTTCACTTGGCCAGTACTGGGACTAGAGTCCTGGCGGATCATATAACTAGGGCTGTAGAGAGGGCTTTAAACTAACTAGTGGGGGGGAGGTTCCTAGAGAGCAAATAATAAAAATGACAACAGAGAAGGTCATAGACTTAGGTAGCAGTGGGGAAATTAAAAACCAGAGCATGTCAGGAAGGGGCAGAAGGTATGGAGTAAAAGGTAAAGTAATAAAAAGGGCAAAAGCAGGAACTAAGTGTCACAAAACATATTTGAAAGTTCTCTATCTGAATGCACGTAGCATTCGTAACAAAATAGACGAGTTAATGGCACAAATAACTACATATGGGTATGATCTTGTGGCCATTACAGAAACATGGCTGCAGGGTGACAATGCCTGGGAATTAAACATACCAGGTTATTTAACGATCAGGAAGGACAGGCACGAAGGAAGGGGAGGTGGGGTGGCTATGTTAATAAAGGAAGGAATCACTGTAATACAGAGAAATGATATTGTGTCAAAAGATCAGGATAATGAAACAGTTTGGGTGGAGGTAAGGAATAATAAGGGAAAAAAACACTAGTGGGAGTAGTTTATAGGCCTCCGAACAGTTGCAACTATGTTGGACGGAGTATCAATCAGGAAATAGTTGAGGCTTGTAATAAGGGAACATCTATAATTATGGGGGATTTTGACTATCATATTAATTGGACAAATCAAATTGGGCAGGGCTGCCTTGAGGATGAGTTCATTGAGTGTATTAGGGATGGGTTTCTTGAGCAGTATGTAACTGAACCGACCAGGGGGCAAGCAACCTTCGATCTGGCCCTGTGTAACGAGACAGGATTAATTAAAAATGTCCCAGTAAAGGATCCCCTTGGAATGAGTGACCATAACATGGTTGAATTCCATATTCAATTAGAGGGTGAGAAGGTTGGATCTCAAACAAGCGTGCTAAGCTTGAATAAAGGAGACTATGAAGGTATGAGAGCGGAATTGAGTAGAGTGGATTGGGAAAATAGGTTAAAGGGTAAGACGATACATGATCAGTGGTGTACATTTAAGGAGTTATTTTACAACTTCCAAAAAATATATATTCCACTGAGAAGAAAAGGGTGTAAAAGAAAAGACAGCCATCCGTGGCTAAGTAAAGAAATTAAGGATAGTATTCGACTAAAAACAAGGGCATATAAGGTAGCCAAATCTAGTGGGAGGATAGAGGATTGGGAAAACTTTAAAAGACAGCAAAAAATAACAAAAAGATTGATTAAGAAAGGGAAGATAGATTATGAAAGTAAATTAGCAAAAAATATAAAAACAGATACAGGTAGACTACCCTTTATCCGGACTTCCGAAAACCGAAACCCTCTAAAAACCGAAGGTTTTTTCGTTCGGCGTAAGTCGTGCGTACGAACGAAAAAACCTTCGGTTTTTAGAGGGTTCTGGTTTCGGAAGTTCGGATAAAGGGTAAGTCGTGCGCACGACCCCCCGCCGACCCCGCCGGCCCCGACAACCGCCGACCCCGCCAGCCCCGACAACCGCCGACCCCCCCGTAGACCCCGCCGACCCCGCCAGCCCCGACAACTGCCGACCCCCCCGCAGACCCCGCCGGCCCCGACAACCGCTGACCCCCCCAACCGCAGACCCCGCCGGCCCCGACAGCCGCCGGCCCCCCGCAGACCCCGCCGGCCCCGACAACCGCCGACCCCGCCAGCCCCGACAACCGCCGACCCCCCCGCTTCAGAAAGAGCATGAAAATAACACAGGAGCCACAATATCCTAACGTCTCAGTGGACTTACCGATTCATATTTAGAGAAAGAAAGCCAGTGTTGTGACCTTAAGGCTGATGAGCAATTGAACTCACCCAATGGACCCCCGCCGACCCCGACTGACTTACGCTGAGCGTCAGCGTAAGTCGTGCGCACGACCCCCCGCCGAGCCCCCCGCGGACCCCCGCCGACCCACCTTCCGAAATCCGAAATTCTCCTTTATCCGAAACTCGGCTGGTCCCGAGGTTTTCGGATAAAGGATAGTCTACCTGTAGTAAGAGTTTTTATAGTTATATAAAAAGAAAAAGGGTGGCTAAAGTAAATGTTGGTCCCTTAGAGGATGAGACCAGGAAATTAATGGTGGGAAATATGGAGATGGCAAAAACACTGAATGAATATTTTGTATCAGTCTTTACAGTAGAAGACACTAAGAATATCCCAACATTGGACAAACAGGGGGCTAAAGGGGGGGAGGAGCTAAACACGATCAAAATCACTAAGGAAGTGGTACTCGGTAAAATAATGGGACTCAAGGCGGATAAATCACCTGGACCTGATGGCTTACATCCTAGGGTCTTGAGGGAAGTGGCGGTAGGGATTGTGGATGCATTGGTAATAATTTTCCAAAACTCCCTGGACTCAGCAAAGGTCCCGGCAGACTGGAAAACTGCTAATGTAACACCCTTATTTAAAAAGGGCAGTAGACAGAAGGCTGGAAACTACAGACCGGTTAGCCTAACATCTGTGGTAG